>NC_137135.1:4949770-6149770 GCF_949319135.1 Squalius cephalus | reverse complement strand
GTCGCACTTGCCATATTGCGCATACTGTCTTCACAGTACACATCACAGCTGATTCCCTATGGCAAATATGCCTCTTATCTCGGGCTCTAGCAATCTCTGCACTTTGTTGTGCTCAACGCACTTCAGTGACTCCGTCAATAGGCGGTAGAGGTGAAATGTCATTTTGAGTCTATTTATTCTATTATTTTTGTGAGCCCTGCATTTCTGCCAGAACATTTTGCAGCGGATGGCCATTTCATTGTGCTTGTGTGGCAGACAGTTCTGACAGGGCTGTCTTTGGTGTACAAGCAGCTCTATTTGACCATTACGGTGCTGGTTCAAAAGTATATTCTCCTGTTCATGTATAATTACACTGTCACAAGGACACCGTAATATAATGTGTAAAATAAGATACAAGAGAGGACTGTACAGTCACATTGAATGCCAGTTTCTTTCCTTGTCAATCTGTTTTAGAAGTTCAGGTTTCACTACAAATAAGAAACTATATATACATTGCCCAGCCAAAATAAAATAAAAAAAGTGTCTGTTTGGATTTAAATAGGCAAATGCTTAAGAGTCTATGACTGAGTCTGGATCATTATTGCAGTGATTATTATGTTTCTTGCATGTTATATGTTTGACAACAGTTCTTCTAACCCTAACTGATGGAGTGTGTAGCTTTTCATTTCTTAAACAACCATGTAGGAAGACACATCATGTTCATATTCCAGGATGACAATATCAAGATTCATCAGACTCAGATTATGAGAGAATGGTTGGGAGGATCATTGAGAGACTTTGGGATGTGCTGGAGGAGACTTTACAGAGTGCTGGACTCTTGCACTGACAATACAAGATCTTGACCAAAAACTGATGAACCTCTTGATGGAAATAAATGTTAATTCCATTAAAAGGTGCATCAGTTTTTGGTCAAGATCTTGTATTGACAAAGCTATACACTCCATCAATTAGGGTTAGAAGAACTGCTGCCAAACATATAACAAGCTAGAAACATAATGATCCAATCATAGACTCTTAAGCATTTGCCTATTTAAATCCAAACAGACACTTTTTTTGGCTGGGCAGTGTGTTTGCCACTTTCAAAGTCACTTGAATTACCTTTCTTCCCCATTCTGATGCTCAGTTTTGATCATGTCTACATGCCTAGATGCATTGAGTTGCTGCCATGTGATTGTCTGATTAGATATTTGCATTAACAAGCAGTTGAACTGGTGTACCTAATAAAGTGGCCGCTTAGTATATATGAAGACTTCAGATGCAAAAGCCTCTAAGTGCCATCTGAAATTTTCTTCTAGAATGATCATTTTTATCAAGCTTGTATATTTATGTTCAGTTATTTCACTTTAATGGCAATGCAAATTACCTATTAATTGTCATTAAAGTGAAATTACTGATCTTGAGAAAAATGCTTATTTTAGAAGAAAATTTCAGATGGCACTTAGAGGCTTTTGCATCTGAAGTCTTCATATATAAAGTTTTTTTTAATGAGAATTTGGGGAGACATGCACTTATCTGTCATGAAAATAAAATAACAGTCATAATACCAAAATATCAAGGGCATTAAAAATGTACTTTCTATATATTACATAATCATTTTTATTATGCATAATGATTTTCTTTTGGTTTTGTGGTGAAACATGACCTATCCCAGAATGATATTTCTTCCAAGATAAAGAAACTGGAAATCTCATCAAAACGTCCCCAGACTATATATAACTTCAACATCATTAGAAGCAAAACCAATTGTACAGTCAAAAATGTAATCTCAGAGTACAATCAAGAAGCAGTCTCATTACTTTGCTCAGTCATTCATAAACATTGGTTTCCTTCATTGTCACTTTGTAAACAGCAATTACCTAAATTATTGATTGATAACCTGACAGCAAAGCAGTTGAACAACGAAATTGCTTTTCAATGCCAGTACTCATCTCAGATAGACAAAAAATACTAATTGATAAAAACCAAAAACAACAACTTGCTAAGCGATTTCTACCCATGCATTCCTTTTCCACTTTGATTGTCCAAGTGTATTGAATTTACAGTAAAGGGAAGCTCTTTGGGGCGACATCCGATCAACCAAATAGGCAGAAAGATGCTGGTAAGGTCTTGTTTACTTGAATCCAAGCTAGTAACAAGGAAAGAACAAATGATTTTGTGCTGAAAGTTTGTTTGCGTTCCAGGCCTGCTGTGAATGTGGGCTGCTGGGCTGCTGTTCCTAATGAAGGTTTACAGGGAGAGACATGTGACGCTTCTTCAGCCTTGGAGGAACATCGCTCCCCTTAAATAGATTCACCTTAAAAGACATCTACTCCCATGTGACGAAATTAAATTAATATGCGCTGATTTTATATAGAGCAACCAGCATGAAAAGCAAGGCGAAAAATGAAATATTGAAACATGTTTCATGGAGTCTAAAGAAATGTTCCACTTATTTGCTATTCGTAAAGCTTTATGTCTCACTGTGGATCTTTATTACACATATTTCAAAATTCAGTATCACATTAAAGACAAGTGAACCAAGAAATTATACTAGGAACCTATTATGCATGAATCTAGGTAAGGCATTTTTTGAGAAGAATAGATGGTGGATACATTGCAAGCTTCTGCTCCTCATGTGAAGGCAAGAGCAAAAATAATTCACGCTGATAATTAGTTAAAGCAAGCATTACTGCTGCTCATATAACACGAGGGCCTTCTAGCTTACCACCAAGTAACCACCCAGAACACCCTAGCAACTGCATACTAATGCATTTTTCTTTGGAAAATGTACAAATCTAGTTGCCCTTGCACTAATTCAGCTGAATATGACACATTTTGGAAGCAGCATTTCAACTTTTCCCATCCATAAAGGGCCATTTCTCCGTGCTTCCTCAGTGCATTTTTGATTTGCTGTTAAACAAATCTCCACAAGGGTAAAAGGAAAACACTTAGAAACGACTGTGACAACTTTAGCACATGGCGTCATCTAAACACACTCAGCGCCGCAACGATTTGAAGATTTTATTCAGCGTGCTTCAGATCTTTCATGCCGCTTTTGAAATGCAAAACGAAAAGTGTAGCTGTCACGTTTGAGGAGTAATGGAAACACTTCTTTACTCTGCACAGTTTCTCAGTGGCTGTAGAAAATCATTTGGGTAGCACTTTATTTCAATGGTCCACTTTACACATTACAAAAGTAATTTTGCAACTACATTTCACCTGTCATTAGAGTGCTAGTCTGTCTGCTTAAAGGGAACCTAGTATGCCCCTTTTTACAAGATGTACTGTAATATCAGTCTCAGGTGACCCCAGAATGTGTCTGAGAAGTTTCAGGTCAAAATACCCCACAGATGCTGTTTTAGCGCTTGTATCTTTAAATGCAAATGAGCTGCTGCTCCCCGCCCCCATATCCAGAATGGGGCGGAAGCCTGTACAGCTCATGCCTCAGATACGCCACGCCAAAAACGAAACATCTGTTTGGTTTTGTTTATTATCTCTATCACGGTCACGCTCACGTGACATTGCAGTTCTTCATCATCATGAAAGTTTATTATATGTATGTGTTTCTAAACTTCTGATATATGGATTTCTGAGCGCTGAAGCGAGTGCTTAAACTATCAAATATACTCAAGGTTATTTCAAAAACACACATAAACACAGTCGGTTATGTCTGTGAACGTAAACAGCAGGGATAGAAATCACATGTGTATATTAGATATGTGTATTAAAGTGACAGCAGAGTAATATACAGGACATATATGCTGTTAATATGAATCAATCAACCAAAGAAAACCAACTCACTCACTGCTCTGAATAACCTTAGTAGTTTAATAAGAAGACATTCTTACTTGAGTGCTGCTGTTAAATGCTCTGGCGAGGAGATAAACATGGCGGACTGTGTACAGCTCACTGAGGGAGGGGTCTATGCTAATAGGGCGGAGTCTGTCAGCAGTCGTGGGCGGGGCCTGAGCAATGTGACGTCACATTGAATACAATCTGCAAACACTTATTCTGAGAGACTGCTTATGATTTATGGGGATTCAAAAAAAAAGGAGTGGGTGGATTTTTACCATTATAGGGTGGTTGTGTACGCACACTGCCAACACACATTTATGTTTAAACACCATGTAAAAGTTAATTTTGCTAACACTTACAATATCTGCTAACACCTTTATTTTGATGCTACCTAACAGACATTCTACTGACGATAAGTCACTTTGCAACTACGTCAACTTATTCTACTAACCCGAACCCTAACACCAAACAGTCTACTAATACTCTAATTTGATTTAGTTGTACTGTAGATCCAAAGTTACTTATAATTAGAATGTCTAAAGGGATATATCAAAATAAGCTGTAACCATCAGTTGTTCTAACATTAAATAATAATTTGTGTTACATTTTTCCATCTAAAATGTCATCATGGATACCTCTAATTAAGAGCACTGACATTTACAAAAACAGAACTACTAACATTTACAGTGGCTACAGGGCATGTGCTTTTGTATGAGGCTAATAATCATTAACCAAACAGTCAATGTCAATGATTATCCAATAGGTCAACTGTTCACATGAACTTTTCATGGCATATGTAAAAAAAAAAAAGTAAGATAATGTGCTGCATCAATTGATATTCAG
This sequence comes from Squalius cephalus, assembly GCF_949319135.1. Lineage (NCBI taxonomy): Eukaryota > Metazoa > Chordata > Actinopteri > Cypriniformes > Leuciscidae > Squalius > Squalius cephalus. The sequence goes on along the minus strand of NC_137135.1, from coordinate 6,145,153 downwards.
TCAAACACAAAACAATGGCAGCCTAAAAAAGAGAACATCTAAATGATTTGGTTTTAAGTCATTGCTAAATCATCCAAAATGCATTCATTTATAACAACACTCAAACTCATCTTTAGGCCTTTTTTTGTTGTTGTTGTAAAATCAAAATGGCAGCTAACACCATTGCATGTTTGAAAATGACACTGTCATTTGCATACGACATTATAGACAGTCTTGAATCATTTTCTAGATGCTTTGTAAGGGATTCTCTTAGGACTACTGTGCCCCTCGATTTATTAGGATTGCTAAAATCCATCTTCCTTCTCCCCCAACACTATGCATCTTCAATGCAGGGACTTGCACTGTTGCTAGAACAATGTAATCTATTATTTATTTATTCACTCATTTTCTTAACGCCTGTGCTCTTATCAGTGCAGACACCTCATTAGTACGTTATCGCCGCTAACGTAACACCGTAACGCAGAGATTCGTGCCTCCTTTACCACAAACCCACCCCACCTTGACACTTGGGTTTGATTGGCTGCCTATGTGTAGATCCCAATGGCAGTGCAGTGAAGCAATATGAGGTCTGTTTGTTAATGAGACCACACTGCAGAGGTTGAGGAGAGCTTTAGAAATCCACACGGCTGCTGAGGTTACCACATCACAACAGCACTGAAGTCAACGCTTGAGTAAAGCAACTGCTGGAGTATATGTGCTCAGACAGTACAAATGTTACATATATACATTCACAGTATAAGGGCTTGCTGGATATCACGGTCAGTTGTCAGACGGCAGACATCTGTATTTCTTATCTACTTAGTTCGCCCAAAAATGAAAATTATGTCATAATTTACTAACCCTCAAGTTGTTCCAAACGTGTATGAATTTAAACACAAATGAAGGTATTTTGAAGAATGTCAGTAACCAAACAGTTGATGGACACATAGTAATTTTTTTCCATACTATGGAAGTCAATGGGGTCCAACTGTTTGGTTTCCGACATTCTTCAAAATATCATATTTTGTGTTCAGCAGAAGAAAGAAACTCAGACAGGTTTAAAACAACTTGAAGGGGAGTAAGTGATGACACAATTTTCATTTTTAGGTGAACTGTTCCTTTAAAGCTCATATACTACAAAGTGTGATTTTGGTTGATCTGACATTTGTAGACCTTGCCTATTAACAAAAAAATAAAAAAAAATCCCTTGAAAATTGGTTGTGTATATATTGGACAACATGATAAATCTACCAATGTACAGCTATTTCTAAATGTATTAGCCAATGGAAATGACTAGCCAATGGAAATGGTCATTTCACCTAAGGGTGGCCATTTGTCCTCCTTTTAAGATCATCACAATTTTAAACTTTATCCAATGGTATATAATTAATAAATATATGAATAAATATGTAGGCTAATATTAAGTGATGTACATTTTATACACAATATTGTCGATGCCAACTGTTTTTGCTCTATTTTGCCCACAAAAAAAATAGTTGCCTATCCAATCAACAGACAATTGTGTTTTGTTCCTCAATAAATCAGCCATTTTGAACGAATCAACAGAATGAATAAATCAATGACTCAACAGTGGCTTGCTGCCACTTACTGGTGGTTTTAGTTTAATATTTAAAGGTTTTTTTTTTTTTTTTTTCTATTTTCCAACAGTTCATATTTCTGTATTAAATATATTTTATATTTAAAAACTTAATTGCATATTATTATTTATGCAGCTGTAATTGCTCTGTAAATGCATTCATAGTTAAACAGTCTGAGTAAATACTTCTAAATATCATCCCTTAATGGAAAAGTTCATTTGTCACTGCTTATGTTTTTGGGATTATTTTCAGTTTTTATCCTGGCTTGAATCCAGCAAAGTGTCTTCCTTTTTGGTGTTATAGAAACGCCAATCCTATTTCACATAGAGTCAGTTCCAACCACTTTGCCAGAGGATAATTCTGTGCATACTGAATTCCATTACTAAATATATATATATATATATATATATATATATAGAGCAACCACTAACTTTTGTCTCTCTCTCTCTCTCTCTCTCTCTCTCTCTTTCTCATTTACTGTTACGTTTTTAAACTGCTTACAGTCCTCCCGACTGCCTGGGACCTGTAACATGTATATATATATATATATATATATATATATATATATAGTGAGTGTTGAAAGTCTGGTAGGAAATATTAATAACAAAAGTCTCAAATATCAAAGTATTTTGTTTCTGTCTCTCCAACAATTCCATGAAAATCTCAGGTTGTGTAATCTTGCATGCCATCTTTCTCACACCTATCTGTACTTCTACAGTGCTGGGGTTATTCAGCGTTGCCAAGGGAACTTGCTTTTGAATTCAAAGTGATTTTGACTCAGAAATACTGACAGACTGTGCCCACAAAGCACTTCTATCACCGAATGCTCATCCTCTCATTGCAACACTTTCACTTGCAAATCAGACTGGACAAGCATGGATGCCGCAAAAGAACTGTCATAATTACAAAGCGATTCGATCACAAAAACATCAAAGCAGAAACACAAAACGGCTTGTCATGTACTAAGCAAGCGTAACGGTGAAGCCATCCACGGCGACTGAAGGGAAAAGCAAGAATTTTGATAAATATCAGAAGTTTCTGTTCTGTTCCATTCTGTTGCTTATACGGACCTGAAACTATGAAATCCTCTTCCACGGTCCCTCCCTGACCTCTCCACCCTATCCCAACTCCAAACCCCGGTCAAAACACATCTCTGAGTGTTATCACACACTCTGGCTTCTGAATCTAACCCTGTCTGTTCTGTTCTTGCATTTTTGTTTTGCTCTTATATTGTCTGTCACTGTATGCCTCGCTCTTATTATGCTTTGTGCTACTGTACGTTATTATTATCATCATTAAGCTATTCCATCAGTACCAATACATTTCATTTGAGCTCCACAGTGAGGCATGGTGTTAGTAGGTTGTGCGCTAACTGGATCATTACAGTAAAGATTATGAGATAATATATGGGGTAATAGAAACTCTTCACTGCAGAACACCCTATTAGATACAGTGTTCTCCACTAGATCTAATGCTGCACTGAACTGAAATCTATCACAGTAGTGACTGGTTTATTACCAATGGACAAGGATGCTAATTAACACAGAATTTCCACCAACGGACAATTATTCCTCCGTCTCGTTCAGTCAGTGATATGTTGCAGCGTTGAAGCAATAAAGCTCATAGTACTCACATGCATGAGTGACAGAGAAACTGTTGGATGACTCCAGGTTATCTACGTTGTAATTGAGATGGAAGGGTTTCTCAGTCGTGTTCTGGTTGGTATTGTAGAGCTGCACAGCGAATCTGAAAGCGCTGTGTTCTTGCACGGTGGAACGCATGAAGAGTCCACCTTTATGAAGACCAAACAGCAATGAATCAAAGATGATGCACAGATTTCATGCATACAAAGACTGTATGAATATAAAACAACTGGCTTAAATCAGCACTATAGAGTGCCAAATCCTTTCAGACACATTCATGGACTCAGTTTGATTCGCATCCATTCGTAGGAAGGAACTTTCTCTCAAGTTTATGAAAAGAGATTGATAGCTGACATGCATGCAGATTAATATAAACCTAAACATTTCGCATAAACAATCGTAATCGTTGTATTAGTTATGCCTATTGTGTTTGGTATCATTTGTGATGATTCCTTAGATTGTATTAGTGGTGCACTCAACACAGCAAGCAATACGTCTTCGTTTAACCCATGTATACATACGCATATTCATCGAAACCAGACGTCGACACACAAATAGCGATAAAAGAAGGCAAGCATATCCGGACGGACTCACCGATGTTGATCTGATTGGGAAAGCCAGCGAGAGATGTGCCGAATAGCCATAACAAAAAAAGCAGCGCGCTTTGAGCCATTTTATCTCCTGCCTCAAAAAAAAATCAAGCCTCATAAAACGAACTGTTTGAGGAGAATCATAAACGCACAAATCCAGCCGTGAGTGAAGCGGAGCGACTCATGGAGAACAATTCTTCTGCATGTGGGGAGAGAGAGAGAGAAAGACAGACTGAGAGAAAGAGAGCGAGAGAGGGGGAGATGGAGAGAGAGAGCGAGAGAGAGAGAGAGAGAGATGGAGAGGGACTGGTGCTGAAGATGGTCGAGGCGACTGAGAGCATCATATTCAGAGTGAGCGCGAGCGTCTCCTCCAATTGGACCAGCAGGGCGATATTGATCAAACTTGAACTGACGTTGAAGAAGAAGGAGATTCGGTAACACTTTCTATGCAGCCTGTATATAATTAGTGCATGCATTATAAAGCTTATTAAAATGCATTATAATACGATTTTTTCACGAATGACCGTAACACATTTATAATGCATTATAATACTTAAAAATGAATAAATTAAAGGAAATGCGTTTTAATGCGCATTATACACAATTTCAAAAACGTTGTAACCGTAAGGTTGATATGTTATTGTATTCTCACCGACTGACGCAAACTTTTAAAAGAATATGATGAATTGTGATGTAACCCATCTGGTGTTGGTCATGTGTTGCAGAATTATGCTGTACTGTTTAAAGATAAAACCATGACTAGGTAAGAAATGTAATACATTCTACGTCAGGTTATTCTCACTATTCATGAGAATATGCATCATGATCCTGACATTATCAGAAGGAAGCGGCGGAAAACCACCAGCCTCAAGGCGACCAATGTCATGATAAATGACCTCAGCAGCTGCATGTCAAGGGTTCATGCAGTTTATTTAACACATGCAATTACCTTAATTAAAAACACAACGTTTTGATGTATTAGGTGTGTTCATTTTCTAACGCTCAATAATGGCAGTTCTGCGCTCTCGCGAACTCAAAGTTTGTTTCATTGAACTGCAGATCAGGTGTCGCGTGGAAGGAAGACTGTATGATATTGTTTTTGGGAGGCGATGACGCGTAACATGAAGCCCCTTAAATTTAGCTCCATCGATCGCTTTGTTATAGCGTCATTGAAAGCGATTGGATGAACAACGGCGTGAGATCATATTTGATTCGCACGCGTTATTCCGTTTAAATTAATAACACGGCGGTTTCGATGAGTGTTTTTAAAAGTTTCACGCCGTCTTAAAACGCGACACCAACGCACAAACCACAGAGACGCAACGCAACGGCCGTTTGTCGCGTGTTTGCACAGATCACTAGTTTCTTTCAACCCCAATTAAAACACGGCAGACGCGTACTGTGAACGCCACCTTAGGAGAAACTACTAAACATAACAATCCCGAATTAAGTGAATGAACGAATGCATATGGACATATGGAGAGAGAGAGAGAGAGAGAGAGAGAGAGAGAGAGAGAGAGAGAGAGAGAGAGAGAGAGACGTATATTGTTACGTTGACCCTTTTGCACTGCAGCTATTACTGAGCAGGGCTGCTGTCCATGGTGCTGAACACATTTTACTGTTAAATGAAATGCGATTTCCTATATTGTAGATTAATGAAGTGAAACAGTTTCCCTACTTAATGTATTACTGTATTCAATACTGTGTATTTACTTGAGTGAGTGACTGCTGTGTAAGTCTGTGTAACTGCATGCAACTTTGCCCTGTCCCAACCAATAAATAAAGAACTAAACATTGCAAAGCTATATTTACAAATTCATCTATAATATAGAATTACGATATCATTTATACTCTATAAACATTATTTGAGACTTTTTAACTAAAGGCACGTATAGCCTTGCATGGCCTATCCTCCGTGTATTTTTGTCAGTCGGAAGAACAATTCAAGGATGACAGTTCCATTTATCGTGGGCTGCAAAGCTCTACTAAAATTGAGTTTTTAATTGCACTGCAGACAGACAAGGCTTTAGCTATTGACACTAAAATTGGCTTGTGCTCCCAGTGCAGCATTGCAAAGGGAAACGTCACTGCAAGTTCCCTTCAACAGCAATTCTGCAATCAATGTGCTCACCAAAATGAGTAATAAAGAAGATGTAGTTCATTTCAAAGCAGAGCCTACAGTATGTAGAGATACTTTTGTCTGTGTGGAAACAAATCATGAAGCTTCTGCTGGTTGTTTATTGAATGAAATGCATTTGACAGGTGATGTCTTGTGTGGTCATGAAGGTGAGGGTCCAGCACACACTCTTTCATACATTAATGTGTCGCGTGGAGAAGCAAATGAGACCCCTGCATTGATTTTTCTGGGACTGTCATCATTGTCATCTACTTAATGAACACTTAGGTCATTCGCCTTACCATCCTCATCATATAAAAACTGATCCCATAATCATTAAAGGTTAGAGTTTCATTGCTGCACTAAGGCAATAAAGAAAAATTGATTAGATTTGAAGATATATAAATACATGTGTTTTATGAATTATTTACAGTCTAATGAAAAGAACTGGGAATCATAAAAGAAAAGTTATGTCGACCAATGAAGAATACCTGTAATTCATCTATCTAGTGGGAAATGCTATTTTATTATGCTATTTTAAAGGTTCCTAATTTTGTTTTGAAGGTCTACAATAGATTTACATGCATTACCTCTTTTCTCACAGTGTTTGAAACGGTTCAATCAAGGATTCGGTTTCTCTTAAGCCCTCCTTTCAAAGAGCCTGCTCTGCTCTGATTGGTCAGATAACCCAGTCTGTTGTGATTGGTATACTCTGCTCTGATTGGTCAGATGGCCCAGTCTGTTGTGATTGGTCTACTGTGCTCTGATTGGTCAGATGGCCCAGTCTGTTGTGACTGTGATACACAGTGACACGAACATTAACGATGGCGTCGGTTTTACCGTTTCAATTCCAGTGCAAATCCTCATCCTTTTGAAGTGCATGCAAAATTGATTTGCTTTCGCAGCGCAGAAAACAGCATCTTCAACATGAACCAAACTCTTCCAGTTTCAGCTACAACTTCAGTGTTTGAGGATCAAAGTAGACATTGTTCACGGACAGCCAATGAAAACTATAGGCAGCCATTATGCAAATTTGTTACAAACCTACATATGTTTGGAACAGGATGTGAGACTGGAATTCCTGACGACTCGTTTCAGGCAGTTCAGAATCAATTATTTATGTTGGGAGACAGGACCTCCATTTATCTGTACTTTAATCTTTAAATCTTTGCAGACATTTTACCTTCGCAAACAGCTATATTACACACATGAAAGTAACTAATATCTGAAAAAGCAGAACAGGGTTACTTTAAACAATTTACAATACACATTGTTTCAGAGCAGCTTCGTAAAAATAGTGAAGCAAATAGTGATAATGGACAGTGTACATTTGGAAATTATCTAAACAATCAACTAGTTGAAATTTTCTAAAATACTTTACCACTTTATGTGAGTTTATGTATGCTGGCAAAGTTGTGCAATTGCTCAAAAAAAATAAAAATAAAAAATAAATAATAATATTAAAGCAATTAGTAGAACGTGAAAACCTTATGACACTTTCCTTTCTTAAGACAGCTCTTTTTACCCTTGCATAGTATGTTTGATAAGATTATTGAACACAAGGTATTAAACATAATCTTTCACATTGACCAAAACATGATGCTGAATTAACCTGTTACATTCAGTCAGATTCAAAGATTCTGAATTTCCAAAACAAAAGTATTTAATGATCAATTTACACACAGAGACGATGACAACGTAACAGCACGTCTAGCACAAGCTCAAACACAAATAATAACCGAATCTGAAGGCAGAGAAATGAGGAACTTACAGTACATACTGTATACACAGATAACGAACTAAAGGACTAACAGGTCTCATGAACACATCAATTACCATAGTAACTAATGACAGCGGAAACAGAGACAACAGTAAACCAAGAGGAACTAAATGTCCATGAAAATGTAACTAAACAAACAAATAACTGAATAATCCTGACCGAACCAATATTAATAAAGAGAGAGAGAGAGAGAGAAAAGAAACTCATTTGTGTGTGTGTACAAATCTAAAATGAACAGAATACATTTAATGATTAACATGTTTTTACATTTCTGGATTAAAATTAATAACATAATATAACTGTATTATACATATTAAAATATTGCTGTCATGTGACAAGAAAACCATAAAACAGGACATTATGTCAAAGAGAAGACCCCTATAGACCTACCAAATAAATAGTATATTTTGACTTTTTTATGACATGGCAACAAAATGTCTTTTTTTTTCATCATTGCCATTAAACAACGATTTTAAACATCAGTGTTTAAAAAATAATTATGAAATGTACAAGGGAAATAAATTTATTTCCTAATGTTCATGCCACTTGGTATTTTTTGGAGTCATTTAAGGGATCTTCAATGACTCCAAAAAAGACCAAGTGGCATGAACACTAGAAAATACATTTATTTTCCTTGTACATTTCTGCACCACTAGCGTCACCAAATTAAATTGTCAATTTGCCGATCTGGGGTGCGTTTCCCAAAAGCATCGTTAGTCAATATGGTCGCAAGTTCCGTCGTTATCAGCTGTTCAACGAGTCGGTGTTTCCCGAAAACATCGTTGTAAAGAACATTCACAAACAGCATCGCGAAATTGTGTAGTTTGAACGACAGCTCTCCAACTGTGGTTAGAAGCAGAGTTTCATGTTTGCATGACATGTGGACTTAATAAATCCTCATCTTGAGCCAAATAAGCAAGCTGACATTCAGTACAATCTGTATCTTTTATTAGAATACATACAAATGTAATTTACGTCTTTTAGTTTGTCAAGAGATTTAAAGCACCGTTTCAGAAGAGTGCGCATGTGCGAACGTGCTCTACTATGTAAGAACGAGCCTATGATTGAATCTGGAAATAAAGCAAAATAACTGAGAAAAATGAGAAATAGTCCTCAGATGTCATGTCTGTAATTTATAGCAAAACATCTAGCGTTAACTCGATCTCAAACAGATTCATTAAAAGAAGTTATTACTCCAACACGTGCGCGACGTCATAAACCAACGTGTTTGAACGACCGCTTTGCGACAGTACGGTTTCGGGAAACAGTCGTGACTAGCTAGTTGATTTCTTCAACGATGCATCGCACTGTGGTGGTTAAGAAGCGAGTTACGTCGTTGATCGGGAAACACACCCCTGGTTGGGACATTTAAACAGTGTTTTAATTTATTTGAATTGTGCCACAGAGTCCCAGTATTTACACTCTTTAGGAAGTTAACATATAAATGGCTTGGACCGTAGTTCTGCATACTAAACCTGTGACAAGAGATAATATTGTATAATAAAATTATATCCCATAGCAATTTCCTTTCCACATTTTTTTCTTTTTTTCTTTTCTTTTTTTTTTTTTTTTCTCAATTTCCAGGTTTTGCACCTCTTTATATGTCATTAACCCATTAACAATTTAGTACTATTCCCTAATGTATATTTATGGTAGTTTATGGACCATTGTGGTTGGGTTGGATGATAGAAAGTAACACTGATGTTTATGTTGCCAACATCCTCTGAAAAGGTGAGACTTTTTAATCTTTGCTTGTCGTGGTGATGGCCCAGATGTGTCAGGACCATTCATTCACATTACCCCACATCTTGAGTTGAAAAACATGCTCTGGAAAACTGTGGGATGTAATGACAGGGGCAAAACAGCATCATTCAAAGAGACAGTTGGCTCAAGCCCCTCTACATCAGCGGAGCCCAGTGACATTTAACAAGGGAAAGAGCCAATTACTCCTTTTTTTCCCTCTACCAGGCCGGTAAGGTTGATGTCAAGTGCTCGGCTACACGCATAAGAGCAAGTTTCCTGAAGAGTTTGTTTACCCATGACATCGAAAGCCATGCAATTGCACACCATCAACTAAATTGCAACTTCCTGAAGTGAGCACTGAACTTCCTAAATCGTGTTGTGTTATCTGCTGCATACAAAATGGCATTATTGAGAAATACTGTGAGATTATAGTTATTGAAATATGTCAGGACGCTAGAGTAGCCGTGACACACTTACAGAAATAACCGCTTGGACAGTCTTTAAACGCCACACTGAGGTCTGTCAAAACGCTCCTCATGCGATTTGGTTTCATTGCAAACGCTCTTTGCAGAAGTGTGACAGAGGCTTCTGTGTTATCAGCTGAGCAGACTGACACACTTACAGGCCCCCAGGGCCAACACAGGCTTGGTCATGTGACTGCACTCCTCAGTATGACAGCATGAATCTCCAGAACTGATTAAGGAATGGTGGGTACACACACACATGCTTTGCGTTTCATGCTGTACGAGGGAGGGGTACAGTTTGAAGTCTATGTTAAACTGCGTTCACAACTCTATATATGTCAGAGTGAAATGGAATATTCAGCAAGGAAACTTGTAGGGCGGGACTTAATTTTATCCAATGAGAATGAATGGGATTCTGAAAACTGGGTGTTGCACACTAGAATAGAGCCACTTAAACAAGTTTTCTTGGGAGGGATTTGTGATGTGAATTATAATTCTTTCTAAATACGACCAGGAATGAACATTTAGAAAGTAAATACAGTCATTTTAATTTCCTTTTGGCATTACTTAGCTATTCAGATGGGATGTGTGGTGAAATGATGTGAACCACCATAAATGACATTGACATAATTTCTTGCAGGTTAACATCTAAAACCATTGTCACTTTAACAACAAAATTTAACCTTGATTCACATGATTCAGTAAAGTGATAAATGACATTTCCTTTAGAGAGTGACTTAAAAAAACAATGTCTGATATTCACCTTGCTCAACTTTACACAACTGTGCAGAAAAAGAGTTCATATAAAGGAATATTGATGCTATATTATTGTGTTGACACTATGGGAACGCCTTCAGCATGAACCTGTGTCCGGTGATATCACTCCACTCTTATTGGACTACAGATGTCAGGTGACGAAGCACGTCAACAAGACCATAAAAGGGCGCCTACGTCACAGAATCCCTAGCTTATTTGTCTTCAGAGCTTTCACAATAAGAAAGCTCCGCTCCCATCTCTCTTCTCAAGGGGTGAGAATCAGACATCTGCGCCTCATGGTTCGGGTTCCACATTTGCTTAAGGCAGTGTGGCAGCTTTGATCATGGGGACTGCAGGCTGAGTTGATTAAGGCCCTGTCCCAAATGGCACCCCAAGCACTCGTGATCTTCCTACGAGTCCGCACTTTCGTGATGTAACGCTGCTTTGACTGTCAGGAAGAAGTCTGCTGTCGAGCTCGCATCAGTGCGGGCTCGGCAAAAGTGCGCATCGAGGGCGCATACCATAAGGGTTGCGTGCAGATGCTCTTATTGGGTGCAGTCTATATTCCAGGGTGTTTTGAATATGCGGTGCAATTGAATTGGCAGAGGTATGACAGACCAGAAGTGGACCTGATCGCCTCAGCAGAAACGACCCACTATCCCCCTCTGGTTCACCCTCACACCTCCAGCTCCATTTGGGCTGGATGCCTTAGTAAAGATGTGGCCAAGGCGGCATCTGTATGCTTTTCCCTGATCACTCTGCTCCTGGGAGTTTTAGTGAGGGTTCGTCAGAACAAAGATCACCTGTTTTTAGTGGCTCCATTCTGGCTGGCCTGAATCTGGTTCTTGGATTTAATGTCTCTCTTGGAAGGTTCTCCTTTTGAGAATCCAACCAGGAGGGACCTTTTGTCCCAGGCGCGGGGGCGAATCTCCACCCCTGGCTCGAGATTTGTAAGCTGTGTGTCTGACCCCTATAGTGTACCAGTTCATAGATTCCAGTCTCTCAACTAAGGTTGTTGAGACCATCCTAAATGCTAGAGCTCCCTCCACAAGGAAACTTTATGCCCTGAGGTGACATCTCTTGACCCAGTACACTGCCCAGTTTAGTGCTGGAGTTCTTGCAGGAGCATCTTTCAGCAGGACTATCACCTGCTACTCTTAATGTGTACGCGACCAGTGTTTTGACATGTCGTATTCACGTTGATGGAGCTTCTGAGGGGAAGCGTTCTGTAGTGCTGAAAGCTTCATTAGAGGCTCCGTTTGAACCCTTGGAGTCAGCCTCAGAGACATTTCTGACTCTCAAGTTGGCTCTGTCACTGGCATTAACTTTGCTTTAAAGAGTAGGAGATTTGCAGGCCTGTCAGTTGTCCCATGCTTAGATTGTGCCCTTGGACTGGTCAAAATGTATATTGCACCAAGCACATATAAGGCACATTCCGAAGGTGCATTTGTCAATCGTTAATCTGGTCATTCTTCAAGCCTTCTCCCCACCACCGTTTGACTTGCCGGAGCAGGAGAGGCTTCACCTCTTATGTCCAGTCAGGGCACTAAGGATTCATGCTGACCACTCGGAAGTGTGGAGTAAATCTGATCAAAAGTTCCTTTCCTTTCCATTGTATTGTTGATGCAATTTTTTTGTCTATGAGGTGCTTGGTATGCTTCGCCTCTATCAGTGTGCTGATTCTTAGGCGCTAGCTAAGTTGCACCTTTGCAAGATGTTTGTGCTGCGACAAGCTGGTCCTCTCCGCACTTATTCATCAGCTTTTATAATGTGAATGTGGGCTCAACCCCAGGATCTCAAGTCCTTTCGGGTTGAGTCATTTCTGCATTTACAGTTTTGTACTTTTTGTATACTTTTCACAACCTGGGGTGAAGGCATCCTCTCAGTATGGTGGCGTGGGTATTGTGTTCCCATAGCATCAATACAATAATGCAGCATCTCATTCCCATCTCAGGGAACCGGGTTACATGCGCAACCCTGAGAAGTTTCTTGTTGCATTAGGAGAGAAAGAGATGGATGTTGCCTCAAAAAGGAACATCTCAGGGTTAACCCGGTTCCCTGAAATGGGAACGAGACACTTCAAGTATGCCTGCACGGTTTCTTCAGACAATTATAATCTGAGGTTCCTATGAAGAAGGTGCCCTTTAATGGTCTTGATGACGCACTATTCTTTGCCACCTGACCTCCGTCGTCCAAAAGGATTGGAGTGATTTCACAGTGCTTCAGACACTGAATCACGCTGAAGGCATTCTCATAGCATCAACTTAATGACGCAGCGTCTCATTCTCATCTCAGGGAACAGGGTTACATGTGTAAATAAATAAATGAATAAATACATACATACATAACAAAGAGAAGAAAAGACACCACATATGTAACCGGGGGGAAGAATGATCTGATATGTAAATGTGTAAACATTATAACACTGGCCCTTTAAGATTTCGCTGAGTAAGATCTCGTCTGAGAGGCACACATGCGTGTGCAGATGTGTGCAAGTGTATAGTTTGTTTCATGAGTGTAAAGGCCACTACCATTGTCCTGTTGTGATTTTGCAATCCCAAAAATACGACATTGATAGTTTTTTCTTGTTTGGTAGTTTTATAATTTCCCAGATTTTTCAACAAAAAAAAAAAAAAAAAAAAAAAAAAGGAAAAAAGCCAAAGCTATTTTTAATGCTGTGTCCCTATGATCACAGTTGGAAATAAATAAACAAATTTAAGATTGTCCGTGTTTTGGACCTTCTTTCCTCTGACAGTAGGCTGTTAGCCCGGCAACACATATAACACAATAATATAATATAATATAATATAATATAATATAATATAATATAATATAATATAATATAATATAATATAATATAATATAAATGTAGTTGTGAGGAAGTTGATTCAGGCTAATTAAGGTATAATTATTACTATTACTAATGAATTCTTTTTTATACCAACACCCTATCATTTAAGCATTATTGTGGAGATGTAATAGGTGTTAGTGATGTAGTACTCGAGTCCGGTCTCGGACTCGAGACCGAGTTCTGCTTTCTCGGACTCGTCTCGGACTTGTTCCTTCAAAGACTCGGTCTTGACTCGGACTCGGCATAGGCGGTCTTGTCCCCATCACTAAATTCTAGTGTATTGTCAAAATGTTTAAGATTGGGAAATATTGGAAATTGTTATAAAGTAGCTAAGCCTACTAATTTAGACATACCACTAGAAAATTTTAATTTGCTCTGCATGTCCTAACTATGATTAAACTATGTCCCCTTAAAAAAGTCAGGGTGGGCTTAACATGTTGATGACAGAGCAGCACTGTTGAAGCAGTTTAGAAAAATAGGCAGAAGATGATGCATGTGGTAGGGATTTTTTTAATGATAGTAAAAGCATAGTCCATATTAAGACGTTAAGACTGCTCCTCTAAACAATTCCCAATCTAGCTTAGTCTGTAGGCCTAACTGTTGATTATTAACTGGGGTGATATTAAATCATGAATATGAAAACTGACATGTTTTTATGGTCTTGGTCTCGACTCCTAAAGACTCGGTCTCGACTCCTAAAGACTCGGTCTCGACTCGGACTTGCTTCCTCAAAGACTCGGTCTTGACTCGGACTCGACTGTATTTGAAAACCAACGGACTCGGTCTCGACCCTTCAAAGACTCGGTCTTGACTCGAACTCGGCATAGGCGGTCTCGTCCCCATCACTAATAGGTGTGCTAAGATCAGTCCCCTTTTTTAGGGTAAAATCAAATTCTTGATATTCACCTCGGTCAGTGCCACAACTTTTCTTGACAAAATGCTCATTTTATATCCAGTCAGATGGCAAATTCTGCTAAATAGTGGCAAATTCTGCTAAATTCTGCACAACTTTACTTGACAAAATGCTCATTTTATATCCAGTCAGATGGCAAATTCTGCTAAATAGTTTGATCATTTGCTCTGATTCAGCTTTACACAGTTGGTCACGATTTGACTGGTTAGCTTTAGCTCTTAGTCTACTGGAAGATGCTGTAACCAGGGGATGGAAATGTGGAATGTTGATGAGTTTACTAAGGTTATCTCTCATCTCTCATTAACCATTACAGTTGCATCCGGCTATTAGTGATTCTATGCGCGAGAGACTGTCCATGAATTTTCTTGGCAATGTTTTTTTCTGGGGTTGGTTGCCAGGTCTTTTCCCAAACCTCCCCATTGCATGCTTTTGGACTCTCACACACACGCACACACACGCACACACACGCACGCACGCACGCACGCACGCACACACACACACACATTTACACCTACAGCCAATTTGGCATGTCCAATCCAGCTAACATGCATGTATTTAGACTGTGTGGGAGAAACTCACACTGACATGGGCAGAGCATGCAAACCCCATGCAGAAAGGGCTCCTGGAGTCTCGAACCAGGAACCTTCTTGCTTTGAGGAGAGCCACCATACCAGTGACCAGTTTATTTGGAGGGAAATGGATTTTCCCTGAATGAAAATTTTCCCCTGTCTCCTGCCATTGCTGTCCTTAGCTCATTTGCTAGCCTAGAGCGAAGAGTTATACAGCAGCAGTGGAGTGTTTTTGGCTGTGCTCATTCTTGCAGTGCCATCAGCCAATCAGCATGGTCGGGACATAATTTCCCTGCGACTTCAGAGAGATGAGTCACATGCCTCAAAAAAGTGTTGAGTGTTGATCTACTGTATGCTCCATACTTCAAGGCCTGAGTGAACCAGTCAAACAGCTACTGCTGAGATGAATAGGAATGCTGACGGATAGCTTTTGTCCATGGTTTAGATTGCATTATATTTCTTTTGGTAAAAGGCAAAAGCTTGTAGCTAAACCTTTGTGCTAGCTCCTTCTGATTAAATCAACATGATTCATCAGACACTTGTGATCTCCACTATTTCACCATTCAAATGGACCTGTCTGTGTAAAGCAGCAGTGCTCTGACCCTTCTCCTCTGCTCCTTGCTCTCTATTACAATCAATTATGCATCTGAGTCATCCCTTCAAAACAGATCAAGCCAGCCGCCATGATCTAAGATTAGTATTATAAGCATTACACCTCCATCTGATCACCATGGATATCACACCTACAGGCTGGCTGGTTCTGTGGGTAGAGTCGAGCGTCTGCGAGGTGACAAGCACTCGTGTGTTCTCCGTGGGCCCTCGGGTCCGTCCAGCGACGTGGGTATTGTTAGATACGGCGTGGTTAATTGAGGGGAAGAAAGAGGTTGTCATGACTAATGAAAGAGGTGAGGTGGTATGTCATTTAGACGTCGCTTCTTTTCAATCATCACTCGTTCGCATGTGTCGTAAGGGGATGTAATCTCTCCACTACAAGTAGAATCGCCAGGGAGTATTAAACTAAAGCACTGTATTATTACAATTTTAAATGCTTTTAATTGTTTGTAGAATAACAATGACTCTAGTGACATAGTTGTTTGCATAACCTAACTTTGTAATTATAAAGGCCTAAATATGGTCAGATATATAGCAGTTTGCGTCTTAGTGCCAATTAGAAATTGTACTGTGTGTCCCCTCAGTCTGATTGGCACACATTACTCCAAGCCTATTAGCAAATCAGCATTCAACAGACAGCTCTAAAATAGCTGCAGACATCTTGCAATGGCAGTTAATGATATTGGATTCTTACATAAATACAGCTTATGTGTGACAAGGTTTGATACAATGGCTATGTGTTGTATTTAATGACAAAGAAAAGTGGAAGAGATGGATTGTTATGCTTGGATGAACAAAAAAAATGAATAGGAATAATGTGTTAAATGCTGGATATATATATGTATATACACACACACACACACACACACGCACATATATATATATATATATATATTAGGGCTGTCAAACGATTAATCGCGATTAATCGCATCCAAAATAAAAGTTTGTGTTTACATAATACATGTGTGTGTATGGAGTATAATTATTTTCTATATATAAATACACACACATGCATATATATTTAAGAAAAATGTGTTATTTATAAAATATTTATATATAATATAAATTATATATAATATAAATATATATACACAGTATATACATGCAAATATTTCTTAAATATATACATGCATGTGTGTGTATTTATATATAGAAAATAATTATACACCGTACACACACATATATTATGTAAAAACAAACTTTTATTTTGGATGCAATTAATTGCGATTAATCGTTTGACAGCCCTAATATATATATATATTGCATGCTGTTATTATTCATTAATTCATTATTGATTGATTAATTCCTTAAAGAGCAAACATTTATCAGGAGTGCTCTCTATAATAATGGGGCAATTCTTGGCACACCTATATATATATATATACAGTATATATAATATATATATATATATATATATATATATATATATATATATATATATATATATGAGCACTCTGATGTAAAGACTGCATTGTATGCATGCAAGCTTGGTTTGAGTGATTTAACTATAAATAAATCACTTTTTGTCATGCGAGAAACAACGGCTTATATTGTGTATTGCACGCTGGAGCAGAAGGTTTGGTTACTGCTGTCATCTTATAACTTCTCGAAAAGAAAGAATAAACAGAGGAATGCATCTACCCAGCGCTGTTTCTCCTTTGTGATGAGGAGACCACGAGCTTGTTGTGTACCAGGGGCTGATGGGAGTCAAACAATCGCTGCTGGATCCATATGGCTTTCTGGTATATTATATGCATTATAAAGGTACACATAATTCCTTAAAATGCATATTGCGATACACTATGTATATTCATGAATACACAGTTGTAACAACAGCAATAATCATGGTTATACCTTTAAAGATTATGACGCATTATTGTAGGATATAGAACATGAAATGTAATGTTGTGTATAACCAATAACATGCATTATGAGATAAGATATTCATGCAGGAAACCTTCACCCACTCAATTGGAATCTGTTGTTGAGGCAGTAGGTGGTTCTTACACACATTGCAGGAGAGACAAATTTGTTGTCCTGTACATTCTGACATGATGTGATGGATTGGTGTTGATGCACACAAGCACTTCATTTACCTGAATCAATGTCTAGGTTTAGTCATTTCTTAACCACTTCTCCACACACAGATGTGCTCTAACGGAGGGCCCTGTCGGTGTGTCTGTTGTGTTGTTGTGAGGTGCTGCATGGTGGATGATGCATGAATCTGGGGACCGACAGGTTTGGATCGTCTTAAGTGAGGTTGTGTTTGAGCCCCTAATTATTGCTCGAACCCGCACAATGGACAGAAGTTTGTTTGGGTGGTTAAATGCTACACTATTTGAAATCTTTATATTGCATAAGAAGAAATAATAAGGAATATTTCTAAAAAAAAATTGGTATTGTTTCAAACATGCAACACTAATTTGTTTTTTTTTTTCATAAAAGTACACTACTGGTAAAATGTTTACAATAAATATATTTTTATTTATTTGATGAAATATTATTAAAATATCAACCTGTTTACAACATTGATAATAATAATAACTATTATTAACACCAATAATAACTGATAATAACTAAGCAGCAAATCATCATATTAGAATGATTTCTGAGGGATCATGTGACACTGAAGACTGGAGTAATGATGCTGAAAATTCAGCTTTGATCACAGGAATAAATTACAGTTTTTAAAAGAAAACAGTTATTTTTAATTGTAATAATAATTTTTCATCAAATAAATGTAGCCTTGGTCAGCAGAAGAAAACAAATCTGGTACTAAACAATTAGTTAACATTATTTAATGCATTACTAACAACGAACAATATATTTTTTCCAGTATCCAGTTCCAGTTGTTCCAGTCCCGTCATCCCTCCTGTTCATCCCCCGCACCTGTTTCCCATCAGAAGTCCAATCTGCATCAGGATAAAAGCACACACACCTCACAGTTACTCTTGTTCTGGTCTTCCTTACTGGAGTGTCCTACTTGTCTGAGAAATCTCCTTGCGAGACTCCAGCGATCTCCAGTTTAACTCGGTCTAGAGGATCCTCACCACACTCCACTGAGAGATGTGTTCCTCTCCAGTCCTCCAGTGTACTCTGCACCCTGGTAAAGAAAGAGAAGACTCAGTTGTTCATCTGCTCCACATCAACCTGACTTCTGCTTTGTGTTGTTCACCTATGTGTCTATAAATACCTGTTTGGGTTCAACTAACTCTCTGTCTCTGAGTCTGCTATTCCCTGAGAGCTAGTTAATAAAAATACAGCTGTTTCTGTTAGTGCCGGTCCATCAAACAATCAAGTAAACCCCAGGTTTAATAATCTGAGCTGCAGAATACTAGAGGTGAGCTCTGGATGTTTGCGTCTGTGGTCTCAGGCTACGTCTACATTAATCCGGTCTCCGCATTTCCAAGCGTTTCCTGACGTTTCAGTGCGGATGAGAAACTTTTGGAAAACACCTGACAGTGCTAAATTCCCCTTACTGCACATGCGTAAAACCTCACAAAAGCTCACTGAGATGAGACAGATGGAAAAATCAATTAGAAAGTTATCGCGCAAATCTTCTGACAGGAAATTTTATTGAGCAAAATATCTCAGCATTCACTGACGCGTCCATCATGTTTTACCGCAGGACAGCAAATGTGAGTAAACTTTCTGTCATCTTTGCAGGACTGTGATATTGTCACAGTTGTGTTTTGTTTAGTTTGTTTTCATAGGACTTGTCTGCATGTCATTATCAGTTCATCTGTATCACCTGTGTTCAGTTAATCATCGTCATCTGTGTTTGCATTTAAGTTCAGTCTGTTCAGTCAGTCTTTGTCCGATCTACGTTGTGTATTGCGCGTGTTGCTGCCTGTCCTTTGTATTATTACCATTAAACCTTCGTGCTGGAAATGTATCCTCACCTTCGTCTGCTTTCCTGCAACCACACGTGACAGATATGAAGAGTGTGCAAAGTAATATATTTTAGCAACAATGTGAAAGTGAATAGCACGTAACAGGTACAATACCGGTATTGGTACAATATGCGTCACATGACTAAACGTCATCGTTTTTAATTACCTCCGGTTTCACAGTCCACACTACAACACAAAAACGACGTTTTCAAAAAGCTTTGTTTTAACAAAAACGCCTTCTCAGTGTGGACGGAAGGCCAAAAAGATGCGTTTTCAAACGAAAACGTATTAGTGTGGACAAGTTTGCATTTGTGGTCTCCTTTCATACTGCTACTCTCCACATTTTGACGTCCTCAAATATGTTGCAAACATTTGAAAATCAAAGCAGCGACATTAAGCAGCTTTGAGTTGTAATCCTAGTGTTCACACTATCCTCATGAAATTGCTGGTCAAAGATATCAGAGTATTCTGACACTCAGGTGCTTTCAGGGTCCATCTGGCACTGCACACAGATCTCTGCAGTCAGCAGGTTTGTTTAGAGCTTGACTTGTGCATATTCAGCAATAATGACTGTGAGCGTTTGACACAAGGATGCCTATGATGGCTGGGACGGCAGGGGACGGGATCTAGGCCATGATGTTCCTAATGTCCCCGACACTTGTAAATTCTTTACTCTCTCAGGTTAATGCAATGACTGGCAGAACCCGGAGAGATGTGCGGTCGCCTGCTGTTTAATAAAGTGCGCGGAGAAGATCCTCGGCATTGGAAGTAGGACAAATGCTGTCTTAATGTGGATGTTCTGAGTTTCTGGACAGGACTGGAAATGAGGCCACCTGAATTTGGAAAAATCTAAAGTTCATGATCATTCTTGAGACACTCAAAGCTCCCAAAACACAAGGTTCCCATGCAACCAGGTTGTCTTACATATTTTATCAAATGGAATTGTAAAATGTTTTACATTTTACTATGGTACTATTTACTGTATAATTTATGACAAAATGCAGACATTTATGCCATTTTTAAATATACATATATTTTTAATAGGATTGAACAGCATTTGAACAGGGTTGAATAGAATTTTCTCCAAAAAAAAAAAAAAAAAAAATATATACATACACACACACACACACACACACACATATATATATACATATATATATATATATATATATATATATATATATATATATATATATATATTATATATATTATAATTTAATTATGAATAATTATTAAATAAATAAATATATATATGTAAAATATAAAACAAACAAAATATGTCTGGTTACATGCGTATTTTCTGACTTTTTTTTTTTTTTTTTGCATTACACTAATTGATCTAGCAACAAGATTAAATTCAGTAACTTAGCCATAGTAAGTCATAGGGACACACGTAGCACACAATGCCACAATCTCACAATCTCACTGCCAGCTTTGCTTTCAGCGAACATTTTCCTAATTACAAAATACATGGTACATTTCTAGGCAACCCTTTTCAAAGCATTATAAAACAGAATCCAATAAAAATGTATATTGTTTTGCCACTAACCGTACAAAAATTCTGCTGCTGTTGGTGCATTAAAAAAAGAGCTGGGCTTGTATTTAGCATGTTCATATATCATCCAGTCACCTCAGTGCTCGAGTTTGTGACTAATAAAATCACAAACAAGCCTTTGGCCAAATGACAAGGTTCATTTTTCAGCTTGTGTGCTGAGTTAAGTAGCCTCTAATATGTGAGTGTATAAAGAGAGGGGAAGGGACCACTGACAAATGTCTAGCCATAACAATCATGAGAGGGAAACGGTGTCGTTTTGAGAGGTGATATCTCACTGCGATGCTGGATGAGAGGTCTTATTGACACTTGAGCAGGTGGCCTGACCCAAGTAACATTTGTAACAGAGTTGCAATATATCTCTCGGATAACGTCGATAAGTGATCCCAGCCTGTTCAGTCGTTGTCAAGCTTGGCCAATTACGTTGTGAGTGTGGTCCTGCACCTTTCATAACCCCGAGCGGTCACATACGAACAAAAGTTCAATTGTCTGGCGATCACGCACCTCACATTCCCGTGCGGTGAAGGTGCTGTGGATGAGAGCGGCTGCAAGTGTTGAAACGCCAGAAATTCACCACTAATTGTTTTGCATTCAATCAATACAATGTGCACATTTTTTAGCATACAAGTAGAGCAGATTACTTTTTTTTTTTTTTTTTTTTTAGTTTCTGTACTGTAAAATGTTACTTTACAATGGGATACACCAACTGTATCTAAGATGTCACTGGTCTTCTCTTGTCACTGCTTTCCTGATATATATAAAACCTTGCATTTAAACTAGTATGCAGGGCTTGACATTAACACCCGGCCACCCCCCAAATCCGGGTGTACTTCAGCAGTGGCGTGTAATGCAGTCACTCCTAATAGACACTTGTGGAGGGGTTAAACTTTATATATAATATATGCATTTTTCAATTGTAGTCTTTTAAAAAGGCATCTGAAATAATAAATTAAGTGCAATGTAGTGTGGTCAAAAATACAGCTTTTTTGATATCCGATACTAAAATATATGAAACGCTTCCAATACTCATTTCCCACAGAATAGATACAGGAGACCAGCGTCTCTTTCTCTCTCTCTCTCATCTCTCCGACAGCGAGTGACACACAAACCCGCCTCTCCTCACTCACTCGTTTTCATTTGCTCCAGATGAATATTGTTGCTGTTACAGGGATTTAATTTCGGCGCATATTGAGGATAATTTTACACATTCCTGCAGATTTTGTCCTCACACCCAAAGTGCGGCACATAAAGCCATCTTGAGTTCTTTTTCACTGTTTATTGCACTTAATCAGTCAAATACACACAAAATAATGTCAAAATGCCGGTCTTGGCGAGTATTCACGTAAACACAGTCAGTTATGTTTTAAGTGAATGTAAAAAGTTGATAAAGTAAACGCATGTGTAACAGTATAATGGATCCGTGCGTCAGGTCTTAAAGTGACAGCAGCCTAATATTCCTGCTGACAAATTATGAGATAATATTAACAATTCCGGTAACATTTTATACTAACTGCAAGCTATGAATCATTAGTTAAGCATTAGTAGATTGGAGTTTTCAGTGGTTCATAAGATGATTCAGAAAGTGCAAGTAAATGATTAATAAACTATTTAAAGGTGCATTTATACATCTTATTATATAGACATATAGTAACAGTTACTCTGTGTGTTAATAAATGCTTTATTAACATGTATTCTTACTGTAATTCATAATTTGTTCAGGTAGTCTAAAACATAGTTGTCAGCTAACTATTTGTGACTATTTATGCCTCGTAAATCTTTTACAAAGGTGATTTGAAGGCTCAGTTATCTTCTGCACTGCTGTTCTCTTATGTTTTAAAGTTGGTACTGAGGTAGTTTGGACACTTTGAAATATTTTATTATATGTGACCCTGGATCACAAAACCAGTCTTATGTTGCACGGGTATATTTGTGGCAATAGCCAACAAAACATTGTATGGGTCAAAATTATAGATTTTTCTTTTATATCAAAAATCATTAGGATATTAAGTAAAGATCATGTTCCATGAAGATATTTTGTAAATTTCCCACCTTAAATATATAAAACATTTATTTTTGTGAATGGATGCAGCACTATCGCCAATAGAAATGGACAACTTTAAAGGCGATTTTCTCAATATTTCGTTTTTTTTGCACCCTCAGATTCCAGATTTTCAAATAGTTGTATCTCGGCCAAATATTGTCCTATCCTAATAAACCATACATCAATGGAAAGATTATGTATTCAGCTTTCAGATTATGTATAAATCTCAATTTTAGAAAAAATAGACATAAGACTGGTTTTGTGGTCCAGGGTCACATATTATAATTGTTTTATATATATAACAATTGTATTGTGGCACTCCTGTAATCCAGTTTTGGCAATGGTAAATTTTTATTCAGCAATGTTTTCACTTTACAGAAATGTATTTTTATATCAGATTGCAGAGCCTTGGTTTCATATTACTGCACAGTTATGTGTTCTGGAGGACTGCAGGAATTCTTATTTTCTATGACATTGAAGAGGTTTATTTTTCATTTTATATCAAGTAACCAGTTGTACAGTTTCATTTTTTTTTTTGCATCTTGAAATAAATATTTCTATGTTCTGTATCACTCTGTGTTGTTTGTTTCCTTTTTCTGTTTAGAAAGATAACTGAGCCTTTAAATCTCTTTTGTAAAAGCTTTACGAGGCATGAATAGCCCTCACTTTAGATGAGCTCACACAAATAACTGACAACTACTAAATGTTTTACAACTGCCTGAATTAATCATGAATTACAGTAAGAATACATGTTAATACAGTAACTATTACTAGATGTCTAAATAATATGCATAAATGTACATTTAAATAGTTTATAAATCATTTACTTGCACTTCTAAATGATCTTATGAACCACTGAAAACTCCTAAATAACTGGTTTGTAAATAATGTAAAACTTTATTAATGTTCAATTTATTATTTTTTAATTTATGAAAATACAACTATTAAACACATCATAGATATGCTTATAAATCAATAATAAAGCATGTATTTAAAAACTGCTTATTAATGTATATAATACTTTAGAAATGATGAATTAACTATTTACTAATGCAATTATTATAAAGTGTTACCAAAACACAGTGGAAATACTGAGTGGCTAGTAACTTTGTAAAACCACTAGCCAGTAGCTTGGTGTGCAAACGAGTTAATGTCAAGTCCTGCTAGTATGTATGTATCAAGAAGGTCAAAACAACCTTGAAATCTCTCTATTCGCATTCCCGTTCGTCTCAATGACAGTTGCTCAGCTGGTGCAGGAGGTGGACAATCTCCTCGCTGCCATCTTTCAATCAGTTTCAGGTACTTTTGTTTTCAGCATTCAACTGTGATGTAAATGCCGTGCAACTAATCACTCTGGAGAAGCAGGAAAATTATGTCAGGATGATTCTGATTGGCTGATGGCACCACAAGCTAACACACTCAGTCCCAAACCTTTAACAAGTGTCTATAGCGCGTACATATGTGAATTGGGCTCCAACAAATGAATTGGGCTTATTATTATGAGTTCAAGCGTGTCATTTCTCCAGCACTAGTGGAACCAAACCGAATTGCAAAAATAACTCTGAAGAAGATGTGAGTGTTGCTTGCCAAATGCACCGCCGTGATGATAGGGTGTTGTGGGTGGGTGGCAAGACATTGCTTTACAGCTGCTAAGGTGTTCTGAGCATCCCGTGTCTTTAATACTTAGCATTATTGTTCAAATTTCTGATCTTAAGCAAGATAAACGGTGATGAACAAACTCAAAGTCCAGCTACACTATAGGCACTAAATTCAATTCAGTTACTCACACTGTCTAATGCTTGTCTTTAATCTGCAGAAATCTAAAGAAAAGATGGCTTAGCTAATAAACAAACTCTAGTAACAATGAAGTCCTTTCTGTCCCAGAATACTCCTCAGTACGATCACACAATTATCTTCACATTCGTCGCCAACAGCAACCCTGTTATCTGCACGGGTTCGGCTCTGCCATGGCTCCCAATTAAAGCAAACATAGCATTAATAATGAGCTTTTAATCAATTCCTCACCCTTCATGCTGTGAATGCCCTGACTGGCGCAATCAAGATAGAGATTGTTCCAGCTGACACGAGAGAATGTTTTCGAGAGAAGTTCTCAGAGCGCCTGTATAATGCGAGCGGGGATTTTAGCAGCGCTTCACATCTGCATCTTACAGGAGTTAAAAGCACCTGGGGAAGTGGTGCGGAGGTCCACGCTGATGTTCTCGGCGAGATGTGTGGGAGGAGGTGCCGCGTTTATTTGTGTTTTCTGAGGTACAGCGTTCGGGATGGAGTAGCCTGGATATTCAGCATGAGCGCTGGCCTTGAGGTGCAGGAGTGTATTGTAAATAAAAGAGCCCTTGTGTAGCTTGCAGACAGAAAGTGTGCACTCGCTGGAGAAGAGATGTTCTGAATAACCTTTTGATGCTGTCAAAAGAGAGGCAGGAGAGAGCTGTGTGCTCCAAGGCATGAGTGGGTGTTTCGATGAGGCAGTCGGAATACATTTCTGTCCTTTTTCTCTCATTTTAAGCTGCACATATACCATTTGCAGATTTAGTTCAGTGTTTACTTACCCAGGCACTAATAGCTGAATGCTAATGAGAATCTTACTTAAGGGAGTGCTTACTTGATAGCAATAAGAAGCATGCATTGAATATAAGAAGTAGGGATGCTAAGGATTAATCTGTGATTGAGTAATCGTCAATAATAATTTAATCAATAAAACTTTGGTCGAATAAGCAAGGTCATCATTAGAGTGTGTAGTTTTGAGGTGCGTGCGGCTCATGCGCAAAACATGCAGCAGACACGCAAGGAAAAATGAAGCGAGCACGCCGTACTTATATATAGTCTCCTGAAATGTAATGATGTCTTCAAGCCATGCAATGGATTAGGTAGGCTAGCCGTTTATTTCAAAACATAATTAACCAATCAAACAAGTGATTTTACCGAACAAAAGGACTACTTGTGTAAACTCCACAATATAAGCGCTATTTCAGCTGTGCGCTCCTATTCTATGGTGCATGGTAAATCAAGACCTGTCAATCTGGGGTGTGTTTCCCGTAAAACGACGTAACTCGCTGCTTAACCACCACAGTGTGATGCATCGTTGAAGAAATCAACTAGCTAGTCACGACTGTTTCCCAAAACCATATTGTTGCAAATGGGTCGTTCAACCACGTTGGTTTATGACGTCGTGCACGTGTTGGAGTAATAACTTATTTTAATGAATCTGTTTGAGATCGAATTAACGCTAGATATTTTGCAATACATTACAGACATGACATCTGAGGATTTTGCTTTATTTCCAGATTCAATCATAGGCTCGTTCTTACGTAGTAGAGCACGTTCACACATGCGCACTCTTCAGAAACGGTGCTTTAAATCTCTTGACAAACTAACAGATGTAAATGACATTTGTATGTATTCTAATAAAAGATACAGATTGCACTGAATGTCAGCTTGCTTATTTTGCTCAAGATAAGGATTTATTAAGTCCACATGTCAAGCAAACTAGAAACTCTGCTTCTAACCACAGGTCGAGAGCTGTCGCTCCAAACACACAACTCTGCGATGCTGTTTGTGAATGTTCTTTACAACGATGGTTTCGGGAAACACCGACTCGTTGAACTATGCTGATAACGACGGAACTTGCGACCATATTGACTAACGATGCTTTTGGGAAACACACCCCTGAACTATCAAACCAATGCAAGTGCGCTTCAGCTGTCTGATTGGTCTCTGCACATCATGCTTACCCACTATACCCACTATACCCACACACACCTGAGATCCAGTTTCCATTGGTTGAATTTTCACGTGAGGTTGGAAAAAATGCGTCAAGATCTTAGCCAAACAGCATGTCATGTCACTCCATGATCTTCGCATTGTGTTATTTTGCTCAATCGAGACCACCAGGGGCCGGTTTCACAAAGCTGTTTTAGACCAGTCTATAGTGTTAGACAAGTCTAAAATTTGCTCATAGACTAGTCTAATGCAAGTTAGACTGTTTCACAAAAATAAAGACTGACTTAATTTAGACCAAAAAAATTAGACACCTTACCCCCAGGCTAACTTAGGTCTAAGACTCTGTTACCTTGGCAACCAGCAGTAACAATCAGTTACATTACAAACTGCCAAAAGAAAAGGGAAAATAGCTCATAATTTAAACATTTCTTCTTGTTACTACATTCCCAAGTAAAATGTCCTTGTAACTGTTAGGGCCGTTACATAGTCAACGCGAGCAACGATCGACGCGCTCCCTTTCATACGCAAGCGTCACGGGCGATGCGTGAAATGCAATACACCGTGACTGCTCAAACAGGGGGTAGTAGAGTCATAGTAGTTGAGTCATATAGCTCTGAATGCCCGTCTATTTCGCTTCAAACGCTCGCTTTATACGCGCGTCCTATTCGCCTTGGACGCGCGAATGGATTTAAAATGTTCAAGCGTCGAATTAGACGCGATAGACGCGTTTGGTGTGAACGCTGCATAATAACAGGCTGCGATGTCAAGATTGCAATGCTGGAATGTGTGTGTGTGTGTGTGTGTGTCAGAGAGAGAGAGAGGCACGGGCGCGATCGAACAGTGGAAACATAAAAACATACTGCGTCATTTATACTCCTCCAACAAACACATATTTTCCGCTGGGGTAAACCGCACTGAGCGGTTGAATGCGCTTACTCGATCCGCCATGTTTTTTGTTTTGAAAAGTGTCTTATTTTACCCAGAATGCATTTCAGTGTAGTCCTACTTAAGATAGTCAGAGTCTTAAGTGCTTTGTGCAACGGTCTGATTTAGATGTCTATTTGAAGTCTGACTACTATATCTAAGCCATAGTCAAAGTCTATCTTTGTGAAACCGGCCCCTGCTCTAAATTAAGTTATGCGATCTACAATGGTTACAAATAAAAACGTGGCGCAAAAGCATCATGTGTTATACTGTTGACACGTTCATCTGCAGCGCATTTCCATACACATGCTTGGTATATAGTTTGGTCTCTAATTGAAATAAATGTGCTTGTTGTATTCTATTAGTTGAGAACTTATAACGATATATGGAACAAGTCTGTTATGTACGATGATTATACAGATCACATTTTCAGATAAAGCAGTCATTTGTCACACTATGAAAATAGAGCACTTCTAATATGTCAGCAAATTTAAAAGCACCTGTTAATTAATTGAGTAATTGATTGTTAATTCAATGATTGATTATGGGAACTTATGTAAACTAACATCCCTAATAAGGAGAAAAACAATAAAAATGGAGCTGTCAATCGATTGTAATCAAATTAATTCCATACTACGTAATCAGTCATTCAGTCACATATCAAGCTGGCAGTTATTAAGTGTCTCATGATATATATATATATAAAAAACAACTAGATCCAAATGAATTAGCAAATTCGTCACAAACTGCTTTGAGACAAGAAGGTTGAGAATCCAAAGACATAATCCAAATCCAGGCAAGGGTCATACACAAACAAGCAATCCAAACAATAACAGATCAGGGCTGAGGCAAGGAGAGAAATCCGAGGGAACAGGCAGAGAATCAAGGTAACCAGGACACAAGAGAAACAGGACACAAACAAACTCAGGATTGCTGTACAAACGCTAAACAAGCAGGGAATGAGTGTGAAAACCAGGCTTATATGGGGTGAGCTAAACAAGGTAATGACATACAGTAGAGTGAATGTGATCCTGCTGATTAGTCTGGGCAAAGGATTATGGGAAATGTAGTCTATGGATGTGTGGTGATTGTCCGGGTTGGAGTGTCCTCTGATGGTAACACTCTCACTGGTGATCGTTACAAAATTACAGACCAATTTCACATCTTCCATTTATGTCTAAAATACTATAAAAAGTTGTGTCCGCTCAATTGTGCTCCTTACTGCAAGACAATGATATCTATGAAAATGTTCAGTCTGGATTCAGGCCCCATCATAGCACAGAAACTGCACTCGCTAAAATTACAAATTACTTATACTTTCAATACTAGTTTTACTTGATCTTAGTGCTGCGTTCGACGCTATAGATCATAAAATACTCTTAGATCGACTACAACATTACGCTGGTATTCAGAGACAGGCATTAAGGTGGTTTGGATCGTACATATCAGACCGTTACCAATTTGTCCATTTAAATGGGGAAAAATATAAGACAACGTCAGTAAATTATGGAGTGCTGCACGGATCTGTGTTATGTGCAGTGTTGGGAAGGTTACTTTGGAAATGTAATAGGTTACAGATTACAAGTTACCCTATTTAAAATGTAATAAGTAGTGTAACTATTTCAATTACTTTATTAAAGTAATGTAACTGATTACAATTGATTACTTTTTGATTACTTTTTTAAATGTCTAACGAATGTTTTCAACTGTAAATCATTTTTAAATATTTAAACCAGGCAATGTTAACCTTACAGTAGAACTCAACACTGATTACTGTCAGACTTTCAAAATCCTTCATCACTTGAATTAAGGTTATAGTAATTTAATTGTAAAGCACAGCCACCACAAAATCAGACTTTTATGACCACAAAAGCACCTCTTTTTACCTTGAAATCGTTCTGAGGTTAAATACAGATTTCTGGATGAAATGATTTTTAAATTTGAGGCACTGGAACCCTTTTTTTAGCTCTAGGGGCGGCACCAAGCATGCATTTGAAAATCTCACTGCACGCAATTGGATAACACTACGACCAATCACAACAACAAGCCCCATATGCTTAGCTACCAGCGGAGCAAACTGGTAGATTACACTCTTGCCGTATCCGGTCGTTTTTGCAAAGGAACGATTCAAGCGCCGTCTTCTGTTCCTCTTTTAGATAAAAAGCCAAGTCTAACTCGTTCATTGTAGCGGCCAAAGCCGTTTGAAACAACTGGTGTTCATCCATAGCCATCTCGCAATGTTTACTAATGACTTCAACGTCACAGCGCTGTCGTCATCTGTTTAGCTCGCCTCTGGCCGCCTATATCAGATAACCCCATGTGATTGGTGCAGCTCGGATACAAGGGCATAGTTAATGAGCATCATTACTCGACGCCAGAGTAACTCGCTGAGCAAATTCAATTTATGCTCTCGCGAGAATTTCCAGGGTACAAAACTATATTATATTTGTGGGAAGCTTTGATGCTTTTAACAATAAAAGCAAAATAAAACTGAATCAGAAGCCGTTTCTGTGTTGTCGGTCTCCCGTTTCCCCCATCCACTCCACAGCTCGCCACGCCCACATTTGAAGCATTTTTTAACACCGTGGTGAGAGAACTGGAGCTGAACGGGGGTTTCATGGCCCTTTAAAGCAAGATAGATTCTGAAAGGCAGTCCATGTTTTTATCATTCATCAGCTGGTTAAAAATTAGTTCTGAAAGTGATTCCAACGATATTGTTTCTGTTCTATCCAGCCACAACTATGACAAGCGACGTGCAACAGGATGTATTGCTGGTCACTTAAATGGGTGGTTGATTATGATTTCAAATTTTTTAACTTTAGTTAGTGTGCAGTGTTGCTGTTTGAGCATAAACAACATCTGCAAATTTACGACGTTCAAAGCAACGGGAGATATTTTCTTTTACAGAAATCACTTTTTAAGGACTACAACCAACGGCTGGTAGAGAATACAATGAGCTTCTTCCTGGGTGAGTGACATCACTAACCATAACATTTACATAAACCCTGTCCCTGGGAACGCTTTTTATAGATTATCATGACAGAATATGCTAATCAATGACTAGAAGATAGTTAACTCCACATCAGCTGCATAAATCCATCATCTAACCATTCAGACACATCCTGTTGCATTCTACAGTCTCTCCATCTTTGTCCGACTCCAGTTTGAACATAAAAGGGTAAACGTTTTTGAAATTCTCAGTGTGTGTCTGCATGAGTTAATCTGAGCTTCTAACACACACACACACACACACACACAAGCTCTTGAAGCTCCGCCCTCTGAGCAGAAGCTTATTTGCATTTAAAGGGACACACACAAAAACGGCGCGTTTTTGCTCACTCTCAAAAAGTGACAATTTTAACATGCTATAAAAAAATATCTGTGGTATTTTGAGCTAAAACTTTTATTTTACATCTTGTGAAAAGGGCATTATAGGACATTCTGCAGTGTTGCGCTTAGACATGTTCTGGGTGTTTTTTAAGTATACTATAATGGAAACACTCTGTGACTGCTGCACTTTCAGTTCTAATAGTACGAGTTACTTTAACCGACTGTCACTTCAAATATGAACTGAGTTGTGCCTGCTTTTCATTTTCTCTCAGTCTTTTTTACCTTCAGACAACGCTCACCCAAACCACAGAGCACCTATTGTTTTGTGTGCTGTAATGAGCTCTTTTTGCTCAGTGGACTGTGTGAATATGCAGTTTTATATTTAGCAGCACACCCCCACCACAGCACTTTTCAAAGATGCATGTGGCTAACCCTGAATCCCCTATCGAGCCTTAAAGAAACATAAAGAGGCGAGATACAAAGGCCTCGGCGCTGGAGAATGAATTTTCATTCGCATGCAGCTGGAGAAAGTCACAAAATGTTGACTGGCCTTACAAAAACAGGAGGAATCATCACAAAATCACGTCAGAGAGTAGGATATGCTCCATTACCCAGCTGAGTACAGAGAAGAAGAGTAATGTTTGTTTGGTTCTGACCAATATATTCTGGAAAGTGCATGCGTGAGTCAATTTTCATGATGCAATTTTTTTTTTTCTTCTTCGAATTGGACTGTAATTCTGTCATTTTAATGTTAGCCTGCAGCTTATACATTTCACTCTGTTTCATTCTGTTTTATCTTGCATTAAAGATCCAAATCAATATGATGCTAATTTCAACAACATGTTATATATAACAAACCTTGAATGAAACATGTTCATATTTAACATTTTATTTAATTTTATAGCAAACAGTTATACAGTTTTTTGTGTGTGGTTCAGTCAAGGGTGTAACTTTGGTTTGAGATTTCCACAAAATGGTGGAAATTTTTTTTCGATATGAATCTCATTTCCTTAATTTACATACATTTTGGGACTATGGTGATACAAAATCCAGGAACTAATTAAGTTAATTATAATGATAAATTCTGCCAAAAAGAATAGTAGGCTACTAAACTATGTATAACAAAAATATTTATTACTTTTTTATTGTTTAATAGGGGCCGATTGCCAAGACTTGAGAGAATCATTTTATAAAGTCAAAAATGTTCACCATTAATGTTTTGTGCGTAAATAAAATTGAAATAACGTGAGACCCAATTTCCACTATAATGTAAAAACAACATAAAGACAGTATATTTTAAATAATTGTTTACAAGTATCTTTTTATGAACGAATGCCAGAATCACTGATATTAATATAGCTAATGATGTCTCTATGAAAATGATTCCCCCCCCCCCCCCCCCAATTTTTAAACATTTATTAGGCTTCAAAAATATAACAACTTTTGATTTAAGTGAACTTTAAACAATCCTCGCATAAACCC
Organism: Squalius cephalus; assembly: GCF_949319135.1. Lineage (NCBI taxonomy): Eukaryota > Metazoa > Chordata > Actinopteri > Cypriniformes > Leuciscidae > Squalius > Squalius cephalus. The sequence continues at coordinate 6,112,579 of NC_137135.1, read as the reverse complement.
ATAATAAATGTCATATTTACCTGGGCCCTTCCTGTCTAACAGGTACAAAATATTCAGAAATTGAATAAGGTTATCAAATAGTCTACACTGCATAAATTATAAATTAAATATAGATTAATCCTTATTAAAGCTACAAACGTTCTTTAGTCAAGATCAGTGAGTTATTTGCTCTGTTCCCTCTGTTCTTCACTGACAGACAGAATTAGTGGCTGCTGTCACTTTAAGATCAGCCGCTGCTGACATAATCTCACGCATCTCATTTTCTCATTTACTCTTGACTTTCATTTAAGATTTTATTTAACTCATTTAAGATTGTGAGGATACTCGACAAAACGGACATTTTGGCATGAATGTGTGTGTTATTGTTCGTTCAAGGGCAAAAGAGAACTGGAATATTTACTCACTTGCACAAAAACACATTCAGTATTCTTCAAAATGAATAAAAGCAGTGAAATACAAACTCTGAATATTACACAAACCTGCAATAATTAGTTGTGTTAAATTACGCAATTATACTTTATTCATTTAATCTCACTTTATTAACCAATGTATTTGCTACTGACCTTCGATGATCAGATTTAACCATACTATTAAACAAAAAGGACTTTAGATAAACATCGCATTTGATTTTGTTTTGTTTTCATTGCTAAAGTGTTGGACTGTATTTTCCTGTGTCATAATCTTCTGCAATCCAGAACAGCAACACCGCTGAAAGGTTTGTTTGAGATGCACTACTGTGCAGATGTGAATTTGCATTTCCTTTTGCACTTTTGGTGTGAAAGGGCCTTTACATTTGCCAAAAATAGAACTTTTTTTTTTGTTGTTATTAAAAAAGAAACAAGCAAGCCCAGCCCAGGTGAGAAAAAGTAACAGAAAAGTAACGTAACACATTAATTTCCATACAAAGTAACTAATGCAATTAGAAAGTAATGAAATATTGTAATGCAGTACTTTTAAAAGTAACTTTCCCCGACACTTAACCCTATGCGGGGACAAATGTCCCCACAAAGATGGCAATATCCGAAATCCTTCTCCTTGTGCGGGACTGTATAGTGGGGACATATGGTACATATGTGATGAATTTACCACATTAGCACGCGTGCGACACAGTGCCATTTTTGTGTGTCGTCAGAGTTTGTTGTGACCTTGTTTGTGTGTGAGAGTAATCTAAGGCTGCACGTTAACCAAAATTATGGTTAATCGCGAAGTTTTCATTAAATGAATACATGCGCTGCGTGTATCATAATGAAGCGCAGCACTGTGATCAGAGCGGATCCATCGGTTCACAGTAAATGCTGCTCCATCTCTGCAAGCACTGTGAGTTTGACTCAGTTATAATGTTCATTTGAAAAAGCTATACGCATCAAAAATCTTTCCAAACATGTAATGACAAGTGTTTGCAAACATGTTGTCAGTGTTGGGAAAGTTCACTTTCTACATGAACTAGTTCAAAGTTCAGTTCATAAATTTTAAAATGAACTAGTTCAGTTCATAGTTCATACTCAAAATTTTGAACTAAGTTCACAGTTCCAAAACTGAACTAGTTCATAGTTCTTTTTTTTCCATGTTGCTGCGAGATATTATTTTTCAAAATGATTGCCACAGCCCATATAGAATCACAGACAATTATTTTATCAGTTTTAACACTGAAGCTATGCGTCAGATTTTTCCCACGCTCACCGACCTTGTCATAAAACTCGTTTAAATGATCATACGACGCCTCCTTGCTGCTTTTTGTTTTGATTTGTAATGTGTCATCAGTCGTTCACGAACGATCCATTCACTAAGTCCGTCTGTCACGTGACAAATGAACGAAAGACTCGGAAGGTAAAGTTATTTATGTTCCCTGTAAACGATTTTTGACTGCATTATAATGATTTCTTAATTCAGAATATGATCAAGATTGCGTAGGTGGATGTGTTCTGGGAATTTGCCAGTTAATAGTGACATTTAAAGCCCCTTAAATGAACGAAATGACTCGAAAAAAGATTTGTTCATTTTGATGAACGAGATCGAACAAGAGAGTCACTGGTGGCTGGTTGCCAGATTGGGTGTTTTTCCCGCTACATATTAAGGCCGGTTTACGGTGTGTTTTAGCCGGGTTTTCGCCTGGAAGACTCTATAGAAATCTGTCTCTAATTGAACTGAGTTAAACTGAGAGAGCGTGGCGTTCACAGACACCAGAATGAACGAGTTCACACTTAACGTTCAGACAGTAATACAGTACGTTCAGTTCACGTTCGCCCAAAATATGAACGAGTTCATGAACTATCGTTCAATGAACGCGTTCAGGCACAACACTGCATGTTGTCCAACAAAAGAGAACACTCCACTTTTACTCCAAACTCATAACATCAGTTTAGTGTCTGAACTAACTTCCTTTTATGATCTGACATGGCTTCATATCATAGAATGAGGCAGAAACTATACAATTTTATAGTTTTCTATACAGTGATAAAGATGATTAGCATTGCATTATAAATATACTTTATTCCTGAGAGAGGAACACACATAAACCATTTACTGTCACAATTGCATTTAATTGGTTCAGGAGTTGTTTTGTATTTACTAGTTATGGGAACAGACACAGTCTCTATATGATGATGTCTTTGTGAAAGAGTCTCTCTGTGTTGGGATTTATCTGACTTCTGTGACTGTGACCCGTTTGCCCTTCTGCGGAGGCTCTGAAACTGGAACTGTACGGGGTTCGCTAAGATGACTTCCTAAATGACAACGTCTATGTCTATTAAACCTTTAACAAAGGTTTCACACAACGAACATTTGCATCTGCGTTGGTGATGCCAGTAGCCACGTTTACACACATGGAAACTTTTTGTTGTTTCCGAACATAGTGTTTTCATGAATACTAAATAAATAGATCGCATTGATGTGTGCAATTATGTCGCAAGCTTCTAATCGGATTTAATATTTTGACATGCGTACACTGCATGGATATACAGAGTCTCCTGCTGTTGTCGCATACTAACCAGCCTCCTTGTCTTTGTTTTAAAAAGCAAATTTAACATCTATCTTTTTCGAGACGATAAGCACACAAAGCTTTGTGTTGTGCTGCTTATATTAATCAAGCAGTAGAAACACCCCTTCCCGAGCTTAAAACATTGTGTCTGCAGACAGGATGGGACTGATGGGACAACGTTGGCCTGCAACACTTCACAGACGATGAGTGGAAAGAGAATTTTAGATTTATTATATTATTTATATAATATTACAACAACATCAGCTTGTTCCATGCATCATGTGTCGTAAAGCCGTTTCTACATCATGCGCGAAACATTTCTAGTTTCGGTTTTCAATCGGATCAAGTTTTTACATGTCCTATATAAAGGATTAGAAAAGGTTTATCCCACCTCTCAAACCGATTGGAATTTTAACCTATTGAGCATTTTTATTTCAATTATTTTCAGAATACAATGCTCCATGTAAACGCACCTGATCCAGAGAGAGCAGTTGTCATGTGTGGGTGAAACAGCGTCACAAAGTTTTTCAACCCGTCTGTAATATTTTTTTCTGTGTTAGAATAATTCAAATTATCACAGAAGAAGTGAGATAAGTCTTTTGAAACAAACTTGAAACTTCAAATAAAGATTGTCTCACTAACATTGTTACACCAGTAGGTGGCGACAAGTGACTGTTAAACAACTGGATTTGTCATTGAATCATTCATTCAAGAGATTCGTTCAAAAACACCGATTCATCCAGTAATGAAACAAGTATTTATGAATGAGTCATTTAATCATTCGTTCAAACCATTTTTAAAAAAATCATTCAAGATTAAACATTTAATATCGACTGCAGCAATTAACATTTTGTCAAAACCTCAAGTAAATTATATATTTTTTTGTTTAGTTGTCTATTCAGAATCGTGATGTCTGTTTGAAGCAACAAAATCAGGAATCTCAATTAATCCAGAATCATGCATTAACTTAAATTATTAAAACTCTTAAAGGGATAGTTCACAAAAACTAAATATTTTAAAGAATGTTTGTAACCAAACAGTTGTGGGGCACCATTGACTTATATATTACTTTTTTTTTTTCATACTATGGAAGTCAATGGTGCCCCACAATTTAAAAAGCAATAATAATAATAATAATAATAAATACTTTATTACACATTATTTTGTCAGTCCATTCCATCCATGTCAGAGAATCTGAACATGATAAACTACCTAATAGTAAAATGATAAAAATGTCTTGAGACAAAATTATTATAATTATAATTATTTTTATTTTTATTCATATCTCATATCAATGGATGAACTGATGCTTTAAAACACATGGCATATGTATACATTATAAACTGATTTTATCATTACAAAATGAAATCAGAATTGTCTGATTAAATAAACAGTAATTCTCTATTAATTTCCCTAATGCCCTTTGTAACGACTGAGACAATTCAGACACAAGTATTTGTTATAGGTTAACAAATGATATTTAAAACTCACTCTGGGATCTGTGGCCCCATCCCCCCAAACAGGGCAAGAAGGTCTTAGTTACCATGACCACGATCAGATAAGTTGGTTTTATGACTCTAGGAACCCTGCTCACATGACCTACAGACATCAGATCAGAACTTTTCCTGCATTCATTTATCGATGAACTGATTAACATGAAATTAACATGCATTCCAGAAGATTTTGTGAATGATTTACTGTCTTGTGTTGTGTCTTTTAATACTATTATATTTTGATACTATTATCTCTTTGAGACTGTGTATTTTATTATAGATCCAACGGTCAATGTAACCTCACCTACACCATGTTTGGTCTCTATAAATTGGTACTTTGAAGATCGAAATGATTGTTTACATGATATGCTGATAGCCGCGCAACATATTAGTATTACAAGAATCTTTCTTAGTTTTGTCATCAGAAACCAATCCAGCTGCCACTGCAAATGAGCACGCTTAGAACAAAGACTCATAAATCAACCACAGAGGAATCTTCCTGCTTGGAAATTCCACCCTTCTCATTGGTCAAGCAAACCCGGAGAGGTGGGGCCTTTCTCAGGCTTTATTAGAGACAAATCCACAGTGACCCTCCTCTCTCTTCTCTTCTGGTCTTAACTGCTGCTTCTTCAGGTTGATCCTGTGGGGACTCCCCCCCACGGGGGCCCAAGGGCCCCAGCAGGCCATGACCACCGCCTGCTATCTTTTCACCCTTCCAAAGGAGTCAGACTGTCTTTTCTTCAATCCAACCAAGAAGAAAATTGTAACCTTACCATCACTCTTGCAACGATCAACTCTTGGCTTCTCGGTACGTTCAGGATGTCGTGCTGTCCAGCGTGGCCTCAGCAGGCCCCATGGCAGCAGGCCTCGACTAACCACAGCCATGTGCTCACTCAGGAGAGAGAGGACTCTCTCAACCACAACAGTTTGACTCAAGGATAACCTCAGGAGTTTAATGTCTTCATTCAATGCAGAAGAAGTCCATCGCAACTCCCACCATTTGCTCTGCATCTTCTGGCCACAATCTGCACTCCAGCCATGAGAACAGCATCAAAATAACCATGCAAGGTCATCATATCTTCTCCATCCAGCAGAGAAGAAAATGATTGCAACTTGTACAGTGACATCTGACACTCACGGACCCAAACCATATGTTTGTTTAGTTTAGTTTGTGATTTAGTTAATAAAACTTGTGCACAATATGTATTTGGTTCTGATTCTCTGCTTGCAACAAAGTCCCTTTTACGATCTTGATCTTGTTACATGCTCTAAGCGCTGTACATGCTAAGAAATAATTATTTTTCAGTGGCCATGAAAGATACACTTTTCTTAGAATAAATGAATAATCAAAAGAGTTCGTTGGAACTGATTAATTGATTGTAATATTAATTTAGCTACCTCAAGTTAATCCAATTAACTGACCCAAATATTAATAATTAATCATAATTGATAATAATGAGTTATTATTAATATTTCCCCTTTGAGCTAACTTGTTACACCTTCCAGTGACATTCCAATATCTTGACCATTCCAAATGATTTTTGTCTGTTTGTTTGTTTCTTATCCTGAGTAAAAGTTGTTTAAAAAAAAAGTCCTATTTTTTAAAAAAATATTTTTTTTAGTATCACCCTGATTTAACCAAGCACAAGAGTGCTATTTGTAATGTTTATATATATATATATATATATATATATATATATATATATATATATATATATATACATATATTTTTTCTGGAAATGTCAGAATATAGCATAACATTATGGGTAGTTTCAATTAAACGACTGAAAAGATTTCAGTCTCACGGTGTGCTGTATTGTTTTAAAAAATATTTATGTGGTGTTGCTACTCGATTGGAACGAAAACCTACAGTTGGACTGGACCCCTGAAATTGAAACAAATATATATTTTTTTTTTTTTCAAATGAGCCGTATAAGCATATTTTCTAGTTGGGCCTGCCCTAAAACCCAGTGTAATCCTGCTTGAAATTATAAATAAACTTATTCTTATAAAAATACCTGAGATGTCTAGAAGAATACAGATAAACCATATATTGTATGTTTATTGTCTTCATGTTTCATCAGTCACTATGTCTCTATCTGTGTTTTATTCTGCTACTGTGATAGCTGGATGCCTTTGTCTATCCACTTTTCTTCTGAGCACAGAAGTCTCACCCGACTCATTTAGACTCAAGTAACGTAATCGTCTGGTTTTAGCCAGGTTATCTAGGTTATGATCTGTGATCATATCGGTTACAAAAAGTGCTTTTGTAGAAAAAAGGGATCTAATATTTAGCAAGCCGGGCTTTATTATTTATTATCTCTGTTTTTTTTTTGGTTTTTTTTTTTGCACATCAATTAAATTACTACCGTTTAATTGGTTTGGGAGTTTTTTGTATTTCCTAATTCGGGGAACAGACACAGTCTCTATATGATGATATCTAGGTGAAAGAGGCTCTATGTGATGGGATTTATCTGACTTCTGTGATGTGAGACAGCTGGCAGATGGTCGGTTTAGCCAGTCTGTCTGCTTCCTGACCTGGGCCCCAATTTGTCACATTTGAGCAATGAGACTATGTGCCATATTACTAGAGAGAAGAGCAGCACCATCCCAGAAGAGATGAACACCATCTCTTTTCAACAGGTCAGGTCTTCCCCAAATACTTGTCTATGAAACCTATATTATTCTGCGGATACCACTTAGACAGCCAGCCATTGAGTGAGGACAGTTTATTAAGTATCTCATCACTCCGGTGAACAGGAAGGGGTCCAGAGCATATTACACACATCACATCATATTTGTGAGTTCAAACACCTCTTTAATGCTATTTTTAGTGATCTCCGACTTGTGATCTTAAAACTTTAGAAATTCAGTGCTTAACCAAACCAGATGGATGTTGTTTGGATGGTGATTAGTGATATTGGGCTATATAAACAAAATTGATTAATGTTAAGCAAGAGGTGCTCTGTTCCTGCAGTCTGCCATAAAGAAAATGTTTGTCTGAAAATGCTTATTTTTAAAGTTTGTATTTTGTGTGCCCTGTATGGAACATTGGTGTCTTTTGTCAGGCACATGTCTGTTTAAATAATAAACTGCACTACTTGTGGTTGTTTTCAGAGATGGTAACAGACGTTTTATACTTACAATACAAAATAAAGCTGAATTAATTAGTAAACTATAAATTAAAATGTGCAAATATTTCTGTGGATTAAATTAACATTAGGCAGAATGTTAATGCAGGCATGATTGAACAGTCAGTATTATTTAAGACATTAAAAGACGATCTTCTAAGGTTTAGTGGCAGTCTGATAAGCCATGCTTTGTTTTACACATCAGTGAGAAATATTGTTTCATCGGTAAGGGTAATTTGCTGCACACCTTGATAAGTATGTGCTGAAGAAAAGACTAAAAAAAGACTCAGCTTTATTACCGTGCACAATGTGTATCTCACACTCACTTTCAAAACAAAAGCAAAACAGTTCTGACTTCAGTCCTAATGTAATTAGTGTGGTTAATATCTGTCCCTCTCTGAAGTCCATGGAGAGAAAACACTGTATTTCCCATGAGTGCTTGCACTGAAGTACTGTGGCTCAACCTGTGCTGTGTTCTCTGGGGAACGTGTCTATTAACGATACATCCTTATCTTTAATCAACACAGCACCGGCACTGAACATCAACACTAGCAGAATGCACACAAATACATTAAACAATACAATTGTTAAACTTTTACTGATAGATCACCCAAAAATAAAAAGTCTGTAATCATTTACTCACCCTCAAATCCGTATTACTTCCATGGAAAAAAAACAAAAGGAAGGGTTTAGCAGAAAGTCGAAGTTGCTCTTTACAATTCAATGAAGGCATGCAGTCACCAGATATGTCAAGGTCATAACAGGGCAAAGAACTCCAGAAAAATAGATTTGACTTTCTTTGACTTATTTGTCATTATTCATCCAACATAGCTCTCGAATCTCATTCACACTTGTTCACATTTAGACAAAGCGCCTCAAAACGCTCAATTCATGTCAGTATGGAGAGTAGCAGATATGCATCTTTTCACAGCGATAGTAATGGGTTAAATAGACGGCATGTCTAATTCGTGACCCTTTTAAAATCAGTCAGTTATGCACCGCTGTAACAACCATCCCACTATTGTTTAATTTAATGATTGTACAGTTCTATTCAAACCGTAATCCCAGAGTGCACATAGAAAGCAGTGAGGCACAAGATGAATTTGAGCATTGTGTATCACTAGAGCCCATTTAGGCCTACACATTTCTGGAAAAGACAAGAATTAAAGGATTGCTGTTCTCAGTACAGGCTAATGACTGGATTGGACAGCTATAAATATTATATGAGCGATTATTTGGGAAGAAGAGCGCTGACAGTTATTGTGACAAAGCTTTACTGTAAATTTATATTTACATGACAAGCAGTGCAGGATTTGAATATTTAGGCTCAAAATCCCTCAATTTGCAGCCCGTCATTTTGTTATCCTGTGCCACTGCTTTCAAGTAATTTACAGGACTTTGAGTGGCTACACAAAGACATCTTCCAGATTTAAACCTCTAACACGCCATTTGAAATTCAAAAGAGAAGGAATGAATTAGGCCTTTCCTCCCATTTCTGGGTAGGACAACAGCTGCTGTAGTCGTAGCGCTGATTGAAGATGAGGATGCGGGATCCTCCAGGGCACGGGGCATCCATGTCTCAAGTATGTTCAGGATGGAGACAGCGGTTTATGATACATCTCTCATCTGACTGCATTCAGTGGTGCCATGAAGCTGTCTGATAGCGGCACTAAAATTCCTGTCTTTGCAAATGAGATTTTAATCTGTGTTTCCCCAGGGATGTGCTGAAGTACTTCCGCTCATGCTGTGGCTCCCAGCAGCACTCTTGTCTGCCACAGACAGATTGCACTGCTTGAAACAATCTTACACCTAAGAAACACAGGGGTTGTACGCCTGCTCTTCAGCAATAAGGTCTGCAACGCAAAGGGTGCTTAAGAAACCAACTGAATTTCTAATACACGAATACTGAACCTTATGGAGGTACACACACACATCATTTTATGTTACTTACACTGGGCAGAAACTGTGAAATACACCAGCAGGATTGTGCTCACATTATAAATTGGCTGTTTGCAAGAGTAGGAGAAAATTATACACTTTAGGCTCTATTGGTCTCCAACCCTTTTTCTGGAGAGCTATCATCCTGCAGAGTTCAGCTACCCTGATCAAACACACCTTAACCAGCTAAACAAGGTCTTCAGGGTTACTTGAATATAACAGGCAGGTTTGTTGGAGCAGGTTGGAACTGAAGTCTGCAGGAAAATAGATCTCCAGGAACTGATGTACAGTCTACAGAATCTAGAACAGGGCTGGGCAACTCTGGCCCTTGAGATCTACTTTCCTGCAGAGTTTAGCTCCAAACCTGATCAAACTTACCAGCCTGTGACTTTCTAGTAAACCTGAAGATAGGGATGCACCGATACCAGTATCGGTATTGGGCCCAATACTGTGCTCGTGTACTCATACTCATACTCATTAAAATTCTCAGATACCAACAACTGATACCACACAGCGTGTAAAATACAGTGCTTGGGACAAAGAAACAGACAACAGAGCAAATGAGAAGCAAATTTATCAGAGAAGAATGTCTATAAAGTAGCCTAAATGTATCAAATTAATAGAATGTTAAACAAATAAATATTTATGCCTACATTGCTGCTGTGCGCAGGAGTAGATTGAGCAAGCAAGCAAGCTTGTCGAGCGCACATCCCTTTTTCAAAGACATCCCTGGAAAGTTCAGAGCTCGGTCAGATATGGCAAGAGCAAGGAATGTAAAATGAGGTGCATATTACTAACGTTAACTGACGGTAAAGAGAGAGAGAAAGAGTACCTCTGTTGCATGTTCTTGATTGAGGATCATTCACTCAGTACACATGCGTAAGTTAAATTAAAACAAAATTGTAGTTGCAAGTAAAAACATGAACTGTTACATGATTTATGTATAACGAGTGGTTCCCTACATTATTACAGCAAGGCGGTACAGAGTAATCATCTGACGTTTTCATGAAGTTTCCTGTGCGCAAACATCCGAAGTGCGCACCCAGAAAGTTGCCTCTCAGACAGCGCGCAATAAGCCTATTAAATCATGTTCTCTTTCATGTCTTCTTGCGCTTTCACAGACAAATGCATACAAAATTATGTAAAACGCTTGATTAGCTGTAATTATTCTCTGCGCTATTAAATTAAAAATCAAATAATATGAACAGTGAAAGTAACAGTAGCTCCTACAAGACATTTAAACAGTCAAATATCTATTTGCTAAGCCAGCTAATTTGATTCATATTCTTTTGGTTTCTCTACCCAATATTTAAAATAATTTTAAAAAGCAATGAAAATACAGGTATCGGTACTCTGTATCGGCAAGTACTAAAAATAAAAGTATTGGTATCGGACTTGTTCTGGAAAATGTGGTATCAGTGCTTCCCTACCTTAAGACCTTGATTATAGCTTGTTCAGGTGTGTTTTATTAGGTTTAGAGCTAAACTCAAACTTAGTTTTAACCTGCTCCAATACACCTGCCTGCAATTTTAAACAATCCTTGCCATCTTAGGCTGAGACAAATGATACTAGGTACTTCTTCTTGGACATCTAACCAGAAGTCTTCACAGCACCATCTGTCCTCCTGCTGTCAGTGGACAAATCGTGAGAAGCTGCACTGTGGCATAAGCAGCATAATCAGCAGGAGACCTTTTCCTTGACATAAACTGATTACCGTTTCCCCATTCCAATAGCTACGGGACAATCAAACACCTCTTTGAACTTATCATCAAATGACTTGTAAGCATGTGTTCCTTTGAACCGCAAGAGGGAAATGTCCATTCCCGCCGTGATGTCTGCTCTAGAACGGTACGTTTTCTGTGCTCAAGTGTAGGACAAAATGATTCTTCATGCAGGGGTCACTCAATTTAATACGCTCCCAGTTGGAAAGAAAGTAAATGGCATAAGCATAAAAAACCCCAGAAGGTTTCAGTGCAAAATGAATTGGAAAAATATTTTACCTGGTTAAGGTAAGCTTTGTGCATCTTATAGTAGGTTGAATGAGGGCCTTATGTTGTTTTATCATTACAACCAAACTAATTGTTGTTTTATGTATCTGGATTTCATTTCTTCAGTTGATTGATCATGTATGGTGATGACCATACCAAAAATTATATGTAGCTACAGCATCGTGGATAAGAGACTTGCTAATCTAAATTCAGTGCAATTAGTCAAATTGGTTTGCAAATGAAGAAAAACTAGGAATAGGAATTGTGTGCAGAATTTATGAAAACCCATTAATCAATAATAATAAACTAGCCCAATTTAGACAAACAGAGCAGAGATGTGTTTCACAATTTAATGCCAAAAAAAGCAAAGATTAACTAGACAAAGAGCCTTAAAGAACAGGTTAATTTGTCATTGTTGTATGGAAACACATGATCAGTATATTGTGACAGAAGCACGAGGTCAACCAGCGCAGTTTAAGACCGAAACACTGATGAGACAGAAACACTCTGCCCTTTCTAAACCCTTTCACCTTTGTGATTTCAGAAACTACAGTTTCTGGAAAAATAAATCTATATTATTTTCCAGGAAAATATTAAAGGGTGGCTTACTCTAAAGACCTCAGGAAGAACATAGAGGAAGGAGCTAGATGTCAGCAGTGCAAAGGAGATTAGATCAGTCTACTACATCATCGTCAGACCTTGTGACAATAACTGCACATAAGTATGACACAGTTCTCCGAAATGTCCAATAAGCAACTCCTAATTCTTGTACAAAACATTTAGCTTCTTTGTTGAATGTTACCGAAACAGTCTAAAATAGAATTGACCTGTTCCTTGCTAAAAGACTCCTTGCTCCATGCAAACAACCCCTTCAGGTCAGTGCACTTAAAAGTCAACCCCCTGGGTACGACTGGATTTTAGAATTGGTAGTTCTAAAAAAATTAAAGGTTGGACTTTGGAAATCTCCCATGAACCTCATTTCTCTATGTTTTGGGTTTCCCTTGGCTATTCTACTCTAATCCCACAATCTCCTGAGGAGCTGGAGAATTAGTCCTGAAAATCCTTTTGATGTGTAGTCAAACAAATATTCCTACTGGGTATAGTGATCTATCTACAGCATGCAGTAAAGTTAAAGCCCCCTGTGTGCCTCCACATAGACCCTGGGACTGTGTAATCGATTATCTCCATGCTGTGACTTCCCCAGATAATCGATCCAGCCACTGTCTATCCCTGAGTCACTGACTGTGAAGGATTACATTAAGAAGACATTAGAATAAGGTCTGCATTTTATTGATCACCAAAGTTTTTAAAAAGCAGCTGTAAACACTGCTAGTTTCTTCTATTACCTCCTGTTTCCTTGGAGTAAAAAAATAAATAAAAAATAGAGGAAACAATATTCACTGATCTGGTTATTTCAAACAATGGCCTTTATGAATACTTGGTGATGCTGAATGGACTGATGAATGTTTCTGGTTCTGAATAATGATTTATCCTTAACTTATTATCTTTGCAATGCAATACTTAATTTAGTAATATATTAAATCATTCATAAAAAAAGGATTAGTATTACAATTTCTCAATCGCTTTGGCCAATTTTTCGAAACAGTCTTAACATTCACTAAACTGTTAGCTCAATTGTCACAACTGTTTGCTTGAACATCAGAACTCTATTGCATGTCTGCAAAACGTAGTAACTCACCCAAAACATTTATTTCAATCTTCAAAAGTTATTGTGTCACTAAAGTGGCCAATGCCACCAAAATAAAAGGTGTTTTTGTCATCGTGTGAGCCACACTGGTCAAAATGTTTTTTCACCATGGGAATATTTGTTTTATATACTGTAAATTAAAGTTTTTTATTTTTATTTCTTTATTTTTCAGTTTTCATGTAACAAAAGTAATTAAAAGTAAAGATATACACAGACATACACACGTCCAAACTTGATTGGTTGATTGATAAGATTGCTATTCCTATTTCATTATAACGACAGGCCATTTGCCAATTTACATTACAAGATTACAAACATAACAATTTTTCCATGTCCTAAATATGTATGAAATATATCATGTCTGACAGATTTTGATCACTGAATGGATCATTTTGCATGTGAAGAGTTGACAGTTTCACTGAGAATCAACTAATCAGTTTTGATCAACAAGCCATGTGCATTTAGTCATTGTGCAAATTGTAGACAATTGTACTTATTCTTTTGCACACATGTGCCAAAACTAATGCCATTTGCTTAAATCCAAAGTTCAAATCTGATATGAACAAGAAACTAATTGTTCAGAGATCTGAACTTATTGCTTTGAGAGAAAAAAAAAAGTCTCATTTGAGAATTGAGCAAAAGCAATTGAGAAAAACTGTTTATATTATTGATCAATATGCAAATCCGTTGACCAGGCTACACATGACACGAGTTGTGGTCTCATTGGCACAAATGAATTTAAATGAGATTAGATAGAACTGTATTGATCCGATAGTTGTATGTCACGGACTTCCGAAGTTTTGTTTGGTCACATGCTTTTTCTGCTCTGCAGTGATTTGTTAAATATGCTGGAGAAAACAAGTCTGACCTCCAGATGTCACTAATGCACATTGTGTTAAAATCTTCAAGTAATGAACCTTTTTTCGGCACAATTTGATGAAATGCTTCAGAAAGCCTCACTTTCCCATCACTATTTACAATCTTCACATGAGACTTTAAAAGAACACAATAAAACCAGGAAAACTCAGGCTGTTAAAAGCATAGATTCCATATACTAAAAGAGTCCATAAGAATCCCAATCCAAATGAGGTGTTAATGAAAAAGACTTTGGGCTTTTGTGACTGGAAGGGAAAGTCCACAAGATAGAAACTCCTCAATCCAGTTTTGGTGATCCCCGATGCAGTGGACGCATGTTGTGACTAATATGGGTGCTTCTCAATTCTTATTTGTGCATCCTTGTTTCCTTTCCTCGCGTCCTTTCCTCGCGTCTCAGCTGTAGGATGCGAGGAAAGGCTGCAAGGAAAGAAAATGAGGACGGAGGGATCGAATGAAACCTTTTTTATACATTGGAATATTTGATCACTTGAGCGTCACTTCACAGCGTCATCATCAGCGCGCAAAGGATCTGCCTTTATGTTGTTGAAGTTTGGTTATTTAAGAAATTCATAATAAATAATAATAAAGCAAGATACCCTGTTGAAATTTGTGGGATGTGTGGTTTATATAAACTGCAAAGGTAAAGTATAAATTAAAATTATTGTGACCGATGTGAAGGGGGAGGAGAATTTAAACGTGCGTCACGTTTAGTCAATAAAGCTCTTCCACAAAGGATACACCTGTGTATCCTCACTCATAACTCCTCAGGAAGCCTCCTCACTCCTCGACTCCTCGCGGTGCAATTAGAGAATTGAGATGTCCTTCAAGATGGCTGAGATCGATTGGTTTCCGGGTCATAGGATGAAGGACGGAAGAGAGAGGAGACGAGGAGGGATATTGAGAAGCACCCTGTTCCTTTATTTGCCATGCTGCTCTCTTTATACAGGTGTATTTCCTGCTTCCTGTCATGTGATCGCTCACATGACAGGCCAACCACACATTTCTTAAAGACACACAAACTTAAAATGTTAATAGGAATAAGAAAATATGAAGACTTCAGATGCAAAAGCCTCTAAGTCCGTCTAAAGTTTTTGTTTAATATTATCATTTTTATCAGGGCTCTTATGTATAGGTTTCTACCCAAGTACCAGCATTTCTGAATGGGCCGAGGCTGGGATTTAGTGAGTTTGAAGTGAAAGTATTTGATGAACGTATACTATGTGCGGAGAGCATTCACTCAATATTATTATCTCATTTTTGACAGAGGTGGCTTTTAGAGGCTTTTGCATCGGAGGTCTTCATATGTAAACCAATTCAAACCCTATTATACATAAAATCATTGTAATTAGAGCGGTAAAACATGTCTCTAATGTGAAAGTGTCACAGTTGTGCTTGATCACGGTTGGAGCTGAACTTTGCAGGAAGGTAACGTGGGGGTAATAATTATTTAATCCCCTGCTGATTTTGTAAGTTCGCCCACTTACAAAGAAATGAAGGGTCTATAATTTTTATGTTAGGTTTATTTTAACGGATAGAGACAGATAATTAACCAAAAAATCCAGAAAAACCACATTATATAAAGGTTATAAACTGATTTGCTTTTCAGTAAGTGAAATAAGTATTTGATCCCCAAGCAAAACATGCCTTAGTACTTGGTGGAGAAACCTTTGTTGGCAAGCACAGAGGTAAGACGTTTCTAGTTGGTCACCAGGTTTGCACACATCTCAGGAGGGATTTTGGTCCATTCCTCTTAACAGATCCTCTCTAAATCCTTAAGGTTTCTAGGCTGTTGCTTTGCATCTCGAAGTTTCAGCTTCCTCAACAAATGTTCTATAGGATTAAGGTCTGGAGACTGGCTAGGCCACTCCAAGACCTTAAAGTGCTTCTTCTTGAGCCACTCCTTTGTTGCCTCGGCGGTATATTTTGGGTCATTGTCATGCTGGAAGACCCATCCACGATCCATCTTCAGTGTTCTGTCTGAGGGAAGATTTTACGGTACATGGCCCCATCCGTCCTGTACCCTTAGCAGAGAAACAGCCCCTGAGTATAATATTTCCACCTCCGTGCTTGACTGTAGGGATGGTGTTCTTGGGGTCATAGTCAGCATTTCTCTTCCTCCAAACACGGCGAGTTGAGTTGATGCCAAAGAGCTAGATTTTGGTCTCATCTGACCACAGCACTTTCTCCCAAGCCTTTTCTGAATCATTAGATGTTCATTGGCAAACTTCAGACGGGCCTGTACATGTGCCTTCTTGAGCAGGGGGACCTTGCGGGCACTGCAGGATTTCAATCCATTGCGATGTAGTGTGTTACCAAAGGTTTGCTTGGTAACTGCCTTGAGACCATTAACCTGTTAACCTTTGCCAGTGCGCCGGCGCACTGAAGCGTTTTTTTTCCCCACTAGTTTAATGTTTATGAATGGATTTAACGTGAAAGAACATCATTAATCTTGGCAAACTATATATCATTTTAAAGGTCTAAGCCTCAAGCATCGATGATAGAGCTCTGTTTTACGATGAAAAGCTTATAACGAATGTATTTCTTGCATTTATGTAAGCAGTACAGATCAAAACACACGTAATCAAAAACGGAGTACATACCATTAGTGTCGTAATAACGAGCCACACACGCATCCACTGCTAAAAGTTCCAGATTGAATGGAAAGGTGAGGGTCCACTGAATAACATCCCATAGAGCATTTTTAGTCCAAAGAAACAATAACGTTGTAATATCGATGTTTATTCCTTTGTTTACATCGAGTTTCTTCAGGGTGAAGTATCATACTTGTCGGTTATGCAATAAAATTATGCATAAAAAACAGACTCCCGGTAGCCAAACGTTATATGGGTGTGTTGCTTAGAGTGTAATGAACAAATTAAGACCGCACACACACACACAAATACAAAGATAGGCAATATATAGGTCAAAATATCCAAACACTGCGGTCAGTTTTTTTGACGTCATGATATGCTGATCCTATTATTTTGTCTTTACAACGAAAGCCAATGAAAGAATTGAAATTATATGACTAATAGAAAATGTAGCCAATCAGTGCATGATTCCAACGATACCCGGGAAGTTTAAATTCCTCGCGAACAAGATGTTTATTTATTTATTTGAATCAGTCACTCTCCATTCCGCTTGAGGAGCTAACCTGCGACTTAGGCTGTGACCACACCCCCGTCATTTGACAGCTAACTAGCCATAGCAAAAAGACGGTTCCCCAGTCAACATCTGTTTTCGCGTCTTTCTTACTGGAAGGATTATCTCATCAAATGGATCGTCAGAAGAAGTTTTTTTCTGCTGAAGATGTTTTATTTGAGATCACTCGAAGCAGCGATGACGAAATTGAAGAGAGTGAAGACAGCGACGACGAGGGTGATATGCTTGAGGACGGAAAAGATGATCCAATTTTATATCGGTGAGTTGCTATATACATTATGTAACATGCACACATTATACGTGTGTGTGTGTGTGTGTGTGTGTGTGTGTGTGTGTGTATGTATGTATGTGTGTGAGAGAGAGAGTGAGTGTGTGTTTGTTTTCCCATTTGTTTTATAAGGTAACGTAAATGCATTGTGGTCTGAAAAGATAATGCTACTTTATATGTATTTATTTATCTATTTATATTTGTATATATTGGATAATTGTACAGGTGTTTAGTTGTTTCTGTCATTTTTCCTAGCACACACACACTAGGCTATATATCTATATAACGTTAGTGTATGTGTGCTAGGAAAAAAAAACAGAAACTACTAAACACCTGTACAATTGTCCTATACAGTATAAATATAAATAGACTTGACATTTTTTCTGTAATTTTTCCTAGCACACACACACACTATATAGTGTGTTTGTGCTAGGAAAAATTATATATAGTGTGTGTTTGTGCTAGGAAAAATTACAGAAATAACTAAACACCTATACAATTGTCCAATATATACAAATAGAAATAAAGTAGCATCATCTTTTCAGACCACAATGCATTTACCTTGTAAAACAAATGGCCTGTCTGATGGCCGGCCATCAGTGTGATTGTTGGTTCTATGTCTGACCATCCATATGAATGCTGTCTGTATCATTGGCCATCACCAGCCATTGATTGTTGAATGGGCGACTATCAGTATGAATGCAGTCTAAACGACTGCCCATCAGTTTGATTGTTGATTGAATGGACAAGTTTTAGTATGAATGCTGTCTAAATGACTGCCCATCAATTTGATTGTATGGACGACCTTTAGTATGAATGCTGTCTAAACGGCTGCCCATCAGTTTGATTGTTGATTGAATGGCCAGCCATATAAAAACTATACAGAATTATTTACTTGGCATGTGATGCTAATTATCTTTCCATTCTTTCCCATGCAACAGCCATCAAGTTGAATCTTCAGATGAAGAGTGGCATCCAAGCACCAGCCAACCAGCAGAAAAGAGATGCAAGCTCTCAGATTCTTCAAGATCTGCACTTGCTGTTTTAGACCTGAATCGACCAGTAAAAGGGAGAGGCAAAAAGAGCAGCAGAAAAACCAAGTCCTTACCCACTGTGTCCCCAAGCACCCATTGAAAGGTGGAAATGGACAGTGGGAAACCTTGGATGTACCTGTTCCAGACTGTGTTGCAGAATATAACAGGTTTGTAAAATATATTCAGTAGTGTCAATTTTACTTGTTTATATTTCATCTATATTGAATATCAAGTACATTTCTGAAAATGTATTCTAAAATATGACCGTTTCTATTTCTATTCAGGTGCATGGGTGGAGTGGATGTCTCAGATGCACTCATTGGCTACTACTCAGTCTCACACAAAACAAGAAAGTGGTATCGTACCTTCTTCTACCACTTCGTGGACATAGCCATTGTCAATGCCTTTATACTCCAACGTCAAATGGCCTGTATGAAGAACCAGAAGCCACTGACACAGAAACAATTCAGAGAACGTCTTGTTGAGGAACTTACTGTGTTGGTGCGTGCTGATGTTCCTTCATCTCCTCCATCCCACAAAGATGAGACTCGCCGTTTACCAGGGAACTTTGCTTCAGACAGCACCAAAGGAAGGCGTGAGTGCAGGATTTGTTCCAAAAAAACTCCTGTTTTTTGCAAGACTTGTTCAACACCATTGTGCTTTCAGCCAAAGCGTGACTGCTTCGCTGTTTGGCATGACCAGCACTGACTAAACAGGACTTAGCATTTTGCCGGAGACAACAGCATTGTTGATTTTTTTTTCTTTGCCTTTTCTGTTGCAAAGAAATTCAGTTATTTTTTATATATTTATTTTTTTAAATATTTCATCATATTTTACTTATATTTTTATTGTTCTGTTGTGCAAATAAATCACTTGTATAAAGTCTTATGGTTGTGTGGATTATTTTATAATTAAAAAAGCATGGAGCAGTGTATATGATGACTAAAATAGCTTGCAGTACCCTTCATAACATTTGGTCATTAGGTTGCTTTTTGAGGTATCCAAGGAGGCTTCTTGGTACCTGGACATAGTCTTGGAAAAAATATTGCAGAAATCTCATTTTTCATAATATCTTCCTCAAATGTGAAATATAAACTGATGAGACTTGTGGCTTTCAATCAATTACCTAACTGGATTCCTCCAGGTTTGTTTTCATTTATTTTTTCATAATATAATAAAATGTTACTTGCAGTAAAAATTATTTTCAAGACACTTTAAATTCTATAAATTTTTGTCTGTGTAAGTTTTTTCAACTTTTACATTTGGGTAATAAACTCTAAAGTGTCTTCTTTTAAAATATGTCTAAATTGTGCATGTAGAGCAAATTGTTCAACAACTACAATTATTTTAGTTTGGGGATGTCATTTCTGGGGATGTGCCTCAGGCAGGGGGAGGGAGAAAGGGAACTGACATAGTCTTGGAAAAAAGCTTGCAGGAACCCCATTTTTCATTATATCTTCCTCAAATTTGAAATATAAACTGATGAGACTTGTGGCTTTCAATCCATTACCTAATTGGATTCCTCCAGGTCTATTTTTATATATTTGTACATGAAATAATAAAACATTATTTGTAGTTCACATTATTTATGAGGCACTTCAACTTTTATAACTTTTTATTTGTTTGAGCATTATCAACTCTGATTGATTGTTAGTAGAGTGCCAAGTGTCTTCTTTCCAAAGAGACCTTAATTGTGCCTGTGGTACACTGTTCTCAGGAGCTATATTTATTTTAATTCAGGTATGTCATTTTCAGCTGTGAGCCCCTGAGTGGGGGGTGCAGGTTAACAGGTTAACAAGCTCCTCCCGTGTAGTTCTGGGCTGATCCCTCACCTTTCTCTTGATCATCCTTACCCCATGAGGCCAGATCTTGCATGGAGCTCCAGACCGAGGGCGATTGATTTTTCGTTTTGTATTTCTTCCATTTTCAAATAATCACACCACCAAAAGTCTCCTTCTAACCAGGCTTTTTGCTGATGGTCCTGTAGCCCATTCCAGCCTTGTGCAGGTCTACAATCTTGACCCTGATCTCATTTGACAGCTCTTTGGTCTTGCCCATGGTGGTGGAGAAGTTGAAATGGAAGATACAGATTCTGTGGACAAGTTTCTTTTATACACATTACTAGCTGACATTAGGTGTACTTTCTTAAAGTGACAGGACTATTCTGTGTTCGACATGGGCACATAACCAATCTGTGGGAGGCAGAATTCTTGCTGGTTGGTAGGGGATCAAATACTTATTTATCTTGATCAAATGCTAATCAATTTACAACCTTTATATAATGTGTTTTTCTAGATTTGTTGGTTGATATTCTGTCTCTGTCCATTAAAATAAACCTACCATAAAATCTATAGAACCTTCATTTCTTTGTAAGTGGGCGAAATTACAAAATCAGCAGGGGATCAAATAATTATTTCCCCCACTGTAGATCTCTAGGATATTTTATTATTTTATTTCAAGTTGTCTTTCCAGAAAAATGATGGTTCCACTCCAGAGTCTCGCTGCTCTCAATGTTTTTCTCCCTCATCTGGGATTCCCCCTTTAACTTTCAATAGTCACCTCTGGCTTTCTCAGTGAGGGAATTTGTATTGCAGTATTTTCTCTATAACTGTTTTGAAACAATTAATTGTAGAAAGCGCTATACAAATAATACATTTGACTACATGTGCATGGCATTTGGGTATATTACGCCTCTCTGAAAAAAAATACTAAATGACAGAACCGTGAATGGAATTGCTGAAGAAGTTTTTATTAATGCAGTCCCTTTTCCTAGCTCAAGGTCGCTATACAACAAAAGTCATTTGAGTCATTATATAATTTTGATTCATTACATAATTAAAAAAGAAAAGAACAAGAGCTCTTAGTGGTGATTGATAAACAAAACAAAATAATGGAGGACAAACTTTCTGTATAATTCATTTTGTCTCAAAATTCTTGTTTTAAAATACGTAGCTCTACACATTTTTAATCGAAAGTGTAATGAAACAGACATCTGGTGGGAATCATATTTTTTTAAAATGTTGAAATACTTTAAAAGGTTAACATGGCATTTTTATTCAATGGCTTCGCCATTCATATCTTTTCTGAATTAGTCTCACTGCAACTCACACTGAAGCCGATACCTGAACTTTCACTGATTTTCCACAACACTTTTCCACCATAGTTGATGCAAGATTCACCTTGCATTTCAATGCTAGAGTAATCACACCAGACTCCTTAGATTTCTCAAATGAAACTAATCCATCAGATTTTAGAATTATGAGGCAGTATTAAAAATCAAACTAGCTAGCAATATGCATCAGACAGTCTCTGAACAGTTCATTTTGTCTAAAGCTGAGACTAATGCCACATTAGGATCGAGGACAGGCTGATCGTGACTTGCATGAAGGTGACCATGTTAACCACAAGGCATCAAGATTGCATTAGAAATAAATTAGAATCAGGCTTGCATTGCATTAGTCGCTTTAAAATACTGTCAAATTCTATTAGATCCTACTGCATTAGAATGGATAAAATCTTCACTGAACCTGTCCTTCATAGTGCCTACAACCTGTTTCAGTTTTTTTTTTTTTTTTTACTTTAGAGTTGATGGAATCCATCATCCATGTCTTGTACAGATTGGCACAGACACAGAAACCTAGAGTACATCCACTCACCCAGAGGCTGAACACATGGCAGGTCTGTTGGATTTTTTTTCTTCTCCATCTTTTGGTTCACTCTAAGATTCAGACCAGGTTCTGAGAATACCAAAAGTTGGTTCTTTATTTCAAGCAAGACAGTATAGATCACATCCAACAGTGTCAGCGTTCTCTGTTTTAGGCTGTTTTCAGGCTCATCTGGAGCATTTGTTTTGGAACCGGGCAAGTTTTCTCCCTTAGTTTGGCTTGTTTAGGCATATATGAACATGCTGATCGTGCTCGGATCTACACTAAAAGAATTGGTCCGAGATTGCCTGAACGAGGGAACTGATCAAGTGCCAACATTTTTTTAAATTAGTTCTCTCCACTTTTCCCCCCTTCTTAAACACATTCTTAGTACAATGTTAATATCTTGCATTTTCACAATAATTTGGCAGTAGTTTTATAACAATCATTTTCATCTTTGTTAACATTGATATAATTTATTTAAAAATGATACTTGTCAACAAATGTTTATATCTGTTCACTGGTATCACACCTGGTTCAGGCAATATCACACCTACACCGGCTCTACCTCTCCACTGTGTACAGTGGATTCAGTATCTATTTAAATTCGGTCCCAGTTCAAGGTAAGTATATGTACTCCAGCCTATGCACTGCACTGACCCTCTCACATAGTCATACATTTTTTAACACACCTGGAACCGTCATTGGAATATCACCATTCTGGCATTCATAGGAATCAGTTCCTACCATGGATGGAGGATCAGTAGAATCAGCTTCCTCGTCAGCTTTTCCATCATTGTGACAACCATCCTAGGCGATTAACACATGGTCAGAAGAATATTCTGATGTTCCAGCTGTTGAGGATGTGTCATAGCAAAGCGCTCTGGCAAGATGCCCTTATCAGACGTGCCATCTGCCACCAAAAGACTCATGCAGGCGTTCAATGTCATCCAGTGCACCAATTTGGACCATATAGGAGATCATAGACAACCAGAGCCAGCAGGCAGTATACTATTCTGACCAGTACAGCCATAATGATCTTCCTCACCTGCAATTTAGCCAAACCTATGGCATTTACTTATAAAGCTAATATTTGTAACTGACTAGTATCTTCATTTTTCTAGTGTGAGCTATTTTTGATTACTTATTGTTAGTGCACTTGTCTACTATATTCATCCGGTTTCAGAAACTCATAAAGTATTCTTGCTCCATCTTTTGCTGTCAAACCGCTGAAGATGTTCTACTGTATGTTAAAAAAACACAATGCTATCAGGCAATCAGCAGGATAGGACAGCAAACAAACAGGCACAAGCATGTCCAATGTATCTGGTTTATAGACAATTTGAAATAGACTATTCACTAGAGTGGATTGTCAGATAGAAAACTAGCTCATAAACATGACCATCTCTTTAAAAGGATATAAAAAGGAGGTATATATATATATATATATATATATATATATATATATATATATATATATATACAGTATATATGAATATTATTAAAGTGTTAGAATCATTCACTGAATATTCATAAAGTAACACTGCAAGAAAATTGTAAAAATACATGGGAAATTCCTTGAAAATATCACTTGTCTGCAGTGACATTTTATATGCAAACTTGAATCACTGCAAATCTATAATCGGCTGCCCATCAGTTTTACCAAAAGCTGATTCCCCCCCCAAGAAACTTTAAAACAAGGTTATTTTTGTGTTTCATTAATTTATACATGACATTTGATTTGTATCACATTTGGTAAATAGTCCACAGAAAACCTATGGTAAATAGTCGCCACAAACCTAATCCTATGAAAATTTATTTCCAGAGAGAGGAATGTATTTTGTGAAAGCCAGTGCCATTTGGACAGATGGGTTTCATTTCACGGTTCACACTCTCAATGTGATTAAAAAGTTAAATGCTGTTGAGAAAAGAGAAAAAAGGCATCACACACACACACATTCTGCCAATAAAGTATGTAAGGACATGGCTGCTCATAGCACATGTGGCAGCTGCCAATCCAATTGACACAATGGTCTCTCTCTCTCTCACTCTCTATCTCTCTCTCTCTCTCTCTCTCTCTCTCTCTCTCTCTCTCTCTCTACTGACAGCCGGACAAAATCTGGACTAAGTCGCATTTTTAAATAAGACCACACAGTTTACATACACACAGTTTATTTTAAGAATAGTAGTGAAAGAAGATTTTAATGGCGATAAAAAAAAGATTATATACATATTGAATGATGACTGAAGAATGTTTTGTTATATACTCATATATATATATATATATATATATATATATATATATATAGTAAAATACAAGTATATGACCCAGAGTTGGCATATACTGCCTTGACTTCAAAAAATCATCTTTCAATTAAAGTTTCATGGACAATCAGAATGCCTTATGGTTCACATTTTTATGCAAAACCATGTCGTAACAAGCAATGAAAACCTGGCCTGCTGTCCTTTATCACCTCTTATTGCAAGGCATTTGTTTGTCAGAGTTTGTCTCCTGAGTGCACATCCCCATATTATCAATGGAAACTGGCGAACTCTCTTTATTTTCCGGCCCTCATCGCTGCCTGTTAAATACTATATGTCTGCTGATACCTGGAGGAGTCAGTGTTGCGGTATGGAGACCATTATTCACTCTTGTATGTAGTTTTGTGTGTTGATTCTGTGAATCGTACAATTTCCTCCAGGCATCACAGAATGTTTGTCAGTGAAAAATGCCTTCACTGCATTGAACGAGGCCACTTTCCCAGAGAAAATAAATGCTCACCATATAGCATGTATCCAAAGGGCCAATAGATCTGATAAAATATAGCTGGAAGAATTATATCCGTCTTGTTTCACGAGGTGGCCTCCATCACTCCATATTGTTATTCCTGGCTGAGGAGGATGTCCTGTCATTTTCCTGTCACCTTTAAAGTCGGGATTGAAGTGCTACAAGATTTATGAAATTAAATTACAATTTAAACTCTGGCACAGTTGAGGGCTGTGCAAACGGGCCCTCCCAAAGACCTTCACCCTGTCAATAACAAGTCCCATAATCACTTATCTGTGAGGAACGCCTGTTGCTAGTGCTCTTAAGCTAATGCAAATGGTTAATTAATATATATATATTGTGTAAGTGTTGCCACACTGATATCTATAATATCAGACATGACTGCATTGGGCCAATAAAGCATATCACTGGCAATGAAAATGTGAAGTGTATAGGATTCAAAGGCCTTATTGTGATATATTCTCCATCTTTAATAAACTGATGTGACTGTGGTCATGTGTTCTACAATCCTGCATCACAGGGAACAGTCCCTTCTGAATATGGTTGCCATTGAAATGTTGTTGACTGTTATTCTTCAAGTTGGCACATCCAGAACCACAAAACAGTCTCTGTTCCTTTTTTTTTTTTTTTTTTTAAGTCTGAGTGTTGCCCTGCATCCCAATGTCAATCCTATTTATCCTAAATAGTATGTGAGTGTCACATCTCATTTTGGTTCTGTTTCATGTCAGTCATGTTTCATGTCTTTTTCATGTGATTCCCTGTTAGTCATGTGATCCTGCCATGTGTTCCCTTGTCTTATGTGTCATGTTGTCATTGGTTGATTGTCTTGATTATGTTCACAGGTGTCCCTTGTCTAGTCATTAGTCTTCTGTGTATTTAAGCCCTTATGTTTGCCATGTGTCTTTGTCAAGTTTTGTTTCCTGTAACCACTGTTTGTCCATGTCCATGTCCATGTCCATGTCCATGGTTCTCAACAAGCTCGCCTTCAGTGGACTACTTTACAGAATACTTGACCCATCATAAACCCAGCAGTTTGCTGCTCCTCTGTCATGGTGTCACTGTCAGGCCATTGAAAATCATGTTGAGGACTTTTGTAAACTTTGTTATATGGTGGACTTTAATGATGTGGCTTTAATTGGAACTCCACCGGAGTAATTGCACCGGTTCGATTTAAGTTACCTGGGGGAAAAATTCATTGGTCTTTAGCCCAATACATCGACCATGCCCTTCTGCTTAGTGGTTCAAGTTTCACGGTGGGGGAGAAAGAGGACTATGATTTGTCTGAGTCTCTTTACGTCATGCCTGCCAAGTCTGAGCCTCTTCACGTCAGTCCTGCCGAGCCTGAGCTTCTTCACGTCAGTCCTGTCGAGCCGGAGCTTCTTCACGTCAGTCCTGTCGAGCCGGAGCTTCTTTACTGTACGTCAGTCCTGCAGAGCCTGAGCTTCTTCACGTCAGTCCTGTCGAGCCGGAGCTTCTTTACGTCAGTCATGCCGAGCCTGAGCTTCTTCACGTCAGTCCTGTCGAGCCGGAGCTTCTTCACGTCAGTCATGCCGAGCCTGAGCTTCTTCACGCCAGTCATGCCGAGCCTGAGCTTCTTCACGTCAGACCTGCTGAACCTGAACTTCTTCACATCAGTCCTGCCGAGCCGGAGCTTCTTCACGTCCGTCATGCCTAGCCTGATCTTCATGTCAGTCCTGCCGAGCCGGAGCTTCTTCACATCAGTCATGCCGAGCCTGAGCTTATTCACGTCAGTCATGCCGAGCCTGAGCTTCTTCATGTCAGTCCTGCCGAGCCGGAGCTTCTTCACGTCAGTCCTGCTGAGCCTGAGCTTCACGTCAGTCCTGCCGAGCCTGAGCTTCTTCACGTCAGTCCTGCAGAGCCTGAGCTTCTTCACGTCAGTCCTGCCGAGCCGGAGCTTCTTCACGTCAGTCCTGCAGAGCCTGAGCTTCTTCACGTCAGTCCTGCCGAGCCTGAGCTTCTTCACCTCAGTCCTGCAGAGCCTGAGCTTCTTCACGTCAGTCCTGCAGAGCCTGAGCTTCTTCACGTCAGTCCTGCCGAGCCTGAGCTTCTTCACATCAGTCCTGCAGAGCCTGAGCTTCTTCACGTCAGTCCTGCAGAGCCTGAGCTTCTTCACGTCAGTCCTGCCGAGCCTGAGCTTCTTCACGTCAGTCCTGCAGAGCCTGAGCTTCTTCACGTCAGTCCTGCCGAGCCTGATCTTCTTCACGCCAGTCATGCCGAGCCTGAGCTTCTTCACGCCAGTCATGCCGAGCCTGAGCTTCTTCACGCCAAGCCTGCTGAGCCTGAGCTTCAGGTACCTGATTAAGGCCATGCCTCAATATCCCCCTGAACTGTCGGATCCGTGTTGATGTGTTGATGAACAAATGCTTGAAGCTAGATGAAACAGGTTTTTTTGTTTGAAAGCAGAAAGTCTGTTTTTTTCTTTTGCTATAACATTGCATGTTCAGATATTCATACAACAAAATATTCTGGGGGCCATGAAACTTTTGCAAAAAATATTAAAAATGCTGGTGCTGGCTGGCAACTTTAAAAAAAAAACAAAAAAACGCTGGTAGGGAAAGAGTTAACACCGAAACTAAAGATACAAAACAAACAAAACAAAAAACGGCTTAGGGTTTAGGGCTAAGTTACCCTTTAACGTGTAGTGTTATTAAACTTATAAATCTTTGCCTGTCTCTGTCCCTTTAAGATGGTACCAAAAGAAATATGGATGGATGGATGGATAGATAGATTACTGTTAATTAATGGAGATTAAAATAAATGGAAATTAAAGATGGGTAATACATCACTTTCTCTCCTTTTGGTAGAGTAATTTATTCAAAATTTCAAAATCATATCATCATACTGATGCACAACACAAAGAACTGTATAATGGGGTTTCTCTCACTGGTGAGCGGGGAGATAGAAATTAAAAACCTGGAGTGGAGTTCGGAGTGATTGCAGGATGTTTTTATCAGGAAGAGAAACGGTCCACACACATAGTCTCTCAAAGATATGAGTGAAAGAGAGGCTTTGCGGTTTATACATGTTGACATCTCCACTGCCTCCATTGCTGTTTTCATCTGTCCCAATTGTGCACATTGCCACAGGCTTCCGAAAAAAAGCTGTATTTCCTTTGGGAGACGGAGAGTGGACAGGTCCAACTTAGGCCACCATTAAATTTATACCACAAAACGTGCCACAGTCTCTCAATATGATAGCAGGAAGTAAATGTTATTGGTTAGAGCACCACAAGGTATGAGCCATGAGCTGTTATCATTGTGGCCTTGAGCGAGGCACTTAACCCCAGGTTGCTCAAGGGTGATCGTCCCTGTAAATGTACTATAAGTCACTTTGAGTGAAGTTTCTGCTAAATGGCTACTACCAACAATTGGCTAAATACGTGCAAATTGTAAGAAACTCTCCATACGTTCAGGCTTTTTGACCAAAATAAATAAATAAATAAATAAAAATTAAAAGAAATTCCCCTTGTAGCAACCTGAAATTAAGTAGCTTACCCAAGAGAGGTATGATAGGTTGCACAATAACTTATTTAGTTTCTGACTTAGAATGACCAACATTGAGCCTTTTCAGTTCAGAGGTACTACTGGACCACCAAACCTTTATTAAAATAAGTTGCTTCAATGAGGTAAAAAAAACCCTTAAAAAGTCTTAAATTAGAAAACATTTTAAGTGAGAAAAAAATGAGTTGTCATAATAAGAAGGTAGCTCTGGGATGCCGTTTAAATACTTTTTGAAAAGGGTAAAAAAAAAATAAAAAATAAAAAAACCTGGATATATCTGGATATATAAAATGTTTAGTCAACACATATTGTACCAACAAACCGAGACTCAAAATGTAATATTTTAAGCATAGTTTCTGAAAGTCAAGTGGTATATAGTGGGTCAGTAATTAAATAACTGATCCAAATTACTAATGATGCTATTTACTAGTTTTCAAAATATTGTAGCAAAAATATTGTAGAGTTTTGCAAAATTGGAGGTAATGGCATGTTTTTCCAATGAGCCTATTGCTTGATCTTCAGTCAGCATTGTTAGCACTTACAATGTGATCTCACAAGAAAACAAAGCTATTTTATGAGGAGTCGATCATTTTGTGTGAATTCGTATGATGCAAAATGTATGGTTTTTAGATAAAGAGTTGGCATGAATGTCCACCCCTAAAAGAAAATGAGTTTGTATGAATTCATATGAATTAGTAACCAATTCCCCACAACATAAAATAGTTATGAATTTCCATAAGATTGTGTTGGAACTGAGTGTATCAAACTATGTTTCATAAGGGTCCCTTCACTGTTGTTTAATTTGAGTTTTTTAATTGGCAGAACTCAAAAAAATTACTGCTCATTACTGCTTTTTGTGTTTCAGTATCTTTCAGCATTTTAGATAATTCTCCTTGAAATTCCATCAAAAGTGAGATATTTAAGAAAAAGAATTTTAATATTAAAAGATATTGGATGTAATAGCCTCATAATGGCCTGTATACATAATTATCGTGTTTTCAGTTATCAAAGTATAATTTAAAGCATTTGACGTTTTACAGCGAGGCAGACATTGAGTGCTTAATGAAACAGTGTCAGGCCAAGGCCAGACCAGAGATCTTAGTGTAAATGTCAGCATGCCTTCGAGCACCTCCCAAGGAGACTAACTGGAAATGGCGTTTAGATGCTGTTGACCATATGGCTTGTGTAATTAATGGCAGAGATTATATTTTGGCTTGCAACCAAAGTTGTTCCAGTCACTTATGTAATGACCCAATCCAGAGCAAACAAGAATTGCCTCCAGCATTCCAGCAGTTGATATTTCTCTCTTAACTCAATTGCACTCTAAATGTTCAGTCTTTTCCCCGTGTAACTACATCCAAAAACGGTTACTTGCTGTAATGCTGGCTATGCATCTTCTGAACATGACATTACAGTGAATAGATTGATTCTTTTACTTCCAGGATTACAGAACGATCCCTGATGTATTATGAGCAAAATGTGGTGGAAAATGTTACTTAATATTATTTTAGAAAAAAAAGAGTATCTCAAGGCTACTAATGTACTACAACTTATTGGCTTCAGTACTGTTAATGTGCTAGTGTTTTTTGTTGTTGTTTTTTGAGTGAGCTAGTGAGTGAAATATAAATCTGTTTAAATGGCTGAAAGGTTAGGCTAACCTTTATTTACTGTAAGCAAATGAAATGAGCATAATATTTGATTAGTTACCTGTAATTACTCTGAGAAGAACTATTAGCATGTAAAGTGATTGCTTTACACCAATATCACATTTTACACAATTCCTTAATCTTCAGGGTAAAGTTGAGACACAGCAATCCACAATTATGAAGTTATTAAATGTAAATTCGGGAGGAGTACACCCATCTAATCTTCAAATTATTACCAGGATATAAAAGCAACTTCTTTCCGGCATCAAATCGGCATCATGTCTGACTTTCAGGAAATTGAGCTATGAACTCTCCAATCTTCCAGAAACACCAACTCCCTCTTCCTCAAGCAGGTTGGATTCCTTCCCCCACTGATCCACCGAAGTGAACCGTAACACACAGACTAGGCGGTCCGCCTCTAACCCCCTACAACCACTTCCTCATCCGCCGTTCATCCCAGAGAGCAGTCTATTGCGATCGCAGGCAATAGGCAAACTTTTTCATGTCCAGATGCCACGCAGGCCTCCTTTTCGAATGCAGTGTGAGCTTTGCATTATATACAGTGAGCTCTGCTGTTCAGATCCTAGTGTGGGTCCTCTCTTTCGATTGCAGTGAGAAACTACCATCGGATACAGTAGGGTCTCTTCCATTTGAAATCGCAAACCCTTTCGTCCGAGTGCCAGAATCTCCCCACCTGGAACGGACGGTCTGCGCATCCTCTCATAGTTCAGGCCCTCATTTTAGGAGGGAATGGCAATGCCCTGTGGGTTATTTTATGGTTTCCTTTTCCGCCAACTGTGGGGGCAAATTCTGAGGATCGTCGGGCCTGTTCTCCCAGGGTGAGAAGCTTCTGCCCCTTCTGCAACATGTGTGAGCCTCATGTTCTATAATTCCTAGGCTCAATGTCATGGATGCAATGAGGGGAAACTCTCCAACCTCAGCGGCAAACCAGTCCAAATACAGCTCCTGCAGGAGCTCGATAATGCCACTGCAGTGCCCCGCCATGCATCCCACAGGAGCCATGCTAACATTATTCCTTTCAATTCAACAATTTAAGTGTTTTGGGTGGGACTTCTGGACCTCTGATTCTAATTACACATGCCAATTTCACTTAAATAGAGCATTTTGATCCGGTTTATCCTGCTTGCTGTCCCAATTTTTATTTTGCAATTGTAGCAGTACTGTCTACCTCTGACGTAATCCCTTAATAAGAAGTTTTAATAAAGTGTTTTTAATTGCGCTCATTGGGTGCTATATAAAAGTGGCTGTAGTGACGCTGTGTGTGTGCGTCTTCGCTTTGTCAGAGAGCGAGTCAGTGTACTTCCGGCAGCGCGTGTGAAAGTCCGTGAGGTGGACTGAGGAGCTTTGGAGAATTATCCGTTCCCATGGATATGCGTTTACTATGCAACAGTTTCGGTGCCATGTGAGTCATGTTACAGGTGTGGGCCAACGTGCAAGGGACGTTACATTGGGCTTTGGGTCGCCTCTAAACTTATGTCTGGTTTTGTTGTCTGCTTTATTTTATTTTCGTCTTACGTCATCGGACTGTGTTACTGTGACTGATCCTGTCCCCGCGAGAGTTGTGGGAGAGTGGATTATACGATTCGCTGCTGGATTGGACTGAAAGACAAGCGCTATTAACTCGTTTGTTTCCTCTCGTGTGTAGGCGCACGGTGTCTGTTCACTTCCTAACTGTTTGCGTTCGCAGTGTTTAATACGCAGGAACAGCTGGACAGTTGATTTGGGGCATGTGTCGTGAGTAACAAACTTGAATTAAGCCTTAAGCAGTGCGCAACAGAAGATCAGCCAGGCTTTGTTTTTGGTATTTTGTTTTTAGGTGAATTGATTTTGATTTTCATTTATATTTCGTCTTTGATTTGACTTTGTGTATTCTATTTTTGTGTATGTATATTTCTTTTATTTATTGGTGATTTTCACTCAAGTCGTTTGCTTTATACAGTATATTTTTTTTTTGCTTATTGTGATTTTATAGCGATTTATATTCTTTTAGGTGTTTCTTTTTTTTGTAAACTTGTTGATTGATTTTTGACCTGTTCCACTCAGTAAATAAATTTGTCATCACCTGACATGGAACCTCGATCAGATAAGCCGAACTGATGTGGTGTACGCTTTTAATACTGTGTTGTAAGTATGATTAATAAAACATCTTGATTAATGTGTTTTCTTTATATAATTGGTTTAGCGTATGTTTTGTCATTCTGTATCTTCCTTCAGAATTGGGACGGCCAGCCGCAGAGGATAAGCGTCTCCCTGTGTTGTGGTGGTGGGTTCTTCGCTTGAATGCTGTGCTCACAGTGAGGTGTGGCGTGCCGTGGTGTGAGTGTGCACATATGATTGCTGTCCTATCTAGGAGTGCCAATACCCAATGCTGAAGTGGTAACGTCCGTGTATCATTTGTGTGAATGTGATTTGAGTTCTTTGATTGGTTGGTGTTCTGTGTGTTAGATAAAATTCAATATTCTTATTGATTGAGAATAATGTTTTTTTTTGTACTCGACCCATGTCTGATACCTGACTCAGCCGCAACGAACCTGTGAGCCTTGTTTCTACCCGGAAATAGGGTGGCGTAGGTGGCGTAGTCGGTAAACATTCCTCTATCCATTTGGAAATGCCACACAATGTTGGGTGGTAAATCGGATCTCGAGTAAAAAACCCTCAAGAGCCCCTCCATAGCGGACAGCAAAACTGTTTACCATTTATGCTAAGATTACATGGGCACACAAACGCGTGAATTGAAGTTCGGGAGAAGTACACCCATCTGATCATCTAATTATTACCAGGATATAAAAGCAGCCTCTTAATTTTTCAAGGCATCAGTTCTTTTTGCATCACTCCTCCTAGCCTTCTTCTCCTTTAGGTATTTCGCCTATGTAATCATCAGTAGTAGTCCGGGTAATATCCTCCTGAGCATTTGTGTGTATATATAATATCAAACATTTACATTAAAGATCAATGACTGCATAATGTATGGACCGTTAATAATGCATAAAAAAAGAGAAAAGAAAAATAAATAGAACAATTCCAAGAGGGCACCATCTAGGCTAAAATAAAGCATTGCAATATTTTAAAGTTCAGTGATTTAGATTTTCAGTCTTTAGTTGAACCAAAATCCATGAGGGTGTTTCCAAGGCAAGGACGTTTTCTTGGAATATCATGAGATGGGATTAGTGGTGCTCTATTGTGTCTTAAGACTCCTTCCTCCTATTTCTTGGGGATGAGAGAAACCTGTGGTTGCCAGGCTCTCAAGGGACCTCAGATGTGTCAGATGGCTGGACAGATTGATATCAGATGGCAGCCCAGAGAAAAACAAGATTCGTCTTTGAAAGCCCTCCTGTGCACTTCGCTCAATGACAGTCATTTGCCTGAGACGTCCTTAGACATCAGAGGGAAACAACATAAGAGCGCATAAGGAACTCTGAGGCTCATTCAAAGACCTTCAGCAACCTACAAGACTAGACAGTCTAAATTTATTTTAAGTAGACTATACTGTGTAAATATTAAATAAACGAACAACAGAAATAATATTCACTGCTGTACCACTATCAATGTTTCTACCTGAAAATGATATTATTTTCCAATTTTCTAACCTATGACTTTTGAATTTTCTAAAGTGCACAGAGAATGATCAAATATGACAACATATCTTATTGATGGCTTGAACAACCTAGACACAAGAGATACTGTTTATAACAGAAGAATACAAATGAAATGGACTTTGATGGACAATCAAGTTGTATAATACTTGGGCAGAGCTTTCTGTTGGCATGTATATTCACCTTAATGGCAGCTGTATATGAAATTGTTGCACAACTATTTTTACAAACATCTTATTATACGAGTTGTGAAGGAAGAAAACCACACCAACAGTTGATGGTTTTAGCCCTGTCCTTCTCTTATTAAAATTTAGTCCAACTGTACTGAATTTCCACTCGCTCACTTTAGTAACAAACCTGAACCAAACCTGAAGCTATTCATGAATAATTAACTCAAACCTGACCTAAAACCTGTGAACTTTTTGGGACCCTTCAGGCTTTGACCCTTTGTTTACAATTTACCAGTAGCGACTAAACCAGCATTTCCTCACCCTGTTCCTGGACCAACATTACACATTTTGAATGTCTTACTTATCTGACCCATTCATTTCAGGTCTCAAACACAACTATTAAAAAAGATTCAAACATTCACTGATGCTCCAGAAGGAAACACGATGTATTAAGAGCTGGGGGGTGAAAACTTCTGAACAGGATGAAGATGTCCAAATTTGTCTTTTTTTGTTTATACATCTTTTTTTTTTTTTTTTTTTTTTGCCCATCGGAAGCAACAGAAGATACTTACCTGTTTCCCAGAAGACAAATTCAGTACAATTTACCTTGATCTTCAAATTCAAAAAAGTTTTCACCCCCCCAGCTCTTAATGCATCGTGTTTCCTTCTGGAGCATCAGAGAATGTTTGAACCCTTTTAATATTTGTAAAAGATGGATCTCAAAATCATACAATCACTGCTGGAAAGGGTTTAAATATGCAAAGATGCTGGAAAACTGAAGCATTTGCAGGACCTGAATGATTTTTCTGAAGAACAGTGCTCAGTTTAACTGATCAGGTAAAACAAGGGACTAAAGAACAACCATCACAAACAAAAAACATTCGTGGATCATCCAGGTACCAGTATAAAGAATCAAGGATCTGTAAACTTTTGAACGGGGCATTTTTATAAATTCAGTAAAAAAAAAATAACATGCATTTTGTATGATCCCTCTTTTTTTATTATTCACATTTTGCAGATTCTGCAAGGTGTATGTAAACTTTTGACCACGACTGTACGTTAAATAATTTAATATATTGCTTGTTCATAATATATTAATAACATATATTAAGCAACTATATTGTCACATGTTTTTCAATATAAGAAAAGCAGCAATTCCTTATGTATTATTACATATATTGCAATATATTAACACAATATATTATTGTGTAGATTTTCCATATGTGTTGAATAATTTAATATAATGATTGATTCATATATATGGAAATATATGTTCTTTGCGTAAGTAAAAAAAGGGAAGGGATAGATGTGCCACACAGAATTCACAGAACCCTCTTCAAGCAAATAATGGCTGATATCAAACACCAGTTGTTTGGAAAGCCATACTAAGCCCAGAGTTGTCTCAAGAGATTAATGGTCGTTTCTGGATTAGTTGGCTGAGTGGGAAACATTTTCACCTCTTTGACTGCAAATGAACAAACAGAAGGAAGTGCTATTTCTCTATATCAGAGTCATCATAAATGCATTTCTGTCAGGACCACTATCGTCAAATACGATTGACAATAAGCATACAGTTTGGATTGGCAGTATGGTTCCGTTCTGGGCGAGAACTCCCTGCGCATCCATGCAGTCTAGCATGGATAAGAGCAGGGAGAGCAGCAATAACCCCCCTTAGGGTAAACAGAACAGAACCAACATGAAAGTTTGCAAATATAATTCAAGATTTTAAAGTACAACATAATTCGAGAATTTATTCTGATTCAAGGGGAATCAGAATGCCAAATCCTGACTGGGTGAGAGGAGGAGCTGGGGATGGAGGAAGGTAATGAGTAGGGCTGTCACTTTACGTTCGAAAATCGATTGCACAATCGATCGGACCAACCAACACAAGTTTCGAAAACGAAAGTAGGGAATCGATTTTAACGGTCTTTTCTCGGAACGCGTCCAGCTCGTCACGATACGCCCGCAGCGAACGCGCATCACACAGCAACTCTGACAAACACACAATACTTCTGCATAATGTTTCTATTTTTACTACAAAAATGTGAATTCTGCCGGTATTCAGACAGTCTCATGCATACAGATACAGATTCAGGCTACGGTCAACAATCGCCACGTAGGCAACATTTGTTTGACTTTTCTAACCGTAAACACAGGCATGTTGAAGACTGCAGTAATGTTTTTCATTGATGTTATGGCAGTCCACTTTGCTTATTGCTTTTCGAGAATGTTGCACTCCTGTTTGTCATTGTGCACGAAACTTCACGGCAATAAATCAACAGGAATATTGCTGACTTGTGCGCGTCTCAAGCGCCCTCTTTACGTTCGTCCTAATGCCTGTTAGTTGTCCGTGGATTTGCCCATATTTGGTGTTTAAAATGGAAACGTCTTTAGACATGGAAAATCGATTTTACAATCGATTCAATGAACACTTATGTCTCAAAAATCGAACAGGATTTTTTCACAAAAGTGACAGCCCTAGTAATGAGCTCCTGAGAAACACGATAGCTGCTGATAATACTGAAGGAGCTTAGATATGTATACGGTGATAGGCGTCGTATTCGGGTTGCGTATTCCTATAGGTAGACGTGGATCAGCTGAGAGTCAGCTGATGCGAGCTTGACTAATGTGACCTGCCAGAACTAATGCTACGCTTGATTTCCAGCCTCCCATTTGGTCCAGGACTAAAGAGGTGCATCAGCAGACTTGTCGAGTTAATTCACATGGGTTGCAGTTATTTTAAGTGTAGATGAATATCATAGTCAAGCCCAGTCTACCAAACTAATTTGGTGACCTTATAGGCTGAACCTTCTACAGCCGTGATAACACTCTGCCTCCTAACATAGGTGGCACTATAACTCTAAAACGCTGCCCTGTCAGTTGAGCGTTGGTCTTTCAGAAAGATTTCTTTGGCACAAGCCTTTACACGACCTAAGCTTAGGTGTTCTCTCTCATTATCAAAAGCTAAAAAAAAATGTTTGCGAATTAACTGTATAACCAACACTATTTAATGGTTTCTTTGGATCATCAAGTATTGGCAAACCACTTACTTGGCTTTGTTTCCATGGTTTGAATGCTTTATTGTAGTGTCTAGAAAAGTATGCACCCCTATGGGACTCACAGTGGATTAAATTTGGCCTTTTGATTTTATTTACCGTGGATAATGTTTAATGTCAAAGAGAAAACAAATCTCTACAAAGTACTTCCAAATATTACTTTGAAAAATTATTTATATCATAAGTAACCAAATGCATCACTGGTGCATGAACCCTTTAACGGTTATTCAGTTCAAAATGCAGCAGCTTGGCTTTTATCTGGGATGAGATAAAACGGACCATATTACTCCCATTTAAGCATTTTTGCACTGACTTCCTGTGAAATTTAGAATTTATTTCAAAGTTCTCATTTATGTTTATAAGGCACTAGCAGGCCATGCGCCCCAGTATATAAGTGATCTCCTTCACTCTCCTTCTAGAGCACTTACTGTAGGTCTTCTGATAAACTGCTTTAAAAGGTTCCTTGTTATAATTATGTCAAGATGTGACCGTGCTTTTTCTGAAATACGTCCTAAACTTTGGAATGGGGTTTTGGAAAGGTTAGCTCCATCAATTGCCACTTTAAAATAATACTTTGAAAACATATTTTTATTCTCTAGCTTTTGAATAGTCTTTCTTATATGCTGAGATGGTGTATACTTTTTTGTTCTTTTTTTATATGCTGTGATTGATTTTTAATTTTTTTTGTCTCTCTTGTAAAGCACTTTGGGCCAAAGTTTGTTGTTTTTAAATGCGCTATATAAATAAAATTGATTGATTGATTGATTGAATTCAATTTGATTGAAATTTGAAAGCTAAAGCCAGTTGAAAGAAGGAAGGTTGTGAGCTTGTCTGACAAACACATCATCAGAAACAGGTTGTTGGGATGTTTCCCTGCAGCAGACCCTGGAAGACTTATGTGGGTAGAAGGTACAAAAAAGGCAGCAAGGGAAATCCTGGAGAAAAGTCAGTAAGACACCATAGGATGGGAGAACATTTATTTTCAAGCAAGACAGTGACCTCAAACATGAAGCCAAAGCTCTGCAGTAATGACTGACAATAACAGTGTGAATGTCCTGAAGTGTCAGAGTCCAGATCTTAATCCTAATGAGAATTTATGGGTAGACCTCAGAAAACGCTTGTAATCTCCATGCAAATTGACTGAGCTTGAATAGTTGAACAGAGAAAGACATTTCAGTGTAAATACTGACTTGAAGGAGGTGAATCCTCTTCAAAATATTATTGTGCACTGACAGTAATACAGTAATAAATTTACAAATTTGTAGAAATTTGTTTTTCATTCTGAATTTTTTTTTTTTTTTTTTTTTTTTACATTTTTGAAAAAAAATTTGATCAGTGTCAGACAAGACAAATACAATCCTCTGTAGTTCTATGTTATAGAGTGATGAACACTAGGAACGCTAAATTGTAGAGACCAAATCCATTTGGCATCAGCTTGGATTTAAGATGATGGAGGGGATGCAACAGACCTGTGAGATTGGCAACAAACGTTCCATGGCAATTTATTTGACCTGGGAATGATCTTAGCTCTTAAATCCTATCAACTGCCTCTCCAATCCCGCTCTCCGAGGACATTTCTCTCAGCCTGAGAAATACCTCTGTTCTCAACCAGATGAGCCACCTCCTCTACTGTGTCAAGCATTTGGGACTTTGGAGCCACAGATCCTTTTATGTCTATCTCTAAACAGTTTTTTCTGTTTGTCTATTATTTCAGAGAGGGATGAATTTTCCCACTGGCTTCTCTTTCAGGCTACCGATTTCCACCACAGCCCTAGCTGACCAATCAATGGAAGTGTCCACTGTCCTTTGTACTTCACCGGGACCTGGAGTTCACCCAATACTGGGATTTAGTTCCCAGCATATGATGTGAGGTGAATTGATGTGGCCTAAGAAACTGAGCCTCTCTGGTAGTCGTTGTATATATATATATTCAGAGAGCAAAGGGGGGGAAACTCCCGTGTCTAGCCATATAGTAACATCCTTTCCATTCATCTGTAGATCAATGCAGATAGAATGAGCCTTATCTGGGGCTGAATATAGAGTAAATAGCGCAGTTCATTGTCCCCTGTGCATTTTCCCTCACATACACAATCTGTCGCATACTGAGCCTACTTGTGTACCGTATAACTCCTACATACTCCTACAAGCAAATGTCTTTTTTAACCACAAATACAGCATGTCTCATTGCTGTATTAACTGGTGGTTACCTCCACCATTCTGGTAGCAGGTGGGTGTTTGAGGTACCAGTGTGGAAACTTCCACATCCTAATACAGTTACAGTTTTCCTTTATTCAAAACTTTATGTATTCCAGTTTTATGTGTAGTTCCCCTAGCTGCAAGTTGCATATAGTGTGCTAATTCGAATGAAAGGGCAGCGTCGCAGGCTTTCTATAAGTCATATCTTTGTCTGATAGGGCCGTCTGTGATAAGCTCCCACTGCAAGTGTGTCATCTAAAAATGTCCTAAACCCACATGAATCTGTGAGCAGTTCAGAGAACAAAAAAAAAAAAAACTGAATTAATGTAACAATAAGAAGAGATGTGTATCTTGTATTTTAATGTGTTTAAAAACTGCAAGTGAATAAGGCTAGGATTCCACTGTGGACAGAAATGAGATTTAGTTAATAAGTGAACTTGTTCCCATGGAGTATTGATGAAAATTGAATCCAGTCTTTCTTTCTTCCTTACAAAATATTGTGAAACACAAACTGTTTGTAAATATTTGAGAATTATATGGATTTCTGCATGAATGGCCCATATAATAAATCTGGCAGATATAATACAAAAGGATAAATAAATATAGATTTTTGGACAGTATTGTGGGTGGTAACTTAGGGCCTTGCTTTATGGCTGACATTGTAGCCCCATTACCACATGGTTGCTAGTGTAGCACCAAGCGGGTTTCTAACCGCTGTTTCCGACATGTGAGCCTGCCATGCTAACAAGGCCCTCAACCTCTAAAGACCACAGCCTCTAGCGTTAGTTGCTAGTGCGCCTCTTAAAGGAATAGTTCACTAAAAATTTATATCTGCTGGTACAGATTCCCTTAAATTAGAATAAATTCTCAAATTATGTTGTACTTTAAAATCTTGAATTAATGATATCTGCAATACATTCATGTTGGTTCTGTTCTGTTTACCCTAAGGGGGGTTATTGCTGCTCTTATCCATGCTAGACTGCATGGACGCGCATGGAGTTCTCACGCAGAACAGAACCATACCGCCAATCCTAACTGTTGTCACATTCACCATCTGTCTTCATCTGTGTGTGCACTACACTTCCCATCATCCTCCTTGGCACACCTGCACACGATCACCCATCATCATCATCATCACCTGCACTCCCTCGTTAACAAGCCCTTTATATTCAGCACTCAGTCACTCACTCCTCGTCTGGTCTCGTCTATTCATGACACCCAGACCCTCTGCATTACCTACCTGCATACTCACCGTCGATCACGATCTTCTTCAGCCTGTCTTCATTCTGTCTTCAGAGAAACTTCATCATCTTCATCTGCAAGAGAGAGATAGACTTAATTGGTTATCATTCAGTTAAGCTTCATCTGATTATCTACTTCCTGTTTACTCACCTTTCACGCTGTCCAATCCATTCTGCTATTAAAATATCAAACCTACCACCTGACAGAAGACCAGACCAAAGATGCAGAATCCTTTGGATTACAGAGCTAACCTGTTGTCCCTATTCGACGCAGCCCCGTTCATCATCCGGTTGGTTCCTGCCGAGCCGGCATTCCAGTTCGGATCCAGAACGCCACCATCTCAGCCATCTTCGCCACGCCATCCATCCTCATCCACAGTCCAGCCGAGCCTGCACTTCACGACAGTCCAGCCGAGTCTGCACTTAACGCCAGTCCAGCCGAGCCCGCACTTCACGCCAGAGCTGCCGAGACCAAGGCATCGTGCCCGCCGCCCCTGAGACTGTGAGCGTCATGCCCGCCACGCCTGTGACTGACAGCGTCGTGCCCGCCAAGCCAGAGACTGTCCGCCCAGTATCTACTGTTCCTGTCCTCAGCCAGAGTCCGGACGAGAAGGACTTAATTGACCTTTTTTCAGAGCTTCCTTCGCCATTGGTCCCGTCCAGCTCAAAGCCCTCTTCATCGCTGGTTCCACCCAGCTCAAAGCCCTCTTCGCCGCTGGTTCCGCCCAGCTCAAAGCCCTCTTCATCGCTGGTCCCGTCCAGCGCAAAGCCCTCATCGCTGGTTCCGTCCAGCTCAAAGCCCTCTTCACCGCTGGTTCCGCCCAGCTCAAAGCCCTCTTCATCACTGGTCTTGTCCGCCCGAAGGGTCTTCACCGCCGTGGCCGCCCGAAGGGTCTTCTTCGCCATGGCCACCTCCTCAGCCTGCTTCGCCATGGCCACCTCCTCAGTCTGCACCACCATGGTCGGTGATACCATCCTGGAGTCTCCTGTCTGTCATCTCCCTATCCACCCTCCGGTCACAGACTCCAGAATGCCCACCCACCCCACATGTCACATTCACCATCTGTCTTCATCTGTGCACTACACTTCCCATCATCCTCCTTGGCACACCTGCACACGATCACCCATCATCATCATCATCACCTGCACTCCCTCGTTAACAAGCCCTTTATATTCAGCACTCAGTCACTCACTCCTCGTTTGGTCTCGTCTGTTCATGTCGATTCATGACACCCAGACCCTCTACATTACCTACCTGCATACTCACCGTCGATCACGATCTTCTTCAGCCTGTCTTCATTCCGTCTTCAGAGAAACTTCATCTTCATCTGCAAGAGAGAGATAGACTTGGTTATCATTCAGTTAAGCTTCATCTGATTATCTACTTCCTGTTTACTCACATTTCACGCTGTGTCCAATCCATTCTGCTATTAAAATATCAAACCTACCATCTTGTCTGCTTCGTGTATGCAAACCTGACAACTGTATGCTAATTGTCAATTGTTTTTGACGATAGTGGTCCTGACAGAATTTAAAGTGCAATCCTATATTCATCTATATTATCTGATTGAAACTGCTTAGGCAGTATATAAAATGCTGACTATTCAAAGTACATGTTAGTTTAGTATCTATTGATTTACCAGAAGTACAAATAGATACAGCCATCAGAAGCGGGAATAGGATCATGGCATGTCATAGGTCAGACTTGAAACTGTTTTACCTTATGAGTATCAAGGCTCAAGACGTCCTGCCACAGCTCCAACAACATTTTATAGTTTCACATTTCCATATTTTTACTGACTGGACAGGAGGAGCTGGGGATGGAGGAGGGTAATTAGCTCCTGATAAACACGATAGCTGCTGATAATACTGAAGGAGCTTATATGTGAATACGGTGGTATTCCTATAGGTAGACGTGGATCAGCTGAGAGTCACTGATGCGAGCTTGACTAACGTGACCCGCCAGAACTGACGCTACGCTTGATTTATATTATCAGAAAGACATGCAGATCATTTCAATGGGGGATTTTTGGCCCCTCAATACATTGCTTATTCAAAGACTTCACCTTATAGAATGCCAAGTCTGGCTTTGTTTTATTTATTTTAGACACTGCACAAAGTACACACTAGTACACGAGTCTTAAAGAGGCAAACCCAGATGGGAACTGCAGCCTAAGGGCCTGCACTGACCTACATTCACACATGTGCTCAGACTCTGCCTGTCTGCTCTCTCATTGCTATGCATGCGTCCATTAAACGGCCACTATCACCACTTACGTCCCATGGTGCATTGCTAATCATCCTTGGGAGGATGGCAGGGTTGGCGATTATGCTG
Organism: Squalius cephalus; assembly: GCF_949319135.1. Lineage (NCBI taxonomy): Eukaryota > Metazoa > Chordata > Actinopteri > Cypriniformes > Leuciscidae > Squalius > Squalius cephalus. Next base: position 6,069,793 of record NC_137135.1, on the reverse strand, counting down.
TCTCTCTCTTTTTTGATGGGAGCTAAAGGTCAGAGCTTCAAAAATGGTAATGGAGGTGTCAGGGAGAGGTGAGGCAAAGGAGAAGTCGCGAGAAAGTCTAGCGGTGAAACTCGAGGCAACCCCCCGCTACAGCTTCACATATGCACAGCTTGATCGATAATATCTCCTTTTTGTGCTGCACGTTCCTCTCAATACATGGAAATATGCTTGCACTCAAACCTGACATCAGGCTGTTATCTATTCAATTCAAGCAGAGCTCATGAACGCGTGTATCGTAATACCGAGCAGCCAGAGAGAAGTGACACAGGGGGGTGGAGGAGTCGAGATATTACAGATAGAGAGAGAGAGAGTGCATGCGACGAGATAAGTGTTATGTTTGTACTTCTAATGCTCAAACTAAATAAAAGGAGCTCTTCTTGAACAGTTTCTTTGCTTACATTGGAAAACTTCAAATTAAGACATTTTAAAACTTTTGTAAGAAGTTTGTAAGAACAGAATATGTACAAATTATGCACTTGTTAGCTGTTAATTCATGGAACATTTAAAACAGTGTCTGGAATATTCTCAAAAAATAGCAATAGGCTCCGAATATGCCATATGAATATTTAAAGTGGTGATACCATTATGGTATCACATGGTAATACCATGGTGCTTATTCTAATGTTGTGACCAAATATTCAGGATTGAGTTAAAGGGGAACTCCAAGTGTAATAGTTTAAGAATCTGCCACTGTAAACCCATATTCATACCCATTGTCAAAAATGACTGAATATTATTGAGACATACTGTATGTCATCACTTTTATTAATATAGAGCTTTACGCAATACAATTTGTTTCAAAAGCAGCTTCAAGTAATAAACCATAAAATAAGAGAATCAGAATCAAACTTCATCAAATATGAGATAAATTCTAATTCTGCTGTGAAAACCTTACAAAAAAGCTTAAAATGATGTAAGTCATTACTTAGAGGGGTGGTATAATACCCCTTTTTACAAGATGTAAAATAAGTCTCTGATGTCCCCAGAGTGTGTATGTGAAGGTTTGCTCAAAATACCCCACATATAATTTTTATAGCATTTTAAAATTGTCCCTTTTTGAGGGTGAGCAAAAACGCGTGGTTTTGTGTGTGTCCCTTTAAATGCAAATGAGCTGCTGCTCCCTGGACAGAGGGCGGAGCTTCAAGAGCTCATGTGTGTTAGCAGCTCCAATAGGCTAGTTGCACGTGGCCGCCATGTTGGATTTCAGATCAGCAAGTGTGTGGATAGACATTTCCGGTTTCGCTTTACGCCTGGTGCAGGGAGCCGGAGAAAGCCAAAATGGTCTCTTATAGTTGTCTATTGAATCAATTGTATCACTTAAAATACTACTAAGATCTATATTACTATCACATGAGCCAATGGCAATTAAATGCACAAATGTATAGTCAGATTAATGCATGAAATACAACTGTTCACAAAGAGAAGATTGTCTTGGACTCATGCTGCATACGCATACGCAATGATAATTATGTAAATATAGAGTTACAACTACTACAGTTGTTTGCATAAAATACCCCGTGAACATTCACATGTTTGCCCTGTGATAGAAAGCATAGAAACACACAGGTGAAATACACTGAAAATTATATGCATTTAAATTACATTTTCATGATCTGGAGCCATTTCGGTCTCCATCTCCGAGTCCGAGACTGACTCTGGTGCGGGACTCTCGAAACGGTACATAACGGCACACAACAATGAAGTGCTGAAGCCGTTACCCTCAGAAAGCCAAGTCGCCTCTCTTGAATCCTTAAAACACTCATTGTGAAAAATGATCTCTCTGGTAATGGAACTCGCTGTTGCCTCTCGATCTCAGATAAGAGGAAGTTTTCACTGGAAGTACTGGCCGACACACTCAAGTTCAAACGTCAACGGTCGCCATATTGTGCATGGAGCGAATTACCTCACACAAACACTGTAATGTCAGAAACTGTTCTTCCTTTTATGTTCAAACCGAAGTCAGACAATAATGGAGAGACTCAAGAAGAAGTGACAACATGTAGAATGCAACAGGATGTTTCTGAATGGGTTGTTGATGAATTTATGTAGCTGATGTGGACTTAACTATCTTCAAGTCATTGATTAGCATATTCTTTCATGATAATATAAATCGTAGTGTGGGAACTGTTGTAAGATGCCTACAGAGTGACATGATATTGCATTTGTGTTACATACTATATTGCAATACATGTGAAAAGTCAAGTCACCTTCATTTATATAGCACTTTTAACAATATGGATTGTTTCAAAGCAGCTTTACAGAGATTATAGGAAATACCGTACTGTTACCGTAACAGATTGTTTTGGCATTGCAGCAGCTCTAGGATAAAGTTATTGTCCAGCTAAAGTTAGTTTTGATTGATTGATTCACTTCCGTTGCGAAAATCATTAGTTATGAACATCTAAAACAGACATGAATTTTACAGCTGGTTGCAGCAAGGATGAATTGAGGCTGGATCTACTCGCAGCAGTAACATCTTAAATAAAGAATAAATAATACTCAAGAGCACAGGAGAATCCAAGGATAAACAACAAAACCACCATAATAGCGACGAGAAAGCACAAACACCAACTGAAAAGGAGGGCTTTAAATGCACAGGTTAACTGAGGAGGAAAACAAGGCACTAATCAATCAACTAATGAATCACTATGATAACAAATGCAAACACACTTAAGGCAGTTTACATGTAAAACGACGTACTAAAATGGAAAGGTTTTTCCTTTGTGTTTTTTTGTGAACAGAACACAACGTTGTCAAAATGATCCCGTTAACACAGATCCGCTTAAAAGATTAAAATGCTGAATTCTGCTGCCAGGCCATTATTTGGCAATGTCACTCTGTAAAGAAACATATGCACCTATAGACTTAACACGTAATATGCATGCATATGACGCCACTGTTTTCACAAATTTACGTTTTTATTGTTTACACAGAGACAATAGTGGTACCGTTTTCAAAAGCTGACACTTTGAAACCCGTTTGCAAAAGTTTGGGCGGTGGAAGTTTTCAGGCCCCCAAAACGCTGTTGTCGTGTAAATAAACAGCCAAAACGCATAAAAGGGTGCATCCGCCGCCGCCGAGGTGGGTCCAGCAGGAGGGGAGGGACGTCTCTGGACGTGCGCCGGGCCCTTCTCACAGTGCGGACCAGGGGAATCCGACTGTTTAATTAAAAGCATCGCGAAGGCAGGTGTTGATGCGATGTGATTTCTGCCCAGTGCTGTGAATGTCAAAGTGAAGAAATTAAATAAAGTGCATGTAAACAGCTGGTATAACTATGACTCTCTTAACGGACACTGCAATTAGGTAGGACACATCCGAGCAGCCGAGTTGAGGAGGACTTTTAATTCAGAGACTGCTCATTCTCAGGGACTGCTCAATCATTCTATTCATCGGCCCCCCATGGCAGCTAATGTCAAACATCCCCGATTGTCAAGGAATGTTGATCCCTGGGAAGATTGGAGGAAGGGAATGCTAGAAAAGGCACTGCTACTCCTGGAAGAACCGCGATTGGTGGCGGTGGAACTTAATTCCCTGATACTGAATATTTCAACAGGTCTGATGGGCTGGAGACTCTGGAAGACCATGTGTCCAGACTTTTTCCAACAAAGTGGATGCCGACCCCACCCAGAAGGTCAACTTATCCGAAACTAAAATCGAACAAACACTGCTGAAGATCTCAATACGCACACATCCAGCGGCTGTATTGGCTCCATAGGAAAGATGCGGCCAGTACCATTCTGGAAGGTCGCTGGAGGGAGGCGTTTTTGAGATCAGACAAGGGAGTGGATGGGATCGAGGAGTCCTGGATTAGCACGTATGTCACCCCTGGCGTTTCCAGCATTAAGGCATTGGAAGGTGTTGTAGAGGAGAAATGGGAGGTGATGACACCCATTACATCAAAAGAGGTGACTGAATTCTCCCGGTTCTCTAAAATGCTATGACCAGGAATGTTAGAAATCAGGAATGGTGAGAGAACATTGTTCTTGGAACATTTTTCATCTTCAAACCAAATTTGGGTCTTCAGCCGACAAAGTTTGAATCTCGTCTGGCTAGTGCACTTCTCATAATGTTTACTCATTAGTCCAGTAGGCGGAGAGTAGGCGGTCTTTTGTGACTGTTCGAACGCATTTGACCACATGAGCGTTTACACTACCTCTGGAAGTAGTTGAAAGTGGACAAGTGTTACGATTTCCTGATTGGTCTAGGTGAGGAAAGCAACAGCAAAAAATTTTTAAAAATGGATGGTGGTGAAATGAATGTGCAACAGTGATTTGTAAATAAAAACTACTTTCTTTCATGAAATATTATGTGGTTATTTGGGTTGTCTCCAGACCGAAAATTGTTTCACAACAACCCAAATAACCACATAATATTTCATGAAAGGAAGTAGTTTTTATTTACAAATCAAGAAAAAGAAAAAGAGGGGTATCAGATTCAGAAAGGGGGTATTGACAAAATAACAAACATAATCAGTCTAACTCCTTAGAAAGAAAGAAAACAAGAGTACAGCAAAATAAGCTAACTTCCTTGCTAACATAAAAAGTCCAATTCAAAATAGATGGCACCCACCTCCCTACTAACCCCACAAATAAAGAAATAACTGATTCACTAGCAAACTTCAAGTGAACCATATGCAAAACAGATTAATTAAACCATGCAATGAATGATCATAGAAGTTAACACTCCCTTTTGCCTTTTAAGTCTCAATCATAGTGTAATCAAAGAGACTAAAGAGAGAAACTCTACTTAAATAGGTAGAACACAAATGAGGTAAAAATACACAACACCACCAACTACTGCTTCAACACAACAACAAGTCTGGGGTTGAAGATGAGACCTCAAAGCTGTTGCACACAGTCAAGCCACCACCAACACTGCTCTGATGGTGGTTGCAGTTTAAATACTCTCCTTCCCCTCCCATCATCCAATCACAGCAGGGCACCAGGTGGAAACTATTTTCGCCTACAAAGAGAGACAGGGAGAGAGAGAAACAGAGCACAGCTTGGGCACAAACAAACAAAACCTTATGGCTCTGGACGTAACACAAGCTCAAAATGTTTACGACCCTGTACACCTGTATTTATTTATTTATTTATTTTTATTTATCCTTTATTTTACCAGGATAGTCCCATTGAGATATAAAATCTCTTCTTCCAGGGAGTCCTGGCCAAAATGGCAGCACAGAAAGTTTCACATAAACAACATAAAAACATAAAACTCAGAATCTTTCATAAAATTTTGTCCAGCATTCAAAATAACAACACAAGCTACTTAACCAAACATACACACGTTTCCCTTAAATTGGTCAATAAGAGATTTTTAAAAACTTTTAAAGAGGGGAGTGCTTCTATCATTATTGTACTCTGCAGCTCATTCCATAACCAGGGAGCATAGGAAGAGAAGGCAGTTTTACCAAGCTCTGAACGTACTCTAGGAACCTTTAAAAGCAATTTAGCACTAGATCTAGTGCTATAAGTACAGGTGTAATACGATAAAAGACGACAGATATAAATTGGTAGTTTTCCTAACAATGCCTTAGCAATAAACATCAACATATGTATTTTTCTCCTTTGAAACAAAGAAGTCCAACCCACCAATTCGTACAAGGTACAATGATGAGTGCGTGAAGAGGCACTCGTCACAAAGCGCAAGGCAGCATGGTATACACAATCTAACTTTTTTTATAGAAGATGAACTTGCATGCATATAAATCACATCACCGTAATCTAATACGGAGAGGAAACAACTTTGAATAATTCTCTTTCTTGCTTCAAAAGGAAAACATTTAGTGTCATCCACTTGTGAACAGATTGATGAAAACACTTCTTAATACCGGTGGCCTGTTGCACGAGGCTAGTTGAACAAATACAGAGTAGGTTTAGAGTTGACAAATCCAGATAAATCCAACCTGAGGGTTGTTCCATAAAACAAGATTAGAATACAAGCCAGGCTTATTTTGGTTAGTCAGACTTATTGTCGGTGGATTCTGTTTCATAAAGCAAACTTAAAATAGTTCAAACTCAGTTACCCTGGCAACTTATGCTGGGAAACTAGCCTGGTCCAGTGCAGGCTAACTGTCAGGCTAAGCCTCAGCTGTTACACAGATCCTCCAACACTGACCGACAAGAACACAATGATATTACCACTGACACTCTCTCATACTATTATTGGACTTTATTAACCACTATTAGTCCAAAAATAAATACACAGTATACAGAAAATCAACTTAAATAAGGCTACAATTATAAATTAGACACTATATATATATATATATATATATATATATATATAGATAGATAAATAGATAGATAGATAGATAGATAGATAGATAGATAGATAGATAGATAGATAGATAGATAAATACAATATACTACAGGTTTTCTTTTTTTACTGGCTGAATGTTTTGTGCCCAAGATTTAATTAGATTGTTTTAAAGATTTATGAATACATTTCTCTCTGTTTTTTTTTTGGCAGCTGTATTACATGTTTATGATTATTAGAAGAACATTAGAACACAATCTTTAAAAAAAAGCTTTTTAAAGCAGAATTTAAAATCACAAAATTAAAAATAAATAATTACAAAAGCACAGTATAAATTTTAACTGGTAAGATGAATCTGAGCTTAGTAATTGACAGTATATTAGCCTACATTTGATTTATCCCATTACAATAGTCCCTTTACAGTTATTGCTATCATAAAAATACACTTGTAGGTTTAAGATTCTAAATAAGGCACATCTAATGCCCAAATAACAAATATTTTAGCATATATATATTTGCATATATATATATATATTATGTACTTTATTGTGGCTTTCAATTCAAACACATTTAACACAATTATACAAATGGACAGTTCCTTTAAAGACATCATATTTCCCCCCAATAAATATTCATTCATTATTTATTTTTCCCTCTACTGTTTTTTCTTTTGTGATAATACCCACCAACACATAGCCTAAAAAACACATGATTAGAACAATAACCAAAAAGTACATAGTTAGACACTTTACATATGATTTAAGGGGGAAAAGACAAAAAACAATAAATAAATATTAATAAAAATGTATTAAAAAAATAACAAATAACTAGAAATAAAAGAGAGGGAGGGTTATATAAAAATGTAGTTAATGTAGGCTAATATATATTCCTTTATTTTATGGAATATTCTTTGATTTTAGAGTTGCACATATCTTTTCAAAATGTATACATTTGCTCTTAATTTAATGTTATCCTCTCCATAATGTACTTTAGAAACTAAATCTACTCATTTAAAACTGGGGATTCTTGCTTTCTCCAAAAAAATATTGCATTAAAAGCTGTAATTCTCAGCATTCTAAATAAGTATACATCATCTTTATTAAGTAGCATAGGTCCTATACCCAAAACTATATTTTGTATCTTTATATATTTAGTTTCTTAAAATAAACTTCCCTGAATTAGGCTACTTCTGTTCACCGAAGTACTTCTGTTCGCATATTAATAAAATAAAATATATAAAATACATAAACATACATAAAATATCGCATATTAATTTTCCAAGCAAAATGTATATTTTAGTCAGAATTATTGCACTCATTTGGCGCGCAGCAGCGCTCGTTCAATATGAAGATTAGCAGCAAAATGGATACATTTGCATGACTTTCTAAAATTTACAGATTGAGAATATAACTGTAAAATGTAAGTTTTGCACTGAGGGGGAAAAAAACATATCACAAACGCATAAAACAGCACAAAATATACGCTGTTTGATGGTGGATCGATTTGATCCACGATCGACCTCTAGGGCTGCTTCAAAAATGCGTGCACACGCAATTATCTAGACTAGATAAACCTGGATCAAATTAGTGAGATTGCGTGAACTTCAATTACCTTTTATGGAACCACTTTAGCCCCAACTCATTTGTTAGGCTCTTTCAAGTCCGGTTTTGGAGTTTAATCCCCGATTTTCTAAGCGTCTTTTATGGAACAACCCTCTGGTTTAGATCAGGTTCAGCGGTCTCACAATGGTCGGTATAAACTTTCTCTGTCAACTGTTTTGATCCAGAGTGTGTGATTTGGCGCTTTTCCATTACCAGTACCAGCTCGCTTTTCGGACCGTTTTCCATTGCAGATAGTACTTCCACAATAGTACCTTGTCGTCATAGCGACGCCGCAGGAAACTGCCGTGACTTAATCTTCTACACGACACACATCCGCTACCCACACACACAGGACAATGGAGGAAATCGAGTGTATGCAGTTTTTGGATGTTTTTGTTTTTGCTGTTTTTTATTCAGGATACTCCGTCTGGCGCGTGCAATGATGACGCAGTGAATAGTGACGATTCTCAATCAGACCAATCAGCAGTCTGCAGTGTTTTCACGTCACATTTTAGTATCGCCTCAGCTCGCTTAGAATCTCGCCGGAGGTGGTACGAAAAAAAGTACCTGGAAGCAGGTACAGGTACAACTTTTACACAGTGGAAAACCAAACAAAGGCGAGCCGAGGCGAGCTGGTACTGTGTAGTGGAAAAGCGCCAATTAACTCTGAAGAACGTGTTGCTCCTTAAAGTGTGACATCATCAGCGAACAGCCAATCACACAGAACATAAACTTCTGATTCACTTCTCTTCTGAAGATTATGAGATCATTTTGAAAATTATCATGAAATTAAAAGCGTTTACAAGGCAGGAATTAACACTGCTTAAAAAATTTGAGAAGGCAGCTGAAAGAAAATATCAGTGCAGGTGAATCAAATTATAATACATTTAAAAAAAGTTTAATATTACTTGTCAATTATTAAGCTATATTAATTATATGAATATATTATATGAATTGAAAGTAATTATAATTTATATAACATAAATATAATTAATAATTAGCAGCAAAAGTTGAGCAATTTTGTCTCTTAAGTTTTTTCACTATAAACAGCTTTAATTTGGAGCGAGAGGTGGTGGCTTTTTTTCTTGCATCAGATACAGATACTGATTGGTCCAGTTTGGATCTCCGATCTCTCAGAATATAACCTGCTCCGGAGCAGCTTAGTCAAGTGCATGATGTCAAAACCAATCCACCTTCTTGAGTTCGAAAAACCAGAGTTCTCTTACGAGAGGTTCTCTCGTATTGCGTAGTTGCTACGCTACGGGAAAGCCTTTCTTTCTCGAGATACTGAAGCCAAAAATTATCCTTAATTTTTATAATCTTGACAACGCAGTGCGGCAGCCTGCAGACCTAGGGCGAGCTACTAGCGTGCCCATTGGCTGCCCTGCGGCAACTGCAGCAGCCTACCGCTGAGCCCTTGGCGTGACGTCACGACCAATGAGCGCGCTTGGCGCGCTTACTGCGTCACAGCCCGCGAAAAGGGGGGTGTGGCTTAGCGTATATAAACAGGGCTCGGAGGCTGCTTCTCTGATTTCTGTCTTTTCAGCGAAGCTCTTCGCATCGCTGCTCTCTGAGGAAGCCGCCGTTGAATCAAGCGACCAGCACGCCGAGGATCTCAGCCTGAGGACGCCGGCCGCCTTCGCCGCCTTCAGCCTTCCCTGCCTGCTTCGCTATCCGGCGAATATATCCTTTACTGCTCTGTGTTGTATGTGTGTGTGTGTTCGCCCCGCGACACACTTTGCATCTAAAAGAGCGCGAGGCGTTGTTGCAAATGCCTCGCTCATCCTGTGGCTCGTGCAGAGCCTCGCTCAGCGACGGAGACCGCCACGTGGTCTGCGCTCTCTGCCTGGGCCTCGACCACGCAGCCCGCGCCCTCTCCACGGGCGGCTGCGAACAGTGTGAGGACTTGCCGATGTCGACCCTGCGGGCTCGACTCGCCATGTTTGATGATCCTCCACCTTCCCCGGCTGCCTCTTCAGGGCCGCGAAAGAAGAAACGCCGCTCTCAAAGGCCTCCCGAGCCGGTGGTTATAGCTGAGCGCTCGCCGGAGCCCCTCCCGCGAGCCTCGCTCTCTCCTTCTCCCCCGCCCTTCACCGACGCGCAGCGGCCGGCCACTGCCTGCACTGCCGTCGCCTTAGGGGATGAAGCAGATGACGCCGCTGACAGCTGCTCTCTGCTTGCTTCGGACAGCGAGGAATGGTCGGGCTCTCACCGCTCCGCCTCCTCGACTCCAGAGTCTGGCAGGTCCCGCTCCAGTGTTGACGCGGAGCTTATCCGCCTCCTCACCAAAGCGGTCGACCGACTGGGATTGGACTGGTCCCCACCCAAGGAGCCCGCGCCGAACCGACTCGACGGGTGTTTTCTGCCTAGCCGCCGCCAAGCGCCAGCCTCTAGGTCAGCACCCTTCCTGCCCGAGCTCCATGCGGAGCTATCGAAGTCGTGGAACGCGCCCTTCTCCGCTAGACTCCGCTCATCTGTCTCCTCGGCCCTCTCCCAGGTGGACGGGGCCGCCGAGAAAGGATATACCGGCATCCCTTCCGTTGAGGAAGCGGTGGCAACGCACCTTTGCCCGCCGTCTGCTAGATGGCGCTCAAAGTCTGCCCTGCCGTCCAAAGCCTGCAGGACCACATCAGCTCTCGCCGGCCGCGCATTCGCCGCCTCCGGCCAAGCTGCTTCCGCCCTGCACTCGATGGCTGTTCTCCAGATCCTGCAAGCCGACCTCCTCCGTGAATTGGACGAGAAGGGCTCGGATCACACAGCCTTAACAGATCTGCGCAGCGCGACGGACCTTTCGCTCCGCGCTACCAAAACCGCTGCACAAGCCATCGGCAGATCCATGGCCGCGCTCACCGTCATCGACAGACACTTATGGTTGACGCTGGCGGATATGAGTGAGTCAGAACGCGCTGTTTTCCTCAACGCCCCGCTCTCGCCCACTGGCCTCTTCGGCCCTGCGGTCAGCGGGATTGTGGACCGCTTCTCTGAAGTACAGAAGGCGTCGCAGGCTATGAATCTCTTCCTGCCCCGCCGCTCGAGCCCAGCCGCAGGCCGCTCTCAAGCTCAGCCTCCTGCGCGCAGCTCCACACAGCGCTCGTCTCGGCCACCAACTGCTTCGCAGCGACGCCAGGGCGGCCGCCCTAGGTCGCGCTCAACCAGCCGTCACAGACCGCCGCCCCCCCGGGGTCCGCGTCCCAAGATAACGCTGAAGTCTGAGCCCGCGAAGTCCTCCTAGCACCCGCAGGGAGGAAAAGATGGCTGAGTCCCGCTGCGGCCGGACCGCCATCAAAACGCCCAGCTCTGTCAGTCCCCTCAGTACAGGCTACTGCAGCAGCTTACACCGCAGCCAACGAGCCAGTAATACCACTCGCTCGCCTGCACACAAACGCCGTTTTTACGGCGGCCCAAATAAATCTCAGAAAGAGTGTAAATTCGGGTTTTCCGGCTCCGGCCGAAGGTGTTGTAAGTGCAGAAAATGTGCCCACTCCCACGTGCTCACTGCTTCACACAAACACGGTCCCCATGGTAACGCGCTCAGAGCGCTCTCTCATAAAGCGGTCACACACCGCTCGAGTACTAAGTGTAGTAAATGTGCCCACAACTCTGTGCTCACATCTACCCGTAACTCGCTCTGTCACTCGGTTACCCCGGGCAACAACGGCTCAGGCCGAGAGTATTATAAGTGTAGAAAATGTGCCCACTCCCATGTGCTCACTGCTTCACACAAACAGGGTCCCCATGGTAACGCGCACAGAGCGCTCTCTCATGAAGCGGACGCAAGCCGCTCGAGTATTAAGTGTAGAAAATGTGCCCACAGCCTTGTGCTCACACCTACCCGCTGTTCGCTCTGCCAGTCAGTTACCTTGGGTCACAGACCCTCTAAAGCTCCCAAACACTGGCCATGTCATAAGTGTAAACTCTGCGCCCGCTCACGAGCACGCGCACTCACTTTTAGACATTATAATCCCCACGCCACTCTCGCGCCTGGGATGTTTGACAGCAAATCACGCTCCATCCGATGGGACCGAGCTACTGAATGCTGTTCAGTCGGCCAATACTGTTTACCAGCCCCCGTGTTCGAGCACCAGCGGCGCGCACGCCGCTCCATCCTCTCTGATACAGGTTCCCCATCCCGCGCAGCGCGGCGATCTGAACCCAGAGACCATTCGACCCCTAGCTATGCATGCGAAAGCATGGGAAGCGATTCAGGGCGCGTCAGAATGGGTGCTGAATACTATAAAACACGGCTATTCGCTTCAATTCGCTCGTCGCCCTCCGCGCTTTACAGCACAGACGGAGACGAGAGTGAGTTCAGAAGCTGCGCACCTGCTTCAAGCAGAAGGGGCTATAGAACAGGTTCATCCTTCTCTGAGCGAGTCGGGCTTTTACAGCCGCTACTTCCTCGTACCCAAGAAGGACGGAGCGTTAAGACCTATTTTAGATCTGAGACATCTGAACAAAGCCCTCATGAGACGGCCGTTCAAAATGATCACAACCAGAAAAATCCTCGCGCAGATTCGCCCAGGAGACTGGTTTATCTCTCTCGATCTAAAAGACGCATACTTTCAGATCCAGATAACTCCCCGTCACAGGCCATTCTTGAGATTCGCCTTCAACGGTCGAGTATATCAGTACACAGTCCTGCCCTTCGGCCTGTCTTTGGCACCCCGTACATTTACGAAATGCATGGACACGGCCCTCGCTCCCCTGAGAAAACAGGGAATGCGAATACTGAATTATCTGGACGATTGGCTTATTCTAGCGCAGTCAGAGACGGAACTTGTGTCTCACAGAACAGCGCTTCTCAGCCATTTGGAGGAGCTGGGTCTCTCGGTCAACTGGACCAAGAGCTCGCTATCGCCCCGTCAGTCAATTTCCTTTCTTGGAATAGAACTGGACTCGGTGGCTATGACGGCCAGACTGTCGGAGCAGCGCGCGCGCCGCATCCGCCTCCTCGCCGCATCCCTCCAAATAGGCAGCCGGGTTCCGCTGAGGACATTCCAGCGTATCTTGGGGCATATGGCCTCAGCTGCAGCAGCGCTCCAGCTGGGCTTACTGCGCATGCGCCCGCTTCAACGCTGGCTGAAAGCGCGCGTGCCCCACCGAGCCTGGGCGGCCGGCGGCTTGCGAGTCAGAGTGAATCAGGGCTGCATTTCAGCCCTGCAGCCCTGGCTGGCAGCCGAATGGTATCTCACGGGAGTGACTATGGGAGTGATTTCACACCGGAAAGTTGTCTCGACAGACGCTTCCAACCTAGGTTGGGGAGCGCTCTTCGAAGGCAGACCGGTCTATGGCCGCTGGTCAGACCAGGAGAATCTCCTACACATAAACTGTCTAGAGATGCTCGCGGTCGAGAAAGCGCTCAAACACTTCCTCCCATTCCTCCACGGTCACCATGTTCTAGTCCGCACGGACAATACATCGGTAGTGGCCTATGTGAATCGCCAGGGCGGTGTCAGATCAAAGACGCTCTGCACCCTGGCGGAACGCCTCCTCGTGTGGGCTCAGCACTCTCTGCGCTCGCTGAGAGCCGCGCATGTGCCTGGCCACCTGAACGAGGGTCCCGACAGACTGTCCAGGGACAACGTTCCCCCTGGGGAGTGGTCTCTACACCCCCAAACAGTCCAGTTACTGTGGCGCCGTTTCGGCAAAGCGAAAGTCGACCTTTTTGCGTCAAAAGACAACGCTCATTGCCCAGAGTTCTTCTCGAAGAACGAGGACGCGCTGGCCCAGACCTGGCCCAGCGGCCCGTTGTACGCTTTTCCCCCGGTCTCTCTGCTGCCTCAGGTCATCGAGAGAATCAGGGAAGCGCGCCACTCAGTGCTCCTCATAGCCCCATGCTGGGAGAACCAAGCTTGGTTCCCGGATCTAATACAGCTGGCAGACTCAGCCCCCTGGCCGATACCGGTGAAGAGAGACCTTCTCTCTCAAGCCCGCGGCTCGATATGGCATCCCCATCCAGAGCGCTGGTCTCTGCATGCGTGGAGCCTCAACGATTACACGCTGATCTGCCAGACGGGGTCATGAACACGATCATACAATCTAGAGCCCCCTCTACGAGGCGGCTCTACATGTCGAAATGGTCAGTGTTTAACAGATGGTGCACTGCTAAGGGGCTCAATCCACAGACATGTGGGGTATCGCGAATTCTGTGTTTCCTTCAAGAGCTACTGGACGCGGGCAGGTCCCCCTCCACGCTCAAAGTCTATGTTGCGGCCATTTCAGCGCTCTCTGTTTCAGAGCGGGGCCGCGCATTAGGAAAGAACGAGTTCGTCATCCGCTTCCTTAGGGGAGCCAGGAGGATGAACCCCCCGCGACCCCCCGCGGTTCCTATGTGGGATCTTTCTCTGGTCTTGGAGGCCCTGAGAGCGCATCCCTTCGAACCCTTGGAAACTGTGGATATGAAATACCTCACGCTCAAAACCGTTTTTCTGATAGCACTGTCTTCAGTCAAACGAGTGGGAGACCTTCACGCGTTATCTATTAACGCCGCGTGCCTCGAGTTCGGACCTAATGACTCCAAAGTCATTCTCAGACCGAGGCATGGGTACGTTCCCAAAATTTTGGGCACTCCCTTCAGAGCACAGGTCATTTCCCTCTCAGCCCTGCCAACGCATGGCAGCGAGGCCGATGGTAATCTCCTCTGCCCGGTCAGGGCGTTGAGAAACTACATTTCACGGTCCGCCGCTTTCAGGCGCTCGGATCAGCTCTTTGTTTCGTTTGGTGGGCGCACCAAGGGTCTCGCCGCCTCGAAACACAGCCTGTCCAGATGGATAGTGGACGCTATTGCTGTGGCTTATGCGTCTAAAGACCTGCAGTGCCCATTGGGCATTCGAGCTCACTCCACCAGAGGCATGGCCTCGTCGTGGGCGTGGTCCAGCGGGATTCCCATTCATGACATTTGTGCAGCGGCAGGCTGGGCCTCCCCCTCTACATTTGTTAGGTTTTACAACCTGGATGTTCCCGCCTTGCAGGCGAAAGTGTTATCAGTCTAAGTCTCGCGTATGCCGGCCCACTATCTGTGCGCGGGCTACGGTGTGTGATTTAGCTCTACTGGTTGAGCTGCACTATGCAGGGAATTGTCAGTTCGGACCGGCCGTGCCGCTCCTAACCCCCTAGTGTGTGCTTATGTACGGCGCTAGCCCTCTTTAGGCCGCCCGGCTCTCCGCTATCACGTTCCCCGGGCTCTCCCTGGGACTCATTCAGTGGATGCTGGGCGCGCACGGCGTTGACAAGGGCGTTCCCGTAGCGTAGCAACTACGCAATACGAGAGAACCTCTCGTAAGAGAACGTTTCGGTTACTCACGTAACCTCTGTTCTCTCTAGAAGAGGGAACGAGTATTGCGTAGCCCGCCGTGCTCGCGCCACGAGCTCATTTCGCTTCATGCGACAGAAACCAGAGAAGCAGCCTCCGAGCCCTGTTTATATACGCTAAGCCACACCCCCCTTTTCGCGGGCTGTGACGCAGTAAGCGCGCCAAGCGCGCTCATTGGTCGTGACGTCACGCCAAGGGCTCAGCGGTAGGCTGCTGCAGTTGCCGCAGGGCAGCCAATGGGCACGCTAGTAGCTCGCCCTAGGTCTGCAGGCTGCCGCACTGCGTTGACAAGATTATAAAAATTAAGGATAATTTTTGGCTTCAGTATCTCGAGAAAGAAAGGCTTTCCCGTAGCGTAGCAACTACGCAATACTCGTTCCCTCTTCTAGAGAGAACAGAGGTTACGTGAGTAACCGAAACGTTTGCTCAGACTAAGCTCGAACTTACCTGGGTTGCAAGTGAAACCAGCTTTGTGCAACAGGCCACAGGTGTAAACAGGGCCTGAGATTGCTCTGCTCTTGACTCCACTAAAATCATCCTGTCGTCATTTCAAAATCTGTGTTTATTAATATTCTTGCTGTATTATGTGGCCTCCCCTTCTCAATAAAACACATTCACACTTATCTTGGCCACTCTCACCTACAAGGCCTTACTTTTGATAAGTTAATAAGGCAGCCTTGACGTTGACAAATCCAATTCAACAATAAAAATCACTCAATAGCAATCCACAATGTCACACATATGAACTCGTTCACATGGCAATAGGATGTGCTGAAAATCTTCCCCTCCACCATAGCTCAAATATTACGTACATAAATCCACCGCCTCGAGAAATGAACAGCCAGGTTTGATGTCAGTGACATCAAAGGCCATTGGTTCTCATGTGTCTCATGGCCAATTGCAACACAAAATTAAAAAAATTTAATTTTTAAAATTAAAATTAAAATTCACTAAATTTTGTTATTATCGTAGAGCTTCAGAAGAACTATATAGCAAACGTCACGGGCTGGTTGCAGCAGAGACGAAACTGGATCTTAGTGCAGCAGTCTTTATTGAAAACAAATCTGAAATCTGAAATACTTCTCAGAAATACCAAAAACACGAACAGAACAACCGGTAAATAGCAACGACGACAGACAACTGAACAGGACTAAACACAGGGCTTAAATACTCTGAAAACGTAGGGAGAAACTAAATAGGCACACCTTAACTATGGACTCTAATCAAATCTGTAACTAAGGAGACAAACTGAAACATAATGAAAACTAAGGGTACGTTTACACAACAACTATGCTTAAAACAGAGAAGTTTTTTATTTGAGTTTTCCACGTACAGACGACACCATTGTCAAAACGATCCCCATTCACACGGATCCGCGAAAACGACTAAAAACGCTGCATTCTGCTGCCAGGCCATTAGATGGTGATGAAAGACTATAGACTGAACACGTAATACGCATGTGCATGACGTCATCGTCTTCAGAGATTCGCGTTTTTGTTGTGTACACGGAGACCGTTTTCATAAACTTGCACTTTGAAACCCGTTTTCAAAACTTTGCATTTTCAGGCACTTAAAACGCTGATGTCATATAAACGAACAGTCAAAACGAATAAAAAGTTTTACATTTTAAGTTGAAAACGGTGTTTAATGACAGCCCCTTATTGAAAAACAGAACATAAATGTGACAATGTTGCTCTTACTGTGCGTTGAAACCAAACGCGAATAGCGCGTCTAATTCGCGTCTACCGCGTCTAGTTGACCGCTTGAACATTTTGAATCCATTCGCGCGTCCAGAGCGAAATTGACGCGCATAAAAAGCAAAAGTTTGAAGCGAAATTGACGTGCGTCTGAGGCGAAATCCGCTTCTTGTGGACGGGGCAAGTGCTAGGCGGTTGTCTGTTTGCAAAATGGCTTTGATCGAGCATTCCTCGAGAGAGTTACCGCTATGTATTTGTTCTGGAAAGCAGAACAGCGGTATAGGGTCATCGTCATCGTACCTGGGTCCACCGAGACCCTCCGGAGGCAGTTTGACGAGTTTCACCATTTGCTCCAGGAGCAAACTACATCGTTTTGGAATGACTGTCACGAAGACACGACACTGTGCTTGGTTCCTGTTTTGCCTTGTACCCTGTTTTGTCGCCATAGTTACCCTCATAAGTTCCCATGACAACAAATCACCAACACCTGTCCCTCATCCAGTGGCGCAAAAAGTGGGTATGTGCTATATGCGGTGCATAGGGGCACCAAAGCGATGGTAAAAAAAAATATTGCGAGCGGGCGGGGGCGCCGTGAACGCTGATCGAGCAGGTACGAGTAGTGAGTCGTCGTCGAAAAAGATGAAGCAAAAAAGCTGTCCGGGGCTAAAAATAGAAAAAGAAAGATGGAAATGGACATGACATGTCAAGGGATGCGATAGCAGCTAAATAAGTGGATGGTGAAAGGCAACAGGGTGTGTGTGTGTGTTTGTGTGTGTGTGTGTATGTGTGTGTGTGTGTGTGTGTGTGTGTGTGTGTTCATCTGAGCCTCATTGGTCTGTCACTGCTCGTCAATGTCAGAATATCTGAGATGACCAATCAAATCGAAGTAGGCGGGATGTATGTTCACAGAAGCTGCTGAGCGCGAATTTTAGCAGAGCGACTCGACGCTTCAGTTTACGGTCAAGTGCGATAAGATATAAGCTAAACTAAACATTTCATATTTGACAGTTTTTTTAGGTCATAAATGTTAAAATAATCAGGCAAAAATAATCAGGCAAACTAATTAACTTTTGTCTAATTTCGCCATTTTGAACTGAAATAGGCCTATGTAACGTGACTCATGTAATCTAATAATTAGTTAACTGTCATTGTGAGGTGACAAGAAACATTAACAAAGCCGTTTTCATCATGTTAGGCACAAGATTAATAATGAATGTGTACATATTAAGAATTAATATAATACAATTTGTAGCCTTCAGTAAATTAAAAAAGCTTCAGCTTTAGGAGGGGAAGAGACAGGGCAAGATGAGGAGACTGAGAGAAATGAGGAGAGAGCAGGTATTGACAAATAATCTACTGCCCGCTGACATGGTTTTAAAGCTATTTCTTATCCTTTTTTTGTCCTTCAAACATCTTGAAATGCACATATCAGAGAAATAAAAAAATTGAACCCCCTAACAACCTCAAATGTAGGACCTCTTTGATTTTAAAGCCCTGTCTACAACCCTGTATTATGCATAAGATCAATAATGAATGTGTACATATTGTGAATTCATTTAATAAACTTAGTTACTTAGGTTTCCTAGTAGCTTTCAGTAAATGAATGCGTCTGAGAAAATGATTCATAAATCAACCTATCAGTTGACCCTATGTTTACTTTCTTCACTGACAGACAAACGTGAAAAGCCTATATCAGTCAAAGCACAGCTTTAGGAGGGGAAGAGACAGGGCAAGAGGAAAACACAGGGGAAAAATTTTCCCCCGAATCCGAAACTAACTAGCCTACCTCACATTCGGGACTTCAGTGATGATAAAACCCTGCAATATGTATCTTAATGACACTAGTTAATAGTGAACATTAGACCTTGAACTAAAGTTTTACCTTTTTTTTAAATCATACCCTCATTGGGGCACAGCAGCAGCATTAGGGAACGCTCACACAGTTTAGGACTGGGAGAGCTGAATTATTCCCCCTATGAACAGAGCAGCAACGATGACAGACAAGCAAATGCCACGTTACACACGCACGACAAGGAGGAGCTGGGGAGGCGGCGGGCTGCAAAGAAGCTAGCATCAGCAGTTAGTAGCAAACTGAATCTGTTTAAAGAGGGCGCCCTGTTTTTATCGTAGCCATTAGCAGCGAGGGGAGTTGAACAGCTGATGCGCTGATGCATCTCAGCTGAGCAGATCAGCTGATGAGACCGTGTTGTTGACCAATAGCGATAGCAGCATCTTGACTACCTGGACTGATGCTTACGCTCAATTTATGGGGGTGTTTGTCTTTTCTGCTCCCACTAGTGACACCAAACAGAATAACAAAAAAAATTGATTTTGAGAAGAAAATTCCAGAGCTTTCAAAGAATAATGTTAAGGGGGGTT
Source organism: Squalius cephalus (assembly GCF_949319135.1). NCBI lineage: Eukaryota > Metazoa > Chordata > Actinopteri > Cypriniformes > Leuciscidae > Squalius > Squalius cephalus. Next base: position 6,050,504 of record NC_137135.1, on the reverse strand, counting down.
GCGCCCCTGAACTCATCGGCCCCTTATTAACCTGCCTTTTTAAACTTCTATTATTCAGTAATTTGTTGGTCATTGCTCTTGTATGTGTGTTCTTGTTGTTCCCTGCATTCTGTGGATTATTCTCTTTTTCTTGGATAGGATTATCTGTGTTTGTGTTTCTCAAATATTTGGTGCTTGCATCTGGATTCTCTCTCTGCCTCGTCTCTGCTCACGTTACAATGACAAGGATGAGACAATAGTGACAGAATGTTCATTTTCAGATTAACTATTGTTTTAACTTTCTCAGGAAATAGAAGCTTTATAGTTTATGTTTTTTGAATACAGAAAGCAAGATTAAAAAAGTGTCATTCAAAGTAATATGAATGACATAAAAGACACTGAAATTAAAATGACAAAATACTCTGTAATGTTTGTTTTAATGTTGGATTTGAAGCACTTCCAGTACAGTAAAATGTGTTATCTGTCATTTTAATGTTTCATTCTGGAGGTAATTTGCATTTTAATTTGAGCTTGAACCTGCGCTTAATGGAATTTAATTTAAAGACGCTTTAAAGATTATCCAGCCTCTAGTCCGAGACATGCAAATACAAATTCACACAACTGATAGATGTGTTCACCCTCACATACATTATTGACCGTAATGCTAACGATAAACCAAAATAATCACAATCTCTTCTTTAAAATGCATTGCTACTACGAGAACTTTGAGGACATTCTCAATGAGAGAATACATGAATCTTGAAATCCTTTAATGCGTCTGTAAACTGCACTTTCACAAAAATAAAAGACAAACCGCTTTCTATCCATCATCAATTGCTAGCGCTCAGCTATAAGGAAATACATTTTTCACAATGTAGATTGTGTTGCTGTGGATTTGGAAAGCCATATCTTTGAAATAGGAAGTGGCCTCGTCAAGCGTTTCACTGTTTACAGCGGCTCTGAAATCCACATTTGAGTCAATATTGGGTTAGGCTGGGAGGGAGACGGCGCTCTGATGCATGAAGAGACTGCTGTCCTCCCACAGATGCTGAAGATGAAGTTTCCTATTCCATAATTAGAGATGAGAGACTCAGGTTGTAAACAACATGTAGGCCAACGCTATGCTTTCTCCTCAGCTTGAGAGTATGTTGCTGTAAAATGAACTCTGAACGCCAGGGTTTATACAGCCTTTTGTCGTCATTGTGAGTTTGTGTGTTCATGTACGTGTGTGTTTTACTGCATGCTATTTTGTACTTAATTTGACAAACACATTTTGCTAAGCCCCAGAAAAACATTACATTTATATTACAGGCGTTGCTCTTTCAGAGCTCGGGAGGCTTAATGGAATCATGTTTTGTTCAAGTATTATTTTAGTCTCAGATGTTTTTCTTCCAAAAATTTGTTTGGAGAAATAAAAGACGACAAAAATGGGATCTCTTCTGAAACCCTAAAGAAGACGTGTGTGCGACTACTGTGGCCTTTTTCAGGACAAAAGTCTTTGGTTTTGGTTTTCAGAGTTTGGTGAAGAATAGTTTTGTCATCTCAGTCTGGTTTTTGGACCCTATTTACTTTCATTGAACGGCAAAAATACATTTGAAACATTACTAAAAAAAAAACTGTCCCTTTAAGAGCTATGCTGAAGAGGAAGATTTTCAGTGGATGATGACTTTTTCATTCTGATTCTCACACACAACCATCACATGGCTTCAGGAAATGTGACATAACGTCATTTGATCTACTTTTATGATTATTTTTGTCCTTTTTGGAACATAACAGCCCCCTCGCTGTATGCTTTCATTGTATGTGCGAACATTCTGCTCAACATCTTTTGTGAGGCAGGCAGAAAGTTGTACTGTATGGGTTTGTAGTGACACAAGGGTGAGTGAACGATGACAGAAAATGTACTTTTTTTGGTGAATCATTCCTTTAAATAAAGAGTAAATTGAGACTTTGGTTGTCTCTCTGCTGTCATATTAAAGATATGCTGTTTGTCATTCTCTTTCCTACAGACACATTTCTCAACAGCAGTAGTTGTTATGTAGGCTCTATAATATGAGCCTCACCCTGTGGTCTGTTCCTACACACTGCAGTGTGGGTGACTCATCAGAAAGAGGACAGCAGATCCAGAACGCAGAAGGATACAAGGAAGGGTCTGCAGCACATTGAACCAATTAACTCCACACCACTGGCAGGGCTGACCTTTGGAGGCGTTTCACACTGATGTAATTGACGCTGCAAAGGCTGTTGCGTTGGGGATGATAAAATACTGCCGTATTACCATAGAGCAAAATATAATTTGTGCTGTTATGTCAATAACAGCTTACAACATAATTCAGTCCTTTATTTTCTTGTTTTTTTCACAATCGCCCTGTCAGAAGGCTGCTATGGCTGCAGTTCTGTAACATGTATTCCATGCTTGGCAGTGCAGAACCGGTCCAGACTCTAGAAACCATGTAAAAGGAATTCAAAATCAATTTGGAAACATAAAAGTAGGCCAACGCAGACAGAAATGTGTGCTGACTGCTTTACCACTTTGGGATGATCACTGCATCAGTGTGAACTGGAGCCAATAAATGTTCAAGTGAACTTCTAGCAGTAGGAGACTTAATGAACGGACACATACAGTAAAACAGTTCAAATGAATGGAGACGTTGCAAGAACTCTTTTGTTTTTTTGTGAAGGCCAACTTTTCTGGAGGTATCAGGAAATGTTGATTTAATTTGTGTTTTAAGACACATTAAAGTAAGAAAGTCAGGAAAGTTATTGTTGCAATAACGCGTTACTCCCTAAAAGGTATTTTTTTTAAGTTATTGTGTGACAGAGGCCTCGTTTACACTGTCAGTGAAATGTGACCCAATTCCGATTTTTTGCTCATATGTGACACAGATCCGATGTGTTCTATGACAGTGTAAACTGGAAAAAAACGCATGCATTCGGATATTTCGAGATCGGTTTCAGGCCTCATTCATATGTGGAAATAAATCGGATATATGCCAATGCGACTGTCATGTAAACGGGCAGATCGGGTTGTCTGAGGTATTAGGCAGCGTCTCCGCGGTTTAATGACGAGAGAAACCCCGACGTGCATCTGCAAAGGGACGGATGGCCCGACGAAACGTTGTGTCGTCGTAGGAGAGGATTGGAGTGTGAAAAAACGTTGACACAACATATTGTCATACACAACAAAATTTCGGACCGCTCCTCGTTAAAGCCAATATTTAAACACAATATGCTCCCAGCAGTCCTGAGATCTCTCTCACACACAATAACTGAAGCATATGTGCAATGATGGCACTTTTCGTCCTCATTCGCCTCAGAATCATGGTTATGTTTGGCGAACTTCGCATATATCGCAGAGTTAGCATCAAGCATATTTCGCGTCCGCCCATCTGTGCAATAGAATTTAACCCTTTAAGCATGCGCGATCTTTCAAATAGTATGGCAAGTGTAAACACATGAATCGGATATGGGTCACAGTTGAAAGAACGTGTAAACGGACGGTCAAAAAAATCGGATAAAGGTGACAAATCAGAATTGGGCATCAAGACCTGCAGTGTACTGTAAACGAGGCCTTAGTAACTTTTTATGGAAAGTAATGGGTTACGTTACTTTTTCTCAGCTAGGCTTGCTTGTTTGCTTTTTAATAATAATGTACATGGGAACATTATTACACCAAAAGGGAAAATATAGCCCACATGGATGATAGTTTGGGTTTGATGCAGCAGGTTTGCATTACATGCTGGTGTCAAAAGGAAAAAAAAAGTTAGATAACTCAAACAAGTGGATGGAATAAAATTTTAGACCGATTAGTGTGACCAAATTAATATTTAAAGTTGGGAGAACTAACATCTCTTTTTTCATCTCTAACACGCACAACGCTATTATTAGCATTTCTCCCGCTTCATCTTTGAGTTGCCTCAGGCGTCACCCATTTTTTTCCGACACTTCGGTGAGTGTTGTTCTGTGTCTATTCATTTACGATAGATTTTGAATGATATTTGTTGACAATAAGCATTCATTTTGTACTGTTTGTACTATTCATACTAAAAAGTTGTATTGATGACATTGTATTGTCACTGTTAATGGTTGTGGTTCTGCCCATTTAAAGATTGTTTTTGGAGGACCAATGTTGTTGTACTGAATAGCATTTATTAAATTAATTCACTAATGGATTGACACTTCTTTTCTGAACTTAATAGTTTAGGTTAGTTGAACACCAACTTTAAGTTTGTAAATGCAATGAAACTCAAGTTGGTTAAACTTAAAAGTCCTGTTGCTGGTTGCCTTAAACAAAAATTATATCCTCACCAATTGACTGATTCACATGAAATTTGGCATGTGTCATCTATAGACACTTATGACAAAAAGTTATCAATATAATTTTAATTAGTCAAACCATTTAGAAGAAGATATAAGCCCATTCATTGTGTAGCCATGGCTCCATACCCTTAAACTATATATTCTAAACCATTTGATGAATCCAAATACTTTTGACAATGTTTTGTCTTTAGGGTCTCTAGATGACACATACAAAAATTGATGTTAAATTGACAAATGGTCTTGGAAGAGTTAAAAATAAAACTATGTTTATCAAAAGCTCAAAATGGCAAAATAATTTTATGCATGGCATAAAATGGCAAAAGTTTGATTGCAACCTGTATGGTTGTATTATTTATTTTACCACCACCACCTATGGTCCGATCCAGGTGGATGTGTGCAACTGAATAGTGGGGGGCATTTGGGACCACCCTACCAAATTTGGTGCTTCTAAGACTTACGGTTTTAGCTGGCCAGACACTTTTAGGGCAGAAAAGAAGAAGTAGAATATCAATACAAATACAATAGAGTTCCAGCACCTTCTGTGCTTGGATAATGAAAGGAAATACAAATTCACGCCTGTACAGACCAAACAAACCTTTCAGATGCCGCCATTCTGGAATAGGATGCAGGAGAAGAAAGTTCAACACTCTTACTTCATCAATTAAGAAATAAATAAACTCACATGTGATGTTCATCTAAAGTCATTTTTGCTTATTAGTATGGCTGATCATTGAAGGTCAGCAGCAAAGACACTGTTTAAGAAATGTATTTGTCTTACTTTTTTTAAAACATATGTAATTATTGCAGGTTTGTGTAATAATCTGAGTTTGCATTTCACTCTTTTTATTCATTTTGAGAAACACCTAAACTGTTTTTGTGCAAGTGAGATGAGTAAATGCTCACATTTAGTCTAGAACTACAATAACCATCATGCAATTACGATTCCTCTCTACATGGGGACAGGAGAGCTGTCAGTCAGTACATGGGAAAACAAAGTAACTTGCGTTACATATTTGAAAAAGTAACTCAGAAATTTTGTTGTAATTTTAAAAGTAATGTGTTACTTAACTAGTTACTTGAACAAGTAATCTGATTATGTAATTCGTTTTACTCATGTGTAACCCCCAACACTGTCCACCAAAACATTGATGGATTGGAGATTGATATTGCATCGACTGCAACTGAACATAGAACAAAAGGTGAAGGATAAAAGATGAGATAAATGTAAATGAGAAAAGATTTGATATCAATTCTCTGTTCAACTCTCTATCCACAAACACAAACATCCTCAAGGTTTGGGATTGAGATAGAAAATGGAAAGGTGCCATGTACCACCAGAATCATTTAAACATCTTCATTTCAGGACTATGTTGGGATAGCACTGCATTTAACTGTGCTGTCGCTTCACACATATTGGACTGTCTCTCTAGACAGTACTGCAAGAAACTTGTACATCATTGGCTGTGAGGCAGTGAGCTGTGAGATAACTTTGGGCCAAGTTTTGAAAATTACAAAGAAAAAGGCATAAGAAAAAAAAAAAAAAAATCACAACTTTTAAATAGAATAATGACCGAAGACTGAATAATAAAGGATACATTACCACAACTGCATGATGAAATAAATCTACATGTGCTGAATATATATGCTGTAAAAATTTTTTACGTAGGTCTATTATAGGTCTATTATATCATACTATTTGTTCATCAAACAAAGTTTTCTTTGTAATACCTTTCAAAATGTCAGCAAAAAAAAAAAAAAAAAAAAAAAAAAAAAAGAACCTGAAAACTTCCACAGCTGAAAATTTGTGTGTAATAACTTGTCACAGTTTCTTCGACAATCACGTCTGCCTGTTTAAATTGCTGGTGAGAGGTGATTGGTCATTGTGTTGAAGCAGAAATATCCCATGAGAGACTTGGATTTTCAATGCAAATCAGGTTTTGTAAAATATTCACCCCCTGCTGTGGCGTCCTCTATACTGGTCAGCAGAAGAAGGCTCTGCACTTGAGGGAAGTATGCAGAAGCTGATCAGAATTTAGAAATCGAAATGCACACTACAAGATACCTTCTGGATAATATTGTGCTCACTGGCAATTCAAGATGAATTTCAGCATTACTGGTACAGTGATACACTGGTTATAATACAAATGTGGTTTACTAAATTTGATATATTGTTTTTTCCCCCTCATAATGGACTTTGCTGCATGTTATTCTGTGATTTGCTGCACATATATATCAGAAGTGTTAATTTGCTGATGCTGCTGAAGCTTTGCCTGTTAATGAATGGAATATGTGGAGTGTTTGTTTACATTGTAATTCAGTTGTGAAAATAGCTGTGTGCACTTCAAAGTTGAATACACAGGAAAAATAGATAAAAACAGAGAACAGAAAAGATCTATAATTGGAATCTGTGGACTTCAGAAACCTTTGCTGACGCTCAGCAGCCTCTTCTTACTTTAGCTAATGGAAATGATCTAATAGGACACATTTACTCCAATCTGTGAATGCCTTTCATCCCAGGAAATACACATTAGGATATAGGGAAGATTCCAAGAATTCCTAGGCAAATAATAAAATAAAAAAAGTTCTGCCGCTATAAATGGTTTGAGTTGGTGCCAGCATATTTGTTTGGCCGCACAATGGAAAACAAGTTTTTTTTGAGAAACCTCTTTGGAAATGGTCAAAAATGAACTTGAGCCAACATCTCTTACATGTCCTGAATGTGCGCAGTGAACTCTTGTCTTGTGTCTTTTGCAGCGTCTCATCCATGAAACGGAATTCTAAAAATGAAGCAACCAAGTTAAATTAGTTCAACTCACGTCTAAACTTTGCTTTTATCTCATTCTACTGCCCACGTCTCTACGCAATAAAGCATTTCTGAGTGAACAACCGCTTAAGACTAGGAACAAATTACTCAAAATGAAATAAATAAATAATGAATTCAATAAAACAACAATTAAAAGCACCAGTTAATTCTAAAATAAATAAATATTAAATAATGATTAATTAAATAAATAAATGTATCTATTTATTTTGAAAAACACAACATTTATTGTTTAATATATTTCACAATATCCTCTTTCACACACTATTACTGTTTAAATTTATATTTTTTCATAATAAATGTGCTTTTTCAAAAAGCCGTTTTTCATAATAACTGTAATTATGAATGACGCCTATATTTGACGAATCATGTATTTCCAAAGCACAATTTTCCCAAAGATTTTTTTTTCATAATAACAGAGGACATTTTACAAATGCCGATCAACGGGCTTGTTGGGAGGTGCTTGATTCATACATTTAAATGTGAGTACATAGTTAAAGACAGCTAATTTAAAGTGGGACCGTGGGTAAGATTTTGGTTGAAAATAATTTATAGGTAAAGATTTTGGTCATATCGGCCGCCTCAAAGTAGTTTAAACAGGGAGCTGCTAGAGTCAACACATAATGCTGCAATGTCCCAGTGAGCAGCCAGAGACGACAGTGGCACGACACGAAAGACTCTATTCTGGTGGTATAAGGAGAAGAGAAAATTTCGGGAGAACCCAGTCTACACCGGGGGAAGCCCATTCTCCCCTGGTTAAACCATTTACACAATGTCAACTCATATCAACTCAATGTTAACTCAGACATTAACAAGTGTCTTTTAGGCTTGTTTATGATGTACTGGTGTGGTAGATGTAGAATCATTTCTGATTAGCCATTCCTTTTATTTGATTTTTCACTGAAGGGTGAAGGGCTTTGAGCTGAGGTCATTCTTGTGATGCCATGTGTCAGTGAGTATTGCCATGATGTAATTTTCCTCCTGCGTTAAAGCAATTAGTCACATGATATTTACAGCTGATTGTTTCAAAAGTTTATTTGGCCTTGAGGAAAGATGGCAGAACGCAGGTCAAGTATTACCAGAGGGTCATGCACCAGCCAAGCAACTGCCATTCATATGAACGGGAAAGCTACATTTCTCCAAGTTTAAACTCTGCATTTGAATTTTATTCCTGATCATCATCTGTCTGTCTGCACCTGCCTAACAATGGTAAAAGGTAGTATTTTACAAGGAACCACATGCAAATAAGTCTTTATCAATCAAAGATCTGCTCCTGTTATGTGTGAAAATAAATAGAAGTTGTTGGTGTTTTACTGTCTCTATTGTTCAATTCAGCTGGAAACTGGAGTGAATTGCATGTATAGGTAAGTTTTGGATAGAAACATGTTTTTCCAATGAGCGTAACCTCTGCAAGCTTAAAATGTTAAATCTTAACTTCATAAAAAGGCATAGAAATTATATATGAATACCTATTTTAATGAGATCTAATGCTCTTGTATTAGAGCCAAACTTATACATTAAATTTAACCTAATTTGATTAACTTGTCAAAGCCATGTATTTTTATTGAACAAACATTTTCAAGATCCCTGACCACAGACCTTTTTGTCTTTAACTTCTCCGACATCTTTCAAGCTACATTTACCAAACTTAGTACAGTCCTTCGACCGGTTCTGTGAACTCTGACTTTTCTAATTGATTAGACTTGCCTGTAGCGGCCAATCAAAAATCCAATAGACGGCCATTGAAAATGTGAACTCTGTTTGCCTCTTCAATACTGATTGTGAGTCTCATTTATTTGTTAGAAACAACTCGCATGCATCAGTCTCTAGAACATTTAACCTTATGCATATGAATGACCTTCACTAATTATGTTAATTTTACAGCAAACTGGCATCTGACAGACCGCCTTCTCACCATGCTTTACCGCTCTAGTATGAGAAGAGAACGTTGCATAAACCCACCTTGTCGGCATAGCAATGAAGTCAAAGTGATTGGAGCATTGCAGAAGAATAAACAATGACTCAGAGCCAGCGCTTTACAGTTAAACTTCAGAGACTTTCCTTCCTCCGGTAGCAGAAGCTGAGGTTCCAAGGGTTGAATATTTCACTGTTAGTCTACTTAATGATGAACTATTCTACATAATGATAAACAGAAACATACAGTAAGTCCTCCATGTTAAGCACTTCAATCTAGAAATATTGGCCTTGCATGCTGTTTTCTGCGCTTCCATTTGAAAACTGTCCTGCAGCTATTTTCTCCCTGCTGCACTGTAGGTGCCCTCAAAGTGATGGAAAGCACCCAGCAATGTTAACATTACAGTGAATATGTGATTCTAACAGTGGTATGTAAACACACAAGGAGGGTAAAATATGCGTGAGAGCCCCGGGGTACATCAGTCAAAGAGGGTTAATGCTGTCGTGTTGATTTGACTTGGCTATTTTTTGCAAAGATGGTATTCTGAGATGCTGTGATGTTACAGGGAAGAACTGCCCTCAGCATACACGAAGGCAAGCATTTATTTGCTTCAGATGAAAGATGAAGAGGAACGCTTCTGAAAAATTCACCTGGCGGAAACCGCTGTGTTGTATTTATAATGGAACGGCGATGAGGCCTACCGCAAGTTAAAGCACCTGACAAATAATATTGTTTGCAATCACTGAAACAGCACCACTTGAACCGCTGAAATTAGTTTTGTGTTTGTAAAAATACGTGCGGAGTCAACATACAGCAATGATTTGGAAAATTGATCCTGCAGATGTGAAAATTGAAGCAGTTATTTGTATTTCTGTTGTAATAAATATGTGCTATTACTCAACATCGCCTACTGCTGAAATGTAAAAAAAACCCCGCAAGAAATCAATGGAAATCAAAGATGCATGGCTTTCAATCCATGTCGTCTAGCTTTAAGACCTTGCCGTAGTACTGAAATTGTTTGTCATACAAATGTAACAAAAAACATCTTTAAAAATGAAACACTGACATTTTTATTTCTATGACCTCCCATAGACCCAACAATAGCATTAGCACATCCTGTTGATAGTGTAATGTGTCCATGTTGACATCTGCCGGATTTATTTCACTTCTACCATTGTGATAAATGAAGAAAAAAACATCATAGAGTTTGATTTGGGCAGACATGATTCTATCAGAACTATGCTGTGATCCATCTTGTGACCCAGAACCTCTGTGCTATAAAAGTGCTCCATGATCAGACATACCCTTGTGAAAAAGAAGTGAGCTTATCTTTGCGAATCTTAAAAGAACGTACCTACAGATAATGTAATACTGGTGAAAGGCTTTGCACACAGATAATAGAATATTAGTGAAATAAAATGACTTAAAGAGAGTATACTTTCATGACTTTTAACACACTTAAATACACTTTTAAAGTGTACTTTAAAAGCACACTTTGTATTAAGTGGCCTTAACTACTATGTTCTTAACAGTTTGATACAATGTGCTTATGTACGTTTACATGTTGGTGCATTGTAATTCATTTCAAAGTAGTTGCATTATCATTATGCATATTAGTTGCATAATTATCATGTTACCCCTAACTGTAACCCAACCTTTACTCCAAAACCAAACCCCTCTAACCCCTATAATCCTGAAACTCATTAGTGGTAAATATGGGATTCTTCCAGAACAATACACAGTAAATACATAGTCTTGTTGGTATTAATCATCCTCTCCTCGCATTCTGTAACAAATCCTTCCCTTGTGGTTTAAAATGACCCGAAGCCCTTCATATTTTTTTTTTTTTTTGGTCCAGAAAGCTTATATCATTTCATTATTATATTTATTTTTAAATATTTTGTAATGCAGTTTTTTATGTACCTTTAAATTACTAGATTTTTGGTAAAGGTTTAGCATTTGTAGTTTTAATTTAGAGCATTTCTTTGGTTTTTCTCTGTTTTTTTTATTTTTTATGTACATATAGTTTAGGCCATCTAATGCAAAGTTTGACTTAGTGAACTTTATAATAATGTCAAATTAAAAGTTTGGCTTTAAAGTACATTTTAAATCATTATGTTTTAATTAATGTCTTTTGTCATACTTTTAAGACGTATGTATATTTTGTTGTGTTGACTATCAAAGCACTGTAAAGTACTTGATTATAATTTGAAGTCTAGTGAGTTATTCGATATTACGAAGATAATTTATTTTAAATGTACTAAATGGCAAGTTCATCATTACAAATGTAGGTTTCACCCATTTGAACATTCTGTTGACTATAAGTAACGTTACACCTACATGTCTACTAACTCTTATTAGAGTAGAGTATTAGTAGACTGGTAGGGTTATGCTTAGAATAAGTTGACATGTAGTTGCAAAGTTACTTATAGTCAGTCTGTTGGGGAGCATCACAAAAAAGAGTTAGCAGATATTAACCAGACAGTCTACTAAGTCTACTAAGCAAAGTTACTTACAGTCAACAGAATGTTCAAAAAGGACCATCAAAATAAAGTGTTACCCAAATGTAATTACAAACATGTTTAAAAATGGCTTCAAGTCTCAATAGAAATTAAATGAAAGTGCATTTTAGTTAACTGTAAATGCTTGTCAGTACATTTTAACCATATTTCAAAGACAATAGAATTAATTATGAAATGACATATATAAAGATGAACTACTACAGATCATTTACATACAATTACATTATGAGTTCACACTCACTCTTTGAATTGTGCATTATTTCTGTAATAACTACTCTTCTTCTTCTTTTTCACTCACCCTCAATGGGACGAAAGCAGATCTTTTGAAAATCTACAACTGAGATTGCATGAATTCACCACCAATTCGCAATATACTTAACAAAATGATCCAACACACTCTCATGACAATTCTTATGTTTTCTGTGTTAATATAATTTCTGTCAGGACCACTATCATCAAATATGATTGACAATTAGCATACAGTTTGGATTGGCGGTATGGTTCTGTTCTGGGCAAGAACTCCCTGCGCGTCCATGCAGTCTAGCATGGATAAGAGCAGCAATAACCCCCCTTAGGGTAAACAGAACAGAACCAACATGAATGTGTTGCAGATATCATTAATTCAAGATTTTAAAGTACAACATAATTTGAGAATTTATTCTGATTCAAGGGGAATCTGAATGCCATACTGACTGACGAGAGGTGGAGCTGGGGAGGGAGGAGGGTAATGCGCTCCTGAGAAACGCGATCACTGCTGATAATACTGAAGGAGCTTATATATGAATACAGTGATAGGCGTCGTATTCCTATAGGTACGTGGATCAGCTGAGAGTCAGCTGATCCGAGCTTGACAAACGTGACCTGCCAGAACTGACGCTACGCTTGATTTTCTGATGTTCCAATACCTCTGTATTCTCTGCTAAACTATTTATTGCCATAATGCGTCTTTTTTTATTTTTATTTTTTTTACCAGGTCTGTAGTTGTAAGGCATAGGTGAACAGCTCAACCGTTTCTCTTGAAGGAGAGTCAACAGGATTGTCCGATATAATGGTCTGTCAGGCAGAGCAGCACAAGGAGCAAATGGATCTTGGCTTTGGTCACTCAAACGGAACATCTAGATATCTGTGCCTGCTGGAGCTGTCTTCACAGCGAGGAGAGTTCAGGCTATCAGGTGAAGACATACTTGACTTCAGTACTTCAGTACAGTACATAGGAATCGTATGTTCAATCCATACCAATGCAATAAAAAATAAATGTTTGTGCATTAATCCATCTAAAACGTTCAAAATCATATTCATCAGCCATTTTGAAACAAATCAGCTGTATGCTAAGACACAAAGAACCTTTTTAGAGGCAGAATGTCAAATAGATAAAATATGGCCTATATATATTTATCATTGTTCTAGAGCAATTATGGGTTACACCTTATTTTTGTTACAGTGTAATTATTCATTTAAGAATTTAGTAATATTAATTAAAGGCACATTATGTAACGTTTTTGTTCAAAATTACAGTTTTCGGGACAGTGTTCATGGAGAAAAAGCGTACATACCCCACTTGCCCGTGTGTGTCTCATCATATCCGTAAATAGAGTACAGTTGATCAGGCTGCTTTGACGCGTGTCTGGTGTGTGTGTGTGTGTGTGTGTGTGTGTGGTGTGGGAGTGGCACAGGTTTGTTAGTACCAGGATGGGAGACTCCTATGAAAACTAGGTTGCTGCTGGAAGAGGTGTTAGTGAAGCCAGTAGGGGGCGCTGCTCACCCTGTGCTCTGTGTGGGTCCTAACGCCCCAGTATAGTGATGGGGACACTATACTGTCAAAGAGCATCGTCGTTCGGATGAGACGTTAAACCGAGCTCCTGACTCTCTGTGGTCACAAAAAAAACCAGGATGTCTTTCGAAACGAGTAGGGGTGTAACCCCGGCATCCTGGCCAAATTTGCTCAGTGGCCTTTGTCCATCATGGCCTCCTAATCATCCCCATATATATATATATATATATATATATATACTGATTGTCATCACTCTGTCTCCTCTACACCAATAAGCTGTTGTGTAGTGGGCGTTCTGGCGCAATATGACTGCTGTCGCATCATCCAGGTGGTCATCCTTCTATGTAAAGCGCTTTGAGTGCCGAGAAAAGCTCTATATAAATATAATGAATTATTATTATTATTATTATTATTATTATTATTAATAAGAGAACGAGACAGAGCTGGTAATAAAACAAGAATCAACATCAGCTTGGCTTTAGGAGATGGAGAGAACTGAGGGATTTGAAGTGTTGTAAAAGAGAGGTGGAGATGATGGTGTTTTTATTACTCAACAGGAGAGTAAGTGTTTTATTGAACAGATAAACTGTCATATGTAGTTCTATAACATAGTTCACTGTAAAGCATTATCTATTGTGAAGATCATTTCATTATGGTTGTTGTGCTGGAGTTTATTCTCAAGGAAGTAGCGTGTCTATTAATGGGTAAAGCTACAGTAACGTCTTCAGCTAGCTTGAGATCCTTATCATATAAACTGGTTATTTCTCTTAAGACTAGTAGTGAATGTTTGATGAGCAGGGGATAATCTCTCTCTCTCTTTAGTTATGAGATCATATTCATCTGCACAGTCACACAAAGCCAAAGCACAACCGAAACAATGTTCTTCCATAAAATGCATGCAGTTTTGTTTAACCGCTAGAGGGCCAAAATTTACAAATTGTGTCTTTAACAACATGTATTTGCTATAGGGTAGGGTTAGGGTTTGGTTTAGGGTTAGTGGCATGTAATTATGCATAGTTTACTATTATTTTTACAGTTCACAAGTGCATAGTTACATACAATTAGAGGGAGTAAAGTTGAATGCGTATTTGGCGTGCTGTCCTGGGGAGGGCTCTGAGCTCGTAGTTCGTCCCGAACCCAGAGTACTCCCCCCATATGTAAATGGTTAGGACTAGAAGTGTGGAGAAGGGGTGGTGGAGGGATGCTGCTAAACTGTCAACGAATTGAGGTGAGACTGCTGAATATATAAACACCTCTTATCGTTGATTGCTGAGTGCTCTCCACTCATGTTAATTATCTGAACGTGTTCCTCCCGAACTTTGTTGAGGGGCTGGGGGCTGGTAGCCTGTGAGGAGGGCGTGAATACATTTGGTGAGAATGTCTAGCATTATAGGTAGTCTGGTGTCGGGAATGGTGGGCTGGGATCTTTGAATCCCTTTGATCAGGAGGAAGGTTTGTGAATTGTTTATCTCGAGGGAGGGAGCGCCGTACATCAATTTACGGAAAAACTGAACGCCTGTCAGGAGTCTAGTTTGATTCCTCTGCTTGTTTCTCTTCTCCCTCTCCTTCACGTGCGCTCTTGCACAGCTTGAGCTCATTCTCAATCAGTTTAGCAATAATGTTTAGCAATTATGATGAATTGGTCGCAAGCTGAAATCCAGGTGAGACGCCTTAGGAGTGGCATCAGAGCAGGTGAAAGGGAACGGCCTTTATTAATGCAATGTACTGTTGCGTCGTTGTCACAATGCACTAAAATGCTGCTAGCGGCCCATTCTTTCCCCCACAGAAAAGCTGCTACTATGAGAGGGTAAAGCTCGAATAGCGCTGAGGATTGAGATATGTCCTGGAGCTGCAGTGGCCATGGAGACGCGAACCAACGGCCTTGATAAAATCCCCCGAAAACGATTGAGGGGGCGGCGTCTGTGAACTGTTGGATATCGATGGGGGACGAAACGAGATTATAGAAAAAGGATAGGCCGTTCCACTGGTTTAGAAATGTTAACCATTACCTGAGTTTTTAAATGGCCGAGCAGGGATAGGAATTCGTGTTTTGAACAATTTGATTTTTCAAGGAGAGTAGATGAGACGAGAATTATTCGGTTGATTTTCTCTTTGGGCAGGGATGCTTGAAATTTGACTGAATCCAACTAGGAACTTGATGGATGTTGCAGTGCCCATGGTTTTTTCCTGTGCAATGGGAATTCCGAGCTCAGAAAAAAACGTTTTGGACTGTGAAGATGTGCACAGATGGGATGGCATTGGGAGGCGAGATAATAAAAAAATCGTCTAGCAGGTGAATGAGGTGGGGAATGGCGTAGTTGTTCGACAAAATCCAGCAAACGGCTTCTGATAGCATGTCGAATATTTTAGGGCTGTTTTTGCATCCGAAAGTTAAACGCACTGCGAAATAGTATTTCCCTAAGCCAGCGAACTCCGAATAGGTGTCATGAAACTGGATGGATAGGCATTACTTTTAAAGCAGATGTAATGTCAATTTTGGCAAGCCAAGCACCCGACCTGCAATTTTAAACACGTTGATTGCCTAATCTATATTGTGGTATTTAAGCGAAAATTCGTTGAGAGGGATCAAGCTGTTTATGCTTGGGAATGGGGAATTGTGCGGGGCTGACAGGTCGAATATTAGGTGTTTATTACCTGAGAATTTTCTTGTAGCCACTCCAATGGGGCTAATATGAAACAGGTTAAATGGAGGATTGTCAAACGGGCTGATCATGAAGCCTGACTCAACTTCTTTTTTGATTAGGTTGTCTACAACTTCAGGTTCTATGAGGGCGGATTGAAGATTATTACATATGTTTTGGGAGAGCGGGCATTCTAGGCCGGGTTTAAAGCCGTTTTTTAGGCCTGACAGCAGATAATGAGTAAATTCACGTCTGGGTGATGAGCTAATTTTTTTATTCACAGATTTGTACACTGGACATACTATGCAGGCATGGGCGCCGCCACAGAAGCTACAAATCTGCATGAATCGGCAGTGCCCTCTGTTACATTTAACAGAGTTAAAATGGTTACAGGGCTGTCTTTCATCGAAAGAGGAGACTTTCCTTTCGAAATCCTGGTATGCGTTGGCGGTTGCTGCACGAGGCACATAGCTGGTGGATTTAGCAGTGCTTGTTCCCAGGCAGGAAAGAGAGGAAGGGTTAACCTGTGGGCACGATATAGTTGAGTGCGCCACTGACCTGCGCCACTGTCCGCAACTTGCGCAGTCTGCGCAAGAAATGTTTTTGCAGCCTAAAAACACCCTGCTGTGGAGATCTGGGTCGAGTACGCCCCAGTATGTGCACTGGTTCCACTGTGCGACTCGCACAGCACTTTTGGCTGAAAAAAGTTTATGGTACGTGTAGAAGTGCCCTCCCCCATAGGACAGCGCGAGCTCGGCTATGATTGCTAGATAATCATTCAGTTTGCGCTGCCTGTGGGGGAAAGCTGAACCGATAATTTAGGTAAAACGGAAAAAAGCAATTGAAAACTCGGAAAATTAAAGAACGCGGGATGAATGTTTGTTTGTGTTTTTCAGGGTAACAGAGAAATCTCCACAGTCTATTTGGCAGTCTGGTTCGGCTGCGGGGAGCAGAGAGAGAAGAGAAGAAAGGTCTACATCCGCACCTGAGAGGATCTGTGCGCGGATGCTTTGAGACACTGGTGGTGGTTCCATGGCGACGGCGTTGAACATGTTTGAACCCGTTCCGGGCATCGGTGTTGCTGTGAAGAGAGAGTATTATCATTTAGGTTGTATGGGAGAGCTGGGAAGGGTATAAGCCAGGGCTGCGAATGTCGTCGGCGGCCTGACGCTTGGATTACCCGCTGTGGCTTGGAAAGGAAAATTAGTTGGAGGATAGGAAGGAAAGGAAGGATGATAGTATGAAGTGTGGGCTTGTGCTGCAAGTGGAGGCGGGCTCACCCTTGTTTGAGCTACTGGAGCTTCAGGCTACTGGAAGTGGGCGGGGTTATAACCTGTTGGGTAAGACTGTTGAAATGGTTGGGCCTCTGCTGCTAGCGGCGATAGCCTCGCGCTAGTGTCTGCGACGGGAGCTGGAGGCCACTGAAAAGGAAAAGGGTTATGAACAGCGGGAGTATAGAACTAAGAGGCTGTGGGGAGGCCGCTGGACTCGGCTGCATACGGCGCTGCGGCAGCAGAAGCTGTGGTGGAGGGCTGGGCCTTGTCGAGAGGTGGGAGTGGACCTGCCACGGCGGAATCTGGGGCGCGGCCCAGGCTCGATGAAGGCCTCTTGCGGCAGCTCGATGGGCGAAGCGAGACGGATCTTGTGCGGGATGACGATGGTTGTGTCTGGGGAGGTGACTTGGGAGTTGGTGTGGACTTAGGAGAGAGGTTGGCTGACTGTAAGGTAACATACAGATCATACAGTTCCGCTTTATTCATTTTTCGCGAAGCCTACACGTCCGAATTACCCAGCGCTTGCCTCAATCCTGCTACGGTTCACTTCCAGATAGGTGGGATCGTCGGGACGGCCGAGCGGTAGGAGGAGGCCGGGGAGGAAGATGAAAGTCTTGCCGGGGGCGGCGAAGACTGGCCTCGACGTCTTGGAGAGCGCAGGGCTGTTCGGGCAGGCGTGCGGCCACACGAAGAAGCCTGGGGCCCAGGTGTGATGTCCGGCGTAGGAGGAATGGTCCTGGGTCCGGCGGAATGCAACGGCGGATCCCTGGGGATGTTTGTTTCTTCGTCAAATGAAGAGCTTTGACGTTGCGACATGGTAGCAGAAACGGCAAGCCGAGATGCTGCTAAACTGTCAACGAATTGAGGTGAGACTGCTAAATATATATACACCTCTTATCGTTGATTGCTGAGTGCTCTCCACTCGTGTTAATTATCTGAACGTGCCCCTCCCGAACTTTGTTAATAAAAACATCATTAAGTACATGCAAGGACCATGTACCAATGACACTGTAAATTAGTCCTAAAAAGTCTTACCCAATTATAATTTAAATGGTATCTACACAACATTATAATGTATGTTGTATTTGAAATGTATTAATTGATCCATAATTTAACTATGCAGTTTTCCAACAAAGTACCAGATGCAATGCTATTATCAATTTAATCACGGAAATAAGAGTTTTGTTAGGCAAGACACGGAGTAGCCTCTCGTAACGTATTGCTTAAAAAAAATAAAAAAACTGCATTCATTTTTCATCTGTTCAGGAAGCATCAGCTCTGAGAAGCTGACATGACGCTGAGGGAGGGAAACATGGTGCATACTCATTTGATAAAGCATATGTCTTGTGCCAGTGTGTGCATGTGTGTAAAGACATGGGTCGTTTAACTCGCTTTCCTCTGAGGTGTTTGTTTTTTGAGGGTTGTAGGAAACTTGAAACTGAATCAGCAGGGACTCTAGAACCTTTATCCATACCGTCTGCCTTTGACTGATTTTTAATTGTATTTATGAAACAGAGCCAGATTATAAATGCTGAAAAAATAGTAGCCACCTGAATACATAATTTACTTCAGTTTCCTGTCTTATTTTTTCATGTGGGAAAAATTTGGGCACATTATGTTATATGACACAATGGGGCCTATCATACACCCGGTGCAATGCAGCTCCAGGCATGACGCAAGTGTGTTTTGCTAGTTTCAGCCCGACGCAGTTATCATTTTCACGTTCTGCGCCACGCTGTTTAAATAGCAAATGCATTTGCACCTATCTGTGCACCCATGGGTGTGCTGGTCTGAAAACGAGGTGTGTTCTGGCGCATTGTTGGTGTGTAGCTATTTTGAGGAACTGAAATAAGCCGCTTTCCGACCAAGTAGTTACAGGAACTTAGTTATAGGAACTTTCCACTTCTAAACAGTTCTATGAACTACTCTCCCCCAAACTCGGTTTTGCTGTTTGCGTTCACACTGGCCAAGTGGCCATAGGAACTGGTAGGAGGGGTAAGGGAGTGACGCAAGCACGGCGACTATTATTTTTGACGGAGCGACGGACCTTTATTTTGACAGCGCTGAGAACGACAGAGCAAACAATGCTCGCATTCTCTGTGTTCATTAGTTAGCGATCTGTCTAACAGTACTGTTTAACATGTTATTAGATAGAATTGTTATAGAAAGTACACAGTATATGAAAAAAAAGTTATTAGCCTATGCCGTGTGGTTGATGTGCTGCTAGCTGAGCAGAAATACATAAATATAGTCCCCTCAAAGTTGCGTTAGATTTTCTCTTCAGCATAAAGGTATAGAGGCCCATCTATCACTGTTTTCCATGTTTGTATCTAGTTTCTGGAGTAAATATATAGGCTATAATCTGTGTGTTTACATATAGCTGTTTAAAAATGGCAGGTGCTGGTGTTTTGCGTGCATTCGGTCATCAGCGTACACTAACGTCACGGGTAGTTCCTATAGTGCTGGTTTAGACCCTACTCTGAAGGAGGAGTAAATTAGTTCCTCCAAATGGAGTTCCTAAAGCGTGTTCGCACCGCAGGAACATACGGGTACTTTAGCCAATAGTTCTAGGAACTGTGAAAAGGTTCCTCCGGTCGGAAAGCGGCTATAGACTGTGCAGTTGACCAACTGAAACCTAGTCTAAAGTCAATGGCACAGTATTTTTTTTGTTATTTAAAGAGCGCGTTAGTAATGTGCGCCTATAAGCAGGTGCACAACATGTGTACACTGCTTATTACACACACACTCTGCTTATTACACACACTGGGATGCACAGCAGCACACCAGTTATTAAAAATAAAAGAATTACAAAACGATTATTATTGTGTACATAAAGATATGGGTTTGGGATATAGGTTTGTCCCGTAGATGGTCTGCTTGTGCGCTTTAACCTCGTGCACGAGCAGATCTGTTTCCTCTCTAGAGACACGTTCAGTCTTTCCACTTGCAAATTCCGTCATGTAAATAGCGAATCCGCCATGGCGCGAGCGCAACTGTCTTTTAAAGGGAATGGGAGATGAGACTCTGATTGGTTTTTTGCACATTACACCCAAAACATACCAATTACTCATTACTCAGAATAGGGACAACACTTTTAGACCACGCGCCTGGCGCGCCAAACATTTTTCCTGTCGTTAAACTAGCAAAAGTGGATTCGGACATGCCCTAAGTGCACTTAGATCCTTAAAATAGGGCCCTCTATGTTTTACATTATGTTATAAGACACTATACACAAATTAATATATCCAGGCAAATATGGGTTCGGGCTCAAGTTTAGGATAATTATTTGTACCTCAGAACAGATCTCATCCTGCAGAGTCTCTGCTGCATGTTATATTTGTGCTCAGGTTTGACTTTGAAAAAATCTCTGCATATCAGATTTTTTTTATAACATTTACTGTGGAAATAGCAGCAATCACACTGATCCAAAGAAAAACAACAACTCTAAAAGGTCTCCATCCACGCATTGCATTGCAATTGAGGTGAATTCCCATTTATATCAATTTAACAGCATTTCCTGCAGCTGACAGAACTTTTAAAGAGGACAGTAAAGATACACAAGCGAGATGCCGTGTGGACCGAATACGGAATAGCTGCTTCTACCAATCTCCTTCTCGCCTTCTGCAGCACCACAGGCCCGATGAGACCAGTTCAGATAAAAAGCCCTTCAATTAGCGGGAGAAATATTGATTGCGGTGCTTTTCATGTGGCTATTGTTAAGCAAGACACGTTTCTCTGGGCCGAGCAGATACAGGCGTGATGCATTTCTGAAGATCAGCCCAGGCATCACAGTGCCCTCATAATAAATAAGTCATTGATAAACAGCTGTCATGGCTGACTGTGGAGGAATGCTGATTGTTAGTTGGTCTTTTCACTTTCACATATTAAGTGTTCAATTACAAACAGATCTTTTGCTGTTTTTGTTTTAATAAGACAGTCATACAGTGGTATTATTCTAGGCAAGTGAAGGACTTAAACATGTCATCAAGTGGCAGATTGCTTATATATGAAAAGGTTAAGGCAATATTATGAAAGAAATGAATGTTCAAAAAGTAATTAGATTCACTAATAATGATCACAATGATAAAAACCACAATAAACAATTGTTGCTTGTAATTATGTATAATGTACTGTTATTGCTGCATTAGACACTAAACGTGGGTTACACTTTATTTTAAGATGTCCTTGTTGCAGTGTAATTATACATTTAAGTAATATTAATATTAATAATACAGAGTAATATTAATGAACTATGTGTACTTACTATAGGGTTAGGCTAGGATTTAAGGTTTGGTTTAGAGTTAGTTGCATGTAATTATGCATAATTTACATTCAATACACATTTATTTGTATAGTGATTTTCACAATACACATCGAATCAAAGCATCTTTACAGAAAATGCATGAGTCCACATTACAATATAGAGTGATCTGTTATCAGAGGTAACCGTCTATGTTATGTATTTCAGAAATGTCACATTTAGCTAAAAATGTATTAATTTAAACAATGTATTAATTTAAGGCAGAAACAATGTGCTCATTGAAGTAATGAATACTTGTTTGTTAAACAAATGATTATGACAGAAAATTGTAGCAGTTGTATTTGTAGCAATGTATAGTACGGTAACACTTTATTTTACAGTGTCCCTGTTACTTATGTTACATGTACTTACCATAGTAATAACAGTAAATTATGCATAATTACATGCAACTAACCCTCAATCCTACTCCTACTCCTACCCCTACTCCTCCTATAATCCTACCCTAACCTTATAGTAAGTACATGTTGTTAATTAATATTACACAGTACTTAAATATATAATTACACTGTAACCTATAGTTCTTACTATAGTAACTACATGTAACGTGTAACAATGACACTTAAAATAAAGTGTTACTGTAGATTTTAATTCCATGTTCGTAATTCCATTCCAAAATGAATTTTCAGTTTATTAATATTGTGTAATACTTTCCACTATTTGGAGATGCCTGACCTCTTTTAGACATGAATTTGCTATTGCTATCCTGCTAACAGTGTGTCGCTCTCACAAAACGGAAGAAAAGTGTGAAGGTACACAGACGGCCCTCTTTAATCACGGCTATCTGAACACGGGCCTGTTTTGTGGTGGGCGGGCGGGCGGGCGGGCAGTCAGGATGGCCGACAGCAGTGACTTTGTGCTAGAGGTTTAATAAATGACACAGGAGACAGTAAAGATCCGCTCGTGTCAGTGGGGATATGCACCTCATTACTCCTATCAAGAGTCCAGGCTGACCCCTGTGGCTCGTCCCTTGCCTGCTGCCTCTCATCTGAGATCCCCTGTCCCCTCCTCTCTTCCTCACCCTCTCCATTTGTCCATTCCCTCCATGCCTGCCTCTGTGTATTAAACAAGATGAATCTCTCTGATCTCCGAAGAGGTCTCAGATCCTGACAGATTACAGGAGGGCCACTCAGTCTGGCCCTTCATTTTTTTTTTTTTTTTTTTTTTTTGTGGCTTTCTCCAAATAAATGTCAGCTGTGGTCTTTTCTTTCCAGATGCCTGATAGTGTCTGATGATAAAATGCCCATTCATTTCTTCATACCTATTTGTGATATTTGCATTCACCTGGCGTTTCACATTTATTATTTTCTAGCAGCACCAAGCTGACCAGTTTAGAAACCTGTGTGGATTATTCCATCTGTGAAATTATTTGGATAGCACACTTTGTAAAACCTGTGCTGGGAAACGATTAATCGTGATTAATCGCATCTAAAATAAAAGTTTGTGTTTACATAATATACTGTATGTGTTACTGTGTATAATTATTTTTTATATATAAATACACACACATGCATACTGTATATATATATATATATATACAAGATGTGGTTTTATTGATGAGCTTTTAAATACGCATGGTGAACTAAATGACGAACAGTTGTGATGATGAAACTCAAACAAAGGAACACATGTGGCAAATGAAAACATGAAAACAAAACTAAGAACAAACACAAGTGAATAAGTGTAACAACCACGGTGCATGGTTTGTAAACTTATACATTTTGACATTTCCATCACATAAACAGCTCCAAATATGTGGCTTTTCTACTATAGTAAACTTGCTCTATAGTTGTAATGCGAAGCACAAGTACAAGTCCTGTGAAACATGAGTAATGATAAAAGAGCTCAAAAACTTGTAGAAGCAAGCTAAAATTACATTGTTGCTTCAGAAGACGCGCTTTTATCTCACGTTTGTTATTTGTTAACATTATCGGTTAGGTTTAGGGTTCAGTGATGCTACGTTATTTTCGAGCGTGCCACTCATCGGACACTTCATTTCCGACTGCTGCGATACATACAACAACCAGTGTAGTAAAACTTTGCAGATTCACATTCATCTGTTTTGGATAAAAGCGAACGCGCTTCCAGCTATGATTACTACGATGTTCAGTGATGCGCAAATTAAAACAAAAACAATATTTTGACTTCTAAAGGCACTTTTTGTCTATTCAGACTCTTATCGACTGCCACATTAGGTTAATTTCTTGGGGCTTATGTGAGCAAATATTGTTACTAATTGGGATTAATTCAATTAATTATTCAACATGACGTGTATATCACACCATATAAGCATATAATTTATTTGATCATTATTTGACAATCTGTTCACAGCATAAATTCAGGATGTTGGATGTCAAGACGTGCAATGAGACTTCTTATTCAAATGTTTGTTTAAGCAGTATTGTGACGCAAGAGGCAATCAGTTCCATGACATCACAGAATAACGTGGAATAACAACTCTGGAAATGGTGAGTAAAATATCAAGAGAGCGCGAGCAGAGTCTTTTGATGTAAGTCTGCCTCTGCAACAGAATTATGGCTCTAAATTGGTTTCAAGGGACTGCAGCGATGCATGAAATAATGTCCTGTGGCATGTTGCGAAGACTGACTCCCAATGGTAGCACGCACTGAAATAGCCACACAACCAATATTTCCAGTCTCATCCTGTAGTGGGAACATGCATATTTCCCCTTCTGATTAACAACCACTATCAGAATAATCAAATCTGGCAAAGATTCAGCAGAAATGAAGTGGTTCATCAACATCCTTTTCAACTCCCTCACAGAGAGCTCTCCTACGCCACACAAATCATGTGCTATAATGAGAAATGAGGCAGGAATGTGCAGACAGGAGCCTGGTTTACCCATAATGCCTCGCCCTTATGCAGGTATGTCATTAAAGGACACTCAGATCAACGGAATACACCCACTTAGCACAGAAGGCCAGAGCAGCCATGGAAAATAATAAAATAACGGCAGCTCCAGGTAGACTTAACTGCAATTTTCCAGCCCGGCACTGAGCTTTTCATGGGGAAAAAAGGATGAAAATGGTGATCTAATTGAATCTCCCTGGTAGCTTTCACCATGACTATGGAAACATCAAAGCCCATCGTGGAATGATGGATTCAAACAATTTATCATAGTTATTTTGCTTTTGGCACACTAGCCACTGAATTTAATTTTATAACCAGTTCTGTACATATTCTTCATGTTCTAAACCTTAAAGGCTGCAACAGCGAAGCAAGTTGCGCAGAAAGATACAGCCCACACGTCGCACATATTGCAACTGCATTGCACATTAAATATCACATAAACAGATGATTCACACTTCACTATGTGTTTCATTGCACTGAGCTGTGCTTTGAATAACCATTTAGTAACTAAACCATTTGGCAGTAAGAGAATGGAGGACAAAAAAAACACACACACACAACTTGCTTTTAATTGCACGTATGGTTTTCACTTTTTCATCAGTGTTTCTATCCATATTAGAAAAAGGGAGCAACAGTGCCTGACCTTTCCTATGGTTTCTATGGCAACAGAAAATGGGGTAAGAATTTCAAGCACGTTCAATAAATTCCTCTTTGGTATCTCAGCACAAAAAGCAAAGCACTAAGCAATTAATCAGGGGGCTTTTTGGGAGGAAAAAAAAGTATAAAGGACACAGAAAAGGAGACTTATCCAGACAGGAGGTTGAGAAAGCCATTTCTTTTCTACTTGATATCTTCAAATGATCAACTCAATAGTCAGAGGCAATTTTAATATGTCTTGGTAAATATAGAGCATGTACATGCGGTCGTGGGGGCAGCTTTAATTTAGTGGATATCTTCTCATATTAACATGAAAATGAGAAGGAAGTGGATTAAGAGAGCAGACCTTTTTTTAAGCGAAAGGGCTCTCCTCACATATTAAACATGGAAGCTGCGAAAAACTGAATTATTGTAATGTCAGGTATTCCCTCAGGCGCGTCACATGGACTAGCACTCTGCCAACGGAGATGTAGAAATCCAATGAAAACTTTAAATATGGTACACTTTCTCAGATGTATACAGAGAAAAAAACTCAAGTCTTCAGGGTATCTTAGATTAAACAACGATGGTGTTGGCAAAAAGGTACATTTTAAATCCTATTTACTTTTTAATGCACATTCCTGGTGTGTTTGTTTTGCAGGATTCATCAGTGAAAGCTGCAATCTTTCTTCAAAATGTAATCACTTGTTGCGCCTCTGAAATGACAGTATTTTTCGACTAATGTCACAAATTCCTCTTATTTTTCAAGCCCTGTAATAAAATCTATCCTCTACTTATATCCTGGGATGTAACACCCCAAATGTGTGTGTAATAATAATACAATTGTTTTTGTAATTATTATTACTGAATGAATATATGAGTAATCTGAAAGAATAGAATGGCTTATTTAATAACGTTTTGGTTTATGTGCAACACATCATGGGAGTGAAGGGTCATTGCTGAGCTCTTATGGTATGTTTTTTTTTTTTTTTTTCATGAAATTGGTCATGTTTTTTTTTTTTTTTTTTTTTTTTTTTGTAAAACCTTTCTCACTGTAAAACCTTAGTGCTCAATTCCGATTTGTTGCTCAGCTCAGATTTTTTTGTATAGCATTAGCTGTTCACATTGTTTTTTAAATGTTGCCAATATCAGATTCCAGTGTGAACAGATCATGGTCCTGGACAGACCCGCATGCGTAAAAGAATGATAAAAGTATGTCAAACGGATGTAAACATGTAGAATATTAAAGGGGACCCATTATGCCCCTTTTCACAAGATGTAAAATAAGTCTCTGATGTCCCCAGAGTGTGTATGTGAAGTTTTAGCAAAAAATACCCAACAGATCATTTTTTACAGCATGTTTAAATTGTCACTTTTTGGTGCTCAGAAAAACGCGCTGTTTTAGTGTGTGCCCTTTAAATGCAAATAAGCTGCTGCTGCACGGCACAGTGGGCGGAGCTTCATGAGCTCACGCTCAGGCCCCGTCCACACTACTGCATTTTCGTTTAAAAAACGGAGACCTTTTGCTATGTTTGCACCTAAAATGGCAAAAACGGAGACCCAAAACGGAGAAGTTTAGAAACGCTGCCGACCCGTTTTTCGTTTTGAATCTCACGCTCGGCTCTATGATTGGGTGTCATCAGTCATGGAGTATACACAGGTAATATTCAGTACCAGTAAAATCCACCCGCTGGAACAGTTAAACTGCCGCGTCTCAGGCGCGGCGAAAGCATTTTTTTTACAGTCTATGTTCGAAAGTCTCTAGGTTTACACCGGCACGCGCATGCCCAGTGTTGGTGAATGGTCACGTGATCTACGTTGTCGTTTTAATGTGGACGGATATCAATTCTAATACGCAGCTAAAACGCTGGTGTGGACGGAGATCGTATTCGTTTTAATTCTCAGTTTCTAAACGAAAACGCAGTAGTGTGGTTACAACTAACACCCGCCATGTGAATGTGTATATGTAGTGTTTGGTGTAAATGTTCATATGAATGTGAACATTTATACATGAAGTGTTATGGGGGGTGTTAGTTGTAATTAGTAGTAATAGTTGTTTTTGTTGATTATTTGATGTTTGTGATAGGTTGAAACCATTTGTGATTGATGTTTGTCAAAATAAACCTTCTAATGCACATATTGCTTGTTTCCCCTATTCCACCTATGTAGAAAACCTTGTGAGTTTTAGTACCCTCATAGCAGTGTTGCCCTGAGGCAACGAACAAAAAAACACAGTTTTAGTATATAAATAAAAACAAAATAAATCTTTAAACAATCAAACATACTTCTTTACATACTGATGCACATGCATATATTTTTTAATAAAACAATATTTTAACTTAAACATGTTAAAAAATTATATTTATCTTACTAATTGGTGGCACTCTGTAGCATGTGGTTTTGCTTCATTAAAGGACTGCTCCACCCCCCCCACCCCCTCATTTCATTGAACAGACATGTCAGGTGATATTATATATAAAAAAATATATATATATAAAAATTAAAGGGGCGGTGTGAGGTCCAAAAATGTGGTTTGTTGCCTGAGGGCAACACCATGCCATAGAGGGTTAATTACAGTTATAACGTATTTGTCATCTGCTTGTATGTATCCACTATTAATAGCCTACAAGTCTGCTGTTTCGGACCAGGTCCGAATGATGATCAAAAATATACTGATGAGTTTAATAAAGCTTATTGTACATCACACAAAAGATGAAGCGTCAGTTTTACTCCAGAAAATCACCGTAAGAGCTGAGTAAACACAGTATAAGAAGTGCGTAAGTACAAAAACGAATTTCGGTAGAGTTGAGGGAGCATTTTCTTTGAAAACAAAATAATTCCACCTCGTCTTCAGCGGCTGGCTCAGATTTTGGGAGTAAATGGAGAGAGAGCAATGTGGATTAATACATTCAGCCACACAACACCTACAACGCATGGGAGACATTCTCGTCAGTGCAGCAATGGTGGATGTGTACAACTCATAGACAGTATAAGAAATGGACACAGCGACCCCATTGGATTCAACGGAGAAAAGTGAAGTCAATTAGAAGCACTCACTTCCTGATGGCTGAGCGACTGCGCAGACTCAAACTGAGCTTGACGACGTAGAAGCTTCAATGTTTTCTGAAACATTGGCCCCTTGGTACAACTCGCTGTGAACTCGATCAGGGCAGGTCTATGTTAAAATGGCAGTGTCTGTCAACACTCGTGGGCGGGGCCTGTGGCTTTCTAAAGCCGCTTTCTGAAAACAGGTCGTTGGGAGACACTGCTTATGATTTATGGGGATTAATAAAAAAGGAGTGAGTGGATTTTTAGCACTATTGGGTGGTTGTGTACACACACTGCTAACACACATTTATGTCCAAACAGCATGCAAAAGTGAATTTTGCATAATAGGTCCCCTTTAAAGTCAGTGATTATGTATTTCTTTATTGTGTGATCTGCTGTGGAACCCAGAGAATTGATGCAAAGGCAATATTAAAAACAAAGACGAGGATGTGAGAAAAGAGAGCAGAGTTTTTAAACATTTATGATGTTTTGCTTGTATATAGAGCTGTCACTGTAATACTTATGAGTTCTGACACATCACTGTCCTTCACTGACTTCTTCTCGCAACTTTCTTAATAACTTCAGATTAGGAAATCTTTGAAGTAACTCCCATGAACGCAGAATTGTGACAAATGTTGCTCTAGAGTAACGAAAAAGTCACATGAATATGACTATTCAGACTGAGGTCGCATTGCAAAACATCTGACCTGTATCGGATTTACGACCACATATCAAAGTGGCCCAAATCAGAATCGAAAAGATCAGATTCCATGTGGTTTGTGCTGTTCACACTGTCATGACAAAAACATATCCGAGTCATATGAGCAAAAAAAAAAAAAAAAAAGAAAAAAAAAATCAGATTTGGGCCACATTTACCTGCAGTCTGAACTGCTAAGATATGTCAGGCAACAGAAGTAAAGCAGGGTTATTAATATTTAGAAGTCATTTGTTTCCAGAAAAAACACTTATCTACATTAAAAGGATAGTTCACCCAAAAAATGTAATTAGCCCATGATTTACTCACCCTCTGCCCTCCTAGGTGTATATGGCATGCTTCTTTCAGATGAATACAATCTGAGTTATTTAAAAAAATGTCCTGGCTCTTCCAAGCTACAGTGGTGTGAAAAAGTGTTTGCCCCCTTGGTAAATATGATCAAATATGGCTGTAAAAAATAAATCTGCATTTTTAATCCTTTTGATATTTTAGTTAAAAAATGTGCAAAAATCTAACCTTTCATTGAAGTAAAATAATTGAAAGTTGGGGGAAAATCACATTATGAAATAAATGTTTTTCTCCAAAACACGTTGGGAAAAAATGTTTGCACCCTTTTATTAAATACTTTTTGCAACCTCTTTTTTCCAAGATACCAGCTCTGAGTCTTCTCCTATAATGCCTGATGAGTTTGGAGAACACCTGACAAGAGATCAGAGACCATTCCTCCATACAGAATCTCTCCATCCTGTTCTCCTTTATAAGACTTCTAGAACAGGCTGTCAGGTTTAGATTTTTTATCTGTTGGTATTTGATCGAATCCGTGATGCCATGTATCTGAACAAGATGTCCAGGACCTCTGGCAGAAAATTAGGCCCACAGCATTAAAGATACAGCAGAGTATTTAATTTTACACATGGGGCACTTTTTTATCCCTGTGTGCACCAAACCCATAATAAGTGTTTGCTGCCAAAAAAGCTAATGTTTTTGTTTCATCTGACCATAGAACCCATCCCGTTTGAACTTCCAGTAGTGTCAGTTACTTTTCAAATGTTCTATGGTCAGAAAAATATCCATATTTAAAACTATCGACTAAAATAACTAAACACCATTCACGAATTAGAAGTCTAAAACGAGAATTTTTAAAGAGAAATGTTGGAGGAGCTTGAGTTTGTTGCCCAGCCCTGGTTGTTTGAACCGCAAGAGACATCAAAGCTTACGCTACTCCTACATCCTACGTCATACATCGTCAAGTGTTACTCTTTTGGCGTAAATCGACTTGCGTAGGCCTTCTGCCGGAAGCTAGTTATTTTAGTCGATAAAGTTTTAAATATGGATATTTTTCTTCCACGAATACATCGCTTTGCTTCAGAAGGCCTTTATTAACCCCCAGAGCAGTGTGGAGTTCGTTTATGATGGATGGATGCACTTTTATGGACTTCACAACAGAAACCGGCCATTCACTGCCATTGTAAAGCTTGGAAGAGCCAGGACATTTTTTAATACAACTCTGATTGTACTCGTCTGAAAGAAGAATGTCATACACACCTAGGATGGCTCCAGGGTGAGTAAATCATGGGGTAATTTTCATCTTTGGGTGAACTTTCCCTTTAATCCTGCATAAAGCTTAATTTGAGCAAACAGAAATGAATCATTAGTTCAATTAAATGAATCCATTTAACTACTGATTTTCAAGACACACTCTTTTCCTGAGCCTGTAAAAACAGCTGTAGGCCAGTGATGTCGTCGTGTTGACGCTACAGGCAGATTTCCAGAGGACGCATCATCACAATTAGCTTGATGAGCAGCTATGGGAGAAAAGAGGAATAATTAGGCTGTTTTTCTGACTGTTTAGGTCAGTGTCTGTGACATTTGTTAGACTGATTCTTGTGTTCCCTCCAACCACACAGTTTCACACTTAGTAGCAAAGCTACTGTGGGGAATCGGTGGGAGATGTCATTAGATTAATGTTTGCTATCTGTATAATTACACATAATGGTGTGCCATCATTTATGGGCTTGCTTTTGCTCTGATGTGTACTATTGTTGCTAGCATGTTGTGCCATGAAGCCAAGCCTATAGTTAAATTAACATACAGTAAAGGAATCTTTTATTGCATTTTGTTATATTGGAAATCCTACAAAAACATTTATGTGCATTTTTCATGTAACTGGCAAATATTCTTTTTAATACTGTGAGTCATCATATTCACAACTATTTTGACTTCAAAAATGTGCAAAAAGAAAAACATTAACTGGCATTAAATTACTATTGGAAAGATTTTAAAAAGCTGCATTACCTACAACAGTAGCCAAAACAATACCTTATTTGTATAGAAAGAGTGGAATACAATAAGACCAGGAACTTGATTTAAGAAAGTAAATAGGTTCCATTTTAAGGTAACACTTAACAATAACAGGGCATGAATAATCATGTACTAATACATGAATTAATAGTTATTTCAACATGAACTCATGATTAGTGAAGATATGAACTAATCATGAACCAATGAAGAGCGATCCTTAACTACGACAGGTGTCATAATGATCAGAGGTGGGTAGAGTATCCAAAAACTGTACTCAAGTAAAAGTACAAGTAGCCTACTTATAGAAATATTTACTCAAAGTAAAAGTAAAAGTAATAATCTTAATAGTTACTTGAGTAAGAGTAAAAAAGTATCCAATGAAAAAACTACTCAAGTAGCGAGTAACTTACTTCGGATCATATAAGCCTATATATAATATATATATATATATATATATATATATATATATATATATATATATATATATATATATATATATGAAGACTTCATGATGCAAAAGCCTCTGAGTGCCATCTGAAATTTTCTTCTAAAACAAGCATTTTTATCAAGCTCGTATATTTAAGTTCAGTAATTTCACTTTAATGACAATTAATATGTAGCCTACTTTTCATTGCCATTTAAGTGAAATAACTGAACATAAACATACAAGCTTGATAAAAATGCTCTTTTAGAAGAAAATTTCAGATGGTATTTTTTTTCCTCTGAAGTCGTCATATATAAAATGATATTATTTAGATTTTGTTTATTTAAATGACTATTATTTTCATAAGTAGCTAGTAGAAAGGCTCTCTTTGCAACAAAAACAGAAGAGAGACTAGCATTTCTGCCATCTGTATAGCCAGAAAATCATTGCCTGTCCTCTGGTTTGTATAATAGTAACTTATACAACTACATTTGGATTATTAGACAATGTCGAAATAAAGTGAATCTGCAGAGTGTTGCATTCAAAGGTATTGACAGAGAAGAGTTAAAAACTCTTCACATGTGCTCGCGCTCATGACTGCTACTGAACATCTGAACACACAAAAAAAAACAAAAAAAAAAAATACCTCGACGGATTTTCTTCTGACTGTTCTCCAAAATATAATCAAATGTATATTTCTGCAAGCATGTTTAAACTGGTTAACTGTGTCTACGGCAGGCAAAGGCATTCGTTTTCAAGTCGAGTTCGACTGTTCAAGCCACTGCGCAACAATACACACAAACTACCGCGGGATGGCGGGTGTTCATAAACTGTGAACAATGGTAGCTTTATTTAATATAAATTAATGTATATGTCCAAAAAACGGGTAGTGTCATACTTTCTAGTATCGTGGCGTAATGATCTGTTTGGTTGTAAAATGTAGGCTATTACCTGAGTGAAATGAAATCGAATATATCGTCCTGTGGAATCATTCATTCACAGACAGCTTACGAAGATGATCAACTATCTTCATCGCTGGCAAAAATATATGATGCATTGGAAGATTTGCTCTCACTTGACTGTACTGTAGGTCCACGGCCACTTCATCCAACGCTCTTGATGTCCTTAAATCTTCCTGTTACGACTCCGAGTCGAGTGTGAATTGAAATCGTTTCAGACGAGTGCGTGCAGGAACTGAACAGATCATTCAAACTGATTCGCGAACCGATTTAGACAGATCTGACAACTTGTTTGATGAAGTCTTTGAACAGAATCGACTCAAAAGAGTGATTCATTTGTGAATTGAGCATCGCTCAAGCCCAGAAAAAAAGATACAGCGCGCTTGGATTAAACTACGCATTTAACAACACATATTGCATTAAAATAAAGTAACGAGAGGAACGTCGCCCAACGTAACGAAGTAAAAGTACATTTTTTTCATTAGAAATGTACTCGAGTAAAAGTAATAAGTACCCACATTCAAATCTACTCTTAAAAGTACAATTTTTCCAAAAAAGTACTCAAGTAAATGTAACGAAGTAAATGTACTTCGTTACTACCCACCTCTGATAATGATTCATGCATGAATAACAGCAGCCTTAAACATGTTAGTACATGTCTGATAGTTAATGCATTAATTAACGTTTAGGGGTAAACTAAATCAATCAGGCTCCATAAGAATAAATAAGAAATATTTTTACTTTGAAATACATTTAAACAATTTATTAGTCATAATTTAAACTATTGACATCAGCAGCTTCATCATAAACATTACTGAAAGGCAAAGGATTAGTGTGTCATTAATTTCACTGATCCTCCTTATCAAACACAGAAAATACTAAATACACTAATAATTTATCTTAAAATGTGTCTTAATTTGTTTTGTGATGTTCTTTTTCCCAGAGCTAAACTGTTGTAACTTACAATAGTTTCTGAGGAATCGGTTACCAAAAAAAATAGGCAAACAGGAAACATGAACTAAGGCCAGGGGAACGTTTGCTGGGATCAGTAGTTCACTCTTCGTCCAGACACAGGCCGTGATGATTCTGTTCCACCGTTCTCTGACTTCTGGAAAAGCCACACAACATCACTTAACTTCTTCTGTGAAGAAAAGTAGCTATTACTAAACATGCACGTCCTGATTTTGCCAAGTGGGAGCTGTCCTGAGACCAATATCTTTATGATGACCCTGGGACAACAACTGCCTAAGCCAGTCAATATTTATGATGTCATCACTGTGTGCCTAGCTACAAAAAACCTAAACCCTGGCCTTTTGCGAGCTCATTTTCTGATTTATTCTATAACATGACGTTGTCCTCAGACCATCATATGAACATGTTGACCTCAAGTCATCACTGATTTATTCTGTAACATGATGTTGTCCTCAGACCATGTGTTGACCTCAAGTCATCACTGATTTATTCTGTAACATGATGTTGTCCTCAGACCATCATATGAATGTGTTGACCTCAAGTCATCACTGATTTATTCTGTTACATGACGTTGTCCTCAAACCATCATATGACTGTGTTGACCTCAAGTCATCACTGATTTATTCTGTTAAAGGACGTTGTCTTCAGACCATCAATGTGTTGACCTCAAGTCATCACTGATTTATTCTGTTACATGACGTTGTCTTCAGACCATCATATGAATGTGTTGACCTCAAGTCATCACTGATTTATTCTGTTACATGACGTTGTCCTCAAACCATCATATGAATGTTAACTTGTACGTAACATCTTGGTTTTACTCCAATGTTTTAAAAAAATAGCTTACTGCATTGCATTGCTTTCATGAGATTATCATGGATTTTTAGGTCTTTACATTTATGTTTTTAGCCTAATTTGTGTCTTTGCTTTTTAGGTTTTGTACACCAAATATGGAGGAATCTGCATACATCTGAAGACATCTGTATACTGTCACGCACAGAGAGACGCAGACAGGTAAACAGTTCAAATATAGCTTTATTGAACAGAGGCATGGAGTGGAACAGCAGAGGAGACTGGTGAGTATGTATCGGAGGATCAGAACTGGATGATGAACTTAGCTGAATGATGATCTTGATATCTTGATCACAGGAGATGGAAGAGGATTCAGCAGGCTGATGACAGAAGGTGGACCAACAGATGGCAGATGATCAGAGATGAAGTCCATGTGAGGAATCTTCAAGATAGATAGGAATCGGTAAGTATACAAATAAAGTCTGTAAGTGCACATAAGGACGAGACCAGACAAGGAGGAAGTGAAGGAGAAGTGTCTCTTTATAGTGTGTGTCGATGATGATTTGCAGGTGTGGTGAATTACAATTCCGGGGAGCGTGAACGAGTGGGCGGAGCGTGCTGATCTGGTGACTCCGTGACATATACAAAGAGGAGAGATTTAAAGGAAACAAAAACGAGACAGATATAACAGTCCAACTTTTAGAAAAGGAATTGGATGCTTATGTATTTATTTAAGTTATTCACGACCATAAACACATCCAAAGATGCCAACTTTAGGAGTGTGAAGTCTGCAAAGTCAGAAAAATGGATATTTCTTGTTTACATGCAAATGCTCTGGAACATGCACACCCCAAAGTCAAGGGGTCAAAGGAAGGTCTATGTTTCCTTTAAAAAGAGGACAGACTGGCTCAACAAACTTGTTATAGTTGAAAGGATTTACAGCATTCATTCAGGACAATGACCCAACAAGTTCTTCTGAGGGTCACTCAGAAAAAAATTAGTCAAGAGCTAGTCAAGCATATTCAAGATTTAATATCTCTTGGTGTTAAGCCAGATACAATTCTCTTAAAATCACATGAATGGTCAAAGGAACAAGGGCATACTGATCTCAACAGCCAAGCATATTTTGTTACCCGAAAAGACATATGAAGAAAATATTCAGACATGTATGATGTGAAAAAATCAGCAACACAAAGATGATACCTGTAGTACAACACAACTTCTTGAGGGTGCTTTCAGAGAGGTGCTTTTGTGTTATTTTTTATCAGCCTTACAGTCCACAAACAGTTCTTGTTATAGTTCTACAAACACCATCCATGAGAGACAACCTTCAAGAATATGGAAGAGATATTGTTTTTATGAATGCAACGCATGGCGTCAACCAGTATGGCTTTCCTTTATTTACATTAGTTAGTCAGGGACAATCTTGGTCATGGCATACCCATTGCCTATCATCTTGGGAAATGAAAAGCAGGCCATGCTTCAGCTGGCACTGGAAAAGCTGAAACCAACATTTCTACCAGAAAGACTCAGGAGATAAAATGACGTAACAAAAGCATACATTTATTAACCCTCTGTGGTCTGAGCTGTTTTCTGGGCCCTGGAGGTGTTCTGACATGCTCTGACATTTGTGGTTATTTCTGTTACTTGTGACATTTTCATGGCTAAAGTCTAATTAAACTGTATTCAGCACAAACTCTGCTACAATAATATATCAGCAGCATGTGTGTAAAAGTTTGTAGTTTTGAGATAATGACATTTATGCGTGGTTTGTGAAAATACAAAAAAAAAAAAATTCTCACTGAAATAAGGTCATGAAACCCATACTGATTATTTCTTCACAAGACTTTTGAAAATTGTAAGCTTTTCACACCTGAGAAAGACAAAGACCCTCCCCTAACGGCCCTATTAGGAGCTATCAGGCCCTGTCATTCTGAGCAACCTTTCACAAAGAATGAGGAGATTTAAAAAATAATGGCTTTTAGATTGTTTGGATTTATTTACAACACAACATAATCCAAAGATACACAACAAATGACAAAAAAGCACTTATTGAAAACAATGATCCAAAGACAGAGACCTTTCTGCCATTCCTAAAAACATTGTACATACCTTTCATTTCCAAGGTGTTTGATTTTCACTTTACCAGGTTCATGTACAGAGACTCATGTGAATGTTGAAGTCAGCAGGACTCAGTGGCATCTGGGCCCTGAAAGAAAAAAAAAAAAAGTGAACATACTGATATCAAGAGAAAGGCCTGCACAATTTTTGGGAATAAATTTTAGATTTTTCTGGTTAAAATTGCTTTTTAAAATTCACAGAATACACACACACACACACACAAATGTTTCCAACAATATATAATATAATGAACACCAGGTTTGTTGTGCCTTGTAGGCATAGGCTATGCGCAGTGCTGCATAAAATAATAACAATAACCTATAGCAGCCTATAAATCTTCCAAAAGATTTCAGTAACAACTAAGCTAGAGAAAAATATATTGATTATCATGTTACTTCAAATGTTTCCATTCGTTATTATGATATGAAATTAGATAATAGTAAAAACATGAAGCCGTTCAAATATAAAACATTATGGTTACCATATAGCCTACATATCTACGTTTGAGCAGATATCCACAAACACAGTAACAGTAAACACGGGTCTAAATATTATAATATTCACCATATATCTAGCAACAGTTCAACTGCAATGTGAAATTTATGCAACAATAACAAACTAATATGTAAGAATTTCTTACCTTACATCTTTCTTGTCTTCAAATCGCGTTCTTCTTCTTCTGATGTAAACGTAAGCTCACGGCGCGTCTTTCAAACTTGACGAAAAGCAGAGACTTGTGAAGTGTTTTGGTGTTTTGTTTTTGAGGTAATGAGCGCGTTTAGCCTGACTACGTCAGACTTCATACTTCCGCTCAATTTCATTTTGCTTCTGTACTCAGTCTGAGATAGCGTAATAGCTTTCCGTTTTCCTCCGGCCTGAAAACAGCCGGCCAATCAATGAACAGAGGGCGGGCTGAGAGCCGTGACGACATAGACGCTGATTGTACCGTGGATGCGTAGATTTACTTCACATAATCTGCAAAAGTCGTTCACAGCCATGTTCACTCCGGTATTTCGCCCGATGGTTTTGTTTTCGCATCATACATGTGTTTACAGTGGAAGTTAGATGCCGCTGAGCATGCGCATAACACACGCCATAACCAAACGTTATGTGTTTGGCTTACGGGTAACCAATGATTTTAAACTTCAGACAAGCGCCTATAGAGACAAGGCCACGATGGACCGCACGACCACGATGGGCCGCACATAAAAGCCATTATAGGCGCAAGGTCATGATAGACCACATAGAGACGAGGCAACGATGGACCACAAGGCCGCAATAGACCACATAGAACCAAGGCCACGATGAGCCACAGAACGCGATGGGCCGCACACAGGACAAGGCCACAATAGGCCACAAGGCCACTAATGCCACAAAGAGACAAGGCCTATGAGACAAGGCAACTAAGTCACACAGAACCAAGGCCACGATGGACCACAAGACCACGATGGGCCACACACAGGACAAGGCCACAATAGGCCACAAGGCCATGATAGACCACACAAAACCAAGCCACGATGGACTACGATACCGCGATGGGCCATGCAGGACAAGGCCACAGTAGGCCACAAGGCCGCTAAAAGACATATACACATATATACACATACACAAATACACATATAGACTAGGTCACACAGAGACAAGGCCACTAGGCCACATAGAACCAAGGCCTCTAGAGGCCATTGGACCACAATGGGCCTTGCAGGACAAGGCCACAATAGGCCACACGGCCATGATAGACCACAGAGACGAGGCTGCGATGAGCCACAACGGCCGCTAATGCCACACTAAAGACGAGGTTACCCTAAACAAGGCCACTAGGCCACACAAAACCAAGGCCACAATGGACCACGAGACCACGATGGGCCATAAGAACAAGGCCACTTTAGGCTACACGGCCGTAATCGACTACACAGAATCAAGGCCATGATAGGCCACGCAGGACAAGTCCACAATAGGCCACAAGGCCATGATGAACCACACAGAGATGAGAGACAAGGCCAAGAGAGGCCATACAGTACAAGGCCGTGATAGGCCACATAGAGACAGGCCAATTAAGCCGCTTAGGTGAGTAATGCACGATAGGGCTACCGCACAGGTATATGATTGATATGTGAGAACAGACACCACCACCAGTATTTGCATAGGGATTTACCTGAATCGTTACTGGAGAGCTTGCTGGGCTTTGAGGATGATTTTGGAATTGGGTTTTATATAAAATTCAAATGCAGAGGAAGACCATCTGCCCAGGATCTTGAATGCTGACGTAGCAACTCCACGTTCAGCCACTGTAGTGGCTGCCCCGATCCTGAAGGAGTGTCCCATATAAAGAGAGGGCGATAGACTGCAGCTTTTTAGGACAGAAGCTAAATGAGTCCTGAACCAGGCCTTAGAGAGAGGTGCTCCGTTAGATACGATGAATAGTGAGGAGTGATCTGAAGTTCTAGGACGGACTTTAAGGAATTTAATCATGGATGTGAAGGGACAGAAACTATTGTTCATTTTATAATTTTTTTTGTTCAAGTGACACCATATCCTTGACAGTCATTCTTAGAGTGCTAAAGAAAGAGAGTAAAGAAATTAGGTGAGAAGCGTAAATCGGAAAAAGAAAGACCATGGGCAGGATCGAAATATTTCGTTTCTGAGGTGAAATCCCCTGGACACATGAAGCTGCAAAAGCAGATAAAAACACGGGTTTATCTGGAGGTGCTAGAGGATTTAGCTATGCCTTTGAGTAATAAGCGAACGAAAGTTTGCAGTAAAAAGACTTGGAGGGAAATAGAGGGATCTGGAAAGAATTAAAAAAAGTTATAAACGGAGACCAAACAGAAGTATGAGCTTTTAAGGTGGAGGGAGCCACGCCTTCGTGAAGTACAGTCTAGCTGAATTGAGCAGATCATCTAATTAACATTTCTCTGTTAGGGGGGAGGGCAGGGTGATGGATCCGGGTTGGCTGACATCCTTATGCATCGCTTTCTGTCAGGACTTTTACGTGCTTTTCTCAACTCACAGAAGTGACATCGGTGTCCGGTTTAGCAGTAGAATGAGCCGTCAGGCAAGTATTATTTAAATAAACTCCTGATGTACTTACAAACTTTCCAATGCCTAATTTTATGAGTACAGAACCTATTTGTACTACTGTAGAAGTTTGGTACCATTCTGGGCATTATTAGTGGGGTAATTTACGAGATACATATTTGGAGCCAATAGCGCCTGCACTAAGCCATTCGGCTGATATCTCTAAATAAGCTCTAACTTTAAAAATGTTCAACCAAGGGAAAAAAGGCTTCTGGGGGGGTGTTTGGCTGTCATGGTGTCATGGTGCAAAGGACCCTAGGTTGATTTTACTCTGAACCTTCCCTTTAAGATGGAACGCACTCTCTCAGTGCAGTGGTAAGTGAGCAGATGGTATGATGAGCGTGAGCTGTGAATATGGCATATATGCATAAAGCCGGATTAATATTTCTGTTGCTCTTTAGCTTGTTTTATTTCTATTCAGTAATGCAGTTGTTAATGAAGTATTTTGCAAACTGCCCATGTGTGCGTGGGATCGACGACGCCGATAGTAATTAACACTGCACTGTGGAATATCAGTTACGTGAATCTTTCACACTTTGCTACAAACATTCAGGCAAGCTATCCGGCCCTGCTGTTTAAAATTTACAGTATGTTGCGTTGCAGTCTTGATCAGCAGTTTTTAAGAACACTGCCATGTCACTGTAGTCACCAGTTTGAACTCTGCCGCTGAAGGGAGCAGCAGGGTAGCCAAGTTAATATAGGCTACTTACCTGAGTGAAGTTTGATCATAGTAGAGGGGACATGTTAACAGTGGCTGGTGGAACTAAGCGCTCCGAAACATGAAACCCTACTTGGAAGTGGTACCAGGGTGAGGAGATCGTCTCATGAGTTGCTGTTTTTTAGAACCGCCATGCACTGGATTCCTACACGTGGGTCTCGCTCTCACTCTGGTGCTGCCGTCAGAGTTGGTGAGAACAAAGTCAACGAAAAGATTTTGTGTTGTTATGATTGAAATTGAGACGCTGGTGAGTGAACGTCGGCGTCGGTTTCTAATTGTTTGCGTCAGCATCTGCAACTCAGACTTGTGTAGCCTAAGTAGGCTACCAATCTTTTATACTGCAAGTATTAGAACATGGTTGGTTAGATGTAGGGGTGACCCCGAATAGTCGAAGATTCGATGCTTCGATATGAAGAGCCTGATTCGACTACCAATCTCACGGTCGAATCTTCGCAGAAGTGTTATGAAACGAGGATCATGCCACTTTGGCTATATGAGGGCGCTCAATGTCTGTTTTCACATAGAACTACCGGTTTTCTGTCAATACGTTAATATTCAGCCTATTATGATAATGCTGTATATAAAAATGTGCAAAGAAAGAAGCTTTTAATAAATATTTTTTAACGTGCGTGAATAAATCAAAACACCCCGTGACGGATTAAGTTTCACTTTCAATCCGTGACCGACAGAGGAGCGTCTTGGCGGCAAGGATTTAAATCTTTAACAATGTCTGGGATAAGAACATCTAAAGTGTGGATGTACACCATCAGAAAGGATATTCTCCAAGGCCGGATTTAGCATCAGGTAAACCATGATCGCACTTCTGCCGGCCAACATTAACAAGTAGGTTTTCCAAGGGACATTCTAAAATGCTTAACGTGAAAAAAGCTTTTAAAACGCTTAAAAGGCACTTTAACGTGGCTTAATGTATGTACACAGTACACACTTTATTAAGAAACCATACTATGTGCAGATAATCAGATGAACCCAGAATATGGACGCAATGCGTTCCTCCATAGTAAAGCGTTTTCTTTACATAATTCGATATTTTAATTTAACTATTTTAGGAGATTAAGTTGTTAAACGTTTTTCACGTTAAGTGTTTTTGAATGTATTTTATCCGCACGCACAATTTGAAAAGACTCCAACGGACACCGACAGAGTGAAAGACTGGATTTGTTCTCTCGATCAGGTAGGGACGGGTACAAGTGATTTTGAAAAATTTTCAGCCGGTTCTAATTTGATTTTTGGATGCTGTGAACATTTTTAGGTAAAAAGACTGCCACTCCAGTTTAGCATTTATTGTTGGTTCTGCAGATAAAAAGACAAAGTTGAAAATTCTGGCTACTATCGTTATTTTAATAATTTCTTTATTTTAATTTTATTTATTGATCTGTCAAGGTTATCTAATCTAACTATTTGTGGCTTGTGTTTTGAATATGTTCCCCTGCACTTTAGGCATTTTGCACACATTTGCTCCTCATCTTGTGACTTGATTCTGATTTATTTCGTTTTGTATTTCTATTTATTAGAAAGGTATATTATGTTCTAATTTAATTTTGTAAATCAACTGTTTATTTTTTCGGTGCATCGATGTTGTGCTGTAGAGCCTGCTCACACAGGTAATTTAGCCGATTTTCTGTAGCCTACATCGCGGCTATGAAATGTTAAAGTTCATGTTGAAGTAACTATTAATTAATGTATTTGTACATGATTATTCATGCCCTGTTATTGTAAAGGGTTACCCATTTTGCTATCATGTTGTCTTTAAAGATCACTTGGAGAATGGTTTTCTTAATTAAAACTTTGGCCGGTTAACAGGAAAGTATTAATGGACTTTCCACTCTTTAGCTTATAGATAGTAAGATTCATTAAGGAAAGAAATAAGCCTGTAAAGCTAGTCAACCATTAACTGAATAAATAAATGCAAAAAGGTGCTGCATGATGAAAAGTGGGAGCAGATTCTGCCTTCAATTTAAAGCACTCTGGAAAATGTAAGACTTTGTCACAAAATATAACTGTAAGAGTTCCTTAAAAGGCACATTCCTCTGAGACCAATAGGCTCATTAGTGCTAATGGGATGAAAAGAAAGCAACAAAAGATATAAACTGACATTTTAGCTGGCTCAGTCTGCCCTAAAAACAATATCTCTCTCATTCCCTCCCTTCCTCTCTGAACCTTGATCAAGGTTACTCACTGAACAGGAAAATTAAGCCGACGGTCTTGAAAGTATGCAAGCCACCAGCATCAACATTAGCCGAATAAGACAAATTGAAAGGACGTTTAAGAAAGAAAGTGACATATTTTTCATGAGGTTCCACTGTCAATATTGCTTAGACTACAGTGAACATTCGTTGAGTTCTAATGTTTGTTAAACCGAGGCATGACTTGGTTTTTCAAAGCAGAGAAAAAGTAGGAACTTCACTGCCCTACCACAACCTACATTTCATAATCATCATGCTCTTTCTCAAGGTAAACCCATTTCATCTGCCCAAAAAAACAACAATGAATATATTAAAATATATGGTGTAAAAAGGTATGGTTGAAAGTGATATTTTTTTTCTAAATTGAAAATATATTTTGCTTTATATTAATGCAATGCAGAGGCAAGATAAAACATTTTATATATAAATGCATAGCCTATGTGTATAAAATGCAAGGAACACATAACCAACTTTAATCTCCAAATTTAATCTTTTCTTATATATATATATATATATATATATATATATATATATATATATATATATATATATCTGTGTGCGTGTGTGTGTGTGTATGAACTAATCTGAGAAACTAATCTGTCCTCAAAAACCAATCAAAATATTGTTCCTGATTGCACAATGGTCTGCTTCCATCCACAAACATCTACAGTATTTATTCTAAACAAATGGATGCTGCAACTTCGAAGCAAGAAAGCCAACCTTCTTATTTTCCGATATTTGCAAAGAGTGGAGTGCCAGCACCCTGGGCACATGCAGAAGGCTGATAAAGTTGTTATTGGCAAATGTCCTTGGTGCTGGCGGAGCAGTGCTCAGTAATCCTTCTGTTGTCTCAGCACTCCTCCATTAGTCTCCCTAAACTCCACGACTCACTGTTACAATAAGAGGCTGCTCCTCTGCTGATAATGCCGCCTCCATTCACCCTCAGATCTGTTTATTGACTGCAAATTGACTGCAATTATCATGGCTGCAGACAGTTATTGCCATATTTTATTTGCATGTGCAAGTCTGCGATGTCTTGAAAGAGAGGGGAGCTTCATTGTGTGCTTCCGTTCCTAAGCACAGAGGATGCTGTGTGTTTGAAAGCCCTGTGCATCACATGCTTTTGGTTGGCTCATTAAAAAATTAAATTAAAAAATAAACATATTTAATCTAAATCTAATCTAAAACTTTGAATTTGTATTCATCATATGTCTGAATGTGTCAGTTTGTAACTTCACTAGTGTTAAATATAAAAACTGCATGCATTCTGCGGAAGAACATTGTTTTGGTTGTGCTACGGCTCTGTGTGACTGTGCGGATGAATATGATTCTTTATCATAACTAAAGACAGAGAGATTATTATCATCCTGCTCATAAAACATTCACTACTAGTCTTAAGAGAAAAAAGCAGTTTAGATGGAAAGATCTCATGCTGACTAGCTGAAGACGTTACTGTAGTTTTACCCATAAATAGACACGCTACTTCCTTGAAAATAA
Organism: Squalius cephalus; assembly: GCF_949319135.1. Taxonomy (NCBI): domain Eukaryota; kingdom Metazoa; phylum Chordata; class Actinopteri; order Cypriniformes; family Leuciscidae; genus Squalius; species Squalius cephalus. The sequence goes on along the minus strand of NC_137135.1, from coordinate 6,006,606 downwards.
ACTCCAGCACAACAACCATAATGAAATGATCTTCACAACAGATAATGCTTTACAGTGAACTCTGTTAGAGAGATACATATGACAGTTTATCTGTTCAGTAAAACACCTTATTCTCCTGTTGAGTAATAAAAATGTCTCGGTTTCGTATGTAACCCTAGTTCCCTCAAGAGGGAACGAAACGCTGCGTCAAAACGCTGTGGGAACGCCTCTGCGTGATTGCATCATGAGGCGCGTATGAAACCAGTCCAATGGTGTGACGGAACGCCATGTGACGTCATCGACCAGGAAACTATAAAGCACACCTGAACCAAACAGCGCCAGCTTCTGATAGGCTGAAGCAAGTCGAACACGGGGATGCCGGGAGTATGGCAGGGTGACGCAGCGTCTCATTCCCTCTTCAGGGAACTAGGGTTACATACGTAACCGAGACGTTCCCTTTCAAGGGAACTCGAGCTGCGTCGAAACGCTGTGGGGATGCTAATACCCACGCTGCCATTAAAGCAAGTGTCTGTCTGTGTGAAATCAATGCGCACATCTAGGCGAAAGCACCTGCGCCCCTGGATTGGAGCCGAGGTCCAGCTAGGGAAGCCTCACGAATGTATGTGGTGAGGACTAGCCTGCCGCATCACAAACATCTTGGAGGGAAACTCCTGACAGTAATGCTTTGGAAGCATATGTCACCACCCCGGGGCGCCAGAATGGACCGGCCCACACCCCGAACGGACGTACACCCCACCGCGAGAAGCCGACAATACAGGTACACCAATGAACAGACAAAGAGACCGGAAAGTGGACTTTAAAAGAGATATTTTTATTAAGTTAAAAAGTTCAAGAGTATGCTGAGCAGGTAGTTTTGTTGTGCAGGCCTGGATGGATTCAGAGGCCACTGGACTCCGTAACACTCAATTGCCACACCAAGGGGGCCACTCTTCGGTGTGACTACTTCTCTATGGGACTTAAGCAGAGGGGACGAACTCGGTCGCTCACCGGCGTAGCGTAACTGCTTCTCTGTGGGGCTCAGGCAGAGAGAATGGAACTCGGTCGCTCATCAGCGTGTTTGCAGCGTAACTGCTTCTCTGTGGGGTTCAGGCAAAGAGAATTAAAGGTAAGGTTGCTCACCAACGTAACTGCAGCATAACTGCTTCTCTGTGGGGCTCAGGCAGAGAGAATGGAACTCGGTCGCTCATCAGCGTGCTTGCAGCGTAACTGCTTCTCTGTGGGGTTCAGGCAAAGAGAATTAAAGGTAAGGTTGCTCACCAACGTAACTGCAGCGTAACTGCTTCTCCGTGGGGCTCAGGCAGAGAGAATGGAACTCGGTCGCTCATCAGCGTGCTTGCACCGTAACTGTTTCTCTGTGGGGTTCAGGCAAAGAGAATTAAAGGTAAGGTTGCTCACCAACGTAACTGCAGCGTAACTGCTTCTCCGTGGGGCTCAGGCAGAGAGAATGGAACTCGGTCGCTCACCAGCGTGCTTGCAGCGTAACTGCTTCTCTGTGGGGCTCAGGCAAAGAGAATGGAACTCGGTCGCTCACCAGCGTGCTTGCAGCGTAACTGCTTCTCTGTGGGGTTCAGGCAAAGAGAATTAAAGGTAAGGTTGCTCACCAACGTAACTGCAGCGTAACTGCTTCTCCGTGGGGCTCAGGCAGAGAGAATGGAACTCGGTCGCTCATCAGCGTGCTTGCACCGTAACTGCTTCTCTGTGGGGCTCAGGCAGAGAGAATTAGAGGTAAGGTTGCTCACCAACGTAACTGCAGCGTAACTGCTTCTCCGTGGGGCTCAGGCAGAGAGAATGGAACTCGGTCGCTCATCAGCGTACTTGCAGCGTAACTGCTTCTCTGTGGGGCTCAGGCAAAGAGAATTAGAGGTAAGGTCGCTCACCAACGTAACTGCAGCGTAACTGCTTCTCTGTGGGGCTCAGGCAGAGAGAATGGAACTCGGTCGCTCATCAGCGTGCTTGCAGCGTAACTGCTTCTCTGTGGGGCTCAGGCAGAGAGAATGGAACTCGGTCGCTCACCAGCGTCCTTGCAGCGTAACTGCTTCTCTGTGGGGCTCAGGCAAAGAGAATGGAACTCGGTCGCTCACCAGCGTGCTTGCAGTGTAACTGCTTCTCTGTGGGGTTCAGGCAAAGAGAATTAAAGGTAAGGTTGCTCACCAACGTAACTGCAGCGTAACTGCTTCTCCGTGGGGCTCAGGCAGAGAGAATGGAACTCGGTCGCTCATCAGCGTGCTTGCACCGTAACTGCTTCTCTGTGGGGCTCAGGCAGAGAGAATTAGAGGTAAGGTTGCTCACCAACGTAACTGCAGCGTAACTGCTTCTCCGTGGGGCTCAGGCAGAGAGAATGGAACTCGGTCGCTCATCAGCGTACTTGCAGCGTAACTGCTTCTCTGTGGGGCTCAGGCAAAGAGAATTAGAGGTAAGGTCGCTCACCAACGTAACTGCAGCGTAACTGCTTCTCTGTGGGGCTCAGGCAGAGAGAATGGAACTCGGTCGCTCATCAGCGTGCTTGCAGCGTAACTGCTTCTCTGTGGGGCTCAGGCAGAGAGAATGGAACTCGGTCGCTCACCAGCGTGCTTGCAGCGTAACTGCTTCTCTGTGGGGTTCAGGCAAAGAGAATTAAAGGTAAGGTTGCTCACCAACGTAACTGCAGCGTAACTGCTTCTCCGTGGGGCTCAGGCAGAGAGAATGGAACTCGGCCGCTCATCAGCGTGCTTGCACCGTAACTGCTTCTCTGTGGGGCTCAGGCAGAGAGAATTAGAGGTAAGGTTGCTCACCAACGTAACTGCAGCGTAACTGCTTCTCCGTGGGGCTCAGGCAGAGAGAATTAAAGGTAAGGTTGCTCACTAACGTAACTGCAGCGTAACTGCTTCTCCGTGGGGCTCAGGCAGAGAGAATGGAACTCGGTCGCTCATCAGCGTGCTTGCAGTGTAACTGCTTCTCTGTGGGGCTCAGGCAAAGAGAATGGAACTCGGTCGCTCACCAGCGTGCTTGCAGCGTAACTGCTTCTCTGTGGGGTTCAGGCAAAGAGAATTAAAGGTAAGGTTGCTCACCAACGTAACTGCAGCGTAACTGCTTCTCCGTGGGGCTCAGGCAGAGAGAATGGAACTCGGTCGCTCATCAGCGTGCTTGCAGCGTAACTGCTTCTCTGTGGGGCTCAGGCAAAGAGAATTAGAGGTAAGGTCGCTCACCAACGTAACTGCAGCGTAACTGCTTCTCTGTGGGGCTCAGGCAGAGAGAATGGAACTCGGTCGCTCATCAGCGTGCTTGCAGCGTAACTGCTTCTCTGTGGGGCTCAGGCAGAGAGAAAGGAACTCGGTCGCTCATCAGCGTGCTTGCAGCGTAACTGCTTCTCTGTGGGGCTCAGGCAAAGAGAATGGAACTCGGTCGCTCACCAGCGTGCTTGCAGTGTAACTGCTTCTCTGTGGGGTTCAGGCAAAGAGAATTAAAGGTAAGGTTGCTCACCAACGTAACTGCAGCGTAACTGCTTCTCCGTGGGGCTCAGGCAGAGAGAATGGAACTCGGTCGCTCATCAGCGTGCTTGCAGCGTAACTGCTTCTCTGTGGGGCTCAGGCAAAGAGAATGGAACTCGGTCGCTCACCAGCGTGCTTGCAGCGTAACTGCTTCTCTGTGGGGTTCAGGCAAAGAGAATTAAAGGTAAGGTTGCTCACCAACGTAACTGCAGCGTAACTGCTTCTCCGTGGGGCTCAGGCAGAGAGAATGGAACTCGGTCGCTCATCAGCGTGCTTGCAGCGTAACTGCTTCTCTGTGGGGCTCAGGCAAAGAGAATTAGAGGTAAGGTCGCTCACCAACGTAACTGCAGCGTAACTGCTTCTCTGTGGGGCTCAGGCAGAGAGAATGGAACTCGGTCGCTCATCAGCGTGCTTGCAGCGTAACTGCTTCTCTGTGGGGCTCAGGCAGAGAGAAAGGAACTCGGTCGCTCATCAGCGTGCTTGCAGCGTAACTGCTTCTCTGTGGGGCTCAGGCAAAGAGAATGGAACTCGGTCGCTCACCAGCGTGCTTGCAGCGTAACTGCTTCTCTGTGGGGTTCAGGCAAAGAGAATTAAAGGTAAGGTTGCTCACCAACGTAACTGCAGCGTAACTGCTTCTCCGTGGGGCTCAGGCAGAGAGAATGGAACTCGGTCGCTCATCAGCGTGCTTGCAGCGTAACTGCTTCTCTGTGGGGCTCAGGCAAAGAGAATTAGAGGTAAGGTCGCTCACCAACGTAACTGCAGCGTAACTGCTTCTCTGTGGGGCTCAGGCAGAGAGAATGGAACTCGGTCGCTCATCAGCGTGCTTGCAGCGTAACTGCTTCTCTGTGGGGCTCAGGCAGAGAGAAAGGAACTCGGTCGCTCATCAGCGTGCTTGCAGCGTAACTGCTTCTCTGTGGGGCTCAGGCAAAGAGAATGGAACTCGGTCGCTCACCAGCGTGCTTGCAGTGTAACTGCTTCTCTGTGGGGTTCAGGCAAAGAGAATTAAAGGTAAGGTTGCTCACCAACGTAACTGCAGCGTAACTGCTTCTCCGTGGGGCTCAGGCAGAGAGAATGGAACTCGGTCGCTCATCAGCGTGCTTGCAGCGTAACTGCTTCTCTGTGGGGCTCAGGCAAAGAGAATGGAACTCGGTCGCTCACCAGCGTGCTTGCAGCGTAACTGCTTCTCTGTGGGGTTCAGGCAAAGAGAATTAAAGGTAAGGTTGCTCACCAACGTAACTGCAGCGTAACTGCTTCTCCGTGGGGCTCAGGCAGAGAGAATGGAACTCGGTCGCTCATCAGCGTGCTTGCAGCGTAACTGCTTCTCTGTGGGGCTCAGGCAAAGAGAATTAGAGGTAAGGTCGCTCACCAACGTAACTGCAGCGTAACTGCTTCTCTGTGGGGCTCAGGCAGAGAGAATGGAACTCGGTCGCTCATCAGCGTGCTTGCAGCGTAACTGCTTCTCTGTGGGGCTCAGGCAGAGAGAAAGGAACTCGGTCGCTCATCAGCGTGCTTGCAGCGTAACTGCTTCTCTGTGGGGCTCAGGCAAAGAGAATGGAACTCGGTCGCTCACCAGCGTGCTTGCAGTGTAACTGCTTCTCTGTGGGGTTCAGGCAAAGAGAATTAAAGGTAAGGTTGCTCACCAACGTAACTGCAGCGTAACTGCTTCTCCGTGGGGCTCAGGCAGAGAGAATGGAACTCGGTCGCTCACCAGCGTGCTTGCAGCGTAACTGCTTCTCTGTGGGGTTCAGGCAGAGAGAAAGGAACTCGGTCGCTCATCAGCGTGCTTGCAGCGTAACTGCTTCTCCGTGGGGCTCAGGCAAAGAGAATGGAACTCGGTCGCTCACCAGCGTGCTTGCAGTGTAACTGCTTCTCTGTGGGGTTCAGGCAAAGAGAATTAAAGGTAAGGTTGCTCACCAACGTAACTGCAGCGTAACTGCTTCTCCGTGGGGCTCAGGCAGAGAGAATGGAACTCGGTCGCTCATCAGCGTGCTTGCAGCGTAACTGCTTCTCTGTGGGGCTCAGGCAGAGAGAATTAGAGGTAAGGTTGCTCACCAACGTAACTGCAGCGTAACTGCTTCTCCGTGGGGCTCAGGCAGAGAGAATGGAACTCGGTCGCTCACCAGCGTGCTTGCAGCGTAACTGCTTCTCTGTGGGGTTCAGGCAAAGAGAATTAAAGGTAAGGTTGCTCACCAACGTAACTGCAGCGTAACTGCTTCTCCGTGGGGCTCAGGCAGAGAGAATGGAACTCGGTCGCTCATCAGCGTGCTTGCAGCGTAACTGCTTCTCTGTGGGGCTCAGGCAAAGAGAATTAGAGGTAAGGTCGCTCACCAACGTAACTGCAGCGTAACTGCTTCTCTGTGGGGCTCAGGCAGAGAGAATGGAACTCGGTCGCTCATCAGCGTGCTTGCAGCGTAACTGCTTCTCTGTGGGGCTCAGGCAGAGAGAAAGGAACTCGGTCGCTCATCAGCGTGCTTGCAGCGTAACTGCTTCTCTGTGGGGCTCAGGCAAAGAGAATGGAACTCGGTCGCTCACCAGCGTGCTTGCAGTGTAACTGCTTCTCTGTGGGGTTCAGGCAAAGAGAATTAAAGGTAAGGTTGCTCACCAACGTAACTGCAGCGTAACTGCTTCTCCGTGGGGCTCAGGCAGAGAGAATGGAACTCGGTCGCTCATCAGCGTGCTTGCAGCGTAACTGCTTCTCTGTGGGGCTCAGGCAAAGAGAATGGAACTCGGTCGCTCACCAGCGTGCTTGCAGCGTAACTGCTTCTCTGTGGGGTTCAGGCAAAGAGAATTAAAGGTAAGGTTGCTCACCAACGTAACTGCAGCGTAACTGCTTCTCCGTGGGGCTCAGGCAGAGAGAATGGAACTCGGTCGCTCATCAGCGTGCTTGCAGCGTAACTGCTTCTCTGTGGGGCTCAGGCAAAGAGAATTAGAGGTAAGGTCGCTCACCAACGTAACTGCAGCGTAACTGCTTCTCTGTGGGGCTCAGGCAGAGAGAATGGAACTCGGTCGCTCATCAGCGTGCTTGCAGCGTAACTGCTTCTCTGTGGGGCTCAGGCAGAGAGAAAGGAACTCGGTCGCTCATCAGCGTGCTTGCAGCGTAACTGCTTCTCCGTGGGGCTCAGGCAAAGAGAATGGAACTCGGTCGCTCACCAGCGTGCTTGCAGTGTAACTGCTTCTCTGTGGGGTTCAGGCAAAGAGAATTAAAGGTAAGGTTGCTCACCAACGTAACTGCAGCGTAACTGCTTCTCCGTGGGGCTCAGGCAGAGAGAATGGAACTCGGTCGCTCATCAGCGTGCTTGCAGCGTAACTGCTTCTCTGTGGGGCTCAGGCAGAGAGAATTAGAGGTAAGGTTGCTCACCAACGTAACTGCAGCGTAACTGCTTCTCCGTGGGGCTCAGGCAGAGAGAATGGAACTCGGTCGCTCACCAGCGTGCTTGCAGCGTAACTGCTTCTCTGTGGGGTTCAGGCAAAGAGAATTAAAGGTAAGGTTGCTCACCAACGTAACTGCAGCGTAACTGCTTCTCCGTGGGGCTCAGGCAGAGAGAATGGAACTCGGTCGCTCATCAGCGTGCTTGCAGCGTAACTGCTTCTCTGTGGGGCTCAGGCAGAGAGAATTAGAGGTAAGGTTGCTCACCAACGTAACTGCAGCGTAACTGCTTCTCCGTGGGGCTCAGGCAGAGAGAATGGAACTCGGTCGCTCATCAGCGTGCTTGCAGCGTAACTGCTTCACTGTGGGGCTCAGGCAGAGAGAATTAGAGGTAAGGTTGCTCACCAACGTAACTGCAGCGTAACTGCTTCTCCGTGGAGCTCAGGCAGAGAGAATGGAACTCGGTCGCTCACCAGCGTGCTTGCAGCGTAACTGCTTCTCTGTGGGGTTCAGGCAAAGAGAATTAAAGGTAAGGTTGCTCACCAACGTAACTGCAGCGTAACTGCTTCTCCGTGGGGCTCAGGCAGAGAGAATGGAACTCGGTCGCTCATCAGCGTGCTTGCAGCGTAACTGCTTCTCTGTGGGGTTCAGGCAAAGAGAATTAAAGGTAAGGTTGCTCACCAACGTAACTGCAGCGTAACTGCTTCTCTGTGGGGCTCAGGCAGAGAGAATGGAACTCGGTCGCTCATCAGCGTGCTTGCAGCGTAACTGCTTCTCTGTGGGGCTCAGGCAGAGAGAAAGGAACTCGGTCGCTCATCAGCGTGCTTGCAGCGTAACTGCTTCTCTGTGGGGCTCAGGCAAAGAGAATGGAACTCGGTCGCTCACCAGCGTGCTTGCAGTGTAACTGCTTCTCTGTGGGGTTCAGGCAAAGAGAATTAAAGGTAAGGTTGCTCACCAACGTAACTGCAGCGTAACTGCTTCTCCGTGGGGCTCAGGCAGAGAGAATGGAACTCGGTCGCTCATCAGCGTGCTTGCAGCGTAACTGCTTCTCTGTGGGGCTCAGGCAAAGAGAATGGAACTCGGTCGCTCACCAGCGTGCTTGCAGCGTAACTGCTTCTCTGTGGGGTTCAGGCAAAGAGAATTAAAGGTAAGGTTGCTCACCAACGTAACTGCAGCGTAACTGCTTCTCCGTGGGGCTCAGGCAGAGAGAATGGAACTCGGTCGCTCATCAGCGTGCTTGCAGCGTAACTGCTTCTCTGTGGGGCTCAGGCAGAGAGAAAGGAACTCGGTCGCTCATCAGCGTGCTTGCAGCGTAACTGCTTCTCTGTGGGGCTCAGGCAAAGAGAATGGAACTCGGTCGCTCACCAGCGTGCTTGCAGTGTAACTGCTTCTCTGTGGGGTTCAGGCAAAGAGAATTAGAGGTAAGGTTGCTCACCAACGTAACTGCAGCGTAACTGCTTCTCCGTGGGGCTCAGGCAGAGAGAATGGAACTCGGTCGCTCACCAGCGTGCTTGCAGCGTAACTGCTTCTCTGTGGGGTTCAGGCAAAGAGAATTAAAGGTAAGGTTGCTCACCAACGTAACTGCAGCGTAACTGCTTCTCCGTGGGGCTCAGGCAGAGAGAATGGAACTCGGTCGCTCATCAGCGTGCTTGCAGCGTAACTGCTTCTCTGTGGGGTTCAGGCAAAGAGAATTAAAGGTAAGGTTGCTCACCAACGTAACTGCAGCGTAACTGCTTCTCTGTGGGGCTCAGGCAGAGAGAATGGAACTCGGTCGCTCATCAGCGTGCTTGCAGCGTAACTGCTTCTCTGTGGGGCTCAGGCAGAGAGAAAGGAACTCGGTCGCTCATCAGCGTGCTTGCAGCGTAACTGCTTCTCTGTGGGGCTCAGGCAAAGAGAATGGAACTCGGTCGCTCACCAGCGTGCTTGCAGTGTAACTGCTTCTCTGTGGGGTTCAGGCAAAGAGAATTAAAGGTAAGGTTGCTCACCAACGTAACTGCAGCGTAACTGCTTCTCCGTGGGGCTCAGGCAGAGAGAATGGAACTCGGTCGCTCATCAGCGTGCTTGCAGCGTAACTGCTTCTCTGTGGGGCTCAGGCAAAGAGAATGGAACTCGGTCGCTCACCAGCGTGCTTGCAGCGTAACTGCTTCTCTGTGGGGTTCAGGCAAAGAGAATTAAAGGTAAGGTTGCTCACCAACGTAACTGCAGCGTAACTGCTTCTCCGTGGGGCTCAGGCAGAGAGAATGGAACTCGGTCGCTCATCAGCGTGCTTGCAGCGTAACTGCTTCTCTGTGGGGCTCAGGCAGAGAGAAAGGAACTCGGTCGCTCATCAGCGTGCTTGCAGCGTAACTGCTTCTCTGTGGGGCTCAGGCAAAGAGAATGGAACTCGGTCGCTCACCAGCGTGCTTGCAGTGTAACTGCTTCTCTGTGGGGTTCAGGCAAAGAGAATTAAAGGTAAGGTTGCTCACCAACGTAACTGCAGCGTAACTGCTTCTCCGTGGGGCTCAGGCAGAGAGAATGGAACTCGGTCGCTCATCAGCGTGCTTGCAGCGTAACTGCTTCTCTGTGGGGCTCAGGCAGAGAGAATTAGAGGTAAGGTTGCTCACCAACGTAACTGCAGCGTAACTGCTTCTCCGTGGGGCTCAGGCAGAGAGAATGGAACTCGGTCGCTCACCAGCGTGCTTGCAGCGTAACTGCTTCTCTGTGGGGTTCAGGCAAAGAGAATTAAAGGTAAGGTTGCTCACCAACGTAACTGCAGCGTAACTGCTTCTCCGTGGGGCTCAGGCAGAGAGAATGGAACTCGGTCGCTCATCAGCGTGCTTGCAGCGTAACTGCTTCTCTGTGGGGCTCAGGCAGAGAGAATTAGAGGTAAGGTTGCTCACCAACGTAACTGCAGCGTAACTGCTTCTCCGTGGGGCTCAGGCAGAGAGAATGGAACTCGGTCGCTCATCAGCGTGCTTGCAGCGTAACTGCTTCTCTGTGGGGCTCAGGCAGAGAGAATTAGAGGTAAGGTCGCTCACCAACGTAACTGCAGCGTAACTGCTTCTCCGTGGGGCTCAGGCAGAGAGAATGGAACTCGGTCGCTCACCAGCGTGCTTGCAGCGTAACTGCTTCTCTGTGGGGTTCAGGCAAAGAGAATTAAAGGTAAGGTTGCTCACCAACGTAACTGCAGCGTAACTGCTTCTCCGTGGGGCTCAGGCAGAGAGAATGGAACTCGGTCGCTCATCAGCGTGCTTGCAGCGTAACTGCTTCTCTGTGGGGCTCAGGCAGAGAGAATTAGAGGTAAGGTTGCTCACCAACGTAACTGCAGCGTAACTGCTTCTCCGTGGGGCTCAGGCAGAGAGAATGGAACTCGGTCGCTCATCAGCGTGCTTGCAGCGTAACTGCTTCTCTGTGGGGCTCAGGCAGAGAGAATTAGAGGTAAGGTTGCTCACCAACGTAACTGCAGCGTAACTGCTTCTCCGTGGGGCTCAGGCAGAGAGAATGGAACTCGGTCGCTCACCAGCGTGCTTGCAGCGTAACTGCTTCTCTGTGGGGTTCAGGCAAAGAGAATTAAAGGTAAGGTTGCTCACCAACGTAACTGCAGCGTAACTGCTTCTCCGTGGGGCTCAGGCAGAGAGAATGGAACTCGGTCGCTCATCAGCGTGCTTGCAGCGTAACTGCTTCTCTGTGGGGCTCAGGCAAAGAGAATTAGAGGTAAGGTCGCTCACCAACGTAACTGCAGCGTAACTGCTTCTCTGTGGGGCTCAGGCAGAGAGAATGGAACTCGGTCGCTCATCAGCGTGCTTGCAGCGTAACTGCTTCTCTGTGGGGCTCAGGCAGAGAGAAAGGAACTCGGTCGCTCATCAGCGTGCTTGCAGCGTAACTGCTTCTCTGTGGGGCTCAGGCAAAGAGAATGGAACTCGGTCGCTCACCAGCGTGCTTGCAGTGTAACTGCTTCTCTGTGGGGTTCAGGCAAAGAGAATTAAAGGTAAGGTTGCTCACCAACGTAACTGCAGCGTAACTGCTTCTCCGTGGGGCTCAGGCAGAGAGAATGGAACTCGGTCGCTCATCAGCGTGCTTGCAGCGTAACTGCTTCTCTGTGGGGCTCAGGCAGAGAGAATTAGAGGTAAGGTTGCTCACCAACGTAACTGCAGCGTAACTGCTTCTCCGTGGGGCTCAGGCAGAGAGAATGGAACTCGGTCGCTCACCAGCGTGCTTGCAGCGTAACTGCTTCTCTGTGGGGTTCAGGCAAAGAGAATTAAAGGTAAGGTTGCTCACCAACGTAACTGCAGCGTAACTGCTTCTCCGTGGGGCTCAGGCAGAGAGAATGGAACTCGGTCGCTCATCAGCGTGCTTGCAGCGTAACTGCTTCTCTGTGGGGTTCAGGCAAAGAGAATTAAAGGTAAGGTTGCTCACCAACGTAACTGCAGCGTAACTGCTTCTCTGTGGGGCTCAGGCAGAGAGAATGGAACTCGGTCGCTCATCAGCGTGCTTGCAGCGTAACTGCTTCTCTGTGGGGCTCAGGCAGAGAGAAAGGAACTCGGTCGCTCATCAGCGTGCTTGCAGCGTAACTGCTTCTCTGTGGGGCTCAGGCAAAGAGAATGGAACTCGGTCGCTCACCAGCGTGCTTGCAGTGTAACTGCTTCTCTGTGGGGTTCAGGCAAAGAGAATTAAAGGTAAGGTTGCTCACCAACGTAACTGCAGCGTAACTGCTTCTCCGTGGGGCTCAGGCAGAGAGAATGGAACTCGGTCGCTCATCAGCGTGCTTGCAGCGTAACTGCTTCTCTGTGGGGCTCAGGCAAAGAGAATGGAACTCGGTCGCTCACCAGCGTGCTTGCAGCGTAACTGCTTCTCTGTGGGGTTCAGGCAAAGAGAATTAAAGGTAAGGTTGCTCACCAACGTAACTGCAGCGTAACTGCTTCTCCGTGGGGCTCAGGCAGAGAGAATGGAACTCGGTCGCTCATCAGCGTGCTTGCAGCGTAACTGCTTCTCTGTGGGGCTCAGGCAGAGAGAAAGGAACTCGGTCGCTCATCAGCGTGCTTGCAGCGTAACTGCTTCTCTGTGGGGCTCAGGCAAAGAGAATGGAACTCGGTCGCTCACCAGCGTGTTTGCAGTGTAACTGCTTCTCTGTGGGGTTCAGGCAAAGAGAATTAGAGGTAAGGTTGCTCACCAACGTAACTGCAGCGTAACTGCTTCTCCGTGGGGCTCAGGCAGAGAGAATGGAACTCGGTCGCTCACCAGCGTGCTTGCAGCGTAACTGCTTCTCTGTGGGGTTCAGGCAAAGAGAATTAAAGGTAAGGTTGCTCACCAACGTAACTGCAGCGTAACTGCTTCTCCGTGGGGCTCAGGCAGAGAGAATGGAACTCGGTCGCTCATCAGCGTGCTTGCAGCGTAACTGCTTCTCTGTGGGGTTCAGGCAAAGAGAATTAAAGGTAAGGTTGCTCACCAACGTAACTGCAGCGTAACTGCTTCTCTGTGGGGCTCAGGCAGAGAGAATGGAACTCGGTCGCTCATCAGCGTGCTTGCAGCGTAACTGCTTCTCTGTGGGGCTCAGGCAGAGAGAAAGGAACTCGGTCGCTCATCAGCGTGCTTGCAGCGTAACTGCTTCTCTGTGGGGCTCAGGCAAAGAGAATGGAACTCGGTCGCTCACCAGCGTGCTTGCAGTGTAACTGCTTCTCTGTGGGGTTCAGGCAAAGAGAATTAAAGGTAAGGTTGCTCACCAACGTAACTGCAGCGTAACTGCTTCTCCGTGGGGCTCAGGCAGAGAGAATGGAACTCGGTCGCTCATCAGCGTGCTTGCAGCGTAACTGCTTCTCTGTGGGGCTCAGGCAAAGAGAATGGAACTCGGTCGCTCACCAGCGTGCTTGCAGCGTAACTGCTTCTCTGTGGGGTTCAGGCAAAGAGAATTAAAGGTAAGGTTGCTCACCAACGTAACTGCAGCGTAACTGCTTCTCCGTGGGGCTCAGGCAGAGAGAATGGAACTCGGTCGCTCATCAGCGTGCTTGCAGCGTAACTGCTTCTCTGTGGGGCTCAGGCAGAGAGAATTAGAGGTAAGGTTGCTCACCAACGTAACTGCAGCGTAACTGCTTCTCCGTGGGGCTCAGGCAGAGAGAATGGAACTCGGTCGCTCATCAGCGTGCTTGCAGCGTAACTGCTTCTCTGTGGGGCTCAGGCAGAGAGAATTAGAGGTAAGGTTGCTCACCAACGTAACTGCAGCGTAACTGCTTCTCCGTGGGGCTCAGGCAGAGAGAATGGAACTCGGTCGCTCATCAGCGTACTTGCAGCGTAACTGCTTCTCTGTGGGGCTCAGGCAAAGAGAATTAGAGGTAAGGTTGCTCACCAACGTAACTGCAGCGTAATTGCTTCTCCGTGGGGCTCAGGCAGAGAGAATGGAACTCGGTCGCTCATCAGCGTACTTGCAGCGTAACTGCTTCTCTGTGGGGCTCAGGCAAAGTGAATGGAACTCGGTCGCTCATCAGTGTGCTTGCAGCGTAACTGCTTCTCTGTGGGGCTCAGGCAGAGAGAATTAGAGGTAAGGTTGCTCACCAACGTAACTGCAGCATAACTGCTTCTCTGTGGGGCTCAGGCAGAGAGAATGGAACTCGGTCGCTCATCAGCGTACTTGCAGCGTAACTGCTTCTCTGTGGGGCTCAGGCAAAGAGAATTAAAGGTAAGGTTGCTCACCAACGTAACTGCAGCGTAACTGCTTCTCTGTGGGGCTCAGGCAAAGAGAATGGAACTCGGTCGCTCACCAGCGTGCTTGCAGCGTAACTGCTTCTCTGTGGGGCTCAGGCAAAGAGAATTAAAGGTAAGGTTGCTCACCAACGTAACTGCAGCGTAACTGCTTCTCTGTGGGGCTCAGGCAAAGAGAATTAAAGGTAAGTATAATGGAAATTAAGTTCCAAAAGGCGGTGATACTTTATTGCAGAGGCAGTATACAAATGGTGAGTATGATAACGATGGGGTTCAATCAAACTGTGTTACTTCTGTATCCAGACGTATATTCAATGATGCATTATAATGGTAAACAGATTTAAATAGCGCTGTTTTTCTTCCTTGTCGAGACGGGTTCAATGATGAATTATAACAGTAAACAGGTTCAATAACACGATGATGCTTCTCTTGTCAGATGTTGTTGAATGGATGAATTATAACAGTAAACAGGTTCAATAACACGATGATGCTTCTCTTTTCAGACGTTGTTGAATGGATGAATTAGGTCGGACCACCGCAGCCTAGGCATTACACTCCCACTCTCATGTATACTGCAATCCACACAGGCAAACACACGTGAATACACACTTTAAGAGATCATAAATCACTTCACTCACAAGTCGGGCTTCAGCGCGGCGTCTCCTCCATCTTCATCGGTAAAAGCTTAGCATCTCATAAAGCCAATCCTAGGACAATTCCTCTGCGACCATACTTCAGATAATCATTAGCTCCGCAATACAACAGCCCACATGATCGTACGTATTTCCCATATAATTCGCTGCAGCCCAAAATGTCACTTAACTCTCCGTTTGCTCAACAATCTCTCTCCCCTCTTCCATTCACCTCGCACTGCTGCCGGCCCAAGTTTTACTGTGCCCCGCTGCACCTCCCCTGTTCGGCGAGGACCTCAATCAGCACGAGCGCGTCGATCGACTGTATCACACAAACAATGACCATTTAACTGTGATGGCGTGGCGCGCGCCCCAATCAGCGACCCACACGCTTACACTGCGCACCTGATGTGCATCTACCAGGAACCGGAGTAATGTTGCCGGAACCGGAGAGGTCCTGGGTCTCACCCCGGAAATGTCCCCCGGGGGACCCAAAATAATAGTTCCACCACCTCATTTTGTCACCCCTGACACATACTCTTAGTGGAGTGGGCCCGTACAGCCAAAGGTGAAGGCTGACTGGCCAACTCATAAGCAACTGAGATGGCCTTGATCACTCACTTGCTCATCCTCTGCTTAGATGCCGGGCACCCCTTTGTGGGTACCCTAAAGCAAACAAACAGACTTTCTCCACAGTTCTGTGGACGTAAGCATCTAAAGCCCTAATTGGGCAGAGCAGATAAAGTTTCTCTAGGTCTGACGTCCGGAGGAGGACACAAGGCCTGCAGTACTCTCGGTCTTACAGTATTAGTAGGAACCTTAGGAACGTAACGTGGTCTTAGGGTGAAGAAAACCATTTACCATACCAGGTGCAAATTCCATGCACGAGGGAGATACCAAAAGTGCTTGAATTTCTCCAATTCTCGAGAAACGAAATAGCGAGAAGAAAGCCAGTCTTTAGAAATATTCTCAGAAACTTCCTCAATGAACTCGAATGGAGCTAGGGAGAGGCTGTCTCGTACAACAGCCAAGTCCCATGTCGGCACCCTCGTGCAGACTGCTGGCCTCAGCCTCAAAGTGCCACAAAGGAAATGAGTTATTAGTGGGTGTCTCCCCAAAGATACTCCCCTCAAAGGAACGTGGTAAGCAGCTAGTGCCGCCACGTACACCTTCAGTGTGAAGGGGGATAACCCTGCAGAGAAGCGCTCCTGCAGGAACTCCAGCACTGCACCCACTGGGCAGTTAACCGGGTCCAGCTGTTGCTCTCCACACCAGGAAGTGAAAAGTCTCCACTTCAAGGCATACAGTTTCCTTGTGGATGGAGCTCTGGAGTGTGCTCCCAAATGAATAACACACAATAAAATACATGTGTATCCCCACCCGTGATGTAGATTGGGTAGGGATGAACACACTATTGAAATGTTGGTCGCTCGTCATTATAAAGTTTTTTTTTTAAATATATATTTATGGAAAAAACTTCTGCTTAGCAAATTCTAAGACAGACAAAAAACACCAGGGACATAGATTCACATAGAGCACTTGCTGAAGACAAAGAATCTAACGCTGTTTGTTTCAGGTATGCTTTATAGTTTCCTGGTCGATGACGTCATATGATGTTCCGTCACGCCATTGGACTGGTTTCATACGTGCTTCATGACGCAATCATGCAGAGGCGTTCCCACAGCGTTTCGACGCAGCTCAAGTTCCCTTATGGGGAACACCATCATCTCCATGTTGCTTTTACAACATTTCAAACCCCTCAGTTCTCTCCATCTCCTAAAGCCAAGCTGATGTTGATTCTTGTTTTATTACGAGCTCTGTCTCGTTCTCTTTCCTCCAGCAGACTCTCCTCTGTTCAGAGTTTGTTTAAAACAGGTGATTCTCCAGAAGTTGGAGATTTAGCAGCACCATGTCAACCTTTCTCTCTCTTCTTTTCTCTGACAACTAACCTCTGCCACTCCCACACCCGACACACACACACAAACAAAGCAGCCAGAGCAACTTTACTCTATTTACGGATATGACAAGACACACACGGGCGAGTGACGCATGTGCTCATTTTCCCAGTAAAAACCACCACGTCAGGTCTAAAATATAAACACTTGATAGGTTTATCATAGTGAATCAATAAGACCCACTCATATTTGTTTTAAAACCTTTTAGGGAAGTATATATGTATGCGTATATATAACTACTTTTTTATTTTTGTCGTAAATGTATTTCTGATAAAGTTTAAAGTGTTTAACTGAGGGAAGATGTACCGAAACAAGAGAGAGAATGGGTGACCCCAATGGGTGACAGTTATTTAGGGTGGTTAGAAAGAAAGGGCAAGGCTATCAAGACTTTTTCTGAACATACCTGACAAACATCTGAACCCATAACACTACATACACGGCGTAAGTGAACTGTAATGAAACTGTAATCAGCTACGAGAATTGGTGCTGAGACAGTTTCCGACAGTTCAAAAAGGAGCAGTACTACATCAAGATATTTTTTGTATCATCTGTGTCCTTTGCTATTTTGTGGTCACCTGAACAGAATTCCTGAAAGCATGTTGATGCTTGTGTGTGAGATGTCTAGGAGTATGGTTTAAAGAAAGAGAGAGACAAAAGAGTGCTTCTTTCATCCTTTTAATCACAGGCAAATAATGTTCTAACAGTTGAAATAAGTCATCTTGGACTTTCCACTATGCATTCATGCTATTTAGGCAGATTTCAGTATTAAGTGGAAAATTACTGTTGTAGTAATCTAAATTTACAATAATATCACCAAATTTATTTCATATTGTGTAACTGGTCTGTCATCCACTTAATGTCAGTCAATGAACAAACTATAATTTACTAACAAGTCTGTAATTAAAATAGAGAAAGTAAATGGGAAAAGAAAAGCAATAACTAAAAAAGAAAAAAGAAAAAGCCAAAAAGAAAAACAAAACAAAACAATAGAAAACAATCAAAAGATTTTAAAGAAATAAAATGTAGAAAGGGAGAAGAAATTAGCAAAAAAGAATAAAACATAATTAAATGCTTTTAAACATGTTTATGTATGCGTCAATTCTAAAGTAATATCAAGAGAAAATTAATTAATTTAAATTAAATTTATTAAAATTAATAATTTGTGACTCTAATGAGAGCTGTCTCAGTACTATGGTACGGTTTAAATCCTGACTGAAAATCCTCGCAGATACCATTTCTTTCTAAAAAAAGATTTTAGATTAAAGATTTTCTTTCTATTTTCTTTAATCTTCTTTAAGTGCAAAGGAGCAACTGTGTCTAAGGTGCTGGAAAAGAGAGAGTCAAACGTTTCTGTCGCAATATCGAGTTCTTCTAATCTATCTGGGATGCTGAGGAGATGAAACTGTTCAAGAATAGTATTAATAAAGCAATCTTTAGTGGCAGAAGTGATAGGTCTAAAATATATTTATAACACGGAGTCGACTTTGCAGCCTTGGCTAAATGAAGTATACACAAGACTAGATAATGATCTGAGATATCATCGCTGTGCTGTAGAATTTCAACAGCATCACCATTGATTCCATGTGATAATATTAGATCTAAAGTATGATTACGACAACGAGTAGGTCTTGACGTGTTGTCTAACTCCAATAGAGTTCAGAATGTCTTTAAATGCCAATCCCAATGCATCTTTTTCGTTATCTACATGTATATTAAAATCACCAACAATTAGGACTTTATCAAAGAATTTGCTGATTTTCTATCAGAGTTAGTACTGGCTGCAGATAAAGTCTGCATGGTGCCCTGGTGGCCTGTAGATAGTAGCCAGCACAAATCTGAAACGTGATTTATCATTCAGATAGTGTTACATTAAGCACCAACACTTCAGAATAATTATATTTAAAACAATACTTCTCAGTAATTCTGAAGATATTACTATAAATTACAGCAACACCTCCCCCTTTGCCTTTCAGACGAGGCTCATGTTTATAACAGTAATCTTGTGGGGTGGACTCATTTAAAGTAATGTAATTGTTTGGTTTTAGCCATGTTTCTGTCAAACACAGCACATCTAGGTTATAATCAGTAATCATATCATTAACAATAAGTGCTTTTTAAGTAAGGGATCGAATATTCAGCAACCAGAGCTTTATCATTTGTTCATCCGTATTATATCTGCTTTTTATTTGTTGAACATCAATTACATTTTTACCCTTAAATGGCTTTAGGAGTTTTTTGTATGTCCTAATTCAGGGAACAGACACAGTCTCTATATGATGATTTCTTGGTGAAAGAGTCTCTATGTGATGTGATTTATCTGACTGATTTATAGCAGACGGTCGGTTTAGCCAGTCTGTCTGCTTCCTGACCTGAGCCCCAATTCATGTTTGAGCTCTAAGACTATGTGCCATATTACTAAGAGCAGCGCCATCCCAGGAGGGATGAATACCATCTCTTTTCAATATTATTTTGCGGACACTACTTTGACAGCCAGCCATTGAGTGAGCACAGTCTACTAAGTATCTCATCACTCCTGCGAAAAGGAAGGGGGCCAAAGCAAATTACAATGCCTGACATCGTACTTGCGAGTTCACACACCTCTTTAACGTTAATTTTGGTGATCTCCGACTGGCGAAATCGAACATCATTAGTGCCGACGTGAATAATAATCTTAGAGAATTTACGATTAGCATTAGCCAGCACTTTTAAATTTGCTTTGATGTCAGGCGCTCTGGCTCCCAGCAAACATGTGACTATGGCGGCTGGTGTCTCTGTTTTCACGTTCCGTGTAATAGAATCGCCAATAACTAGGGCACTTTCAACAGGATTCAGTCGGTGTTTCACTGAGTGGGGAGAATCAATTTGTTATGGTAATCGGAACGGAAGAGCGGTGTTTTGTCCCGCGACTACAGCGTCTCACCGTCACCCAGTTGCCCTGCTGCACGGGCTCTACAGCCGGAACCGAACAATGTACAGAGTTCACTAAGCTAGTCGCATCCAACACAGTATCTAAAGCCCTTGCACTCTTACAATTAACCTCGATTAAAGTTTGGATGCGTGTCTCTAGTTCTGAAATCTTCTCCATCAGCCTAACTGTCTCCCTGCATTTATCACATGTAAATCCTTTATTGCTGACAGAGAATATACATGTGACATGAAGTGCAAGTGACAATAACAGGAGAAGACATTACTCACTGTGTTTGTTGACTGATTCTACTCACCACAATTGTTTGATTTGTAAAAGCACGCATGAGAGAAAAGATGGCAAGCACAGATGGCAGCTTAACAGGCTAGCGAGATACTAGCGTGTTGTGCTAATGATAACGATTTAGATAAAAGCTAGCGATGTCAGATTAATTGATGAATAATTTAAATTTAGCAAATAAGGTGTAACGGTCACCAGCTGGAGTGCCCTTGAGAGCCACCACACCAGACTATCATGTTTCACTCACAAACTACATCTCCCATCATTCTCTGCATGGACTCATCAGCACTCATTATCACAATCACCGGTGTCTCATTATCTTGTTAGTTTCAGCCTATTTATTCCATGTTCTCTCATTTACTCTCTGCAAAGTTTTGTTTGTGTCACACTGCATCTCTGAGCATTTTCCCTGGTTTCCTGTCTCTTGGTTTTTGGATTTCTTGCCTGGTCCGTGGATTACTCTCTTGCCTCTGACCCCTGCCTGTCTTGTTTTGTTTGTTTGTTTGTTTGGACTGCATACCTGTGTTTTGACCCATTGCCTGTACTTTGGATTACGCCTTTGGATTGCCCATAATAAAAGCTGCATTTGGATCTCACCTTCGAGTCTAGGAGCAACTCGTGACATAAGGAATGATATTAAATAGAGATTCAAAACAGAAGGCTATACAGAGCTTACAGACACAGACCAGCAGCAAGACAGACACAGACCAGCAGCAAGGCAGACAGGAGCAATCAATCAAGCAAGGCAGACAGGAGCAATCGATCAAAATCCAAAACCGATGTAAACGTACCCTGAAACCCCATGACTCTAATCCTGATCCTGTGTCTCCCGCATTGCCTGTATTAGATCCAGAGGAGTTTTTAAACCTGTTCTCTCACTAACACTAACCCCACATTCAAGACAAAACTTTATCTACAGTAATCATGAGCAACTGATCCATGAGAAAATGTAGGTGTGGATATGTGTTGGTTAATGGTCTCAATGTAAACTCTCAATGTAAATCCAATCACTTCTACCCAGGGTGCTTTTACTGTGATTTGTAAGAGCAAGGCTTATCAACAACCTCTTCACAGACCTTGGAATTGTCCCACAAATAATTTAGCATGACTTGAGTAAGGAGTATCCTTCATCTGACCTCAAATCCATGGGCATAGAAGAATGTATTAAAAAGTCCCTTGCTTTAGGTTTCCATACATCCTTCCATCTCCCAAAAAGCATCATCTTTTGTAAAACGAAGGATGGAAGGCTAGCGGTGCATGGATTATGAAGGTTGAAATGCAATAACTATAATGGGTTTTTGTCTGTACCTGTTGTCCATGCCATTCTGGAGAATAGGTCAGAGGTGCCAAGATGTTCCAAAAATTACATTCAAGGAGAAAATACGATCTGAGTTAGAATTGAAAGAGAGATGAGCAGAAAAATACCTCACCATCATGCTTGTCCAACTGTTGTTTAACCCTTTAGAACCTGAAGCTAAAATAGGTGTTTTTCACATATTTTGATTTTTTGACTGTAAAATTCTAAAACAATGTGTTATCTTCATGTGCAAGGTGTCATATTTTTTCAGAAAAAAATTAGCTTTCAAAAAATTAGTTATTGGCCATTACTGTGTGGTGAGTTTGTAAATAGAATTCAAATAGACAAAAATAAAAAATACATGTTTTTTTCTGATTTTTAATTAGAAAAATAAAATAGAAAAATTACGAACAAAAGAAACTAACACTTTAAAGTTGAAAAATTAACTATAATACATATATACAAGTCTTTTTTGTGACATTGGGTTGCACAGTTTTCATTTAGGATACTTTTTTTCATACACGCACACACATATACAAATGCATGCATTCAAAGGCACACGCACATACACATGCACACACCACATGCTAAGATGTGTGAAAGAGTAACGGCCATCCGCCTCCCAAGTTTCATAAAAAATCATCCAAATCCCCTCCTCTGCTGTCTACCACTTCATTCGCCATGCATTTGTTCGTTTCTTTTATAATTTTATGCAATCCAAAACACTCTAACCTGCTGCGCTTCGTATCTCTTTGTTCAAATCTTTCCTTCTCGCTCTGCCAGAAAGCTGCTGTCATTTGCTGACGGAAAGCATGAAATAACCGTAATAAGCCATATATTGCACATTGCACATCTGAAAAGCACGTTGTCTACTGTCAGGGGCAATTCGAATGGTTTTGATAGTGCAAACGGTTGAAAAGTTACGGTAAAATGAAGCTTGCTGGTATGTGTTGCGACAACACAGCCGGTTTAAAAGGGTTAACCTCTATGAGTTTCACTAGTAACTCCTCTTCTAAATCTTTCTCTAGAATTGGAGTAATAGTGAATTTTCCACTCTCCACTATGATAGAAACATTTCTACCAATTCCCCTCCCATGTTTAACACTCCAGCATTGTTTCATGCAATTAAATGTGCTATGCAAACTGACAATGCAATTTAAGGTCATATTTTACCATCACATATTTTTTCTGGGAATCAAATCCACATCCTTGCTGACAAAGATCTTTTTTCACATTTGAACCGCGGTACGATTGTGTCATTGGTTTCAGCCAAAGCTGTTTACCACTGCAGCTACAAAACAACTCAGGAGGTGAAGGACGCAGTTTACTATACAGGTGCTGGTCATAAAATTAGAATATCATCAAAAAGTTGATTTATTTCAGTAATTCCGTTAAAAAAGTGAAACTTGTATATTATATAGACTCATTACATGCAAAGTGAGATATCTCAAGCCTTTATTTGTTATCATTTTGATGATTATGGCTTACAGCTTGTGAAAACCACAAAATCAAAATCTCAGAAAATTAGAATATTACATGAAATCACACAGTAATTACACAGTAATCCCATGGTCATTGAACCAGGTTTTGGTTATTTTGGCAGTGTGGGCCGGTGCAAATCCTGCTGGAAAATGAAGTCAGCATCTCCATAAAGCTTGTCTGCTGAAGGAAGCATGAAGTGCTCTGGAAATGTCCTGGTAGACGGCTGCGTTGAGTGGACAGCACAGTGGACCAACACCAGCCGATGACATGGCTCCCCAAACCAACACAGACTGTGGAAACTTCACACTGGACTTCAAGCATCTTGGATTGTGTGCCTCTCCATTCTTCCTCCAGACTCTGGGACCTTGGTTTCCAAATGAGATGCAAAATTTGCTCTCATCAGAAAAGAGGACTTTGGTCCACTGTGCTTTATTAAATCCAGAGTCAACGCAGCCATCTACCAGGACATTTTCAGAGCACTTCATGCTTCCTTCATTTTCCAGCAGGATTTGCACCTGCCCACACTGCCAAAATAACCAAAACCTGGTTCAATGACCATGGTATCACTGTGTAATTACTGTGTGATTTCATGTAATATTCTAATTTTCTGAGATTTTGATTTTGTGGTTTTCAGAAGCTGTAAGCCATAATCATCAAAATTATAACAAATAAAGGCTTGAGATATCTCACTTTGCATGTAATGAGTCTATATAATATACAAGTTTCACTTTTGTAATGGAATTACTGAAATAAATCAACTTTTTGATGATATTCTAATTTTATGACCAGCACCTGTAATTCTCTTACAATTGCTCTATGATGCAATTAATCATGTTGTATGCATTACGAAATGGCATGTTAGTGACTATAAATTATGCATATTGTCTTTTAAGGTCACTTTTTACTTTATATGCTACGGTATCTTGCAATTTAGTATTTAACAGGTTTTAGCACATTTTTAGATATACAGTTGTAAGTGAAATTATTGAACCCCCATTGCAAATCAGGTTTATTGGCAAAATGTACAGACTTTCATCTGTTTGCAATGAACAAATCAAACAAAAGTAATTGAAATAGCTCAACACAACAAATGTTTCAAGTGGTTTCCCCAGATTTAACTGAAAATGCAACTTTTAACCCCTTGACGCCTGAATTTATTTACAATTATATAAACATTTTTATTATGTGTGTTTCTGGCTCCAAGCTGATGCTAAATTAAGTTGAGATTGTTAATTTGTCTGTAGCATATAGAATAGATATAAATTTAGGTATGATGCAAATTAGCGACAACAGGCATTTATGGTAAAACATTTTACAAAATGGTAAAATTAATAAAAACACATTTTCCCATCTCAGGTATGTAGATTTTATTCATGTCACAAAGTTGTTAGAACTTCTAAACTTTAATTGACAAATTAATGAATTCTTGACAACAGCAAGAAACAAAACACTCTCCTACTCCCTAACATTGAAAGTAGTTTTTATACATTCCATGTTACACTCTGTTTAACATATAGGCTCTGCACTTCTTGTATTGCATTGCATTGCACACCAGAACTAACTCTTTCCCATGTTCATTAAATAGATAACATATGTGTTGTTGCATTGCAACATAGTTCTGGTGTGCAATGCAATGCAGTAAGTGCATAGTTATTCTTCAATGCACAACGTTAGATCGTTTTTGCAATGCAATGCAACAACACATATGTTATCTATTTAATGAACATGGGAATGAGTTAGTTCTGGTGTGCAATGCAATGCAAGAAGTGCAGAGCCATATGTTATTCTTAAATGCACAATGTTAGATCGTTTTGTGCAATGCAATGAAACAAGACATCTGTTATCTCTTTAATGAACATGGGAATGAGTTAGTTCTGGTGTGCAATGCAATGCAAGGAGTGCATAACCTTATTCTTCAATGCACAACGTTAGAACGTTTGTGTCAAGTCAAGTCAAGTCATCTTCATTTATATAGCGCTTTTAACAATGTAGATTGTTTCAAAGCAGCTTTACAGAGATAAGCGTATAATTTAAGGTAACAGAGATTGTTTCGGCTTTACAGCAGAGTTAAGTTATTTCCATCTAAAGTTAGTTTTGATTGATTTGCTTCCGTCGCAACGATCATTTGTTATTAAATTAGGGGCCGCTAAGACGACACCATTCCCTCTACACAGACTTTAAACGCGAACCTGTGAGAAACACTGATGGCGTTCACATGAGCATTTAGAATGAGTTCTATAGTTATGTGCATTTGAATATATGCAGGTTTGGAATTCCCTACAAGCCAAGCCTAAACAAAGTACTTGTCTTTCCCTATAAATTTTGATAAAGAATTTTATTTTATTTTGTTGCTTTGGGGTAGGAACGCGAAACGGATTTTCCCGACAACGCCTTATCTGTAGAGTGGTAGTGGGATCCTCCATAGGGAGAGACTAGTTGGCACTTCAGCACTGCGTTGTCATCGGTCCAGGCGAAGGTCCTTCGTCAGATCTGGATACGGCCTGGATCCGGCAGGCTGCATTGTGCAATGCAATAACACATATGTTATCTCTTTAATGAACATGGGAATGAGTTAGTTGTGGTGTGCAATGCAAAATTGCACATATCCGCATATCAAGGCCGCAAATGTGGAGAAATTGCCCAAAATGAGGTAAGTTGTGCTAAGATAAAAATATGTACCAACTTATTGATTGCTTCTATAGCTATGTTATTCAAATAGACTTCATGTGACGAATATTTTTTTACGTACTTTGTAGATTTCTGTTTGTAGCGAATTCCCGACATTCGTCCATAACAGCTAGAGAATTCGCTACAAACAGAAATCTACAAAGTACGTAAAAAAATATTCGTTTTTAAAAATACACATTTGCAGCCTTGATATGCGGATTTTGCCAACCAAAATATTAGCTTCCGTGAACCGGATGTAGTTCCCACTCCGAAAGGTCCTACGAGAAACCAGTGCATGCAAAAGGTTCCTAGGTATGTATCGAATGTGCACAAACAGGCATTGGGGGAATACACACGCTATCTCGCCTGCAGTCTGAATGGAAGGGGTTTGATACGAATTCGCAACAGTCTGCGTTATTAATGACTTCTGCAGTCTCAAAATTATTCAGCTCCTTCATGGCAAACATATTTTAACATTTAGTCCCTTCTCTATCTTTTTGTATCCTGTTCCTTGTTTGTGAAGGGCGATGACATTTTCTCTTGGCTTTTTGGACCATTCTTTTGAGTTAGCCATATTTCTAACTCGCAGGCAAACGTGACACTCAATAAAACTAGTCAGTTCAGATATGATATGTGTTCAAGCTCAAGCACACCTGGTGCAACTAATCCCTTATGGTTATTTGCATCAGGTGTGCTTGAGACAACACCTGTTTTGCAGATGTGTGCTGTTGTGAGGGATTCTACTCATGGGGTTGAATAATTTTGAGACTGCAGAAGTCATTACAAGTTGCATTTTCAGATGAATTTGGGGAAAGCTCTTGAAACATTTGTTGTTTTGAGCTATTGCAATTACTTGTGTTTGATTTGTTCATTGCAAACAGCTGAAAGTCTGTACATTTTGCCAATAAACCTGATTTGCAATGGGGTTGAATAATTATGATTACAACTGTATAATATATATATATAATATATATATCAGGGATGGGCAACTTCGGTCCTGGAGGGCCACTGTCCTACAGAGTTTAGCTCCAACCCTGAAAAAATCATCACCTGCCTGTAATTTTCTAGTAATCCTGAGGACCTTGATTAGCTTGTTCAGGTGTGTTTGATTAGGGTTGAAGCTAAACTCTGTAGGACAGTGGCCCTCCAGGACCGAAGTTGCCCATCCCTGATATATATATATATATATATATATATATATATATATATATATATATATATAGAGAGAGAGAGAGAGAGAGAGAGAGAGAGAGAATTTCCAAACAGTACTGAAACTGAAAAATTCAACAAACCCACAAAGATCCCTGCAGGAAAACCCAGCATGGAAATGTTCAAGGGTAGTTTCTCCATAACAATATACATAGTCAGAGTCGATCAGCCCTATACGCACACCACTTAGGGCCCCGCAAATTACTCAAGGCATCGCCTCCCCCTCGTGTCAAAGCTTGTCAATCAAAGTTTATAACATTGATGAGAAAATTAAGCAGAACTATCCTTCTGGTCATGAAAAGAGAGAAAGAAAAAAAAAAAAAAAAAAATGAGAGTGAATTGCGGGAACAGCGATTAGGTAGACTTGTGTTCTCTCCTCTCCAAGTTTGATGTCAGCAAAGAACAGTAAAGTTAAGTTGATGTGAATCTCTCTCTAGTCTGTCTGTCTGTCTAACCAAGCAGCAGTGCATCTTTTATTATTTCTGTCTTGCTTGCTAATGCCGGCCACTTCCAGGGCTGTGTTCTGTGACTTTGTGCCTGACAAAAAAAGTGAGAGTGAAATACAAGTTACAGCTATTTATTACGTTTGATAAACTACAAAGGGCAACGGTGTTTGTTTATAAACTGCAGCTCGGAAAAGATAACCACGCCGCGCGTTAACATGCGTTCACATGTGCGTGCACGAAATGAAACGCGCACTTTCCAACAAAACATCTGTGGGGACCAGTACAATACAGGCTTGATGGCACTCCTCATTATAGGCACACATACTTTTAAAGACAATGATTATCTAGTCTCCAAGTCAGTGTAGTTACAACTCTGCAATAAAGCAAGATGGAAAGTAATGTATTGACATTGACTATTTTTTTATAGGCTATGTTGCATTTAAAATGTTGATTGGCTGGACATACTGGTCAATATGGATGCACATCCCTCAATAAATAATAACCATCAAGTATCAAGTACTGCTTGTATCATTTAAAACACAGTGGCATGCTATGGCAAGCCATTTTAGCTTTTATTCATTCACAGGATGCATTTTTTATATCAATAATTAAATTTGTACTATTTAAAATATTGAATTCTTGATATTAAGAATGTACTTTTTCTAGTAAGAATGTCTATTTCTGATATCAGGAATTACATTTTCATTAGTACTAGTTAAAGGAGGGAGGATTGTAGTGGGAGCACTGGGGTGTCAGGTGTGACTGTGTGGCAATGGCCAATGGTTTACATGGCTCATGGGTCAGGTAGGAGGGTCCCTTAACATAATTTTGCTTTGGGCCCCAGGGAGGTCAGGATCGGCTCTGTACATAGTTTTCATAGACCAGTGGTTGTCTATTGGTTGCAATGCAAAAGGGGAAAGAAGGCCGTCATTTGCTCACCCTCATTTTGTTTTCAAACCCATAAGGATTTCATTTATCTTCGTAACCTTAATGAAAATATTTTTTGATATTCTCTCATTTGTCTCATCACAATTAGCATCGAAGATAAAACACTTACCATATCATTTGTTATTGACATCAAAGCATGTGCATCCAATCAACTCTACAGTATTATGATTCAAATTCATCTCTGACTGTGTAGAAGGCAAAGTTTAAATAAGATTAAAGGTGGTATAGTTTTGAATAGAGTGTTTGATTATTGCTTGAACATTTGAGGTTTGTGGTGTTTGTAGGTTTCAGTGTCTTAGCAACTGAGATAAAATAAATAAATAAATAAAAACCTGAAATGCAATGCAGGCTGCCTGGAGTCAGTATAACTTTATTTCCACAGGATTGAAGCTGATTCTCAATGCATTAATCTAGTCTGGGATCAGACTTTGGCAGACTGGCGAGTGCCTCATTGATTTGGTTATATCAGTTTTCATGTCAGCAGTTGCTGTTCTTGTTATTGCAGCAGAAGCAATTAACATCTGCATTGGTACAGGAATAAAAGCAGCTAAAACTGTTATATTAGAAAAAATAATGGTTAAATCAAGCCAAAGTTGTGTTTTTTAAAGGAAAAGCTAATGGTGTAGAACCAGAGTGAGGTGAAAAGCCACAGGTAAAGAAGGGTTTGTGTTGATGATTAAATGCAAAGTAGCCATTACAATATTCATGTACATTAAACATGTTCATTAATCATTTTTGTCAACAACAGCACAGTAGGTCATTCATTACTAGTGAACATTAAAAAAAAAAAAAAAAAAGGGTAGATTGCTCATTTCCATGTAAACTAGGATCAACTTAACTAGGGGCAGTGGCATATAGGGGACATCTCCCCGCCACCCCCTGCAGCTGCCTTTACAGGGGTGTTGACCCCCAACCGTTGTGTTTCCTCTGGAGCCACAGCCAGTAGCTCGCTTTCTTAGCCTCCTCTCCCAGCTACTTTATAGCTTTCCGCAGGTTTGACCCTGCCACTCCTGCACCATGGAGAAATTGGACTGCTGTTCTGCCCACTAAGCCCCGGCACCCAACCTCCACTGGCTCCCTGGCTCTCCAGTCCGCCTCTTGGCACTCTGCTGCCAACTCGGAATACTTGAGATGCTTCCTTTCGTGGACTGCTATCATGCCCTCTTCCCAGGGGATGGTAAGTTCAATGAGGAGGACCCTTTTCTCCACCGTGGACCACATAATAATGTCTGGCCGGAGGGCAGTTGTCATAATCTCTCTTGGAAAAACCAACTGCTTTCTGAGGTCTGCCAACATCCGCCACTCTTTGCCGGGTGTGAGCATGGTGTTCCTCTTCTGAGCAGGAGCATGCTACCAGACTTGACAAACCCTGATGGGAAAGGCTTTGCTGCTGCTGCTGTTGTGCGATTTAGACCAGAGCTGCTGAGGCAGGTTGCTGAAGTATCCGATAATGATGTTCTGCACACCACTTGGGACATAAAACAATTCCATGGCAAATTCTATCAGCTTGTGCAGCACTGAGCTGTATGCGTTGGCAAGATATAGCTACACCATATGCAGGTCGCTCTTCTCTCTCTTCGCACGCTGAATTTAATTCCAAATCACAGAAAAGTGTTCAATTTATCCAGGGAAGCCTGAGATTCCGGCCTTCTGGCAGCTTGTATCAATGTATCAATTCCCAATGAGGAAATAGCTCATTCTCCTCTCCAGAATCGAGAAGAAAATCTTCCCCTCCACATTCAACAAGGCCATGTTCATGAACTGGTTGATGGTATTGGGAGTGAACACACCAACAGCTTGCTGCCTCTTTGCTGGGACTTGCTCTTTCTTCCAAATTGTTTTCATGAGTTTCCAGAGTACTTTGACCACCTCGGGGCAGTTCTCGAACAGCTTATAGGGAAGCCCATTAGGCCCGGGGGCTGATGCTGACCTTACCTTCTTGATAACCTCCTCCATTTCTTGCAACTTAGGTGGGAATGTATCGAATGGTACTGTCGTTAGGGCTGGCCGTGGTACATGCCTTGGGGAGCCGAGTGGTGTAGCTCGTCTGTTGTCACTGTACTGGCTCTTGATGTATTTTTCCAACTCCTCCTTACTGATGTCCAACTTCCCACTCCTCTTCTCTTCTAGCAACTCTCTGGCAAACCTTTATGGATCTCTGAAATAGCTGGTTCTTTCATTCTCTCTTTTCTTCCTCCTCCTCCTGATCCTCTCCACTCTTCGCAACTTGGCAAGGCTTTGTTTAAGTTCGTCGCACAACTCCTTCAGGCCAATTTCCTTAGGCCACTTGATCTTGTTGCGCCGACCTGGCAGCTTCGTCATTGGCTTTGTGGGGTG
Organism: Squalius cephalus; assembly: GCF_949319135.1. NCBI lineage: Eukaryota > Metazoa > Chordata > Actinopteri > Cypriniformes > Leuciscidae > Squalius > Squalius cephalus. The sequence continues at coordinate 5,976,922 of NC_137135.1, read as the reverse complement.
TACCTCTGGCGGACTGGTATCCTTATTTTTGCAGAGTGCCTTCTCCATCATGTGGTTTCCTTCAACTATTTGAGACGTCTCAGCGCCACTGGGTCCTGCGGCAAAACTAATACAAGTAAAATATATTTTTAGCTGCTTTAAATTAGAAAGTGTCTATATCAAGGACGTTTATATAATTCATGGAGAAAGCTATCCACTTCCATTCCTTTTCATTCATCAGGTCCCAAATGCAGTTGCTGCGCCATTCCCCTCCTATGGACCGGATACGTGCGCCATTCTTGCTCCAGTTGAGTTCCCTGTTTGCCGCACCCTGTTGAGTTCCTCCACACCCCTCGGCAGTCGGACGTGGCGGAGCGTCCAACGCCAGGCCTAGCACTCATATGCCTTGGTGGAACCTGTGCTAGGCTGGGTCCCATATGTTGTGATCCCTACGGCGATCTCATATGTGTGTTCTTCCATGGTACGGCTCCCTGCGGCGAGCCCGTGTCTTTCCCTTGGCAGAGTCTGCCGTCCCTGACCGGTATTGTCTCCCCCCTGCTAGGCCGGAGCCTCAGTGACATTCCATATGTTCTACTGCCCGGAAATGCCCAGTCTATTTGTGTACTTCCACATGATACCTCCCTATGGACAGGATGGGGCTTCCGCAGCATCTCCCTTTCCACCAAAAGGGCACGCTTTCACAGTGTTATCCAAGCCTGTCTGAGTGGGTTATGAAGAACAGCAGTGGACTTCCCTGGCCTAAGCCCTGTCCCATCTCCACCTCAAAACTGCTTTCGCTAGGCACTGGAAGGTGGCAGCACTAGGTGGCGTGTTAATTGGGATCCAATCAGTACGGTACGTCCGACTCACGTTGAACGTGACCGAACTGAAAGGGAACGCCTTGGTTATATATGTAACCCTCGTTCCCTGAAGGAGGGAACGGAGACGCGAGTCCCATCACCACTATTGCTGGACCACCGCATACGTAACCGAGACATTAGTGATACACATGCAGGTGAAGACAATTAGGGATAATGAGTCCAGGCAGTGACTTTTGGGAAATGTAGTCCATGTTGATATGGCAAAGGACTAGGGAGGAATGCCCTCTGGTGGATATCAAGGGCACTCCAGCAGGTGATCGTGACAGCAAGTATACAGGAATTATGCAAATTGTTCAGTGTGTACTGAATCCTGGGTCATTCCTGTGCCTCACAATTCATTGAACTTCACATTAAATATTTAATTTATTTTTAATTTTAATCCCAACATTGCAGTTTGATGAACACAATTTAACATTTTAAATTGATTTACTACTTTGATTTAAGCAGATGTTGCTATTTTTGCAACATGTTGCATGTATTAACACCTAAATTAAAAACCTTACAAAGTATTTCTTCAAAAGGATATTATGTTCTTGGGAATATGCTTTGCTTGATAATCCATTTAAAAGTGTTAAAGAGTTTATCATTTGTCATCCCAGACATTTTTTTTTTCTTTAAAGCCTTTATATACAGCATAAGGCATTATACAAATATTTTAATGCATTAGTTATACCTCGAAATGCACCTTATAATGCATTGTATGGCAGGGGCAGTTTCTTCATTAGGGCGATTGGGCGTTGCACCACCAAAGTGTGAAAGGGACTTTTTCAATCACATTTGCATTCAACCACAGTGTTATGCTAGCAGTCACTGTTGTTCTGCCTCTGGATATAGTCCAATCACCATCACGTTCTGTGGAGTACCGCCTCTTTTGGGCGAGTTCACTCTGGCTGAGAATCGCCCAGAGTGTTCCCATAGACTTCCATACAAAGATAATTTTTTTGAACTGCAGGCTCTGCAATGCATTCTCTATGGGTTCCAGGAGGGCTCGCACTAACGTGCTTTTGTCATCATACGTAAACTTCACTTGTGCAGCGATTGGTGGAAACAAATAAACATCTATTAATAATCTTTAAGCTGAAGTGACATCCAATAATTTCCTCAGTGCATAACTTACATTCCACGGACATGGTCTCCATCTGTAAATGTTAGAAAGTCAAGCAAATATTTTCATTTTGCTGTCGTGAGTGGACGAGCCTTCTGCAGGCTAAACTTCCGTAACGAGCGCCACTGCATGCATGTTGCACGCATGCAACAAATATTTTAGCAAAATATATTTATAATTTAGTTAATGTATATTTTAGTCTGATTTATTGCGCTCCTATTCTATTGCGCGCCATCTGTTCGGCATTAACACTAAATTATAAATATATTTTGCTAAAATATTTGTTGTTGAATATTTGTTGTTGTTGGTGAACATAAATGTGCTAAAGAATTTCAAACCTAAAAGTGTTTTTTTATGATATCAGTTTTGTTTTTTTAGATTGTAATGTTGCAATGTTAGAATGTATTGTGATTTGAACCCTTTTTTGGATAGACTGCAAGGTAATAAGACCTTCAATATGAATATTGTTTGTAGGACAATATTGATCAGGATATGAAATAACATTTTTTTTAAATTAAATACAGATTTTTTTCAAATTCAAATAGAAAAAAAATAAATAAATACTGGGATTATACCATACATCACCATTTAGCCCAAAATTCATATTTCTTTGGCAATTGACTATTGCCCAACCCTACCTTATGGCATGTTTTAAATGCTGAGTTTTCCATTTTTTAGCTAAGCAGTAGGCTAATGATACATTATTATCACTGTTAAATGGTTATTTAACAATGAGCCTACATTCAGTCCTAAATTAATAATTCAGTTTGTTTGCGCCCCCCAAATGTTTTTAGCACCAGCCGCCACTGTTGTATGGTCTCATGAAAAAGTGTAACCACTATTATAATACATTATAATACTTATCTATACATTTTTACACCTTTAGAAAGTGCAAAGCATTAAAACACATGACAAACAACTACTTTCAGATGTACGAAGGGATTTGCATATAATGTATTTTAACTTACAATTATTTATGAAAAGACTACATTATGAATACCTTTATAATGCATTATAAATAAAGGCTTTAAGTAAAGTGTTGAATTACATCAGTATTTCCATCTGCAACACTGGAAATAGGAAAGAAAGGTTGGAGTTTTAAAACATCATGGCAATATGCACATTTTCATAGGCAATGCAGGCTGCCTGGAGTCAGGATAACTTTATTCCCACAGCACTGAACCTGACTATCTCAATGCATTAATCTAGTCTAAGAATCAGAGCAATTTGGCAGACTGGAGAGTGCTTCATTTACTTAGTTATTTCAATTTTCATGTCAGTAGGTACTGTTCTTGTTATTACAGCAGAAGCAATTGACATCTGCATAGTATAAAGTGGCCAGTGTTACAGGGATAAAAGCAGCTTAACTGTTACATTAGAAATATAATGGCTAAATCAAGTCAATATTGAGTTTTGTAGAGGAACAGCTATTGGCTTTAATGGTGTAGAGCCAGAGAGAGGTGACATAACCTTTCCCAGCTTAAATGGAGAAAAACCACTGGTGAAGAAGTGTTTATGTTGATGATCAAATGCAAAGCAGCTGTTACAACATTAATGTTCATTGTTTTGAAACACTTAATCACTTTAGTCAGCTGCTGCACAGTAGGTCATTTGTTCCATTACTAGTGAACATGTTTTAGCTGGTAGATTACTCATTTCCATATGTAATTGGGGTTTTTTGAGAGGTTATCCATAGCCAAATTAATTCAGGAAACCTCATTCAGTAAGTCAAAACCTTTAGGTCTACTGGAGCCACACAGCAGGGAAAGAGAAGACTAATTTCATAGACACTGCGGAGGGAAAACAGACAACATTATTTTTATTATTACTTTTTAATGAGCCATTTAGTGGTTGCGTAATTTAAAAAAGTTGAGCTTTTTCTTAGTTTAGCATTAAGGTTTTATACAAAAATAGCCCCGGGTCAAGAGCGATGACGATTACTGAGTGACGCGTAACTCTTAGAGTCGTAATGGAGGGCTGTCATTGCATTCCTCTCTTTCACTAAAGAACAATGATCCATGGACGTTTTAACGATAATTGCTATAGCCGCAAAGAATTTCCTCACTCATGGGAACCATCATTATAACTTCAAAGTGTGTATTTAGGAGTGCATTCACAGGAGAGGAAACACTATCAGGCTTTAATTGTAAGGCAGTAATTATACCTTTTACACAACCATAGGCTATCTGCAGGAGAGCGATATGATGAACCAGGCCTCTTGATTAGGCTTTTTAAAATCAACTCTTCTCTTGTCAGACTCTAAGTAATGGTGCGATGTTTACATACATTTTAGAGACATTTCATGATGGAGGATTGTGCTATAAGCATAGGGGGTTACCAGAGCCAGGCACCATATAGCACATAAAAATAGCGAAACTGAGACTTGATATTGACAATATATAAACAATATGAGATCACCAACTGTGGATAGTTCTTGGTTTCACTTTATTTTGATGGTCCACTTTAGACATTCCACCAACTATAAATAACTTTGCAACTACATGTCAACTAACTAATACTTAGAATATTAGTAGACTGTTAGTTTAGGGGTAGGTGTTAAGATTCAGGTTAGTAGAATAAGTTATGTAGTTGCAAAGTTACTTATAGTCATTAGAATGTCTGTTGCGTGACTATAAAAATAAAGTGTTGGTAGATACTAAGCAGACCAGGCATCTACTAATACTCTAATGAGAGTTAGTTGACATGTAGTTACAAAGGTACTTAAAGTAAGTATAATGTCTAAAGTGGACCATCAAAATAAAGTGTTACCTAGTTCATTGCGTTGAGAATTTACATAAAATATATGCAGTCAATTTTTCATTAATGTTGGTAGCCTACAACAGAACCCAAATGAAAAACCTTTGCATATGCACAAGCAATCTGTATAAACAAAAACAATGTCATGTCACCTTCCTTTGTCTAGCAATTTTAACAATATAGATTGGAAATAATAGGAAATTAAAGTAACAGAGATTGTTTTGGCTTTACAGCAACTCTAGAATAAAGTTACTGTCCAGCTAAAGTTAGTTTTGATTGATTCACTTCCATTGCAAAGGATCATTGGTTATTAAGGCGAGACACTACAGGTGAATAGGGTAAAATTTTTAACTAGCAGATATCACCATGAAACTTTCCCAGTTGATTACCTACATTAAGATGAGAAAAAAAATGTATTACAAGTTTTCTGTAATTTAATTTTTAAATATGCAAATTAGGCAATATCTAATTTAATATGTGCTAATTTGCATATATTTTAAAAAACGAAATCTGAGTATTGGATAAAGCCAGGTTAAAAATTATTTTTCATTGTGTTCACATATTAGATGGGAAAAGAATTACAGAGGGATTTATGGATATCTAATTTTGTTATCCTGTAAATCAGAATATACTGTCAATAGCCTTAAAAAAATGATTTTTGCCATGTTTTTTGTAATAAAATGTTACATAAATCAGGCTAGGAATAATATATTTACAAATCCCTCTGTAATTGTCTTCATAATATAACTAGGTACAAGACTGGAAAGTTTGGTGTATATAGGTGCAACTGAAGTGGAGATTTCAGACTTGGAGTATGAGAGAAAAGCCATTTTGAGAAAACGGGCTTTAAAGATTTATCATTAGCCAATGAGATTGTGCATTCAGCCCTTTTACTTTCACGATTGGTTGCTGATAAAAAGGAAATTACCATATTTGGATCCGACAGCATTGTACAGGAGAGAGAGAGCTTCCTAACGGTGCATGTGATGACAGGGGGCAGGCAGCGATCGCGGAGCAACATGTTGATACGCCAAAAGTAGAACGCCAACTTTTGTTGAATTTATGAGAGATCTACAGACGCAAACAGACAAAGTGTAAAGACCTAAATGTGTATTTCGGACTTTTTTTCACCACAAGTCTGAAAGAAGACATGTTATTGAAGACAAATATCCCAAAATCTAAAAATTGACCAGTAAAAAAAACGATGTTTTTGCCTGCCGTGTCTCGCCTTAACTTAGGGGCCGCTTACACAACACCGTTTGAACTAAAAACAGAAAATTTTTAATGTTTTCTGGCCATTCATTTGCACGACAACAGTCTTTGGTTAACAATAACTCTAAGGCCCAAACAAATGCTTTTGCTTTTATGGCATAGACATTTGAAGAAAACTCTATCGCACCCCTGAATACTGAAGCATTGGCCAAGCATTTGTTTACTTTTTTGTAAAGTCTTATAAATCTCTGGCCCATGGGTGTGATGTAGCAAATGACACCCTGAATTGTATTTACAAAAACTAAAAGACAGACATGGAGTCCTTGCTCAGACCTTCATAAAGTCTGTTTAGCATGCAGATTTTTGTGTTTTCCGAAGAATACGTTTACACGTTCAAAACCACATGGCTAGTGTGATGTGAATGGTTGCTTGGACGTTGATACGCAAATGCAAAGTGAGCGTCTGTCTTGGCTAGTTTTTGCAGTGTGTTCCACACATTAGTGCTAGACAACAAGTTTGAATCATTCTCGGGGCTGTCGGTGAGAGAGACCTCTGATTGGCTGTTCATTTTAGCAAACTTGCTACTGCCAATACATTCACACATTCACTATACAGGTGGAGCTGGGGAAGGTGGAAGGTTTCTGAAAGCGCACTGCAGAATGCTAACAACAAACAATGCCAAGTATTTGAATGTTGAGCAGCAAGCTCAATGGCTGCTGATGGCTACAGCAACCATTCAGCTGCACTATGAAGATAATGTGATTGCCATCTAGAGTTAGCCTGGGTTTCCCCATGCTGCCTTGCGCGCAGCGCGATTTTATTCACGCTGCTAGGCAGCCTGGACACCATTGACCAGATTTTCCCCACAAAAAGGGAACCAATCACAGAACGGGGAGGGAGCAGCAAGATGATGACGACGTCTATGCGACACACCGAAGCAGTTTGTTTATATCTATGGATCCAACATGGCATCAGACGTGAAGTTACCTTACGATGCAGCCTTAGATAGTGTTCTAAGTAGTTTAGAATGCAAGTTTATTTCGTCTTCTTCCTCGTTGAATTTCTGTCGCTCTACATACGTCATCTGGTATAATTGAAGCGATTGGCTATGAGCTACGTACAGGCGCATTTGATAGACATTCGTAGCGCCCAATAAACGGCTCTGGGTATTCGTAAACCACGCCTCAAATACGAGAAAATGAACATGTGGTTCCCAGACCACGTCTCAATGAGAAAGAGGTCTGACGTTAGCCAGGCTAATCTAGAGTTTCATGACAGAACTTTGTACTGTATGTGTTGCACTCAAAAGTTGAGGCAGATGAACATGAGCTTGCAGGAGCAGGTTTAAGATGACTAAATAGCCACTTTTCCATTGTCGGGTCAGTGCGAGCCAGGGCTTTAAACGGGCCGTTCTGGGCTAATAGCCTCGGACTGGTAGCACCGAGCCCAAAACCATGCTGCGTTTCTACTGTCGGATCTGCCACCAAAAATACGAACTGAGGAGGAGGAGCTTTAGTACTCTCTCCCAATACAGTTATATTTTCAGTCAGAGAAACAGAAGAAGCTCTCGAAAAACCAGCATTACTTTATTTTATGACATATGCGGAGCTAAAAATGGATATCAGAGAGTCCGGTATAAAGAGACGAGACGTACTGACATATAAAATAAAAACATGATTGTGATAGCCTGTATGATTTGTCTGATTTTTGGTCATAGTGGTCATATTTACCATGGTTACTATGGTAATGGTTAGCTGGCATAATCTTTTGCATCGCGTATAAATATTTCTGCCTTATACGGTGATCAGAATCCACATCGGATCACAAACAGAAGTTATTTCAAACACTCGCTGCTGTCTGAAAGTGAGTTTTAAGCTAAAATGATGTTAAAAGTCTTTAATGCTGATGCTCTGGTATATGAAATCATCCGTCGCTGTCGTCTCCTGACTCAGATAAACTCCGCCTCTGTTCGTAACCACTCCTCAAGCCCAAGTTGGCTCACTTTGGACCAAGGTATTCAGCGGGCCAAAAAACCCTGGCCATTGGCCTGGGGAAGCCTCAACGAGGGCCGATCAAGCCCCGAAAGTGACAGAGGAAACGCGACTGTCCCTGGCACGCACTAGCAGCCCGCTTTTGGCCTGACAGTGGAAATGTGGCTAATGATTGGAGAAGTCCTGCATGCATCACCAGAGAGAAGTCTGAAGTTTAACCGGAAATGACAGCTCTAGCGCAAGTTCTGCCAGGAAGACTCAATTGTTACTTCACTTATTACCTTCACATCTAACCAATCCTGTTCTTGTAGTATAAAAGATTGGTACTTACACATGTCTGAGTTTGCAGATGCTGACGCTTTCATTCACCTTCATCCTCCCCACCACCACCAGGATGGTCCTGTCCATACCTCCCAGGGGGTCTCTCACTCTAACTCTAACCCATACCTCCCAGGGGGTCGGCTGCGCCCCTGCCTTTATCTTCAGGCAGGAAATACAGTTTCCGTTACCCTCTGATTGTGAGCTACGGACGGGGCCTATGCCAAAGAACCTCATAACATTATACTTGCTTGCTGGTCTGTTAATAAATTAATGCTTTGTTACTTCATTTTACCTCCCGAGTCTTTCTGGTAGAAGTTCCAGTTATGCTATTTTGATTAAATATTACAAGGTCAAAACATTTAAAAAAGCATACATACGCACAGATGAATTGTTCACATAACACGCATTTAGTATCCACATAACAATAATGGATACGTGAGGAGGTCAGAAGATACTCATTTTGGAGTATTTAAAAAAACAAGTAATAAAAACTCAGTGAGTGTTTTAGCGCAATTTTCTGACGTCATGGGATCACAACACTAAGAGATAGTAAATGTTTTTATGTTTTTTTTTTTTGTTGTTTTTTTTTATTTTTTTTTTTTTGTGCGTTCCCGAGATTAGACCTTCCTTAACATAATGCCGAAAACCCGAAGTCTCTAGGTGGTCTGGTTGAGGAGGAGATAGAAGTGCAAGATTGGTGCGCACAGACAGAACAGAAATCATGAGTTAACAATCGCAATTTTGTCCGTAGGAAAATTGCGCTAAAAAAGCTAACAGTACTTTCGACTGTGTGTTAGATGTAACCCCAGAATTCAGGATGTTGTTATGTGATTGCTAAGGTGTGGTGTGAGTGGTTGCATACTGTCCCATGCCATCTCTGTGAAAATCTGACTGTAAATTCAGTCACTTAAATATTAATAGCAGAAACATGTGGAAAAGTGTAGTACTTTTTGGGTTTGTGAGCACTAATTATAAAAATCTGAACTAAACTACAATATGTAATATAAAACAATCTAGCTTGTGTTTAAAACACTACATCTGAGCCGGATTCTTTTTCAAAGACAAATGGGAAAAACAGCCTCAGCAAAAATCAATCAGTGGACCACATCAAAGAGTTTGAGGCAGATATTTATTTGAGTGTGCACAAAGAAAACCAGCAAACCATACACAGGTGTTAGCTTGAGCACAGACGGTTTACCCCATCATGTAAAAGGCTCACGTTGAGAGGTCACAAGGGGACCAGAATGGGGCTGCCTCTGCTATCAAATGGAGGTCAGCAGGAGGTTGGCCCAAAAGCACGAGTGATTGGGCCAGCCGGCTGAGCGCAGCTGCGAACAAAGGCCCTTCAGACTGCTGGCCATGGACATCAGCAATGAAATCTCCATTACTTTGTTAAACTGTGTCTGAGGCAGTGCCCTCACTATTATGTCAATGTCTAGGTTTAATGCTGATTCATATACTGCAAAAGAAAATCCCAGATTAAGTCCAGATGGCAGGACCCACTTTTAGCTGTGAAACTGCAACACTTAAATGACCAGAGAGGATCCTAATAATTATATATTTTTTAAGCAAATAAGCACATTTTTCATGCAAATAACAGAATATGGGCCCCTTTCCACCTGGCACTAACATGTGTTTTTCTATGATATTATCTGGATATTCTTTAGCTAAATAGCTTTTACATCTTGTATCATGTTTGATCAGATAGAGAGCCAGTCACACTTACCCACACACCATAATATGCATTTACAGAAAATGTTATTTTTAAAACATTTTAAAAACTTTGAATGCAAACTGCTTTCCATCACTTTGAGAGACAAAAAAGGGGGGATTTGGTCTATTGTGTTTCTCTACTTTAGACTTTAGAGACATTCCCACAGTGAAAGGATTCCAAAAGGGATTAGAAGTGAAGAAAAGAGGAGAATGTAAAGTTTTAAAGCAGCCTATAAAATTAGGCGGTGAGAAACATGAGTGAATATTTAGAAATTAAATATTCGAAATGGTCTTATTTGTGATAATGGTTACACTTTATTTTAAGGTGTCCGTGTTACAGTGTCGTTGTTACACAATATTAACAAACAAATAAATAAAACAAACAATAGGATAAAAAAAATTACAATTTCAATGTATTTCCCCCCCATTAAATTACCTTTTGGGATAAATTAGGAAATTTGTTCTACACATAAACACTTCACAAATGAAATACTACATCTAACCCCATTCACACAGCAATATCAGTAAATTACCGTAAAGTTACCAGAAGGACTTTCCGGTAAATGCACAAATGTGCTGTTCACATAAGCAAGGGTGTTACGTCTTTTTACCGGTAGCCTATACCATTTATATCAGTACAAAAATGTATCGGTAAATCAGTGATTTCAATCATCGGAAATGACCATTAACACTGAGCTACTGTAGATTCTTCCTTCAGCTGGAGGAGCTTCTGGCCTTGTACGTGCTCATATCGGTAATCTTCATTCTTTGTTTACACAGCATCATACCGGTACTTTACTGGTAATGTCACGACTTTTCAGAAGCCCTCTTTCACACAGAGATTCCGGAAAACTAAAATTAGTTTTGGAATTAGTTTAAATAAAACTTATTCCACTGATAATGTGTCCTGGGATCATTTGATTTTGGTTCATTCACACTGCCATTTTCTGGAATCTGTGCGTGCATTCACATGGAATGTTTAAGGATCCCGTAAACACACGTGACATCAGGATGTGACATGTAATGTAAGCGTCGAAAATGCGTTAGCTAGTGTTTCACACTTAGAGCTGAAGAGAGAGGCTCCCGAGACTGATCGATGCCCGGATGGATCCAATTTTCTGGGATTAATGCTCTGTGTAAGGGCCTACACTGGTAAATTGCCAGTATTGAACCTGTATTTTCGAAAAGGTCCTGTTTACACATGATCTCGTACCGGTAATTTACCAGTAAAGACTTTGTGAAAGGGGCTATTACTGTATTATTCCGAAAATAAGACGACCCTTATTATAAGACGACCTCCCCTTTTTCAAGATGTACCTTTTGAAAAATGGATTTTTGATAAAGAAAATGCTTTTATATAAAAATAATTTTCATACTGAATATTTTCATATTTTAATGTTTGTATTGAAAGTATGGTAAATACTGGTAAAATGTACCAACGATCACACTTAACCCTTGTGTGGTGTTCATATATTTGTTACTCAGCCAGTGTTCGTGGGTCTGGTGGACCCGCTGCATTTCTGGGTTTTTAATTCAACATAATCAAACAATTTATGTTAAAATACTCAACAGATGTTTACTTCATCCCAATTACAAGCAATATAAACAGCATATATGGTTAATATTTTCCCTTTATCTTTGTTAGATCACATTTAAGAATTGCAACCTTGTGCAGGAACGGCAGGGGTAGTTCACTCTCTCACACTTACACACAATCTCTCTCTCACATGCACTCACACACTCACGCACACACACACACACACACACACACACGGATATGTGGTTTGCGGGGACTCTCCATAGGCGTAATGGTTTTTCTAATGTACAAACTGTATAATCTATCCCCTACACTAACCCTACCCCTAAACCTACCAATCACAGACAACTTTTGGCCTTTTTTGAATTTCAAAAAACACCATTTAGTATGTTTTTTAGCCGTTTGGTTTATGAGGACACAGATGTCCTCATAAACCATGTTTACGTTGTAATACCCATGTCATTACACACATTTGTGTCCTCATAAACCATATACAAGAACACACACACACACACACACACACACAATAGCAGCAGGCCCTGACAGGAGGAGGACAGAGTAAAGGTACACAGGACCTACAATTTACACACTTTTATTAGCCCCGGGTCCAGTGGACCCGAACATCCTGTGTGTAATGTAAATGTGTAGGGGGGGTGTACAGTGTGTGGTCATTGAAAATGTGCTCTGATATATATTCTTCACAGAAAATGAGCCAAGGCCAATGAGTCTGAGGTTGAAAAAATAATTAATCGTATCATTTTTCTTTTGACAAAAAGTGAAAACGGGTCCAACAGACCCGAACAACATACAAGGGTTAAAAATAAACACTTTTTGGCATATCATTAAAATAATGTGTTGTAACACGACGATCCAAGGAAGAAGAAGAAGAAGATGAGGTATAAACACAGGTTGTATTTAAACAACACAGAACAAGATTCTTAACCTGTGACACAGTGTGCTATGCACAAACAATAACTGGACTGAACAGAAGAGTTATAAATTCACAATAAATAAGGACAATAAACGGGAACAGCTGACAAGACTTAACTAATTAGAAACCATAATGACTAACGAGAACTAATACAGACAAGACAGAAACTGAACTAAACTGAACATATATGTATGTGACACCTGTAGCCAATCTGAATGATATAACAATTAGGCTATCCATCTCCATAGTGAAAACCATGTAGCCTACCAAAATTTCATTAACAGTAGAAGTGAAATCGGTTACACTATATTTTAAGGTGTCAGTATTACTGTGTAATTATACATTTAAGTGTTGAGTAATAATAATTAACTACATGTAAATACCATAGGGTTAGGGTTAGCATGAGGGTTTTGGTTTAGGGTTAATTGCATGTAATTATGAATAGTTGTTAGTTATTACTACAGTAACTACATGTAACAAATGTTAAAGTAAAGTAAAAATAAAGTGTTACTGTGAAATCTTATAGTTTTGAAATCTGGGTACCGTCTTCCATTTTTAAATCACGCACGGGGGAAGTTTGGTCCCGTCAGTGAGGCACGCAAACATTACAGTCACGCGGCTCTTAGACAGTAAACTTTTCTTTGACTGTTTGCGTTTTTAAGACTGTCTTTTTGCGCTCACGATCTTCTAACATTACACTCTGACATACCGTAGTTCTCGGCACACTCGTTTTATGCATATTTGTTTGCCTAATGTTGCGGGAGTATTATTGACACGTAAAAGTCTAGACCCTGAATATAAGACAAACTCGTTATTTCATATGTATTTCTCATAAAAAAAACATTGTCTTGAACATAGCCACGATATAAGCAGAATAAGTGATAATGAATTAACAACGGACTTGAATTATTGAAAAATAATGTACATCTGCTTTTTGTGGTGACCGCATTACCACCACTGGTGTGCACTATTGTTCAATAATTCAACAGCCCATCGTCAGTCATTCCTTATATAAAGCTGTGTGACTTCTGAAACTGTTTAGAGGATCTTACACAACCTTCAGTATAAATTTGATTGAAAATGCTAATAGTATTTCAAGGCAATATCTGAATGCAGAAATACATCTACTGCATGTAACATTAGACAAAACATTTAATTTGGGAATTTGTCCAAATGATCGGATCATGATTGGTCTTACACCTGGCATTTATTGTAGTTAACTGCAATCCAACTGTCAGATCACAAAAAGCATGTTAATACAGGTATAAAGTCTAGATCATGGATTAATGATTCGTTTCGTTGTGCAATGTTCCAGAGTAAGCGAGTAAGCATTTGGTTTTGTGCAGGGATTTATTTATTTATTTGTGTGTCTCTCAGCTTTAACTGATAAGATTTTTGCTTCCAATCCTCCATCTGTCCTTCAGCGTTGACCTCACCAGGTGCCTCATTTATAACCACCGCGTACGCACAAAACAGGCCATGAAAAGAGGCGTACGCCACTTCCGACACATAAGTTGTGATTTATAAAAACAAACTTGACTGGAAAATTTGCGCACCTGCACGCAAACTCTGAGTCTCTGACCCATAAGCACAAACATTTTGGAGACGGAGCAGTTTGGCGACACTGATGGTGAGCTGGAGTTAATGGCTTTTTGGTCACTTTTATACAGTGTAAATAAAATTATACATACACAACAAGATAATACAAATATAATTTCACTCACCAAGCCTATCACATGAAGCAAACTGTCTTTTTCTTCTTCTTCTTCTTCTTCGATTTTATTGCGGGTAGCACCAACATTAAGGTGCATTATCGCCACCTACTGTATTGGAGTGTGGACCAGAAGCAAACTGTCACGGTTTGGGTTTTCTTGTCATATGCTGAGTCCCAATTCGCATACTATCCGTCCTAAACAGTATGCGAAACTAGAATTAGTACGTCCCAAATCGTAGTATGTTGAAATGAGTATTCCAAAGATACCCGGATGGTCTACTATTTCCGGTTAGAATTCGAAGTGCAGATCAATGCATACCTCAACGGCTAATATTACCCACAACCCATAGCGTGCGGGAGGGAGGAGCTTTGTGGTGATGGTGGTGATGTAAACATGGCAGCCGGATGCAGCAGCGGAGATGCGCCCTCAGTTTTTAAGTGTAAGAATTCAAATGTTTAACCCTAATTACAGTTATATTTTATTGTCTCGTAATATTAATGGGTTTATGTTGTGCCAAAAAAGTACCGTGTTTATCTTGTAGGGTCCGATGAAGATACTGAGCGCCTCATTGGGGTTATCAGGCTACAAAACAATAAATAAAAAGGCTCTAGTACAGTGTCATGCAAGTGTTTTTTTTATGTATTTCTTTTGATGTTTCTGTCTTAGATTTATCCCTTACTATAAACCCTTATGAAAATAAACACCTTTTACTACACTAACCATAGTTTAACCACACTGACTTATTTGTAGTAATACTGTGGCTGTACAAATGTTAACTTTATCAGTCCAACCAAAGAAACATGGTTACTACACTTTTACTATAGTAAAAGCATGGTTCATTTTCATCTGGGTATTTTTGAATATTATACATAAATGTAAAATTAAGTATAACATACGTTAAACAATAGTTATACTATAAACTTTAAATATTTTAACTCAGAAAATAAGTAGCTTTCGTTACACACATTGCACGTGAACGTCAGAACCAGCCGCCTCACAAACGACCTGCGTTTGGTTGATCTACGACGACGCCCTGCTTCACTCCTCAATTTGGTAAAACACATTGTAAATGTATTGTGGAAAAAAAGATGGGAATAGTAAATAAAATTATATTGGACATATAAGAATGAATGAAATGTAAAATGTTTTGTTAACAGTCGCGGTGTGCGTAACTAGGCAACCACGTTCTCCTTCACGTTGCATGACATCATCGAAGTATGTCCCAGAACGTGCATACTCTTTTGCTACACACTCAAAAGTATGTACTTTTTCCTCACAAAAAAAGTACATACTTTTAGGTCGTAGTATAAGTAGGCGAATTGGGACTCAGCCATTGTCATGTTTCTGTGTCTTGTCATGTGATTCCCTGTTTGTCATGTGATCCTGCCATGTGTCTTGTCATTGGTTAATCGTCAGATCATTGTTCACAGGTGTTCCTTGTCTTGTAATTAGTCTATGTATTTAAGACCTCATGTTTGCTCTGTGTCCTTGTCGAGTATTGTTTGTTCTATGTCCCAGATCCAGTTTCTTGTTTTCTAGTTTAATGCCACGCCATGCTTTTGTTTTATGTTTGATCTTGTTTTTGAATTGTTTTGCTATTAAAGTTGCGTTTGGGTTCTCAACCAGCTTGCCTCCAGTGAATCTTTCGTAACACAAACATCCAGCGCTTCTTAAATGTCCGCGCTAGCGAGCACGTTTGGGCCGCTTAGTGAAACTGACTGCATGTAGCATAGCCTATATATCTATAACTGCAGATGAAGGAAAACTGTAAATCTTCATTGAAAAAAATCTATGAATCTAAATCTATGTATATATAAATCTATGTTTTACATCTGATATAAACATAATATGCCATTCCCATTAACCCTCTGGGGTCGGCAAACGCACCCGCGCGTTTTGCTGGATTTTCTTCACATTGTAGCACAATAAACAAAAAAAATTTACTCCGTCATTTATGGTCATACAGAAAAAAGAAATATAAAAAAAGAATCTGTAAGTGGACACATTTCAAAAGTAGAAATATCACAACCAAATCAAAACATTGTGCTTTTGTAAAATAAAGAAAATAAACAGGGTGTGCTTTCTGCCTCCCCGTCGCGGTGAACTTTTTTTTCTTAAGCACGTCTATAAACTGAAACAAAACTCAGCGAATACGTGTCACACATTTATGAGCCATATACCTTTATAATAATTTAAGTGTGTACTTTTAAATGATCGGATTCAAACTGAAAACAAATATTCTCTGTTTAAGTAATTTGTATAAAACCAACAAGATGTCCAGTATCTCAAACTCGTAACCTCAAAAACAAAGCACGAAAAAACTTCACAAGTCTCTGCTTTTCGTCGAGTTTGAAAGACGCGCCGTGAGCTTACATTGGATTTACCTCAGAAGAAGAAGAACGTGATTTGAAGACAAGAAAGAAATTCTTACTTATTAGTTTATGTTATTGTTGCATAAACTTCACATTGCAGTTGTACTGTTGCTAGATATATGGTGAATATTATAATATTAGACCCGTGTTTACTGTTACTGTGTTTGTGGATATCTGCTCAAACGGAGATATGTATATGGTAACCATAATGTTTCATATTTTGCAGTGCGATCGCGTTTGAAAAGCAAAATGCACCAAACATTAGGTTTCATGTTTTTACTATTATCTCATTTCATATCATCATAACGAATGGAAACATTTGAAGTAACATATGATAATCAATATATTTTTCTCTAGCGTAGTTGTTACTGAAATCTTTTGGAAGATTTATAGGCTGCTATAGGTTATTGTTATTATTATTTTATGCAGCACTGCGCATAGCCTATGCCTACAAGGCACAACCTGGTGTTCATTATATTATATATTGTTGGAAACATTTGTGTGTGTATGTGTGTGTGTGTGTGTGTGTGTGTGTGTGTGTGTGTGTTCTGTGAATTTTAAAAAGCAATTTTAACCAAATCTAGGGCCTATAGTTTCTCTTGATATCAGTATGTTCACTTTTTTTTCTTTCAGGGCCCAGATGCCACTGAGTCCTGCTGACTTCAACATTCACATGAGTCTCTGTATATGAACATGGTAAAGTGAAAATCAAACACCTTGGAAATGAAAGGTATGTACAATGTTTTTAGGAATGGCACAAAGGTCTCTGTCTTTGGATCATTGTTTTCAATAGTGTGCTTTTTTGTCATTTGTCGTTAGGGAGTGTCTTTGTCTTTCTCAGGTGTGAAAACCATGCATATTAATGATGTGATCACGCCTCCCCGCATAAAGCTTTCTCACACAAAACACGTCTTACAAATCTAAAATCAATATATTGTCTTCTCTGAATGAGCAGTCAGGGTGATTTTCACATAGTTTTGGAGCAAATATTCTAGGCTACATGATACAATTTTCAAAAGTCTTGTGAAGAAATAATCAGTATGGGTTTCATGGCCTTATTTCAGTGACAACTTTTTTTTTGTATTCTCACAAACCACGCATAAATGTCATTATCTCAAAACTACAAACTTTTACATACATGCTGCTGATATATTATTGTAGCAGAGTTTGTGCTGAATACAGTGTAATTAGACATTAGCCATGAAAATGTCACAAGTAACAGAAATAAGCACAAATGTCAGAGCATGTCAGAACACCTCCAGGGCCAGAAAACCCCTCAGACCCCAGAGGGTTAATGGAGTTAACACTTAAATTACATGAAATCATTACTGAGAAGTTACCAAAAAAGATTATATTCTAATAAATATAAATATTTGTAGTAGATGCAATGCTTTCGAACACTTTTCCTGTAGCATGCTGTGTTTTAATGTTTAACTACACAGATGATTGCTTATCATGATAATAGCAGATTGTCTGAGAAAATATTTTCGTGCAAACAATGCACAGCAAGGCCTAGCTGTTTCCATTAAAAATATAAAGCAATTAAAAATACTATTTGGCCAATGAAAAGATTGAGAAAAAACTTTCTCTGAAATGTATTTTATGTTATTTGATTTATTTATTCAGAAACAAGGCAAGGATAGACTACTAAATTATATTTAGCAATGTAATGTGACAGCACATCCATATCTCATATTTTCCTAATGTCTTGTACCGTTAAACATGGTTTCACGTGGATGAATATGTTAAATGCAAATTATATGCAGATGAGGATATGCATAGTAAAACTAGGCGTTGTAAGCTCCATATATGGTTATTTCGGGGTGGAGACGCATGTGCGCACAATCCTCCTCTGACTGGGATTTATAAAGGGAATTGAGCGCAGGTTCTGGCATATGCACGGTTTTATAAGTCTGAATATTTATTACCGTACGCAGTTGTTGGCTTTCGGGCGTATGTACGCTTTTAGTAAGGATCCTACGCACAGTTTTATAAATGAGACCCCTGGTGCCTGGACTGAATTTTGTTACATTTCCAAGAGAGTGAAGAAATGGAATGCTTTCTCACAAGCAAAAATAATGATTAGCCCCTTGAACTGTTGCAGTGTAGCTTAATAACATTTTCTGCGCTAGTATCATCCTAAATTGACATTGTGACTAACCACTAAAGCAATGGCGAGACTAGGCAAGTGTGAATATTCAGATCAAAAACCCCTGACAGCTTTCAAAAAGAGAGTAAAGTCAAAAAATGTGCTCAAGAAGCGCCTTTGAGAAATAAAAAGGCTAATTTTCAAATTAAGCCGAGTGATTTGGGGGAAGGAAAAAAAGGGTCAGTCGCAGAAGAAGTGTATAGTGTGAGAGGATCAGCTGATTTCCATATTAATTGAAGGAGATGTGTGTGAGCCGGAGAGTTGAGGAGCTCTTGGCTGTGCTGCAATATTATCCTCAGCTCCACTAGTCACTAATGGCTGAAGTACCCAAACTCAGCATGACTAATAAGACGCAGGGGGATGGAGAGGGGCTGCGGCACGTCCTCAGAACATAGTGCCATCAATCACACAAAGGAAAAACAAGGCAATTAGCGAGACCACAAAAGAAAAAGAAAAAAACATGAATTACTTTATTAGTTGTAAGCAACAAGCTAACACATTGTTTAGGTTACCAAAGCTAGCGAAAGTTGCTAATATTAAATATGAATGGTTTTTGACATCCATATGGATGTGTTTTGGTATCTCTGCTGTTTACTCAGGTAATTGGGGTAGTGTACCTAAGGGCCATCACTGAATTCAACAGCAGATCTGAGAAGATCAACAGAAAATAAAAAGTGACCTTGTCAATGTCAGTGTTCATGGATTACACTGAGCGTGTTATTCCCAAAAATGTTTCTCTGTGCGTAACCTTTCAACAGACTTTAAAATGACTTTCCTTTTCATCTGACAACACCTAGTTGTTGTCAATCATTAGTCACATTTTAGGCAACAGTTATGAAATATGATCACAAAACACCGTTAATGAGAAGGCCACCAGTGAATGGTTGCAGGCGAGTGGCAAAAAATCTAAATCACATTTGTTATTCAGGAATTTAAAGGTGCTATAAGCGATGTTACGCGTTTTTTAGGCCAAAACATTTTTTGTCACATACAGCAAACATCTCCTCACTATCCGCTAGATGCCTGTCCCCTGAACACACTGTAAAAAAACGCGGTCTCTCTAGACACTTCACAAACGGCAACAAAAACAAAATGGGCTCACCCGCACCACGAAACACAACAAACAGTGTTCCAGCCAATAACTGGCGAGAAGTATTTGAGGGTGGGGTTTGGGGGGTTAGTGCGCGTACACATGAAGGGGGTGTGGAGGAGAGAGAAGCATGAAGAGGGAAGTTTGAATTATGGCCGACACACGACCAAAGAGACGACGTTACGATGAACAAATTGCAAAGAAGAGGGACAAGGATAAGCAAAGTACCGAATTTAAATTGGAAAAACCTTCGAAAGGTGGCGAGAACTCCGCCGGCAGAAGGGATTCCAATCCGTTCATTCAGTTGCTCTGTTTTTGCAGAACTGGTGGGTAAATCCATTTTTCTTTCTAAATTGACGTTCATGTTCGCCAAACCAACACAAGGATGTAATTAGCTAGAACCATGAAGTCAGGGTTAACTTTGGTGAATACAACATATATGTTTCTAGCAGCTAGTGATCAATCTCTATTGTAAATGATCAAGCAAATTCACAGTTGGGCGACAATTTGTGTGAATGATTGTTTTCATCCACTGTTTGTTATGAATTTGAATGTTCATTTATAGGCTATTGACAACTTTGACTAAATTTATTTACGACGCCGCCGTTGTTTATGCTCACTGGGAAACGCAAAGCTAACGTTATCTTGCTATTATTACGTCCTTGTATGGGAGCTATAGTTATAACCTCAGGTTGCGAAACGATTTTAAGATAATGTTTCTCTTTTTCTGCTTCCTGTTCTGCAATATATAAAAGCATTTATCTAACTTGGCGACATTACACATTGAATGAAGTATCAGTAAAACTTAACTTTGTTTTTAGTGACTACTTTGACTTTCCTTTATGCCGGAAGGGAGGGGAGGAGGGAGGAGACGGGATGAGGAGGGAGGGAGGGTCTAGCTAGCCTCCGTTTTGTTTGACAACAATTTGAATGTCAACAAGAAGTTACGTCTCCCGACACTGCTTATAGCACCTTTAATGCATTACGTTTGTAAAGAAAAACAAAACAAAACTAGCCTGGGTTTCCCCATACTGCCTTGAGCAGCGCGATTTTATTCACGCTGCAAGGTAGTCTGGACACCATGGACTAATTTTTCCCCTGAAATAGGGAACCAATCACAGAACGGGGAGGGAGCAGGAAGACGATGACGAAGTATATGCGACACACCGAAGCAGTTTGTTTATCTATGGATCCAACATGACAGACGTAAAAATATATGCATATTTTTAGGAACACATCTACAAAAATATGCCTGTATTTCAAGTTGATAAAATAATTTAAAATCCACATCAGTTTATTTGTGCCGACGCGCCACGCCCTCCCAGGATCTATAACGTTACCAAGGCTACTTCCACTTTTAAAAATGCATCACAACCGCGCGCGCGCGTTCTGCTTGCAGTCGTCAAGATAGATGCTGAGGAGTTGAAGAAAAGAATAGCTAGTGGAGATTGTAAAGTTGTCGACAATACGTCATCAAAAATCAAGTCTAGTGTGTGGGAGAAATTTGGAGTTATCTGAAGAAAATATTGTGAAAGGCTTTGCTGCATGCATTTTCGTGTTGGATAGCCGCAAATGTGGAACTTCATCCCTGAGGAAGCACGCAGATAACTGGTAACAAAGCAGCTCTATCGAACGGTATTTTTCATATTTAACACTGTTAGTATGTGTGGTGTGCAGGGTGTGTTTGAACCCAAAATTGTCAGATGTAGGCTAGACGAAATTGTGTGGCATATAGTGGTGTAGCCGCGTCTGTTCGATTTGTGTGGTAACGTTAGCCATGTTCTTCATGTATCGGCCTTTTGACAGCTTCGGCTGAAGTTGTCCTTAATGGTCGTGTAATAACTTCTGTATGACCTGGCAATAAAAATGTTTGTAAGTGTGTCTATAATGTGATAGTCTAAACTGATTTTATTTCGGGTGCGGGTCGGGTGTCGGTTCTATTTTAAGCGGGTCGGTGCAGATTTTTATTAGTGCTGCTGTTGGAAAACGGGTCGGGTGCGGATTTACAAAATCGGACCCGTGCAGGACTCTCTGGTGTACACATAAATCTCTGACCCATCGTCGTCTTCTTCGTTGAATATCTGTCGCTCTACCTACGTCATCTGGTATAATTTGAAATGATTGGCTATGAGCTGCGTACAGGCGCATTTGATAGACATTCGTAGCGCCCAATAAACGGCTCTGGGCATTCGTAAACCACGCCTCAAATACGAGAAAATGTACATGTGGTTTCCAGACCACGTCTCAAAGAGAAAGTGGTCTGACGTTAGCCAGGCTAAAACAAAACTGTATTTACAGGCAAAATCAAGAAATGATGGACACACTTTATATTAAGTGTCTTGACTATGTGTAAACATTTAAATTAATCATTCGGTACAATGCACTTATTGTGTACATGCATGTTTTTACACTAAAATACATGCATGCAATTTCAGCTAAAAAAAAATTCTATGACCACATCTATAATTACACTGTTGACCTTCCCTTTCCTTACCCATATACCTACCCATACAACTAAGGGTACGTTTACACGATAAAGATATGCTTAAAACAGAGAAGTTTTTCCTTTGAGTTTTCCGTGAACAGACGACACCATTGTCAAAACGATCCCCATTCACACGAATCCACAAAAACGACTAAAAAAACTGTATTCTGCTGCCAGACCATTAGATGGCGATGAAACACTATAGACTGAATAAGTAATAAGCATGTGCATGATGTCATCGTCTTCAGAGATTCGTGTTTTTGTTGTTTACACAGAGACCGTTTTCAAAAACTTTGCGTTATTATCATTACCCAAAACGCCATTATCGTGTAAACAAACGGCCAAAATGCATAAAAAGTTTTACGTTTTTAGTTTAAAATGATGTTGTGTAAACAGCCCCCAAACCTGTCCTAACCTTACCCATTGTCACATGCTCACTCTGGACTGTATGAATGCAATCTGGATGTACTACAACCGCCATGTTGTCATTATCACATGACCAACAAGCATCTGTGTCACTTCACTGTCATTCACAAATCCTCTCCTGTGGCCTCATGGGATAGTAAAGTGTCCATCTTATGAACACTTCAGAATCTTGCCGAAAGTAGTAGGTCATCCGGATACTTTTTGCCCACTCCTTTATCAGTACTACTGTGAATTCAGACATCCTCCTGTCACATACTGTTTTTCACCTATACTATATGGGCCATTCTACAGAATTGGTTCAAAGTCAGAGTTGGAAACTTTTTTTTTTTTTGTATGTATGTATACAAATTGTATAATATCCAAGGTACACATTTCTAGTAATTGTGCAGTTAATTATCGTATTGCATTTTCAGAAAATTTTGGAATATTTTTCCTCTCCCCAAATTTGTCACTACCGCAACACAATAATAAATCATTTAATTAGAAGCCTTATATTGACCTATTCATATTTTGTTTACATCTACCTTGTAAATATATTTTTGCTATTAAAAAAAAAAAAAAAAAAAGGTTTTCGTTGATCAATAACAATTTTAACAATATTTCAAGTGTAATTTATAAGATTTGTTGTATTTTGAATCCAATCTTTCTTTGTAAATGATATTAAGTTAATCATACTGATTTCAAAGTTAAGGATTCATTAGTTTGAATATACATTGAACCAAACACTATAATAACATCTTAGCTGATAATTCAATATACTTTATTTTAGACAAAACATCCATGTTTCGGTCGTGACGGCACATTTTCTGTAGTGACAGTAATGTTTTGGAAGCGACTACATCACATTACAGAATTTTAACTAGCATACTAAAACACTACTAAAACATACTAAGATACTAATTATTTGCATAACTGTACAAAAAATGTTTATTTCCCCCAAATAAATGATTATGTGTCCCCCCTTTGTCACTACCAAAACAATGATGACATGTTTCGGTCATGACTGTTTCGGTAGTAACAATTTTAGATACTTTTGAGCCTAGATCAAAGATGATAGCCAGCACATGATTACCTAGCACAGTTCTGAACAGTTGTACACACATAAAAACCAAAAAGGTTTGCTTAATTGCAAAAAAAAAGGTGTTTGGTAGTGATGCTCCTTAAAGTTACACACATATTTTCAGACTTAACACATTTCCCTCAAAATGATGGTACCTATCTATAATGAATGAGAGGCTATGAGGACACAGGAATATTTCCTGATCAAAAATGTAGGGGTGTGGTTAAAATCACACTGTTTCGGTAGTGACATGAAAATGCGGGACACATTTTTTTTACATAAAGTTTCATGATTTAAAAATAAAATAGAATTTTTTTTTTTTTTTAAACTTCACTTTTTAAAAGAAATTTCAAAACGAAAAGAAAAATCAAAAAGATATTTTTAAAAACAACAATGGAAAAAAAAACGAAAAACAACAACAACAACAACATTTCAATATCATCCTCACAAGTTGAAATTTAAGGGTTAGGGTTCGGGACAGCCACCTCCCAATTGAAAGTACCCAGTTGTCATGAACTGCATGATGGAAGCAGAGACGGTATTCGGATATAAATGCAGCAATAGAATTTAATTAACAAAGACTTGATAAAACTCAGAACTGGAACAGGCAAAACTCACGGAAGATACATACATTCATACATTCAATAACTGACCCCGAACAAAAGAACACACAGGGTTTAAATACACAGCGGGATGAGGGAACGAGACACAGATGGGGGAAGTGAGCACAATAATCAGGACCATACAAACTGACAAGACCACGCACCTGAAACAAGGAAACTAATAATTAATATGACTGCAGACTAGGACTAACTAAATGCAATGAACAGGAACAAGAAACTGAATGTAAAAACCAAAGACAGAGAAAACACAAACCAGAAACATGACAAAATAACACACCGTTACACCAGTAAATGATGATTTTATATATATTAAGCTTACTGATATGTGTATATTATTGTGGGTTTCAATAGATAATAGAATGATCTTTGTAAACATCTAAAATTTGAATACTTAAAGGGACACTTCACCCATTTGCTTTAAGCTTTAAGTCATATTTTTGAATGGTCGTGCACTATTCCCTCATTTTCCCCTGAAACGGGAGAAATACGGATTTCAGTGTTGCAGTTCAAGCTTATAATGATGTAAAAATCCTCATTTGGCTTCATTCTAAGCAGGAAGTCCCATATCTTTGTAGAAGGGTTGAGACTACAGACACTCGTTCCTCATTTTTCCAGGGGGTGGGACTCACTCACGCTACAGGCCTATTACAGATCAGTGGGTGGGACTTCACTTGCAAAAGCTAAAAGCAATATCTGCCATCTTATCTGGAAGCTAAGCTAACAGGCACTGTGGAGCCAGATGTGAAGTTACGAGAATGGCGGAAGGTACTCAATATGATATGGAAGAAGAGGATTTCGAAAGTCTGATGCTCGAATCAGATGTTTGTGGCTACCTTTACGAGCCGCAATATAGCGAAGAGCAGCTGAGGCTGATGGAGGAACAGGAGGCGGCTTCTGCAGCCGAGGCAGAAGACCTGTCTGTCGCGGACGCAGACTGGACTTCCCGGTACCATGCAATAATTCACCATTTCGAAAGAAATACAAACGAGGAGTAATTCACTAATGAGTTTGCCAACTAACTGGACATTTTCTGTGATATGAATTTCAAACTCTGGTGGTAGCTAGCCTTGTAGACGGAAGAGTGATTTCTAGGCGGATACCTCATAGGCGGTGTTCTAGATTAGTGGGAGTGGCTTGCGGAGCTGTGCAATGTGGTGCATTGTGGGAGTTGTTTTCTTCCATACAAATGCGCCCTAAAGTCACTTTCTGTCTTTGCTCGGTCAAGAAGGCACCAAATTCTAAATTTATGTTACATTTCGACTACATATATGACCCACTTTCAATAAAGATTAATGTTCCCACGGGTGAAATGCTCCTTTAAATGCTTTTTAAATGTGTTTTTTTGGACAGCATTTTACACCAATTCTGTATGGCCCATATAGTAGGGAAGTATGTGATTTTGGATGCAGCTATTTTCTCTGTCTGGCCTTGTTTGATGTTTTACAGTCTCAACTTCTCATTGTTGATCGCCCTGAAGGACTTACCTGTGTTTCGTTTCCTGATTTAATGGATATATAATTTTTCTAGAAAGATAAGTGACGGTTTTTCATATGTACGTGAACTACTTACCTGAAGCTTTGTTTCTGATGGACATGAAAGCTATCTTCCTGATCCTTGGTTAAGGTTAACCTGTAAAAGAATATATCCTGTTTTCATGTGGATTTGGATGTTTAATTACATATCTGGGATACTTGCCTGTATTCTCCGAGCAATTTGTGTATTCCAGTTCGTGTTTAAAGACAACGTAGACTGCATGTGAACTCACTTCATCTGTAATCCAGTATTGCAATGAACTCCCGTTCCCGGGTTCATCTTCATCCTTTCATGGTGTGTCATTACACCCATATTCACTTCAATAGCAGCACAAGTGTTTTTCAATACAACGTGAGCACAATAAGTACATTGTACCTAACAATTACTACTTTAGCATATTGTAGTTAATGATATCTATACAGTGGGGAGAACAAGTATTTGATACACTGCCGATTTTGCAGGTTTTCCTACTTACAAAGCATGTAGACGAGGTCTGTATAAGTATTTGATCACCTACCAACCAGTAAGAATTCCGGCTCTCACAGACCTGTTAGTTTTTCTTTAAGATGCCCTCCTGTTCTCCACTCATTACCTGTATTAATTGCACCTGTTTGAACTCGTTACCTGTATAAAAGACACCTGTCCACACACCCAATCAAACAGACTCCAACCTCTCCACAATGGCCAAGACCAGAGAGCTGTGTAAGGACATCAGGGATAAAATTGTAGACCTGCACAAGGCTGGGATGGGCTACAGGACAATAGGCAAGCAGCTTGGTGAGAAGGCAACAACTGTTGGCACAATTATTAGATAATGGAAGAAGTTCAAGATGATGGTCAATCTCCCTCGGTCTGGGGCACCATGCAAGATCTCACCTCGTGGGGCATCAATGATCAAGAGGAAGGTGAGGGATCAGCCCAGAACTACACGGCAGGACCTGGTCAATGACCTGAAGAGAGCTGGGACCACAGTCTCAAAGAAAACCATTAGGAACACACTACGCCGTCATGGATTAAAATCCTGCAGCGCACGCAAGGTCCCCCTGCTCAAGCCAGCGCATGTCCAGGCCCGTCGGAAGTTTGCCAATGACCATCTGGATGATCCAGAGGAGGTTGTCTGATGAGACAAAAATAGAGCTTTTTGGTCTAAACTCCACTCGCCGTGTTTGGAGGAAGAAGAAGGAGTACAACCCCAAGAACACCATCCCAACCGTGAAGCATGGAGGTGGAAACATCATTCTTTGGGATGCTTTTCTGCAAAGGGGACAGGACGACTGCACCATATTGAGGGGAGGATGGATGAGGCCATGTATCGTGAGATCTTGGCCAACAACCTCCTTCCCTCAATAAGAGCATTGAAGATGGGTCGTGGCTGGGTCTTCCAGCATGACAACAACCCGAAACACACAGCCAGGGCAACTAAGGAGTGGCTCCGTAAGAAGCATCTCAAGGTCCTGGAGTGGCTTAGCCAGTCTCCAGACCTGAACCCAATAGAACATCTTTGGAGGGAGCTGAAAGTCCGTATTGCCCAGCGACAGCCCCGAAACCTGAAGGATCTGGAGAAGCTCTGTATGGAGGAGTGGGCCAAAATCCCTGCTGCAGTGTGTGCAAACCTGGTCAAGAACTACAGGAAACGTATGATCTCTGTATTTGTGATCTCCAAATATTAAGTTCTGCTTTTCTGATGTATCAAATACTTAAGTCGTGCAAGCAATATAATGCAAATTAATTACTTACAAAGTGATTTTCTGGATTTTTGTTTTAGATTCAAATCATTCACAGTTGAAGAGTACCTATGATAAAAATGACAGACTTCTACACTTCTAAACTGGCAGTGTATCAAATACTTGTTCTCTCCACTGTACAAAGTGGGTGTCTTCCTATATCACTACACAGCATCCCTCCTGGTTCTCACCTGCACTGTTTCAGCCATCACCCACACATGCCCTTTTGAACAAAAGTTCCGCCTCTTCATTCGTCACCCGTGACACTCCTTCGTGTCTCCAGTTCATCTGTATTAAAAGATTACCTGTCTACTTATTGCTATCAAGTCGAGATGTCTGCATCCTTGGACATCTCTCTCCTCATCCACGGTCTCCACCATCACCTGCAAAACAGTAAACTCTATTACTATCCTGTTATCTTCACAAATTGCTATGTAAAATTTAAATTTTAAAATTGTTTTTAACATGTGCTCATCTTCTGTAATACAATCTATCCATATTTCCATTAACCATCTGTCTGAGTCTGATATCCCATAACAGTGTGATGCAAATTATTCATTGTTTTACCCAACATTCTTCGTATGTACGTTTTGTATGATCTGCTCATGTTTTACATTTTAGCTAGAAATTGTGTGTGCAATCATATGAAACCTAATACACCACTTATGAATCTCATGATTTCTTTTAAACTTATTTTTGGCATTTGTTGCCTTTATCTGTACAGTATAGAGTTGACAGGAAGCACAACACACTCTCATGACATTCAGTAAATATAATGGTGACTTGGCTGTGAGTTTGTATTAATGCAGTCCGATTTGCTTACACCCAACTGAGGGTTAGGTTTAAAGGTACAAAATCGTATGATATCTAAAAAAGATATAGTAAAATCTTGTATGAATTGACACCACCAACTTGTACAACTGTTAAATATCCTCATGAGAATGGGTTCGGAAGAAATGTTGGAGAGGGAGAGAGAGAGAGGAGGACAGGATTGAAAAGGACCACGAGCCGTGACTCAAACTCAGATCAGCCAAACGAAACCATGTTACACATTGGAGATCTGCCCATGAAAACTGAAAACATACCGTATGGCCCTCAGTCTGTCTGAAAACACAATGACTTTAAATAGAATAAGACATTATATATTTTGCATTGCTTATACCAGTGTTACCTTAGGCCATGTCCACACTAATATGTTTTCGTTTGAAAACGCATCTTTTTCTCTCCGTTTTGTCCTTCCGGCCACACTAAGACAACTAAAACAACAAACAAACCTTTTTGAAAACACTCTCCAAAGTGGATAAATTTGAAAACGCCATTTTCGCGTTGTAGTGTGGACTGTGAAACGAGGTATTTAAAAATGATGGGGTAAGTTTAGTCATATGACGCATATTGTACCAATAGATATTCATGTTTATACCGGTAATGTGCCCTTCTATGTGCTAGTCACTTTCATACTGCTGCCAAAATATTCTACTTTGCACACTCTTCACAGTTGCATTTTAGACCAAACATATAATGGTGAGTGATATTTTGCTAAATAAAATTCTGTTTTAAAAAATAGAATAACAGACCTTAAAATGAGAAGCATAAAGATTGCTTCCGTCAATGTTGCCCCTTGGAGTGGAAAAGAACTGAAGGAAGGAGCCACAGTTTATTTTTCAGGATGGCAGATGCCTGGAGGAATATGTGAAGGACATCGTTGATATCAGCCACCGAGCCACCATTCTGTCACACTTTCATTGTGTTTGGTTTTCATTTTCTTGGTCTCTTAGGGGCTGTTTACACGACACTGTTTTCAACTAAACTTTTTATGCGTTTTAGACGTTCATTTACACAACAACAGCGTTTTGGATGGCTAAAAATGCACATTTTTAAAATCGGGTTTCAAAGTGCAAGTTTTTGAAAACGGTCTCCATGTAAACAACAACGCAAATCTCTGAAAATGATGATATCATGCACATGCACATTACATGTTCAATCTATAGTGTTTCATCGCCATCTAATGGCCTGGCAGCAGAATACAGCGTTTTTGGTCGTTTTTGTGGATCCGTGATCATTTTGACAATGGTGTCGTCTGTACGTGGAAAACTCAAAGGAAAAACGTTTCTGTTTTAAGCATATCGTTGGCATGTAAATGTAACGGGAGGGGAACGCTGACTGTTTGACAACCTGTGAGGGTGGGTTTATGTCTATCAGGTGTGTATGTGTATCTGCAAGTCTCTGTTCACAGGTGCGTCCAATATTACTGATGAGCCAGCGGTACAAAGCGATTGGGAGATCCACTGAATAAAAGCCAGCAGGCAGCCCTCCCCGGGTGCTCCTTCACTGTGACAGATGCCTGAAAGTCTCAGTGCCTGTGAACCTTTGGATGTACGCCTCCACGCGGTGGCAACCATCTCGATTGACTCCTGGCAGCTAGAGGCCTACAAGATCAACCAGTGCGCTCTAGTCGTCCTGTTTGAGGAAAGTGGGAATTCTTACTACTTACGAATGAGTGGGCACTGACGTGTATCTGTTTAGAACTGATTTCCCTTCCCCTGTCTCACAGCTCGGATCAACGGTTCCAGTTTCCCCACTGGCCATTTGGAGTGTACTGGAAATCGTCCAAAGCCGTGAATTGTGTGTGCAACTGCAGACTACCGCCTTCTTGCCGTTAGCGTCTTCCGTGTGCACTACGAGCACGGAGTGGGCTGGGTCGTGAGTGAAGGACTTTTGACCGTGTTTCATGAAACTCTGCAGAATACATATAACTGTTATATTTTGCTTGTTTGCATTTCCCTTGGCTTGGTAGGATAGTTATTGTGGCTGCTCGCCTATGTTTTGTCAACTGTCCATGTCATCCACACTGGAGTAAAATAGTTTGAAGGCTACCATTGATTAAACTAATATAGTTGTAGAATTGTATCTCTTAATGTGTGGGGTTAATTTTGCAGTGTTTGCTGTACGTTATTATACCTGCTATTTGCTTTTGCTGTGTAAATTTCACGTGTGACACTGTGCTGTGCTAGATATGACTTCATTAGGGAAATTCGTGTTATAGCCTCTCACTGTTTATTCACTGGCCAGCCGGGGGCGCCAGATTGTAATATTCCACCTAGCCATTGAACTGGAGCAGTAAGTTACATTTTATTGTGTGTGTTTCTGTCGCTTGGTCATGCATATTACCGTGTATAGTTTTTAAACTGCTACTTAAATAAATATTTGCACTTTTAAAAGATTTCTGTGTATGTCTGTTGCTTGTGTATCACAAGGGTAAAAGTCCTGCGTGTTTTAAATGGCACGGTCACATAAACGTACCCTTAGTTTGCTTATGGTTTCCTTTGTTTTCATTTTCTCGCCACTAGTTTGTCACCATGTTTATTGATTTAACAATCACACTTGTTCATATTCTGTTCATTGTCACTGTGTACTTAAGTCCCTCTTTTTGAGGGTTATTCTGTTTATTTTGAGATGTGCCTTGGATCATTGTCATACCATTATCATACTGGAAGATCCAAACACGGCCCAGTTTGCTTCCTGACAGGGTCAGTCAGGGGTCGGGATTTTATATTTGCTATTACTTGGGAGTTTGATACCATGGATCCTAAGAAGTTGTCCAGGGTCTTGACAATTCCACATAACTTATTTTTTAAATTATGCATGATGTTTATTTACTTAAAAGTGAGGAAACCTGTTGCCTTAAGTCAACTGATCCCTTTTTACAGTGTGGTCTGATCATAGTTTTGGAGACTTTCTGACCCCAAGACCAAACTAGCTTCTTCAGTTCTCCAACTTTTCCAACTTTGATCCTTACAGTTTGTTTGGCAGAGTGTGGAGATGGGTATTCAAACAAATAAACTATCTTATAGCTGTTTCATGATTTGTGCAGCTCAACAACCTTATGCCACACATCATTTCTGTATTCTCAGGTCTTTCCCATAGGGATGGATAACTATTGGAATTTGCCATGTCACTTCATATTTAGAGGCCAGTAAAAACAGGAAGTTATGACTTATCACCTAAGTGTTCCTGATCACTAAGGTGAACTAACAGTAAATGCATACTATAGGAATATGAATATACTTTCTTAGAATTTGCCGGGGTGGCAATAATTTTGGCACACATTTTGGAGAACCATTTATTCCACATTTATATTGTGTAAATTTAACACAAAATTAGATAATGTTAGACTAAGAGGAAAAATTGAAGTTATTTTCTTTCTCACTCAGCCTTGCTAATATTTACCAAGGGTGCCGATATTTGTGGAGCCAAATGTATTTGTCTAGTGACTATCAAACTGGATACAATCTAAATGTGTTGGTCTGCAAGTACCTTTTTTTTTTTTTTTTTTGGAGTTACCTTCAGTAGATTGTATTACTAAACTGATTATAAAGTATAAGTCCTCTGCTTGTACATTCGATGATTTATCCACTGTTTTAGTTCAATCTTTCATCCATTCAATTTCTCCTATTACAGCTATAATACATTCTTCATTATCTACTGCTACTCTTCCTTTATCATTAAAATTGGTTTCTATCATTCCAATTCTCAAAAATACTGGTGTGAATCCAAATGATCTAAATAATTATCGGCACATTTCCCAAAAAAAATCTTAAAAGAACATTAGGAACTCAACTTGAATTACATTTGCAAAGTAACTACCTCTTTGAGCACTTTCAGTCGGACTGTAGATCTAAACATAGTACTGAAACAGCTCTTGTTAAAATCACAAACGATATTCTCCTTGCAGCTGACTCTGGCCTATTATTGGGGTAGCTGATAATGCCCTTCTTTGGTTTTCATCCTATTTAAGTGATAGAAAACAGTTTGCACAGATTAAGAATGCTCAATCAGAGCCTGTCGCAGTTACTCACGGTGTCCCACAAGAGTCAATGTTGGGTCCGCTTTTTTATTGCCGCGATGAAATTATATTTGGCAGCTGGATTCTATTTTTTTTTTTTTTTTTTTTCAGTTTAGAACTTGTTTGGAATAGCTTTTAGTGATTTTATTGTTTGATTTGTTGTGTTTTGCATTTTATTGATTTGTGCTTATGCTGTAAGGTGACCTTGAGTGCCTTGAAAGGTGCCTATAAATAAAAGGCATTTGTGTTATTATTTTGTTTTTGTGTGAGTGAAGGAGAAACCACTTATCACTGACAACAATATATTTTTCACATAACAAATATATATCAAAGCACTAGCATAGACCTTCAACAGCCAAGCTACGGTGGAGCTTGAAAAAGGTGGTTCATAACAGGTGAGATAATACACAGCTTAACTATCTAATTTTCTGCATCTGTTTGTGCATGACAATCCCACTGAGCCCCCGTCATTGAACTCCCTTCTATCAGGATCCCCATCAGCTCTTGCTGTTGCTGACTCAATGCCCGTCCTGGTCCCAAGACGATTCAAAGTTCTTTCGCTTTCCATTTGAGTAAAGCCAGAATAAATTTACCTCAGGGCAGTTACGCAGAGGGAATCGCAACCTGTGCTTCGACGAAACTTTATTGTTTGATAGACAAGGCTAGGGTTATGTTCCTTTTTTTGTATGCACAACCTTTTTGAAATCAGAATCTTTCATTTTTCTGTGACATCAGGAGATAAGGGTGCATTATGAGTGATTTTTTTTTCACAGACACATACTCTGATAACAGTTCAAAAGAAAGACATTCTTCAAGCCCACTCATAGTGAGCCTCGATGTTTATCTCAAAAGCTTTGATTGAATATTAAAAGTGGTCTTGATATGTTACACTGATATTTAGCAAAGCTCATTCAGGATAACAAGAGTCCTCTGAACTGTTCAAAGCCATGGTGCATTGTAGAAAAATTAATTCTTAATCTGCTTTTTGACAATTTTGCATACAATGCAGCAATATTGGATTATAAATGGACACCTACGTACTTGACACTAGAGATAATGACACAGAAACAGGCCCTTGATCTTTGCAGCTTAATTCATTTGAAATAATCATGATGAAAGAGGAGAGTAAAACTATTTAAAATGGATGTTTTAGTTAAATGCACAGCCCAAAACTTTATTCTGCTGCATTGCCCCTGAATAATGAGTGATTTGTTATTATAGAGTGTTAGCAAGTAGATTTTCAACTAAAATTCTCAATCACAAAAAAAGGATATAACCAGTCCCTCCAGAAAAACGTGATTATGCAATCGCATAATTCAATGCATAATCAGCCAAAGTCCGCATATTTATGCGGGGGCCGCATTTTTTCAAATATGCCGCACTTTCGCCGCATGATTTCATAATCCCCGCATTTTCGTTGCAAAAAAGTCACATATATCTTAGCAGAAAGTTGAAAAATGTTGCGTTTACTTCACAGGAGAGCAGCCATTTTCCCCTGTTGCCATGGGAACGTTATGAAGCACTTTTTTGTTACCAGTGGGTTAAATCATACTAGTTTCAAAAACCTTACAGTTGTAAGTATATTAGTAGTAGCCTATGTAAATTTACGTTACAGTAAGAGATTGCACTTTGTGCATTGGAAGCACTTATTTTAACATAAGATGTCTGTTTTGTATAGCTACCTCTGTAAAACAGGAAGCACACATTTTTATATATATATATATATATTTTTTATTTTATTCATTTTTACAGAAGTTGTAGCATATTCCTTTTGTAAAGCTACAGAAATTGTTTGACTCATCAATGTTTTGTAAGTTTGAGCCATGTGTTTATTAAGGTCTGAAATAAAACAAGATGAGAACTTAAATATTCCCAGCACTTTCTGTGATGTAGGCTATGCTTGCTTATCATAGGAAGGAATAAGAAATGACTCTTTACATTAAGGTAGTAGCCTAGTGAGAACAGGGTGTTGGGGGAATCACTTTTTTTTTTTCTCTTTTTTTGCAAGTTTTTGCAAGTTCCCATAATTTTTGCAAGTTCCCGCAATTTCATCGCATAAAATTGCATAAATATCCTGCATATTCCATCGCATTTTTTAAGAAAACGTGCCGCATAATCAAGGATTTTTGCCCGCAACAATCACAAAAAAACTCAGCATTTTTCTGGAAGGACTGTATAACAAGGGCATCTGATAAACATTTTTGACCATAGCCTTACAGACCTGTAACTTGTTATGTGTTTTTCAAAGAACTCGCTTTGTTATAATTTTCATATTTTTATATTGGAACAGTGGTACCTTCAAGTATGATTTTAAATATTCTTTTCTTGTTCGTTTAGTACAAAGGCAAAACAGTAAGTGCCACTATGTATATATTATTATATCAACAATATTGTCAAAAGTTAAAAATATAAAAAATATAGAGATATACATTTTCAGCTATACCGCCCAGCCCTTAAGTGACCACTACAGCGGCTCATCTTCTCAATTTCTCTCCGTCCAGTGTAGATCCAGTTACAGCTCTGCACTTTTAGTATTTCCTTCTCTTCTTACTTCCTCTGTCCTCACAATCTCCATCTGTCTCCACTGCATCAGCTGCCAGGACATCTGCAGCCTTCCAAAACTTTGGAGGTAGTCATTTTTTACACCTACCGCAAGCTATTTTCAGCCAAATGTGCAATCAGAACTGCACAATGGAATCACATTGGGCACCATATTGCACTCTTTGTCCTCCCATCAGTATTTCTCACCAAGCATGATAACTTGAAAACCGTTCAAAACCTACAAGCCAGTAATACAGTAAATAAATAAACTTAAGAATTGTCTAGTTTTGAGCACAGGATCAACTCTTGTTCTTAGGGTTTAGAAGGTTTGCCTAATACCATCATTGTATTCAATAATATACAGCCCATGCTTGTGGAAACTGATTTAATAGAATCTCTTACAGACAAAAAAAGTGAAAACTGGATATATAATGTGACCTTATGACAGTTTAACCCACTCAAACTCTCACCTCAATGCAATCAAAATATCGGCACTAAAATATCTGAAGGAAGCAATGCACCATAGACCTTTTAGTCCCACATGGCAACCCACCCTCAAGCATCAACAGATTAATTCCAGTCAACAGATTCCCTCTCCTTTATCATTTATGTTCCTGAAATCAGTCAAACGGCAAGTTGGGGAGCCTGGGTTGCACTAGCAGAAACCAGCATTCAAAGTCAGGCCAATGTCATCGTTCCACATTCCTCAGTGCCCCAATATATCACAATTATTAGCCTGTAGTCATCCGTTTGGGTTCCCTATTAAGGCAGCACATACCTGACGAGGAAAGGATTGGATTTGAAAATGAATTCTGACTGGAGCCGTTGCTGAGGTGTTAGCGCTCAGGCTGTGGACCTCATGGGGAGACCTAGTTTGGCCTCCAAACATTTATTTTGTAGAGAGACAATTGACAATCTAGCCATCATTCACCACATTAATAGTATATGTAGTCAAATTCCCTTTAAATAAAATAATTATTGAGGCATCTTATTTGGATCACAGCCTGTAAACCAAACACTGTCATATCAGCCGATCATATTCCTGGAAGCAAAAACTAATAGCTGACTTTTGGTTTCCTTCCAGAAAGGCACATTTTGGATGCAATACGATCACTATATATATATATATCAATATCAAATCATACACCCCAATATATATATACTGTATATAATGGGGTGTATGATTTGGGCTTTGGCAGACTAAGATGTCAAAAGATGACAAAATGGATGCAAAAGATGACAAAATGGCATATCTGCCATAAAAAAAAAACAGTTAACATTTATAATAAAACAACATATCTCTTTAATCTTTTTTAAAGCTAATTCAATCTGTCAATTTCAGTCAACAAATACACTCTGCTGTGCTGTTCAGGCACTACTCCCAGTCGAAGCCTCATAAATTATTCATATTTAAGTTAAAACGAAGAAATATAACAGCCCTTTCATTTTAAAACATTATTTTCACTAACTTGATTCATTAGCTTCATCATGCTCTTTGATGTAAGAGCCTTTTATTTTTATGTAAAAAAAAATAATAATAATAATTTAACATGAAAAACATTTCCAAGAAATGCCTCTGTCTGTTATACCATTCTCTCAAAACCATGAACATTACTTTTATAGAAGGTTTTATAAAGACAAGTTCATTTTGGCTTACATAGAGCTGATTGTGAAACATCACATTAACTACAACATATGTATAGCCTATTGTAGAATAAAGCACAAAATTAGAATATGACAACGATAAGTATATACCTTTTCCAAAGGCAAAGGGAATCCAGCACAGACAACAGTTGACAGAAGGACAGAGAGTTAGGACAAATGTGAATTTAAGATAAAAGAATTTGAATTGGACACATTTTTTATTTGGTAAGAAGGTACTGTAGGTAATGTAACAATGTCCAGATAATAAGGATGAAGAAAACGTAATGAAACAAATGTATTTATTATAAAACAAACTCAAATAGTCCACAGATGAAGAACAGGTAACGTAAGCGCATGTAAGACACGACAACACCGGACTAAGTGAGCACACAGAGGAACTTAAATACACAGTGATAATGTGACGATGACCAACAGCTGTGATGATTTATGAGTGTCTATAGAAACTGATAACTGGCGGGAAACTAGGAACAACAGAAACAGGAAACTGACGATAACCTAACTAAAAGTCCACAAGAGTACAGCTAAATACACAAATTGTGAGGCATAAACTATGAGGGAAGCAATTTAATGCTTTAAATTGTTAAATACAATTGATAAAAAGGAGATAGCAATTTTAATAGCAAATTAGTTTTTGATGTGGTATTGAGTTTGAATTTCTAAAAAAATTAATTCAGCTTGCTAAATTTAGTTGTCAAATGATTATGTGCTGTTCAGGCACTACTGCTAATCTAAACTGAATTAATTATTCATGCCAACATTTTAACATGAAGAAACAAAGCAACTCTCTCCTCTGAAACATTTTCACTCACTTGCTTCATTAGCTTCAGCATACTCTTTGATGTACTGTACGGGCCTTTTCTTTTTATGTAAAAAAAAAAAAAAAAACTTTTCCAAGAAATGCCTGTTGTTCATTTTCATTTCTTTACTGGATCACCATATCAATATACTGTATATGTCCACTAGCATAGACATCCAGAATGCATTTCCTCTATACAGTTGCCAGAGATTCATTGCATTATGTCAAAATGTGACTATTTGAGGTTCAGATTTCAGAATGATAGTTGAAATGAGTAGAAAATATGAACATCCTCCCCGAGTTGACTGCAGATGCTAGCTGCAACATTACTAACTGAACCACTGTTTTTAGTAGCATGACTGTAGTTCACTGTAGCCCAACCACACTTCACTCTTTTAGTTATTTTTGGTTATTTTGGCAGTGTGGGCCGGTGCA
Organism: Squalius cephalus; assembly: GCF_949319135.1. Lineage (NCBI taxonomy): Eukaryota > Metazoa > Chordata > Actinopteri > Cypriniformes > Leuciscidae > Squalius > Squalius cephalus. Next base: position 5,939,038 of record NC_137135.1, on the reverse strand, counting down.
AATCCTGCTGGAAAATGAAGTCAGCATCTCCATAAAGCTTGTCTGCTGAAGGAAACATGAAGTGCTCTGGAAATGTCCTGGTAGACGGCTGCGTTGAGTGGACAGCACAGTGGACCAACACCAGCCGCTGACATGGCTCCCCAAACCAACACAGACTGTGGAAACTTCACACTGGACTTCAAGCATCTTGGATTGTGTGCCTCTCCATTCTTCCTCCAGACTCTGGGACCTTGGTTTCCAAATGAGATGCAAAATTTGCTCTCATCAGAAAAGAGGACTTTGGTCCACTGTTCTTTATTAAATCCAGAGTCAACGCAGCCGTCTACCAGGACATTTTCAGAGCACTTCATGCTTCCTTCATTTTCCAGCAGGATTTGTACCGGCCCACACTGCCAAAACAACCAAAACCTGGTTCAATGACCATGGTATCACTGTGTAATTACTGTGTGATTTCAAGTAATATTCTAATTTTCTGAGATTTTGATTTTGTGGTTTTCACAAGCTGTAAGCCATAATCATCAAAATTATAACAAATAAAGGCTTGAGATATCTCACTTTGCATGTAATGAGTCTATATAATATACAAGTTTCACTTTTTTAATGGAATTACTGAAATAAATCAACTTTTTGATGATATTCTAATTATATGACCAGCACCTGTATATATATTCTACTAGTCAAAGTTTTTTTTAAAGAAGTCTCTTCTGCTCACCAGGGCTGCATTATTTGATATATAAAAAAAAAACTAATATTGTGAAATATTATTACAATTTAAAACAGCTGTTTTCTATGTGAATATATTTTAAATTGTAATTTATTCCTGTGATCAAAGCTGAATTTTCAGCATCATTACTCCAGTCTTCAGTGTCACATGATCCTTCATAAATCATTCTAATATGATGATTTAGAAACATTTCTGATTATTATCAATGTTGAAAACAATTATTTACATTTTTATTTTAGGATTATTTAATAAATAGAAAGTTCAAAAGAACAGCATTTATCTGAAATAGAAAGCTTTTGTAACACTAAACACTATACCGTTTAAAAGTTTGGGGTCAGTAAGAATTTTTATTTTATTTTTTGGGGGAAAGAAATAAAATAAATCAATACTTTTATTCATCAAGGATGAATTAAATTGATCAAATGTTAAAGTAAAGACATTTATAATGTAACAAAAGATTATATTTCAAATAAATGTTGTTCTGTTGAACTTTCTATTCATCAAATAATCCTGAAAAAAAAATTGTTTTCAACATTGATAATAATCAGAAATGTTTCTTGAGCATCAAATCATCATATTAGAGTGATTTCTGAAGGACCATGTGACACTGAAGACTGGAGTAATGATGATGAAAATTCAGCTTTGATCACAGGAATATACAAATATATTAAAATAGAAAACAGCTATTTTAAATTGTCATAATATTTAACAATATTACTTTTTTGTTGTTGTTGTTGTAGTATTTTTAATCAAATAAATGCAGCCTTGGTGATGATTGCTTATTTTAAAAACATTTTGACTGGTAGAGTGTGTATATATATATATATATATTGTCAGATTTTGTTATAGATTCGATATATATGTTATTTAAATGTGAGTTTGGCAAAAGGTTTTTGATTTCAGTAGGTCTATTTCCCCGTTCAAGCACATACAGGAGTTGGTCTCGAGGTGTTACAAATATGGCCAATGAGTGGAATGACTTCTTTGGAAACTGACTTTAACACAACCTTGGCGTTCCGGATTCTCTTTTAAAGCCCAGGCTCTGGGCTTACTCTTAGCCTACCATTAATGTTTTCCACATAAATGAATACTAAAAGTAGAAGAACATGTGATATTAAAAACATACAAACCAAGGACAGAACAATCGAAACGTAATAAACATGACAGATGATCACTCTGTACTGAAGATATTTTCGTTGAATGTGCAAGACTTCCAATTCATTAGCTGTTATTAGTAAATAACTAAAAGAATAGCAAAGTGCAGTAAACGGTAAAACTATTTGTGCTACAAAACGCTGCCACCTCTGAATCCGAATCGGACAACATTCAACACAACATACAATAACGAAACTCAATATCATAGGATGAATGTATGACTTTCCAAACATTTATTTATGGCCAGCAATGATTGAGAAATCAATGTAATGTCTGTGCACTAAAGAGAGACGTGTACATCCGTCTCTATATAGAGAGAGCAGAGGGAATCAGGATGTAAAGTGTGTGTGTGTGTGTGCGCGCCAGTGCCTTTCCACGGCCAGATTAGGTCCCCTTCTTCACAAAAGAAGAAGCCACTTACATATATCCACTGTGAAATCTGGGTCATGTAACAAAACCAGCTGAGAACCACTGACAAATGGAAGAGGCAATAGCGGTAAATGCATTTACACTAAGTGAAAATAGCAGCATTTTCTTTGCAATATTAAAGTAAAAATAGCAGTGCAAATTATGTTAGATGCTATTTATACTTCAATTAGCCTACTATTTTGCACCTCAGTCTAGATATAGTATGTTATCAAACAGTATGTAATAATGACAACATATTCATATGATTATATTTAATAAAATCATAAACTGATGGTGCTTTATTGGGAGATTAGGGTCCCTATTCCTACACCTATACATAACCTTGACCATATTGAACCCGCTGATCAGTAAAGGTGTCCTCAAAGATACGAGGAAGGGAGATACAGTTTTGTGTGAAGTAACATTATGAGCTGCACGACATTCATGGGTGGTGTTATGCCCAGTTCACACTGCACGATTTAGATTTTAGCCCAGATTTTCACTTGCCGACAGGTCTTGTGAAATAGCCAACAAATGCTCGAAATCGGAGGCAAATAGTTTGTGCTCGTTCATGCGAATGACAATCACGCAGTGTGAATTATCAAAGATGCGATCTGAGAGAAATCGAGAAATATGTCTCTGACGCCGTGATATATTTGGCATGCTAAATATCTGGACCTGTCGATGATTCAAAATCCTGCTGTGTGAAATGTGCAGCCTATGAGAGAGCAAGATTGGATCACAAAACTGTACTAGTCTGGACTAGCAATCTGTAATAGTCCACCACAGTGTTCCATTGACCATCATGAGTTCATCCCTTTTCAACAATTTAGACTTTGTCTCTTACCAGTCTCACTTCAGTTCTTTTGATGATTCCAGTGGTGTTTCTCTTGGGCCCTTGCGGTCGGCCCCTCTCTCTCAAGTTTGCGAGGTAGGGCTGGAACTACTCAGTCCAGGTGGCCAAACACCGTCCGCTCTCGGGTCCAAGAGACACATCCAAGGAATCCTGCCGACTACGCCAAATTGTAGTGGCAATAATTTTGCACAGTTTTGAGACTCTCTGTCTCGGCCATACATTTAGTCACATTAACTTTTGTCAGGTCATATACAAGGACATACACATACGTATATTCATAAGGGTATGTATTGACACTACATTCATCTGATTATCATCATATTTCTAAGATTCTATGAATATAAGAAAATTCAAACATATAGAACATATTACATTTCTTCCACATGGGCAATCATTTTTAATAACAATTCCAGTCTCGCCCAAGAACTCAGGTCTCATGCACGTGTGATCTTGCGTTATTTCCTTATCACTTCTCGCGTGTGTTTGGTTGTGAAACGTAGTTTGCGGATCAGACAGAGTTGTCGGCGATTCTTCCTATTGTAAAGTCATGCAATGTGTAACCCATTGTGCAGTGTGCACACAGCAGCAACTGAATGCTACCTCAGGTAGTCGTGCTGTGTGAAAAGAACAGTGATCTGAAGAGTTTGAAAACCGTGCAGTGTGAACTCTGCATTAGTGTAAATAGCCTTTGCCAACAATGCTAATAGACACTTCGTTCTCACATATATTTTATACCATTAAACCACATTTATGTCAAGAAGATGCCAGACTGAAATGTTTCACTTTGATGATAGTTCAGAAGACACTGCAAATATTAAGTATTGTATAACCTTAAATATTTTCAGCAATGGTTGCAGTAATGAGAGAAGTTACAGAATCTATCATTTTTATTCACAACTTAAGTCAAAGTAACAAACACAGAAAACTTAGGAGAATAGCAATCCAAGTAAACAGCAATGAGAGCAGACAAATAATATGCAAACCAATGAATATATAGAAACTTAAAAATATAGGAGAAAACAAGAGATAGGTGGGGCTAATCCATCAAACAATGGGTAACTATGACAACAAACGAGAAGCAGGATTATAGGGAATAAAGGCACACGGAAAACAAACATAAACCTAACAAATATGAATATCAAGACTTTTATGCAAACAACATACTGGGCTTGTCATCATTTATTTATATTTATTTATTTATTTGTAAAACCACTGATACATATTCACATTTTCTAATTAACTGCACTCTCCTCTGGAGATCTAGAATGATCTCAGCTCTCAACCCCTGAGGCTATTAATTAAAGCATACAGACTCAATGTACGCAGCCACTCATACTATCTGCCTTATCTTCACTGAGGAAATATAACAGACAGTTTGATAAATATATTATGTTTAATGAAATGAAATCTCACTGTAGGCTTTTAATTAGCACATGTTCTCTGACTATACATTTACTTTTACAGATCCATTTTTGATCCACTTTTAAGAATATGAAGGTTTAGAATAGAATATTTGAATTAGTGCTGTCAATCGATTAAAAAAAAAAAAAACTAGATTAACCACACATTTTTTCTGTGATTAATCACCATTAAAACGTTTTTATACATTTTAATATATTGTACAATGAGATAAATTCAGTTAATCTTCAGTTAATTTAAGTTAAATCAATACAGAAACAACATAAAGACAGTATATTTTAAATAGTTGTTTAATGGCATCTTTTTATGAATAAAGACAAGTATCACAAGGAAATAGAGCAGACAGCATTAGTGGCTGCTGACAGAGATGCAGATCTCATTTCCAACTCTTTACGTTCATTTAAGACTTTATTTAAAACTGCTCTTATGAGGATACTCGACAATACTGACATTTTGTGTGGGCATTAATGTGTGTGTTATTGTTCGTTCAAGCGCGAAAGAGAACTTGATTCTGGCGCACTGTCTGTGCGCACGATACTGGTGCACGTCTTTCTGTGTGTCCTGTGTGTGTCACATAGAGGACATTCACAGACGGCATGCTCTCTTTTGTCTTGTCTCGCTTGAATGTTTTAAAAGCATTTGAATGAATAAGAGCCTAATCATTATAAGGTAACGCTAGCCAAAGGATGGCAGAAAATACGGATGTTGCGTTAATTGCGTTAAATATTTTAATGCATTAAACTGGAGAAAAATGAATCACGTTAACGTTGACAGCACTAATTTGAATATAACTAAATGCTGTTTCTAGAGCAGCAACATAAATGTTTACAGCAGCAAAGTCACAAAATATTGTCGTTTTACTCAAAAAGGTTTTTTTACACGTACTTACAGTAACGAACGTACCTGTTGTCAACTCGCTTCTTCACTAGGCTACACCTCGACCGCTGTGTGTGTGTGTGTGTGTGTGTGTGTGTGTGTGTGTGTGTGTGTGTTCGTTAGAGGAGCCGACACATGAGCGACAGAGAGAGCAGGGCTGCCGGTCTGCTGCCCCACGGCCCGTTTAATAGCACGTTTCGGTGCCCATCGCTAAATAACATGTTCATATCGCAATGACACTGAAAATACGATTCATCTTTCAGCCCTACTTTCTAACTTCATAAAAAGACTTGGAACATGCCTACCGTTAGATAAATGAAAATGATTGATGCCTCCGCGCAGCACGCACATGCGGAGCCAAGCATAGGTTGGAGCCAGACACATACCAGGCAACCATTCTATAAGGATTTTGAATTAAACCAATAACGTTACCCATTTTCTGAACAAGCGTGCTCTTTTGTTTTGAAGGAATAAAAAAAAACATATTGCTGCTGGACTCGGTCGAGACCAACTAGAACATTTGGCGAGACCAATGACCAAGTCAGAGTCCAAATACCAACAAGTCCAAGACAAGTCCGAGACAATAGAAAAATGTATCAAGACCGGACTCAAGTATTACAGCACTAATAAATAGCATGACAAAATCTGTTAACATTCCATGACATTAACTTTACCATCTCATAAGGCCACCCTGATGCTGGTAGGTCACATGATAATGCAACGCAGACTAAGTCAATGGATGATGGAAATAACCCATAGCAGGTTTATTGAAGACACAGGTGAGTATACAGGATAAGACAATGGATCCATGTTAAACAGGTATTGGTAAAGGTAATAATGGTAATGGCAGAGCAGTATACAATAGAGTCCTTGGATGGTAGTAACACTCACTATACAGGAACACACGAGGAGATGACAGAGCTGGAGTGGAATGGAAGGCAGTGGAGAACAGGAACAGGTAAGTAGTCTTTCAGAATGGTATTCAGTAATGCAATGATTGATGCCTCCGCATAGCACGCACATGCGGAGCCAAGCATAGGTCGGAGCCAAACACATACCAGGCGACCATTCTAGATGGTAATTAATGCAAAGTCTGTAGCTGTAATGGTGACCAGACAATGAGTGAACTGCATGAGTGTCCTTTATAGAGCATTGATGAGACTGTGATAGGATTCAGGTGTGCTTGATGGCCAAGTGAGAGCAGGTGAAAATCTTGAGGGATGCTGGGTAATGTAGTTTGTGAGTGAGAGTGTGTTGAGGAGGGTGTGACAGAATCTCCCCTTCCAGGAGCGGATTCCAGACACTTAAAAAAACAGAACAGTCCACGGGGGAGTGGGGGCAGGGAGAAGATGATGGAGTGAGGAGCCAGGGTGGACCCAGGAGGTGATACTAATGGACTGGAGGGCTGAGGTAGAGACCAGGGATCGACAGACCCTGGTGGAGCCAGTTGGAGTGAGAACAACAGTGTAGCCAAAGGGAAGGAAGAGCCCAGTAATGTTGAAGGGATAAAGCATAGCTGGAGGACCAGAAGTCCATGGCACAACCATGGTGATGACTGACCAAGGTGGAGCCGGAGGGACGAGGGAGCCAGGTGGAGTCTGAGTGATGACAGACCACGGTGAAGCCGAGGGACCGTAGAGCCAAGGTAGAGCTGATGGGTCGGAGGGCCGAGGTGGAGTCCATGGTGATGGGATGACTGGGAAGCCAAAGGGAGATCCAAACGGCAGGGCAGAACCACAGAAGGGGGAGCCAAGGGGGTGAAGGGAGACAGCGGAGGTGAGGCAGAGGAGGAGGGAGAGGGAGGCTGGGGGTGACCATCCACAGTGAAGGAAAATTGGAGCTGGGAAAAGCCAATGGCAGCGAACGTGACTTAGAGCTGGGCAGAGCCAATGGTGATGAAGGACACTTGAGGCTAGGCAGGAAGGACTCCAGACAGGACCGGGACATCCAGACAGCCAGAAGGGGAGGAGGCTCAAGGGTGGGAACTGGCTCGGTGTCGTCTAAGGTACTACGATATTAGTCCTTACCAAAGTTAAAAACAAAGGTATGCTCTTATTTTGAACTATAGTATATTATAGTTAAGATATACCATAGTAAGTCAAAATTTTGTATAGTGCTTTTAACAATTCACATTTTTTCAAAGCATCTTTACTGAAAATAAAAGTTAATTTATACAATATATTAATATCTTCATGCCTTATATTCGCATTTAGATAATACAGTTTACATTTTGTAATGATACAAGCAGTCATTTGCCATGAAGTGTGTATATATTGCTTTATGCAAGTGTACTGTATATGCAAATAAAGTTGTATATACTATATACTATACTATATATACTATATATCCAACTTTATAGACCCCTTTTGCGCCGAAGTCACAGTTACGTCACGGCGCTAGCTGGAGGCAAAACAAACGGAAAACTGGAGGCGGCCAATACAAACCAGCACAGATTCGGCTACATAATAAGGAGCTTAAATTATTATTTTTATTATTAAAAGTCATCTTGTTGTGTTCTTGGGTGCAAGAATCAATGAAAAATGAGTATGCTGTATCTGGAATTTTTATTTCTAGAAAATATTCATATCATTAAAATTGCACCGTAGTGTCACTCTTTACATTGTCGTCTTGGCGCTGGCTAGGCAGAACTGCGGATTGAACCACACAAGTCTTTACATGACCATTCAGCACATAGTTATATTATAGGCATCTAACTATATTTATATGTCCTCAGTTTCTCTTTACCCTCGGTTTCTCTATCGGGTCGGTGTAGAAGTCAGGCCACTCAACCGGAGGTAGCGTTAACGTTAATCCTGTCAGTTCGTCCATTGACTGAGCGTGTACGGTCATCTGGTTCCGTCCGTTAAAATTAACTTTTGCAAATAACAATCGGCGTCCTGGACAGTGAGTGACCTTGCACATTAAGACAAAATCGGATTTTCTCCAGTCATTGTTAAAAAACAAGCTAACAAAACTTGCAAACTAACGTTAGTGAAGCGGCCAGAGGGATCTTTCTGCCTCCAGCTAAGCTCCGCCCACACAAATACGTCACCGTGTTTACCAACTGTAAAAGGGTCTATATAAAGAGCTGGGCGATAATATAGTTTGCATTTCGCAATGATATATGCAATCAGGCAGCCAAGATTTGCTGTACAGTCTATTTCTTTATCTTCTTGGTATTTTATTCTACTTCATTCTACTTTATTCTTCTCATTAAAATTACAGCAAATGGATTATAACTCAGCAGAACACAATCTTAACACAACACTCATTGTATCTTTGAGGCATTTAAGTTCACAGACTCAAAATTACTTATTCTTTGCTAATGGCAGAGTTATTATTTGAATCACTAATGATGAGTGAATGGTATTGTAGCCAGGAACACCATTTCTTTGGTTTGGGAAGGTTATATAAAATGAACCTGGGAGCTGACAGCACTCTCAACTCTTAAGTGGAAGGGTTTGCGTTTATTATTCCACAACTCTTTTGCATAAAAGGAAGGTATTAATGTTGGCGCTGTAATGAAACCGTCTCCTTACATAAGCTCTTTTGTAGTGTCATTGGTGCACTGAAAGCACAGAGATAACATTGCTTCCATAATGTGAAGTGGCACACGTCTCACATGATACACTATCTGGAGGACTTGTGATGCTTCAGACAAGCGGGCGGAATGTGATTTTAGTTTCACATATGGGTGGGTTTGATAGAGTCTGCTGGAATGAAAACCACTGGTCTTTCATCACCGTTGGACAAGTCTCGTTCACTTCTTCCATTTATAATGAGTCTGTTCAAAGCACCATGTAGTTGTTCTTTTGTTCTTTTTATAGTTATTACATTGTGTTTTGCGTATATTTATTTGTAATGTATTTGCAATGTCCGATTAGAATGATCTCTTTACATGAGTTTAAATGAAAATGATTAGATGAAAAACAAACATGTATTTACAAAATATTTAAATCAATTTAATTTACTTCAAGAAACAATAGTTTGAATGAGTCTAAATGACCATGTGGCAGAGATCTAAGTGATTGGATTTTTTTTTCTTTTTCTCATGGCATATACGATAAAACTCCATATGGTTGAGTTGGTCCATCAAAATTCCATATGGTTGAGATATCTAGAGGCCAGAATATTTTAGTTTTGCACAGTCACTCACATTTGCTTCAGAAACGGAAAATAAGGTAACACTTATTTTGATGGTCCCCTTTAGACATTCTATTAACTATAAGTAACTTGCAACTACATTTCAACTACCAGTCATTCGAGTATTAATAGACTGTTTGCTTAATACCTGCTTCCACTATATTTTGATAATCCCTCAACAGAGATTCCACTATAAGTAACTTTGCAAGTACATCAACATATTCTACTAACCCTTACCCCATCAGTCTACTAATACTCAACTAATACTTTATAGAGAGTTAGTTGACATGTAGGCTCAACATTACTTAGTCAACATCAATTCTAAAGGAATCATCAAAATAAAGTGTAACTGAAAATAAATTTCAGTTTCAGGTTTTTTTTTTTAAAGGGTTTACTGTATAACTGTCCAAATCTGTCTTTCTTTGTGGTTGACGTGCTCTCTCGTCCTGCCCTTTTCATTGATTTTCATAAATATTTTGATATTAAATTGAATTTTTACTATAAAATTACACTGCATGTTGTGTTTGAAAGCACAGCAAATGGCTGTATCTACTTACACATGAAGAGATCATTTACATATAGAAGGCCTTAAAGGCAGCAAATAATGGCTCATTTAATTTAAATAAAAGAAATCTCGCCAAATAACACTTGCTGAGAGCCATTCATACAGGACATAAAACCAGCTGGGCAAAGTGCAACAGAACAGCTGAATGAACAGTTAAAATAAGCATTTTATCTTGACATGCATCTTAAAAATGCAGCACTCATGGCGTGAGATGCTGAAGAACAGAAAGATGCGACACGGCAGCCAGACATCAGTTTGCGTGTGTACAGCACAATGACCAACAATTAAAAAACATTTTAATTATTGGCATTCAGGTATGTATCCTACCTCGGCTACCTGAGACAGATTTACAAATATAGTGATATACTTCAAAAAACACTTTTTTTTCATTATTCAGAGCTTTACCAATCAACCATTTTTGAATTATCTTAAATTTTGTGTTTTTCTCTGCAAATATTGATTTTTACTTAATTAATAATTTTTTTTTTCTTTTTTTATTCATTTTTGATCATTTGAATAATTCATAATTTAATGACAGCCCAACAATATATTTAAAGTAAAATTAATAATAAATGGGGTTTATAATCTCTTTAATTTTATTGAATGGGCCTCTGGTATTTTAAAATAAAAATGTTAATACATATCGAAATCAAAAACAATGATTTCCTTCCTTAGTTTCCTATTGCATTTGGAGGAAGTTGATTAGTATGTAACCTGAGTGAAGTATAACCTCATAATCCAAATGCTGATGAGTTTCTTCAGCGCCTTGAGCATCTCCTCTAATGGCCTAAGGGGGTAAAAAGAGTGGAAAGATTAAAAGTTTGGAGTAATACCAGGTAGGTGAAATGGATGAAGTCATGTTAATTGGAAAACATTTTGTTTTTGGCAATCTGGAAATGTTGATGTGTGGATGTGTATAGAAATCCAACCTGAAAAAAAATAAAAAAATCCCACTTCAGCCTACTTCCTGATGCAGGAGGCAGCGTACTCAGTTTTATTTGAGTTGCTGGGCTATCAAATACCCTTTCTTTTGCTCGCATACTGCATCACACAAACAAAATGGTGAACATAATTGCGTAATGAATCTTAAAGTACTCTGCCAAGCGTTAACTAGCTCTTAGTACAAGCAAGCTACAACGTGATTACAGCGCATTTCATTTCAGCCATAATAACATTTCATTACCACACAATCCCAAATCAAAACCTCAGTTTACATGAGAGATGATGCTGCCACCCCAAAGAAATAACAGACATAAAGAAAACTGTGCTCATGTTCTAGATAGCATTTGAAAGTTTGCAATATGTCCCCTGATGTGAGGGCACAAAATTCCTTTTGACAGCTATGAAATACAGTAAACCCTCGCCCGCTGCGAGCAAGTATTTATCTATAAAGCCTCACATTTTGATGCCACGAATGTTTAAAAGTGATGACAAGCTTTCTTTTTTATACCTTGAACAAAATATAATTTCATGCTGGATTAACTGTATTGACCAGCTGGAGGGCAAAATAATTTATGTGCATGCGTCACCGGGTAGTAAGTTCTCCATTAGGTCATCTCTATTTGTGTTGGGTGTGAGTATGAATGAGACTTTTTTTGGCCTCCATGAGGAAAGCAGCTTATAAATCATACTAAATGATGATAATTAAATTTTGAAAATGTAAAAATGCAGAAAGTTGTGATTAGGGGTAGGGTTAGTTTGGGGATAGGATATACAGTTTATACAGTATGAAAACCCGACGTGTGTGTGTGTGTGTGTGTGTGTGTGTGTGTGTGTGTGTGTGCGCGCGTGCATTAGAATGATAACATTTTTCATATATGCTGGGTACAATTAATAATATAAGTTATCATCATCTCATACATCTATTTTGTAACTGTTTTAAGTGTAACCATAACCATATTTTATCATTAAACCTTTTCAATTACAACTAATGTTCTAACTAGTTTTGATTCGGTATTGACTTTGAAGTGCTACCTATTGCAGTACAATATTGTCACTCTCTATAGCAACGCTCTCCCACATATAAAGCTATTGTAACTGCGCTTATTTCCGTCATTGGTATAAGTGGCAGTGGGTGGAATAGACAAGAAATGTGCAGTTTTCTACCATCTTGCTAATAACTTTTCTTTAGTCATTCGGCAGTCTTGCAGCTTGAACCACTGCAGGAATCCACCCTTCCATCAGTCTACAGTCCATACTCCATACTGACAAAGCAAACACATCTAAGTTCCCTTTCAGTCGCTCACGTTCGACGTAATTGGGATCACTTCAGAGAGCCCTATCAACTTCGAGTATCTACAGAACAAGCCAATGAACGTTGGCGTGCGTGAACGCGTCACGCGCCCCCGCCCCGCCGTGCGGGTATAAACAGGAAGCGGGCGCACGCACACATTGTCTTTCACTTCGGAGCCGAGCTTTTGCTTTCACTTCCGAACTCTAGGAAAAGACTGCCTTTGAAAACGAGAAGAGGACTCTCCTTGTGTTGGTGTGACGGCGTGATCAGCGGTGGCCGCGAACATTGCAGCTCACAACTGCTGTTTTCACAGCACTATTGTTCTGTGTTTGTGTGTGTGTGTGTCGGTTCGGTGGGCGTTTCCCCGTGTGTTCATTCACACCGCGGCTACCCCTGGGTGCCTCAGCACTGAGAGAGTTATTTTTCAATTTTTTTGTTTTCATTAAAAGAGCAACACAAGCGTGACCCTGCGTCTTTTTCAAGATGTCATTCCGCTTGTGCGTTTCTGGATGCCGTCGTTCCCTGGCGCCAGCAGATGGCCACAGTAGTTGCCTCTCGTGTTTGGGCATTCAACACGCTGAGGCAGCTTTTGTGGATAGTTTGTGTTCCCATTGCGGGAATATGACTATCTCAGCGCTAAGATCAAGACTCGCTTACCTCAAGGGAGGTGCAGTCCCCTCGCCTATGCCCCGATCTAGTGTTTATTCTGCCCCGCAGAATAGACATACTTCGGCACATGACCAGGGTGATCTGAGGATTACCGTGAGGGCTTCCCCGTCGAGTCAACCTCCGCGGGCCCCTCACGCCTCACAAGCGCTGTTGCCATTGGGGCCCCTTAGTGAACGTCTTGGTCCTTCTCCGGAACGACCAACCGTTTCCTTTGGGGCTCCAGCTGACGATCAGATGTCGATCGCAGCATCGGAGGGGGAGCTTCAGTCCTCTGGAGATGACGACTCGGCTGCGTTGCCCCCTTCTGGGCGTGTAGCGTTGTCCGAGACCGATCCAGAATGGATGGCTATGCTTTCCTGGGCCGCCGAGAAGGTTGGGCTTGCGTGGAACCCTCCACCACGTCCCAAACCTTCTCGGTTGGACGATTGGTTTCTCGGGGCGGGCCGTGCTGGTTCTCAGTGCGCCGCCCTGGTACCTTTCTTTCCGGAGGTGCATGAGGAGCTTACTAGGACGTGGAAGGCACCGTATAGTGCCCGAAGCCGTTCTAGTGGCTCCTCCCCCCTCGCCACCCTCGATGGCGGGGCAGCTAAGGGGTATGTGGATATCCCCCCAGTGGAGCGGGCCGTCGCGATGCAACTGTGTCCGGCGTCCGCTTCCTCTTGGCGGGGTAATCCACGCCTCCCGTCCAAGGCCTGTAAGTTCCCGTCCGGTCTAACGGCGGGGGCTTACAAGGCCTGTGGACAGGCTGCTTTCGTCCTCCATGCCATGGCGCTCTTGCAGGTCCACCAGGCCCAGGCGCTCATGGACATGAACGAGGGTGGTTCTGACCCAGAGCTCCTTCGGGAGCTCCGTGTGGCAACCGACCTCGCCCTCCGGGCGACAAAGGAAACCGCACGTTCAGTCGGTCAGGCGATGTCCACCTTGGTGGTCCAGGAGCGCCACCTTTGGCTCAACCTGGCGGATATGAGGGACACCGATAAATATCGGTTCCTGGATGCCCCTCTTTCCCAGGTTGGGTTGTTCGGCGACGCGGTCGAGAGCTTTGCCCAGCAGTTCTCGGCCGCACAGAAGCAGACGGAGGCCATCCGACACATCCTGCCCCGGCGGACCGCTGCTGCTCCCACCCGTCTGCCGGCCGCAGACCCTCCGTCTACTTGTCACCGAGGTCGGCCTTCTGCGGCGTCCTCCGCTCCCGCTAAGCCCCAGCAGCAGCAACCATCCAGGCCTCAGCGCGGAGCAAGCCGTAGGAAGCCGACCCCGCCCGTCCAGGCCGCTGCCAAACCAGGAGGCAAGCGACGGTGCAAACGACCCTGAGACGGGCGGCCCAGAGGTGGATCAAGTTGCTCTTCAGGAGATGGCGAAGGCGCCAGTCCTTCCCCCGGTGGAGGGCCGGGCGGAGAATCTTTTGTTTCCTTTTCTTTTTGTTCCGCCACTGATCCACGGGTCAGTGGTACCCACATTTTCAAAGAAAGAGCAATTTCTGAAACCTCTGGGCCCCAAGAGGGCGCGCTTGGCAGTCGACGACGCCGCCATGCCTTGTCACTCCCGAGCCCCTCTTTCATCGCCAGTAGGCAGCAATGGCTGTGTCCTGGACGCACTGACGCCTCCGCACACTCACTCTGCCCTTCGACGGAAGCAGGTATGTGTTGCACCACACACTCAGACCCCACTTCGGGCCGCTGTGCCGTCCGAGTCGTGTCCCTGCATTCTGCCGTGCTGTCCCACCCCGGGTACGTCTGTGGTGCCCTTGGTCCCGCTTGCTCGGTCTCTGGGAGCCTGGTTAACGCTTCCCAGCCCGTCTCGCTGGCTCATCCGTACCATCAGACTCGGCTATGCGATTCAGTTCGCCCGGCGCCCCCCTGCTTTCAAGGGCATCCGGTTCACCCGTGTTCTGGCGGACAATGCCCCTGTGCTCAGGGCGGAGATCGCAGTCCTACTGGCGAAGGACGTGATCGAGCCGGTCCCTCCAGCCGATATAAGACCGGCTTCTACAGCCCGTACTTCATTGTACCCAAGAAAGGTGGTGGGTTACGACCAATCTTGGACCTGCGCGTCCTGAACCGGTCCCTTCACAGGCTACCGTTCAAGATGCTTACGCAGAAACGCATTTTCAAATGCATCCGTCCCCAAGATTGGTTTGCAGAGATCGACCTGAAGGACGCGTACTTTCATGTCTCGATTCTCCCTCGACACAGACTGTTTCTCCGCTTTGCGTTCGAGGGACGGGCATATCAGTACAAGGTCTTACCCTTCGGGCTGGCCCTGTCGCCCCGCGTCTTCACGAAAGTCGCGGAGGCGGCCATTGCTCCCATGTGCGAGCGTGGTGTTTGCATCCTCAACTACCTCGACGACTGGCTTATTCTGGCCCAGTCGAGAGAGCAGTTGTGCGAACACAGGGACATGGTGCTCAGTCACCTCAGCCACCTAGGGCTTCGGGTCAACTGGGAAAAGAGCAAACTCACCCCCGGGCAGAGGATCTCTTTTCTCGGTATGGAGTTGGACTCGATCAGCATGACAGCGCGCCTCACCGAGGCCCGTGTCCAGTCAGTGTTGAACTGCGTGAGCACGCTCAGACGCAGAACAGCGGCACCACTGAAACTGTTTCAGAGGCTCCTGGGGCATATGGCATCTGCAGCCGCGGTTACGCCGCTCGGATTGCTTCATATGAGGCCGCTCCAACACTGGCTCCACGATCGAGTCCCGAGATGGGCGTGGCAGAGCGGCTCGTGCCGGGTCCAAGTGACTCCGCACTGTCGCCAAACTCTCAGCTTGTGGTCGGACCCTTCGTTCCTGCGGGCAGGTGTTCCCCTGGAACAAGTGTCCAGGCACTCTGTGGTCTCCACGGATGCCTCTCCCACCGGCTGGGGGGCCACGTACAACGGGCATGCAGCTTCAGGTCTGTGGACAGGGCCTCAACTGCATTGGCACATCAACTGCCTCGAGTTGTTAGCAGTACGTCTTGCACTGAGCCGTTTCAAAACGCTGCTACTAGGCAAGCACGTACTGGTCCGTACGGACAGCACTGCGACCGTTGCGTACATCAACCGTCAGGGTGGTCTACGCTCCCGCCGCATGTCACAACTCGCCCGCCATCAGAAGCATCTGAGGTCGCTTCGTGCCGTGTACATTCCGGGCCTGCTCAACCGTGCAGCCGACGAGCTTTCACGGCAGCAGGTGCTACCGGGAGAATGGCGACTCCATCCCCAGGTGGTCCAGCTGATTTTCAGGCGCTTCGGGACCGCACAGGTAGATCTGTTTGCCGCCCCGGACACGTCTCACTGCCAGTTGTTCTATTCCCTGACCGAGGGGACCCTCGGCACGGATGCTCTGGCACACAGCTGGCCCCGGGGCCTTCGCAAGTATGCGTTTCCCCCAGTGAGCCTTCTTGCACAGACCTTGTGCAAAGTCAGGGAGGACGAGGAGCAGGTCTTGTTAGTTGCGCCGTATTGGCCCAACCGGACCTGGTTCCCGGAACTAGTGCTCCTCGCGACAGCCCCTCCCTGGCCCATTCCTCTGAGAGAAGACCTGCTCTCTCAGAGACGGGGCACCTTATGGCACCCGCGTCCAGACCTCTGGAAACTCCATGTCTGGTCCCTGGACGGGACGCGGAGGTTCTAGGTGACCTACCCCCTGCGGTAGTTGACACCATCACTTCCGCTAGAGCCCCCTCTACGAGGCGCCTCTATGCGTTGAAGTGGAACCTGTTCGTTGACTGTGGAACCTGTTCCCCGATCTTGCTCGATCAGAGCCGTGCTTTCCTTCCTGCAAGAAGGGCTGGAGCGAAGGCTGTCTCCCTCCACCCTTAAAGTGTATGTTGCCGCTATTGCTGCACATCACGATGCTGTTGATGGTAAGTCTTTGGGAAAGCATGACCTGATCGTCAGGTTCCTGAGGGGAGCAAGGAGACTGAATCCTCCTCGCCCACTCTCTATACCCTCTTGGGATTTGTCTCTGGTCCTTTCGGCACTTCAGAGACCACCCTTTGAGCCTCTGCAATCAGCTGAGTTAAAAATCCTGTCCTGTAAGACAGTACTCCTGGTTGCATTGGCCTCTATCAAGAGGGTAGGGGACCTGCATGCATTTTCGGTCGACGAATCGTGCCTAGAATTCGGCCCGGATAACTCTCACGTCATCCTGAGACCCCGGCCCGGATACGTGCCCAAGGTTCCTACCACTCCCTTCCGGGACCAGGTAGTGAACCTGCAAGCGCTGCCTTCGGAGGAGGCAGACCCAGCCCTGGCTTTTCTCTGTCCCGTTCGCGCTCTGCGTCTGTACGTGGACAGAACGCAAAGCCTCAGGACCTCAGATCAGCTCTTCGTCTGTTACGGAGGCCAGCAGAAAGGGAAGGCTGTCTCCAAGCAGAGGATGGCCCACTGGATAGTGGATGCCATCGCCTTGGCTTACGAAGCCCAAGGCGTGCCCTGCCCGCCTGGGTTGAAAGCCCACTCCACTAGGAGTGTCGCTTCTTCCTGGGCGCTGGCACACGGCGCCTCGCTGACAGACATCTGTAGAGCTGCGGGCTGGGCGACACCTAACACGTTCGCTAGGTTTTATAGCTTACGTGTTGAGCCGGTTTCTTCCTGTGTGCTCGCTTCTACTAGCCGGTAACACCGAAGTTCCCGCTCTAGTGTCGGCTTGCTGCGCCACTCCCTTCCTAGGAACGGATACGTGCGCTTTTTACTCCAGTCGAGTTCCCCATTGGCGAACCCTGTGAGTTCCTCCGCACCCCTTCGGCAGTCGGACGTTGCGTCCGACGCCAGGCCTAGTGCTCGTATGCTTGTGTAACTTGTGCTAGGCTGGGTTCCATATGTGCGATCCCTGCGGCAATCCCATATGTGTATTCTTCCACGACCAGCTCCCTGCGGTGAGCCCGTGTCTTCCCTTGGCAGAGTCTGCTCTGCCGTCACTGTCCGGTGTGTCTCCCCCTTCGGGTGGAGCCACCCCAGTGACATTCCATATGTTGCACTGCCCCTTCGGCCAGCCCATATGTGTATTCTCCACATGTTACCTCCCTTCGGGCAGGATGTGGCTCCGCAGCGTTCTTTCCCCTGGAAAGGTATGCTTTCCCAGTGTTATTAAGAGTTCACTGTGTAGGGTATAATGGAACAGCAGTTGAACTCCCTCTACGCAGGTCTTCCGCCCCAGCAGTTGGGGGTCTGAGAGTCTTGCGTAGGGCGCTGGATGTGGCAGCAACCGTGGCGTTTTCCATGGGATCCCAATTACGTCGTCATGTCGACGTTACGTCGAACGTGAGCGACTGAAAGGGAACGTCTCGGTTACTGATGTAACCCTCGTTCCCTGAAGGAGGGAACGGGAGACGTAACGTCCCGTCGCCACCGTTGCTGACATTAAAAGCTATGGGAATGCCCCTGCGTGACCGGTGTCTGAAGCATGTGTGAAAACACGCAACCCTATGACATCACAAGGAGCACCCATGAGTTTAAAAAGGTGCCTGCCTTAGTCATCATCAGTTTATTATCTGAAGGAGATGAGCAGACATGACTGAAGCATGGTAACAAGATGCATCGTTCTCAGGGAACCAGGGTTATATTCATAACCTAGAGGGAACTCAACGCTGCATCATAACGTTGATGCTATGGGAACATTCATACCCACTTCACCATGCTGAACAAGTGCCTGGCCTCACTAAGCTGTAAAGATATGCACAATCATAGTGAGCTAGTACCAAAAACTCAAGGACTGGAAAATCGCAACATCGTGACCTCTTGAAGAAGGGCATTATTAACAGCAACCTATACCCAGAGGAGCCTATAAACCCCCCCTTTAACACACAAAACTGCTTGGGGAGGGCCATGATCTAACACTTAGACTCATCGGCTAATGGTTACTCTAGCGAGGAGGAAAGAGTGTGGACCGCCACAGCACAATGCCACTTTTATACTCTGTTTTCATTCTCCTCAGGGACCTTAGGAAACGTGTTACATGAATCCACTATGTCCACATTGGAGGGGCGACAGTTGATGATGTGGGAAGCAGAAAATAGGAAATAAAAAGCACGATGGAATGGTGCCAGTCAGAGAGGCTGTTACGTCAAATACAGTAGTATACTGCAAATTTAAAAAATACAGTAAGTCTCTGTATGTGGTGTTTGACGTCACAGAAAATTCCCATGTTGCAATGGGAATCACAGTTATTTACTGTAAAGAGAAATAGCAGTATAATACTGGGTGATTTAAAGTAAATAACTGTAGAAATGACAGAAAAGTCTAACAGTGTACCTGACCCATGAAACCCCAGCGCTCCCATTACAATCCTCCCTCCTTTAACTAGTACTAATGAAAATTTAATTCCTGATATCAGAAATAGACATTGTTACTAGAAAAGTACATTCTTAATATCAAGAATTCAATATTTTAAATAGTACAAATTTAATTATTGATATAAAAAATGCATCCTGTGAATGAATAAAAGCTAAAATGGCTTGCCATAGCACGTCACTGTGTTTTAAATGATACAAGCAATACTTGATACTTGATGGTTATTATTTATTGAAAAATACATTACTAATAAAATAACAAACAGTTTTTCTCTTTTATATTTCAATTATATGAGCATTTCATGCACATTTTACCCAGATTAGTACATGAAATAAAAATTTAACTCACCAAGCCCCGATGAACTTGATATAATGTAATCCATTTTAGGTCTGAAGAACTCTGAAATGGAAATGGAACTGAAATGGAAAACAAAGGGAAATATATAAATTAACAAAGTCATATATCTTCTCTTTCACCAAATTCACCATATATTTGTATAATGACGACATGTCAGGACATTGACAACCGGCATGTAGCAATAACTGTATGGGATGAATTACACGTTTATTTCATGTTTATTACTTGAGTATTACTATGGGTTATTTAAAATCCCGTGCAACATTAATGGTGAGACTTGCCTTAGGAAACACTATAAGAAATACAATGTTGAAAAAAACATTTATTGGCTTGCAAGTCTCTTAAAAATGAGAATGCCCACTGCTGCCTGTCAGGGTTGTGAAACATCCATGATTGAATTGTGTAAGTATGAAGAGGCATTATTGGTATATCGCCAACTCAGTCGTCCGCCAACTCGTTCTCTCCCGCTACTCACGATCTGTTCATCTGGCTCTTATGCCAGACACCAGCACAAATATACACACACACTGCCTGTAAACACAGTGAGAAATGGCATGCTACACTCATCCAGTCATCATGAATCATATCCCCTAAGAAAGAGTATGAAGGAACAATAGTAATGGTGAAATATGTCATATGGAAATGTTTGATGTTTCATTATTCTTCTTTCACATCATAATTAAATATGCAGACAACTGTAGGCCAATTTGTAGGTTGATTCCTCCAGAAAGTGTAAACACTGTATCCCTGTGGTTTTGTCAAAACATCCCAACATAGGAACAATGGTTTGGGGTGGGACTACTGTATCTGTTTGTTCTACCAATAAAAGACAGGGAGAGTTTTTGCAAACCTGTTTGAAAACAATCATTAGGTGTGTTCAACTTCAGCTCCTTCGGCTGGATTTAACCAAAGTCCCTTTAAGACAAGCCATTTCACTCGGCGGCCATCTTTGAAACGCCTCTCAGGCATGCAAGTGTAGCTCCTGTCTTTCTGAATGGGGAAACACCAAATTCTCCCAAACTGTTTGCCAAGCTTATGATTACATTTTATATTTGAAACCACCAATGAAATCTGATAACATACATTTATTTTCTAGACGCTAAAATCATGACAGAAAACTAACATTTTCAAGCTGGATCAAGCTAATGCACATGCAGTGGAAGCGTGTAAACTCTGGAGCTTCTAATGTCAGCTGCAGTGACGCGGTGACTTTACCAATCGGCGATTGGCTCACATCTGAAACGTCTGTGTATTTGACAAATATTTCACAAATATTGCATCTAATCCACTTCATCTGTGCTATGGGAAGAAAGTTTCCGACATGACAGCTATGTTTTCAACTCCCCCCAAATCTCGCTGATCGGTTAAATCAAAGTGTAATTCTATAGTCTTTGATTTAACCGATCACTCGTGTTGTTTTGAATGGGGAAAAGGGCAACGCTTAATATGGGGGAATAAGTCCCGCCTTCTAAGGCCCACTTTGATTTAACCGATCAGCGAGATTTGGGGGGAGTTGAAAACATAGTTGAAACTTTCTTCCCATAGCACAGATGAAGTGGATTAGATGCAATATTTGTGAAATATTTGTCAAATACACAGACGTTTCAGATGTTATGTAGCAACAGAATAAAATTCATTTTGTTGCACCGAACTAAAATAAAGTTAAAAATAAACCTACAATGTAGGCCTACCAATAAAGTGGGGACTATATGTTTTATCAGTTGTTGTTTGGAAACATGTCACAATATAAATTAAAGATTACATGAATAGTTTTTACTGTTATAAAGAATAAATAAATAAACAAACACGAAACAGTGATCATTGTCATCTGTGAATCTGGCCAATTATGAAACAACTGTGTTGTTGTCACATTTATGATGGCTTAGAAAGTGCAGGACAAAGGAGATGCAATAATCCAATTAATCCAATAGCAATACAACCACGTTAACACAAACAATAACCGACAAAGGACTGAAAAGAGAAGGTAATTGAGTAGTAATGAATAGTAAATGAGGACACTAAACAGGAACAGCTGAATGAAAATGAACTAATCAGAAACCATAGGAACTAAGGATAACTCATACAGGGCAGGTGTGTTGAACTTAAAAATCGAAGACGTATTTTTTTGTGTATTTTACTATTTCATTAGTCATATTGTGAATTATTTCCTCCGGGACTTTAATTTTGAAATAGCGATGTAATATTGCCGATATGTTATGACATGATCAGAGTGCAACAGAGAAAGGCAAACATCGCAGCACAGCTCACAATTTTCAAACAGTTTAGCCTTGGAAAACATTTGACTGTAAGTAATTAAGTTTATTCTGCTATAATTAAGTTATATTATTGTTTAATGTTATAAGTGATTGAACTGATTACAATATTGAAACTAACTTTGTAGAGAATGGTTTGAAATGAGAGCAAACAGTTGACTGTTATCCAACAGTATTATTGTATTTGTTTACCTGTAATATATAATTAATTTGTTTATTGTTTTTTTGTTTTTTTTTGTATTTCAGTTTTACAGTAGCCTAAAGAATAATCACCAAGAAAAGTTACGCCTTGGTACTTTATTCCAACTTGTTCACTATCTGTCTAATGGAGCACAGTCACGTTAAAACAAAACATTTTTTTAATCAACACTTGATTATGGGTAAGTTTCATAAAAAAAAAAAAGCAACATTTTGAGCAAAAAGCTGAGAAAATCATGTTTTTTTTTGTCAAAGACTAGCTCCAGATCAGATTCCGAACAATGATCAAAACATGGATGGCAGTTTTGATTTATATGCTGTTTAATTTTGATGATCGTGTTAATTTACATATGCATATGATTGCAAATTAGATTGCTTGATTCTGCGTCTTCTTCGCCTGTGTTTTGATCAAGGAGATTCAGCACTCTTTCAGAAGATGCGTAATAGCGTCCCCTAACGTATAACAGTGAAAACATGGAAACACAGAAAATTCTGTTTGGTGGGGAAAGAGTTAGGCTAACTCTTCGGAGTCTTGGGCTATTTTGGCCGTTTTTGAGTACTTTTTATTTTTTATTTTTTTTGCGACATAAACAAATGTTTACCATACCAATGCTTGGTATAATTTTTTTCAGCACAACATCACCTATATGAACAGACAATTCGTTTTTCACTTTTATGTACTGTATCAACATACTGGACCCAAAATCACACAAAAAACACAAAATCCGAATAGAAAAAATATAGTTCCCTTTCGTCAGCAGGGAACTCCGACGCCTCGTCGGGGGAGTTCCCCTGACGAATTGGGATCACGCCAGGGATCCAACCACCTTCGAGAGAGTTAACAACGAGCCAATGAAAGAGAAACTGAATTGGCATGCAAAATTTGCATTCCGCATCCCGCCTACCAGCGCGGGTATAAAAGGCGGAAGTAAACATTGCATCATTGCTTATCGCCTCGGAGCCGAACAGATTGCTTTGTGCTGCTGTTTTCCGCCTGAGAAGTGAAGTTTTTTCAACGAGTCTCTTCGGGAAGAGTCCTCTCTGGTGCCGGTGTGACAGCCTCGTCAGTGATCGCCGCTTCTGCCAGCTGTGAAAAAAAAAAAAAAAGCCGTTTTCACGGCTGGTATTTGAGTGCCCACACGGGCTTGCAGTTTCCCCGTGTGTGGCCGCGGTGGGTCCCTGAGTGCTTCGGCACTGAAAGAGAGGTTCTCTCTCTTTCCTAAAAGAGTTTTGGGCGACCTGCTTCTTTGTCTACGTGACAAAGATGTCATCTCGCCCGTGTGTTTCTGGATGCGGTAGACTTCTGTCTCAGGGTGATGGTCACAGACACTGCGTCTCGTGCTTGGGCTTAGCGCACGCAGAGGCAGCGTTTGTGAACGAGTCATGTTCTCATTGTGGGAACATGACTCTGGCGACGCTCCGCTCGAGACTTCGAATCCTTCAGCAGAAAATTGCTGAGGGTGTCCCTTCAGTCTACACCCGATCTAGTTCGTCGGCTGGTTCAGTTCAGCAGGCGACTACTTCGGCTGTGGCTGTTGGTGAGCGTATGAGGGTTACAGTGCGGACTACCTCGCCAGGTGAAAGATCCTCACGAGGCTCCCACTCCTCTGTAGCGCCGTTGCCATCGGTGCCCCCGTTGGAGCCACTGGTGCCGCCCCGTGCGGTTCCGGTTGTTTCCTTCGGGGCGCCACCTGAAGATGCGATGTCTATCGCTGCATCGGAGGGAGAGCGGTCATCCTCAGGTGACGACTCGGCGGGTCTACCCCCTTCGGGTGTGGTGGCTGCGGCCGAGCCGGATCCTGAGCTGGCCGCTATGCTTGCCCGGGCGGCCGCGAATGTCGGGCTCGTGTGGAACCCCCCACCGTGTCCCGAGCCTTCGCGGCTTGATGATTGGTGTATCGGGGCGGGTCGCGCTGGTTCTCAGCGTCCCGCTCCGGTCCCTTTCTTCCCGGAGGTGCATGAAGAGGTGACGAGGTCATGGATGGCACCCCTGACTGCCAGACATAGATCAACTCACCCCTCCTCCCTCACCACTTTGGATGGTGGAGCGGTTAAGGGATACGAGGGAATCCCCCCGGTGGAGCGGTCAGTAGCGATGCAGCTGTGTCCGAAAGCCGCTTCCACTTGGCGGGGTGCCCCTTCACTCCCCTCCCGCGCCTGTAGGTTCTCCTCTGGTCTAACCGAGAAGGCCTACACGGCGTGTGGAGAAGCCGCTTCCGCCCTGCATGCCATGGCGTTGCTTCAGGTCCACCAGGCCAAGGCGCTTCATGACATGCAGCAAGGTGGTCCCGACCCAGGGGTGCTGCAGGAGCTGCGTGTGGCGACGGACTTCGCCCTCCGGGCGACGAAAGTCACCGCACGTTCTCTGGGACGGGCGATGTCCACTTTGGTGGTCCAGGAGCGCCACCTCTGGCTTACCCTCGCGGATATGCGGGATTCAGAGAAATCCAGATTTCTGAATGCTCCCATATCCCGAGGGGGCCTTTTCGGCGACTCGGTGGGGGACTTCGCCCAAGAGTTCTCCGCCGCCCAAAAGCAGTCTGAGGCGCTTCGGCATGTCCTGCCCAGGAAACGGACTGCTGCTGGTCCGTCTCCTGTGGCCGAAGAACCTCGGGCTGCTCGTCGCCGAGGGCGCCCTCCTGCGGCCGCCTCTGCTCCTCCTTCTGGACAGCAGTCCAACTCCAGGAGGCGGGGCGCCGGTCGTAGGGGGGCTCCCCCGCCCGCTCAGCCGCCTCCACCCCCCAAGAAGGCGAAAGGAAAGAGGCGTTCCTGAGACGGGCGACCCAGAGGACCGAGGAACTGCTCTACGGGAGGGGGCCTCTGCTCCCCTCCTTCCCCCGGAGGAGGGCCGGGTGGAAAATCTTTTGTTTGTGTCTGTTTCTGTTCCGCCACCGACCACCCGGTCGGTGGTACCCACAATTTCAATAAAAGAGCAGTTTCTTCCTCCTCTGGGTCATTCACGGATGAGGCTGCTGAACAAGCAGTCTCGTCCGTTAGAGAGTGGGACGACAGTGTGCGCCACCCTCGGGTCTCGCCACTCTCAGTCCCCTCTCCCCAGCTCTCAGATAGCAGTGGCGCCACCTCGGTCACGCCACTCCTCTCTGTCGCTGGGCGGGAAGGCTCGGAGACCAGCAGCCGCCCGTGGGCCTCGCTCCTCGTCTCCTCCCCTTCCCTCGCCAGGCGACAGCCCGCAGCAGAACACTCTCGGGTCTTCTCTGCCGTCTGTCCCCCGGTGGAGGCAGGTAGGTGTTGTCCAATTACACACCCAGACCCCGCTCTCGGCCGCTACGATGCCACCAGAGCCGTGTCCCTGCCCTCCACCTCGCTGCCCCTCCGCGGGTACGCCGGTCGTGCGGGTGGGCTCGTTGCGGCGGTTTCTCGGAGCCTGGTTAGAGCTCCCGAGTCCGTCGCGCTGGCTCATCCGCACCATCCGGCTCGGCTATGCAATTCAGTTTGCACGCCGGCCTCCCAAGTTCAGGGGCATCCACTTCACCCGTGTGCGTCTAGTGGATGCTCCGGTCTTGCGGAAAGAGATCGACGTCCTGCTGGCGAAGGACGCGATCGAGCCGGTCCCTCCAGCCGATATGAGGTCAGGGTTTTACAGCCCTTACTTCATTGTACCCAAGAAAGGCGGTGGGTTACGGCCAATCCTGGATCTGCGAGTATTGAATCGGGCCCTGCACAAGCTCCCGTTCAAGATGCTCACACAGAAACGCATTTTCGAGTGCATCCGTCCCCAGGATTGGTTTGCAGCGATCGACCTGAAGGACGCGTACTTTCATGTCTCGATTCTTCCTCGACACAGACCATTTCTTCGGTTTGCTTTCGAGGGTCGAGCATATCAGTACAAGGTCCTACCCTTCGGGCTGGCCCTGTCGCCCCGTGTCTTCACGAAAGTCGCGGAGGCGGCCATTGTTCCCATGAGAGAACAAGGCGTTCGCATTCTCAACTATCTCGACGACTGGCTCATTCTGGCTCACTCGCGAGATGTGTTGTGCGATCACAGGGACATGGTGCTCCGTCACCTCAGTCAGTTGGGGCTTCAGGTCAACTGGGAGAAGAGCAAACTCTGCCCCGTGCAGAGGATCTCTTATCTCGGTATGGAACTGGACTCAGTCGCTCAGACTGCGCGCCTCACAGAGGAGCGCGTCCAGTCAGTGCTCACCTGTCTCAAGTCCTTTCGAGGCAGGACAGCGGTCCCACTGAAACAGTTTCAGAGGCTCCTGGGGCATATGGCAGCCGCAGCCGCAGTAACGCCGCTCGGCTTGTTGCATATGAGACCGCTCCAGCACTGGCTTCACGACCGAGTCCCGAGGTGGGCGTGGCAGAGCGGCACGTTCCGGGTCAAAGTCACCCCGCACTGTCGCCAAACCTTCTCCCCTTGGTCGGATCCTGCATTTCTACGGGCCGGAGTGCCCCTAGTCCAGGTTTCCAGGCATGCTGTGGTGTTCACAGATGCTTCTGCCAAGGGTTGGGGGGCCACGTACAAAGGGCATGCAGTCTCGGGTCTGTGGACGGGGCCCCAGCTGCATTGGCACATCAATTGCCTAGAGTTGCAAGCAGTACGCTTGGCCTTGTGTCGCCTCAAGGGGTTTCTCAGACACAAGCATGTACTGGTCCGTACGGACAGCACTGCGACCGTTGCGTACATCAACCGACAAGGTGGTCTGCGCTCCCGTCGTATGTCGCGACTCGCCTCCCACCTCCTCCTATGGAGTCAGAAGCATCTGAGGTCGCTTCGTGCCATTCATGTCCCAGGGGAGTTCAATTATGTGGCCGACGAGCTTTCACGTCAGCCTCCCCTTCCGGGAGAGTGGCGACTCCATCCCCAGGCGGTCCAGCTGATTTGGCGAATCTTCGGAGCCGCACAGGTAGACCTGTTTGCCTCTCCGGACACGACCCATTGCCAGTGGTATTACTCCCTGACCGAGGGAACTCTCGGCACGGATGCCCTGGCACACAGCTGGCCCCGGGACTTACGCAAATATGCGTTCCCCCCAGTGAGCCTTCTTGCACAGACACTGTGCAAGGTCAGGGAGGACGAGGAGCAGGTCCTTTTGGTAGCCCCGTATTGGCCAACCCGGACTTGGTTCCCAGAACTCATGCTCCTCGCGACAGCCCCTCCTTGGCCGATTCCTCTGAGGAACGACCTTCTTTCTCAGAGACGGGGCACTCTATGGCACCCGCGTCCAGACCTCTGGAAACTCCATGTCTGGTCCCTGGACGGGACGCGGAGGTTCTAGATGGCCTGCCACAGGCAGTGGTAGATACCATCTCTTCAGCTAGAGCCCCCTCTACGAGGCGCCTCTATGCTCTGAAGTGGAACCTGTTCGTCGGCTGGTGTTCTTCCCACGGGGAGAACCCACGAACTTGCCCGATCAGAGTCGTGCTCTCCTTCCTACAACAAGGGTTGGAGCGAAGGCTGTCTCCCTCCACCCTTAAAGTGTATGCTGCCGCAATAGCCGCATATCACGATGTAGTTGAAGGTAAGTCCGTGGGGAAGCACGACCTGGTCATCAGATTCCTCAAGGGTGCTAGGAGGCTAAATCCACCTCGCAACTTGCACCCTGTACCCTCTTGGGACTTAACTCTGGTGCTTAAGGCACTTCAAAGTCCTCCTTTTGAGCCTTTGCTGTCAGTCGAGCTTAATATCCTGTCCATTAAGACAGCGCTCCTGTTAGCATTGGCTTCCTTCAAGAGGGTAGGGGATCTGCAGGCATTTTCGGTCGACGAATCGTGCCTAGAGTTCGGGCCTGGCCTTTCTCAGGTCATATTGAGACCCAGGCTCGGATATGTGCCCAAGGTTCCTACCACTCCCTTCGCGGACCAGGTAGTGAACCTGCAAGCGCTGCCCCAGGAGGAGGCAGACCCAGCCCTAGCTTTTCTCTGTCCCGTCCGGGCCCTCCGGGTTTATATAGACAGAACGCAAAGCTTTAGGACCTCAGATCAGCTCTTTGTTTGTTACGGAGGCCAGCAGAAGGGGAAGGCTGTCTCCAAGCAGAGGCTAGCCCACTGGCTAGTGGATGCTATCACCAGGGCTTATGAGTCCCAGGGTGAGCCCTGCCCACCTAGGTTGCGGGCTCACTCCACTAGGAGTGTTGCCGCTTCCTGGGCTCTGGCACAAGGCGCCTCGCTAACAGACATTTGTAGAGCTGCGGGCTGGGCGACACCGAACACGTTCGCTAGGTTTTATAGCCTACGTGTGGAACCGGTTTCCTCCCGAGTACTCGCTACGGCCAGTAACTAGAGGGAATAGGTGTGTCGGCTTGCGACGCCATTCCGTGAGCGGATACGTGCGTCTTTGTGCTCCGTTGGTTACCCAACAAACGGCTAACCTCGTGAGTTCCTCCATCACCCCTCCGGTGCCAGGCGTTGCGGACCGCCCGGCACCAGGTCTGCTACCTTCAGTAAGGAGTTGCTAGTAGACTGGGTGTTCTTTCCAGTGGTCCCTGCGGCGACCCATGATTGCCACGTGCAGTTCAGCCGTGTCTTCCCCTTGACAGACTCATTCTGTCGTCCCTGTTGAGTACGCTCCTCACTCCTCTGGACTGGGACTACCTTCAAGGACTGCCATATGTTTCACTACCCTACGTGGTTAGTACATGTGTGTATATGAGGGCCTTCCTCTAGGCTGCCTCAGCTTCCGCAGCGTTCCTTCCCCCCTATTATATCCTTGGGGTCGGGCACGCTTTCCCAGTGTTATCCAATATCCACTGATTGGGTCTTGCGGAACAGCAGTGTGATTCCCTAGCTAGCTCCCGCAAAATTTTCTGGAAACTGCTGCAGGGTAGCTTAGCTGGGCGCTGGAAGGGGCCAGCACTATGGCGTTTTGGTAGGGATCCCAATTCGTCAGGGGAACTCCCCCGACGAGGCGTCGGAGTTCCCTGCTGACGAAAGGGAACGTCTCGGTTACGTATGGTAACCCTCGTTCCCTGAGTCCAGGGAACGGAGACGCCTCGTCCCGTCGCCATACTGCTGTACCTTCGCGGAGGACTGGACACTGTTCGGCTCCTCAGCGAGAAGCAATGATGCAATGTTTACTTCCGCCTTTTATACCCGCGCTGGTAGGCGGGATGCGGAATGCAAATTTTGCATGCCAATTCAGTTTCTCTTTCATTGGCTCGTTGTTAACTCTCTCGAAGGTGGTTGGATCCCTGGCGTGATCCCAATTCGTCAGGGGAACTCCCCCGACGAGGCGTCTCCGTTCCCTGGACTCAGGGAACGAGGGTTACCATACGTAACCGAGACGTTTTTTACTACAAAAAACACAAACATGCTCAATGAAGCATTTTAAAAGGTTTAAAATGTAAACACAAGTTGTAAATGTCAACATATACAGGTACAATTAAGATATAATCAAGCTATATGCAAAAAAAATATGATTTACAAAAAAAAAAAAAAAGCGGGTGTAGCCATAGGCTTTTTTTTTTCTTTTTAGCTTTGCCACTTTTTAAAAGTTTATGCACACAATTATACAGAGAGCTATATTTAAGGCCTTGCATTCCCAGAGTATGAGAGTTCCCAATTAGTGCAAATACAACATAAAAAAGGTAAAATTGAGATAAAATCAACTTATATACAGCAAAAAGCAGGTGTGGCAATAGGCGTTTTTTCTTTTCTTTTTTGCTTAGAAACTCTACAAAACACTTAATGTACAATTACACAGACAGCTACATTACAGGGATTTCATTCCTTGAGTAAGAGGGGTTCCTAAAAAGTGCAAATATACTATACAAAAGGTAAAATGAACACAAAATCAAACTATACATACA
Organism: Squalius cephalus; assembly: GCF_949319135.1. Lineage (NCBI taxonomy): Eukaryota > Metazoa > Chordata > Actinopteri > Cypriniformes > Leuciscidae > Squalius > Squalius cephalus. Next base: position 5,909,112 of record NC_137135.1, on the reverse strand, counting down.
ACTATTTACAACAAATATCAGGTGAGGTTTTTTTTTTTTTTATCTGTGCCACTCCTCAAAACAGTTTCTGTCAACAATGAGACCAAAAACATTCGCTTCATTTTCCTTCCACAAAAAACTACCTAAACTACCTAAACTATCTACACTACTCGTAAACTACTCTCAAAATCTACTCAAACTTTTGAACGAACGCGTCAATATTTTCAATATTTTTTTTATATAAAGTTTAAATGATCATATCTCCGTTTTTACTTGGTCTATCAACACAAAACAAAAAGTAAAATAGAGTTTCAAGCCAGCACTTTCGACAGAAGTGGACGGCAGTGCTCAACGTGACTTTGTTTTTATGCTTCGACGTCTTAAACTGGTCATGTGACTTGATCACGCCGGCATGATCGGTGACTCGGAAGAGCTAAGAGACTAAATTTAATAACAAAACAAATATCAAATTCAGTGCTTTTGAAATACCTTTTAATTGTCAGCATGCCAGTCTTGACCATGTTACTTTTGCCATCAGCACTTTTACGTCTATAAATCTACTGTATATATTTTTCAATTAGCGTTCAGGCATGATGCTGGCGTGGAGGGTGGTGTTGTCTGTCAGCGGTATGACTGCCACTCTTTGGCGTCTTGCCTGGACGTGTTCACTCACCCAGTGCTGTTGAGGTGGGCAATGAGGGAAGATTTATCGATGCCGTCCTTATGTATGCTGACCCACGCAGCGCAGGAACAGAAGCAAAAGCAGCAGGGTTGGAGCCCACTGTGAAGCCATTTTCCAGCAATTAAACTGCTCTGGTAATTCATGCCCATTGGCTGCTGAAAGAGAAAAGTTACAGGGTATATGCAAAGGTGACATTAAGATGCTATTGAACTAATTTACTGAAATAAATCAAGAGAAAAAGTCTGAAATGCTCAGATTCATATCACACACCCTAAGTATGAGCAATAGTGGAGATACTTGCATTAGCAAAACATCACTAATAACAACACATTTCTCAGTGGCCCAAATTGTGAGGACCTCTATTTTATAATAGACTCGCTTACAGTAAAAGACCAGCAGGATATAAACTCATTAAGGGCTGCCATGTTGACCATTCATTAGACCATTGAGAACATTTCTTTCTTTCAACCCCTCTTGGTGAGTTCATGCATTTTTTTTTTTTTCAGGGTCAATAATAGTGACTAAACAGATCATTAAAACAGCTTGAACACAGATGTGAGGGTTTTTTATTCTTTAAAAAAAGGCAGTATTTTGCTTTATTTCACATTAGGTATGTAGTAGAATATTAGGGCTGGGTATTGACACAAATTTCACAATTCGATTCGATTTCGATTCACAAGCTTGCGATTCGATTCCGATTCGATTTCGATTCAATATTGATTATTTTGTACATCAGGTACAATACATGGCAAATTTTCTCAAGGAAAACAAATCTCTTAAAGGAGACATATCATGCTTTTAAATCGTTCCTTTTTACATTTAAATCATACATTTGTGGTCTATATAAAGCAGAACTACAATGCTTGGGCCTGAATTCCTCATTATTATAACTCCACAGGCCCCTTTTCTACCCCTTTTCTGATGTGCGTCTGAGAGCAACTCGTTTTGGTGCGGTCTTTTTAAATGCAAATGAGACACGTCATACCCCGCCCCCTCTCCAGGTTGTAGAGGTGACACTCGGTTCAACTCCACCCCGTTCGGCCATTTTTGTAGTTTGATAGCAGAGATACGATTATCTAGCGGCACAGAAACTTTTGGACATCCAAGATTTGTGTCAACACAGAAAACATTTCATCATTGGATAGTTTTTTCATTTTATTAAAGTGTTGTTTTATGTCAGCTTAATGCCCGGAACGCTTTTCAGAAAAGATAAGACAACTTATTTAGCACAATTCACACGGTAATTCAGGAAAAAAATATCTCAGAATGCTCCACATGAAACTTTGGTCTTCCGACCTTTTACCACCGTGTCGATTTATTTTGATTAATATGTGCGAGGGAGAGAGAGCAAGACATCGTCTAGTTTGGAGACGGTGAAGTCTTGTTTACACTTTCGCCTGGCTCCGAAGAGAGAGAGTGCGCGCGCGCGACCGGGTCTCTCTCTCTCTCTGCTCGTTCTTTCAGTTAAACATGCGCCCTGTCACAAGCGCAGCAGTTCATCTACATTACTCACCGATCAAATAAGACTTTGGCGCGACAAAAAAATCGCTTTGGCGGGCGCTAAAACAAGTTCAATGCAGGAAAAACCCTGTTGTTGCTGAAGTAGTTATCCTTGAAGTGCTTCGCGTTCGCGCACACAAAAATGACTTTATGGGTACATTTCCGTTAAAAATAAAACTCAACCAGGCACTTCGAAGAGGTTCTGATGCTGGGAGATGGCTTAATGAAGCGTGTGGGTTACTACATCCAACAACCGAACATTTTGACTTACCCTCTTGTAAGTTCTGCATCTTTGAGCTTGGACTACAAAATCGTAGCGAGAAATAAAAATGCCGGATTGCTCGAAGTGTTGAGCCGGTAGTCGATGTCCTTATTTGGCAGTTCCGCTGCAAATACTGTGACGTAATTGTTCACAAAACGTCATAGAGAATAGAAAAATCTGAACAGGTTGAAAAATAAGGCCAAAACAGAATATAAAGATATCAACGAAACACCTGAAGAGACTAATTTCAAATTTTCTATACTTCTAAACACTAAAAATATACAACAAAATGCATTTAAGGGCTAAAAAAGTGGATTTAGCATGATATGTCCCCTTTAACTAATGCTGTAAACTATGGGAGTCAGTTGTAGCCTATAGGCTTCATTAGCCTATAGTATTGAAGGTAAAAATTAACTGATTTGTATACAAACACTTAAATTACACTTTTATTTATTTTTATAATAATAAAGTTATATGAAATATAAACATTTAAATGGTGGCTGTCATAAACATCTGCCAGATTTATTCTGCCAGATTTATTCCAACATGCATTAAAAATTGAAGAACATTAAAATTTATAATGAATATGTAATATGGTGCATATATTTAGCAAAATGCTTCTCTCTACAGTTAATTTTTCTAGCTGACTAACAAGTTTATGGTCACTGGATATGGTTTTTCTGAGGTAAATGTGACGTTACATGACACATTGTGTACGTTTACATTGTTTATTGTTTACATTGTTTACAAGCTGATTTACTGACGTCTTTCCACGGTTGAAACAGTGATTGAGCGATTCCATGTGACATGATGCGGATTTCAATAAGTTGTACTCTACCTTTTAACACACTTTCAGAAGCTCATTCATGTTTATTTCGCGTGGTAACTGGTATTATTAAGGCGGAAGAGAATGTGCTTCTCTTGAGCTGGGCCAGAGCGATCTCACGCCACAGCGCCAAAACGGTGTATATGTTTTTGAATTTCGTAAGAAAATGGACGTAATTTGAAATCTGAGACTTTGTTTCATATCAATAGTAACAAAGCACAAAGATTATTGTGATTTATTGGATGGGATGCGCGCTACAATCTTACATTCATTCATCAACTGAAAACAGGATGACTGATCGATTCTTGGAATTTAAGAATCGATTAAAATCGATTAAAATCTATCCAGCCCTAGTCAGGGATTCATTATTTGGAAAAACATTGTTTATTTGATGCATTTTGAGGGATGCCAAATACATATGACAGAGAGCATGAATCTTGCTTCACAACATTTTTTGCATTTCAGGCAATCCAGTTTTTCAAACATGAAATATATTTTTATGAACTGTTCAGAGTGAGATACTGTAAAGCAACAAGCAAATTGTATTAATAAAAATGTTATTAAGTTCGGAAGCCCATTAATTCAAATAGCAATAACAATTATTTTACCCATGAAATGCTTTGTCAACAAGACCTGAAAGTCACAAGACCTGTGGTTCAGTATACTAATAGCACCATACATGTGTTGTATTTGCTAAAAACTGTGTTAAACGTATGGTTTTATAGTGCTATAATCACAATATATTGCACAATAATCAAATCATGTGTGTGGTAACTGGGTGTGAGCTAATAATATACGCAAGATGCCTTCATAATCGACAGTTTCTTCATGACCATCTGTTGCCTGAAAGTCATTTGCACCTGCTATAGTAAAAGTTAGAATCGAACAAGCGATGGAGCGCTGTGGCTCTTTCTAATCTAATTATTCCCAGCGACTGTCATAGTCTCTGATGTACGGACAGGCTGAATACACAGAACAGATGGCTTCATATAACTAAGGTTGACTTAGTTTATGAAGACCCCTGTTAAGTAAATCAAGAGCTGGATGAAATGGAGGACAGATTAGGCTTGAACTTCCTGAGTCTAGTGTCAGTTTGCAATAGAAGAGTGATAGTCTTTATTAGACTCGCTAAAGAGCCTGCTGTATACTTGCGGACACAAACCTTGATCCTAAATTCAACACGAGCTTCATTACCATGTGAAGAGACATCCAAATCTGTATAGAAGAGCAAAGACATGCAGAACTGCAAGTTTAAATATACTTCCAGTATTTAAAAATTATGTATACATATTTGCACTAGAGTTTTTTTCATTGGCTCAAAATCACAGGATTGCTGAAACACAGCTGAAGAACTCAAGAATTGTATTGTACTTGTCTCTGTGGTAAACAAAATATGTAATTCCAATTACAAAATGGAGAATTCTGGTTATGGCATTAATTGGTCAATACAGTCACGCTACATAATATAAAACAGCTATGATGAGAACGTCTCGGTTACGTATATAACCCTTGTTCCCTGAAGGAGGGAACAGAGACGTTACATCAGAATACAACTGACAAATTGGGATCTCACCTGAGACCCCAATAACCTTCAAGTGTAAACTAAACGAGCCAATGCATATTGGCGTGCGAGATTTGCATTGCGTTTTGCCCCGCAGCACAGGTATAAATAAGATCAATAGTGGTACAGCAACTGTGGTGACGGGAAGTAACGTCTCTGTTCCCTCCCTCAGGGAACGAGGGTTACATATGTAACCGAAACGTTCCCTTTCAGTCAGTCACGTTCAACGTCACTTCAAAACGGAACTGACGAATTGGGATCCCGACCAAAGCGCCACTATTGCTGCCCCTTCCAGTGATCCACATAAGCCACCTGATCCCCTAGCACCTACTTGGGCGGAAGATGGGACAGGGCTTCACGCAGGGAAGTACGATCACTGCTGTTCCTTCTGACCCACTCAGTGAGACTATTGGATAACACTGGGAAATCGTGCCTTTTCCAAATGGAAAGGAACGCTACAGAGACCACATCCTAGCCATAGGGGGGTGTCATGTGAAAGTTACACATATGAACTGGCCATTAGGGCAGTGCTACATATGGAAGGTCTCTGGGGTCGCTCTGGCCTAGTTAGGGGGGAGTCAATATTGGCAGAGATGGCAGAGTGGGCTCTGCCTAGGGAAAGACATAAGCTCGCCTACAGGGAAGCCGTACCGTGGAAGAATACAGATATGGAATCACCATAGGGATCACAACATATGGGCACCTAGCCTAGGACAGGGATCAACCACTGGTGTTCTTACATATGTCAGGCCTGGCGTTAGATGTCTCCGCAGGGGCCTTGAGGAACTCCAACAGGGTTCAGCTTGGGAACTTACCTGAGGAGCAAGATAGGTGCACATATCCGGTCTTAAGGAGGGGAATGGCGCAGCAAGCGAGACACGGGTCCCAAGTGTTTACTGGTTACTTGAGGCAAGTACATGGGTACCGCGAACAGGACAGGGATGGGATTTTTATCAGTATAGGGTGGTTGTGTACAGACACAGCTGACACACATTTATGTTCAAACACCATGTAAAAGTGAATTTTGAATAAAAGGTCCCCTTTAAATAAGATTAATAAATGCTGTAGATGTATTGTTCATCGTTAGTTCATGTTAAAGGATAATTCCGGTATTTAACACCTTGAGTCTATTTTGTAGTTTGTTTTGGATGAACTAGAGTGGTGGACACAGAAATTTTGACGATGGGTCCTGTCTCGACTTTTTGACTCTTTTAGAATTGCCCATGACCGCTTCAGAGTGGCTGTCTATGGGCATGCATACTTGTCCTTATATAATGCACTATAATGCACGTATTTATTTTCAATACGTTTTCACACATAGCCCGAACAGTCACACCATATGACAATTTTGATGTTTAGATAAAACATTGAAGTAGAGGTCTTTATACACCAACTACAGCTATGGTATGCTGTAATAATATCTTGTCAGAGGAACAACATAAAGGTATATCTTTTTAACAAATACCCATTTGACATCATGGACAGGTAGAATTGCATGTCATGTCATCCACCCATAAATAAGTGCATTGTCAAATGATTCATTTAAATGTTAGCGCATAGTATTCAAAAACACAATATAACGTGGGACCAAAAATGGTAATAAAAGCCAGCTTGGCTTTCTAGTCCATTATGAGGAGGTATGTCCTAGTCTTTTATTAATAAATGCTGAAAAGCGTCTCTTTTGATGTCCTCTTCAACATAACTGGCACATACACAGTTTTCCTTTTATCTATTAATAACAGCGAGCACGGGATGCCACTCAACAAAGGTTACTTCATTACATTGTTCCATGTTCTTTTTTTGAAAGATTCCCAGTGCACATGTACTGTAGTGAGTCCTTGCTCTATACTTAAGCGACCTGTATAGAGAGTTTTCCAAAGTGTCTCATAAATATGTGGTGGTAATTAATATTTCAGATTTCTTCTTTTATTTATCAAATTTTGGCCACAGGACATTACCGATGTTTTATACATTCAACACTTCGATAAGGAAATTTCATGTCCCTTCATGTTGCGCTGTGTTGACTTAAAAGATAATAAAGCCTCTCTGGTATACTGAAGTCTGTTCCAGCATTGCTCTTTCTGGGATGATTGTTGTCTCAGGGTGAGGTACAAGTTGCGGTGAGCGATCTGCACAGTGCTGATAACAAACACATGCAGTGAGCGCAGCGCACGTTCAAAACATGCCTGATCTTATATTCTCACAACAGTCAATTTTGTCCCAGTTCCTTCATTCATGTCTCTGTGTTTAGCTGCCACACTGTAGATACAGTGACACACTTAAGCTACACTTAAAATCTATGAATGACATTGCGTTGGATAACAAAATATCACTTTTGTAGAACATGTTCATACAGTTACAGTTAATGTGAACCTGAGGAGAACTGACGTCATACATCCGCTAAGGCCTAGGACACACTAGACTGTGGGAGACCACAGACATAAGGACGACTTCAACTGATTTTTAACATTATAATCCTCCGAATGCACACACTAGACAATAAATATGAAGGGCCATCGACTTTCGTCAGCTGGCTCGCCTGTCATACGTTCTGTTTTGCAGTGAAAAAACAAAAAAGGAAGAAAAGAATATGGGTGAAATTTTGGCTGAGAAGACGATCTTCTTTCACAGTACTCCATTTTTGTGACACGTTTGTGATTGCCAGGTTCAGCTGTAAAAGCCCGCAACAATCGGTTGGTGAAGCTTGCTCGCTCTCATTGGCTATTGCGGGTATCCCATCAGAGGTAGCCCGGTCATGAGTCGTAACCCAGAGAACAACACAGTGTCAGCCCGGATCCGCACCACATCTGGTACATGTGAATTCCACGTGTACCAGATGTGGGCCGGATCTAAGGGACACTATGTTGCTGTCTGGAAAATATCAAACATGTTTGTGATTTGGGATCAGGGAGGCTTCGACTCATTTGTTAGCAGTAAAATAATCGTAATGACACCACACAATTGAGGATTTTGTGGACTGAATATTGACTGAACATTTCTCTTGATTTATTTATTAACTGTAATCCTTTACAGTTACTGAGAAAAAAAAAAAGATAACCCTTCCTTTTACAGTCCCCTAATTATTAGGTATTTACCGGGTAAATATATGGTAAGTTATAGTTGGTTATTGGTAATTACCACAGGTAACAAGTATGTAAATGCAGAGAAACTACAAACTAATTACTATTTACCTGGTAAGCATAGTATTTACCTGGTATTTACCTGGTAAGCATATGGTAAATTATAGTATTTTAGTGTGTAATTATTTAAGGTGATTAGTATACGATTACAGAGAAACTACCAGGGAAAAAAAAACACCACTGTTAAATATCAACTCAACAAAGTACTGTGTACTTGTTACCTGTTTAGGTTGGTAATAACTCAGATTTAATTGTGTACTTCCTCAGAATGTAGGCAGCCAATTTTTAGAAACACCTCCAGTATTACCCATCAATTCAAGTTAGGTTTGTAGTTATCCTAGGGTTATGTTGGTAACAGTCCATGTTTATTTATTACTATCTTGAAATTAAGACGGTAGTTTCCAATAAATTACCTTGTCTTACATAGTTGTTGTTCATTGCTACACCCATTTATAGAGGGTTTATCAAATAATTTACCTTACACTTACCTGGTAACTACCCCGCAGGAACAGTTTTCCCTAATGTCATGGCACATCTTAAATACTGGGTATGTTCTTGCAGATGTTTTTACAATTTACTCAGTAAGTAAAGTGTAACTGTACTGTAAAATGAAGCCTTGTTTATTTCCATGGTATTACCGGAATTGTACCATATAACCTGATCATTCCCTTTTCCATATAGTCACAATTTTTTACCTCGTATGTCCTGCAACGTTACCAAGGAAAACATGACAATTTACTCAGTAAGTAAAGTGTAACTGTACTGTAAAATGAAGCCTTGTTTATTTCCATGGTATTACCGGAATTGTACCATATAATCTGATCATTCCCTTTTCCATAGTCACTTTTTTTTTTTTATCTCTTATGTCCTGCAACGTTACCAAGGAAAACATGACAGTTTACTCAGTAAGTAAAGTGCAACTGTACTGTAAAAGGAAGCCTTGTTTATTTCCATTGTATTACCAGACTCTTACCACATCCTTTGCTACTGCTTAAACATTTTTGAAATCACAAACTTTTACCGTGTGTCCTGCAACTTAACTAAAACATTCCAGCCTGGTCTCATTGTTAATACGTAGTATTAATACGTAATTTTCAAAGATAGAAAACTACATAGGCTACAATTATGAAGAAAAACAACATACGTGTAATCACAATAATTTATTTATTGCGAAAATGTCAAAACCGGTACCAAAAGTCGTTCACATGACGATGTGTTGCAGTCACAGTCCTCTCTCTCAGTATATAATAGTTTTGAATGAGGTACAGAGCAGAGCAGAATTTAAGTTATTAATCCATGAAAATGTAAATCCGGCTTCGCTCTGTGTGAAGGCGCGCGCGCGCTTCTCCATTTCAAATGTAGTTTACCGACTGAAATACGGCATGTCGCAATCTGTGACGAACATAGACGAACAGACGAGAGCCAATGAGCGTTTGATATCACTGCCGTAAAACATGTCGTAACGCTTCTTGAGGGCGCAATTTTTGAATTTGAATTCATCATGCTGCTGTGATAGCCTGTGAAATGGAGATGAAGATCACTCACTGGATAAAGGCAAAGAGTATAGAAGTACCAAGAGGCGAAACTCAATAGAACGTTCCATTGCAACAAACTCACCCATGCGCAGAGCTGCAGCTCCGCCATCTTGGACTGAACGCAACACAGCTGTTATAGAATTGAACGATACCAGTTCAAATTCAAAAGCGGTTAAATGAACTAAAAAGTAGTTTCTAGTGTTTAATATCTCTAGAGCAGACATCCCATGTCTCCCGGAAGATCCGGGAGTCTCCCGCATATTGATAGCGGCTCCCTGATGCCCGCAAATTAGCTAAAATCACCCGGAATCTAGAGCGAGCGAGCAAGAGCGCGCAGCTCCAAACCGTGTAACGTTAGAGCACATGGCAGAAAGGGTGAGGAAGCGAGATATCAACATATCAACCTAAAATGTGGAACACAACTTGTTCAGATTTTTTGCTTTCATTTTCTTGCAGTTCTAGAGTAAAATATATTTTGTAATATATATATTTTATATAAAATATAAATAATTATATTTTTAAATTTGTAAATTTTAATAAACTCAAACTTATATAACTTTTTTCTGTTTCACTTTCATAATTTATTTCACTTCAACAATAATCTGACAAATTAAAACAAGACCAACCATAGGTCTAAATTTCAAAGCATTCTTGAATTACAGCCATTTAAGTTTGGGTAGTGATTTTCATGTTTATGCGAAAAAAAGGTGACAGTTAAAGGGTTAATTTAGTGATAACAATGAATTAATAAAGCGGTCATTTGCCAGGTTAGGTGTTCAAATATCTCTGAAAATATGCGATTTAAAAAGCCCATTTCGAGTCTTGACAATTTCGACCAAATACATAAAATTAGCAAACTGTTACTGCGGTTATAACATTAACGTTACAGCACCTGTTATCGTTGATGTTTGCTCACTTTAAAGTTAATAAAACCTTTTCTACTTTACCTCTCTGGATCTTTAGGGAATCTATGAAATGCTAGTTGATTGGTTGTACACTGGTAGTTGTTGCAGTTGATGGCAGAACACTGTTTTCTTTGTTTCCAATTATTTCCAGACATAATGTTAAAGGTGGTATCAGCGATTTCAGGCCCAAACATAAATGATCACATTCATCTAATATTTCGCTAGCTGCACGCCCCATAAGCATGCTGTCAAAAAACCGCGTCTCTCTAGGTAGCCTAGGCTCTGAGATCTGCACACAAAAACAGTTGGTATCAACATCACTCAAAACCAAAATAAATAGTGTTCCAACCAATCATCGACAGGGGCGGGTGTTGTGAGGTTTTGCGCTCGTGCACGGCTGCCTATGACGGTAAAGCCGTTGGTTCAGTCCAAAATGGCGGCCGCGCTACCGAAGCGCCACCTAGTGGCTGTTGTCAAAACTGCAACGGAGTTTCGCCTCTTGTTACTTCTATACTCTTTGATAAAGGGCTGAATTTGGATCTCTTTCTTGCAAACGTATGGATTCTAAAGATTTGGATTATATCAAGTATAATAAAATTGATGTCTTTTGTGAATTTATGTTGGGTTTTGGTGTATTATTGTTCTATTGGAGAAAACGCATTTTCTGTCTCACTATAAATAAACTAAATATGAAAATGGTTAAACGATTAAATAAGGTATTTTTAAGGTTTTAAAGTGTATTCTTGTTTAACTGCATGTAGGCTAATCCTCCGAAACGAGTTTGCAGCAGAAGGCACGAACAGAGCGGAATGTTACGTTATTAGTCTATTTCTTGAGTAACGTTAAACTGCATAACGTTAAATGCGACTGAAAACGTAATTGATAAGACATTTGAATGCAATAGATTCAAACCATTAATGCCACGATTTTAATATGCATAGGGTAAGTGTACCCATTAAGCCCATGTACCCTTTAAGCCCACTTTCAACTCTGAAGTCAAATTAAAAAAAGAGAAAATAATATGTTATGCTGCTTATTATTTTAACCAATCCAGTGATTTGTTACTTCCCTGGCATTTTTAATTGCATACCAATCACATTTGGCAATGTTGAGTTAGCCCCACCCATGTGCATTCTGTCTCAGGGGACTTCACACAAAGTCACCCCAAAACTTTGGTGTTTCGGGACCCTTCAGAAATCAACACATTTCAGCAATTTTCAGCCATTTCTTTGGTAACTACATTGATATTATGTCAAATAAGAAATACATGTATTGTTTTTTGTGTATGAACAAATAGTACTTTATCATTTTATATAATTTTCCTTTAAATGGAAAGATGAGTTTTATTAGCTTGCGTTCAAAGCTAATCTCTAGGTCAAACCATTAGCCTTTCAGAAAGATAGACTGCCAAAGAATTAAGCATGTGAACTGCAAACAATGAATGTTTTGTGATTCATTTTACATTCATTTACAAATAAATGCATCATAAATTGTTTTGTAGAGAAGATTATTTTTATAAATTAACTTTTTTAAATGGTACAGCGCCACAAAACGCATGCAATCTCGAGCCAACACAAGCTAACCTTGAATGAAAAAAACTTAACATTTCTCAGTGTGGGCACAATGAAAATTACTATGATACTAGTCCACAGTATATTTAAGCTCCATGCATGTATTTGTAAACATATCTTACATTTTTAAAGGAAAACATTGTCTTTTTTCACCATTACTCACTGTGTACCATTTAAGCCCACCTTATGTATTTCAATGAGGAATCCCTCTAATTGCAAACTTTGATACATTTTTTGAAAGTGTTTAAAGATAACATGTCTTTGTGTGCTTTTACCTTACTAACCTTTTAACCTTACCTTACTTACACACAAATTACACACATTCATTCAAATGAGATAGAGCCCGGTTTGTCCTAAAGTCCTGTATGTATAACCGGGCATAATTCGGGAGCCAAGCTGAGTTATGGCTTGAGATTCTGGGCATGGAGAGGTCCCAGAGGGACCCTATATTCCCCACAGTCCTGAGCCCCTGGGACCGTCCGGCTCCGAGATACCGCCACTTCCTGTCCAGCTTTGACCGGGCAAAACTTGGGGCCCAAGCCGAGTTGGGGCTCTGGACTCAGGGCATGGAGGGGTCACCCAGTGGGCCGCCTATGTATTGAGTATTGAGTATTGAGTATTGAGTATTGAGCCCTAACTCAGCTTTCTTCCCGAGGTATGGTCACTTCCACTGGAACTTTGATTGGGCATAACTCCAGATAGGGGTGTGCGATATGACGATTTTTAATCGTGGACGATTAAAATGTCTCCACGATCTGCTTTTTAAGAAATATCGTAGTATCGTGCATCTACCAGTTGCTGTTCTGGCGCCTCTGTCCCACTGAACAACGCGACGTATATTCACATAAAAAGTTTACGCAGCGGAACGAGACACTGCACTTCACAAAAGTTCATAATTTGCATGTGCAATAATGACTTGTCGGTTTAATTCGCGTGCTGATGCGCGTTTATCAGTGCGTACGTTAAGTTACATGTGAAGCTCACATGCACTAAAAGCCTGGATACTGGACTAAGTTATCTTTCGAGTCTTATTGTGCTAATACTGTCAAATACACACAAGGTTTACATAAAGTCGGTTATGTCTAAAGTGAAAGCAAACCTGAGAAATTTGAGAGAAAAATCTGCTTGTCAAATGCGTGTATATTAGACGCGTCTCGCGCAACTCTTAAAGAGACAGTAGCTGAATAGTAAACACGCTGCCGCTTGTCCTTGAAGGGATAGTTCACCCAAAAATAAAAATGATCTCATTATTTATGCACTCTAATGTTGTTCCAAACCTGTATTAATTTCCTTCTAATATTTTCCTAATATTAATATTTTGAAGAATGTGGCTCAGTAACTTTTATTTTCAACAGAAGAAAGAAACTTATTCGAGTTTAAAACAACTTGAGAGAGTAAATTATGACAATTTGAATTTATAGGAGAACTATCCCTTTAATGTTAATAAAACAACAAAATGCAAAGAGAAAATCACTCACTGCTCTTGACTGATAACTTTAATAGTAGCTTTAATAAGTATCAATGTATAATTTATACAGTGAACTCTATATGTTTTGTTTTATTTTCATATTTGTTCATTTAATTACTTTCTTCAGTGCTACTGTTAAATACACCTACTGTAGCTGAAAAAATAAAGCACTGTTTATTTAATTTGTATATTAAATTGTGTATGTGTACTGTGTATCTTTGATCTTAATATTTAATAACAAAGAAAATAATGACAAATATTTTTATCTTCGCCCCTGTCTGCCATTCTTTTTTATTTTATATTTTGTTACCTAAGGCTTTGTTTTTAAAATATGGATATTAGTTTGGCTGTAATGCTCATCCAGAAAATAGTACAACCAACATAAAAAAAGAATCGTAATAAAATCGTGAATCGTGATTTTTCTGAAAAAAAATCAGGATATGATATTTTTGCCATATCGCTCACCCCTAACTCCAGAATCAAGCCGACCTAAGGCTGCATACTCCCAGTGTGACCTGAGAGTCCCCAGAAACCCCAGAGTCTGGAGCCCCAACTCGGCTTCCTTCCCGAGATACACCCAGTTAAACTTCCACCTTTGACCAGGCATAACTTGGGAGCTAAGCCGGCTTAAGGCTCCAGACTCCCGGTGTGGGGGGCCCACTAGGAGCCCCCCCCTAAGCCCAGAATATGGAGCCCCAACTCAGCTTGGCTCCCGAGATACACCCGGTCTAACTTCCAGCTTGACTCCAGCTACAACTCCAGTCAAGCCGACTTAAAGCTCCAGACCACCGGCCACTAACACCTACCCATCCCACCCAGGGCTCTAATCAAACATTAGCAAAATGATTTTTTTAATACTTCCCTGTCACTGAATAAATATATTGATGTTTTACTTCTTTAAAATCAATAAAAAAAATATATATTTTGTGAATCAAAGATGATGTGGGCTTATTTGGAACACATGCGGGCTTAAATGGTGCCAATGTACCAATTAAGCCCATGCCAGACTTCTGACTTTATTCCTAAATTATCTTAATTTTATATTCTAAAATGTACAACAACTAATTAATACATTTTCAAATGAGAGATTGATCTTGCATTTTAACAAATTATTTTTCTTATAAACTATGTCAATATCTATGAAAAAAAACTAGATTTAGATTTTGGTGGGATTAATGGGTACACTTACCCTAAATAAGAATACGTACAAATATGTACGTCGGTAGAGTTGTTCATACGTAAATAATTTACGTTTTTGTGCTGTTAATACGTAAACATTTTACGTTTTAGTGCTGTAAATACGTCAGTATTATACGTTTCTGTGTGTATAAAACTTAAGTAAATGTACGTATGGTAGAATTACACTTTACGTAAAAATACACACGTATTCTCATGAGATCACGTTGAACATTCTCAGTAAGTAAAGTGAAACTGTACTGTAAAAGGAAGCCTTTTTATTTCCATGGAATTACTGGGATCTTACCCTATAATCTGTAATAGCTACAGTTACGTAGCTATTACAGATTATAGGGTAAGATCCCAGTAATTCCATGGAAATAAAAAGGCTTCCATTTACAGTACAGTTTCACTTTACTTACTGAGTAAATTGTCATGTTTTCCTTGGTAACGTTGCAGGACATAAGAGGTAAAAAAAATTGTGACTATATGGAAAAGGGAATGATCAGGTTATATGGTACAATTCCGGTAATACCATGGAAATAAACAAGGCTTCATTTTACAGTACAGTTGCACTTTACTTACTGAGTAAATTGTAAAAACATCTGCAAGAACATACCCAGTATTTAAGATGTGCCATGACATTAGGGAAAACTGTTCCTGCGGGGTAGTTACCAGGTAAGTGTAAGGTAAATAATTTGATAAACCCTCTATAAATGGGTGTAGCAATGAACAACAACTATGTATGACAAGGTAATTTATTGGAAACTACCGTCTTAATTTCAAGATAGTAATAAATAAACATGGACTGTTACAGTACCAACATAACCCTAGGATAACTAAAACCTAACTTGAATTGATGGGTAATACTGGAGGTGTTTCTAAAAATTGGCTGCCTACATTCTGAGGAAGTACACAATTAAATCTGAGTTTTTACCAACCTAAACAGGTAACAAGGACACAGTACTTTGTTGAGTTGATATTTAACAGTGGTGTTTTTTTTCCCTGGTAGTTTCTCTGTAAATACTATAATTTACCATATGCTTACCAGGTAAATACTTAGTAATTAGTTTGTAGTTTCTCTGCATTTACATACTTGTTACCTGTGGTACTGTAATTACCAATAACCAACTATAACTTACCATATATTTACCAGGTACATACCTATTAATTAGGGGACTGTAAAAGGAAGGGTTACCAAAAAAAGATGTCATTAAATTACAGTTACTTATTAAAATGTTAACGATTACAAAGGTTAACATCTAAATATTTTCTGTAAAAAGCTAGTATATGTTGAATACAATTAATTTGTTGCTTTGCCTGTTTTTGATATGCACAATTCCTCCTGCCATTTAAAGGCCATTTAGTAAAGCGATGCTATTCTGATGCTTTTGATTGGCTCTCTTGGTTGAATTTGCAGCGCACCACGTCTGCCAATTACATCAATCCACATTGCCGCTGAAAGCTTTAGGCAACAACCTGTCTGAGATTTGCCACCATGGCGAGTGATAAAAATGTGTTCCAGTGCTGGAAATTTAAAAAAACTATTTCATCCAGAAATCTTAATTCAATTAGACTATCAGAGTACATCTTAACAAAAAGGCTGCAGTTCTTAGAACTTTGAAAGACTAAGTAAAAAAACACTTCACTACTCTCAATCTTTGGCTATTTTTTTTATCATTTTTTGTCTAATCTAAGGATCATTTTTACTGATTACCTCGATTGATTCTTGATTAAGATGGGTTCAGACTAGACTGGGTAAACCCAGTTTGATTTCGCCCTGCAGCTCAGGCTGGAAACCTGTACATATATCTATCCTGCTTCCTTTACAAATTTGCAGGAACCAATCACAAACTGGTTTATCCACCTGGCGCGCCTATTGGCGGGTTTAATCCAATCCAATTCCAGAGCCGTTACGGTGGGTGTAAATACCACTAATTTTCATGTTTTTTTGTTTTTTGGTTTGTCTGCAAACCGCTGATCAACATGTTTGGTTACACATTCACTGCCTGCCTGGATTTTCGCATCGCTCAAAGTACGTCACCCGGATCGTTGGTCTGATTGGTTGTAGGACTATCCAATTGCGTACAGAGTTATTTGAACTATGCCCATTGATCACGCCTCTTGTGTAGTAGAAAATACATACTGTAGCAGACTCCCCCAGACCAATGTTCAGTCTTAAAAGTGTGTGCTTGGTCTGGTGATAGCCAGACTAGGTTCAGACTACAGGAGTATTAAAATCCTAACCGATAATGAAATCTGGTTGCATCAGACTCATACGGAGAGTATGTCTTCCCTCAAATCTCAAACATGCACACACTACAAGATCTGAAAATAGTGGTGCATCACACACTACAAGATATACGATTCTGAACGGGATTTCACCAAGTACAACATGTTCCTAGATCAATATCTTTGTTGATCCTGGAACAACATTCCAATCACCCAATCAGATTTGATGGACAAGTTTATAGTTTGTCAAGTTTAGGCTTACAACCAGGGTTAGGTGCTTCTACATCAGTGTTATTCACTGTTAATCATTTCAATCTGAATTTATGGGATTGATGGGGTTGGGTTTAGGGGTATAGGGATAATTGGGTTTAGGGCTAGAACTAAATTTCTGGACAGGAATGTTGTTCCAGGATCAACAAAATATGTCGATCCAGGAACATGTCTTACTTGGCAAAATCACAGTGTCCGGGCAGGGCTGGACAGTGTCCATGGCTGGACAACCGACCAAAGTCCTGGACAAGATTTTTTTTCTCAGATTGTCTGGAGGGGTAAATCGATAATAAATCAGCCTAAAACTCATGTAGCTTGAGCCGGCTTTATGAAACAAATTATTCTGTAACAAATTACTTAATTTTCTGTTTAAAATAGGAACATCTCTCTACATCCTTTTAGAATATATTTGCAAAATCTAACAAAACTTTAAAAACTTAATTTAAATTAAGATACATAAGACACAGATATCTTATAGGGCTTAAAAAGGTACATGTTATTCTTTATTTCACTTACTTTCTTGTTATATTAGCTGCTTTACCTCAGAATTGCTTTTCCTCAAAGGACCAACTTGTCTATAATAGTTCAGTGAAGGGCAGTGGAGCATGCCTTCTCTCCCGGAGGTACATTGTCTATTAATAGGTTTATGGGACATCAAGCACCCTTCCCCCTATTTCCACCAACTCTAGTCCACATGCCTCAGCGCAGCAGCGCTCTGTGGAATACTGGAAACACTTACAAAGCATCTCCTGCAGTACCTTGTGCCTCCGTGTGCCACTTTCACATCTGCACGTCGCCTGAGGGGTTCTTTCCCCAAAGAAACAGAAATAAAAGGTTTTGTGTCTGTGACAGCTAAAGGAAGCTGCCTTTGAAATGATTATTTAAGGTTATGATTGACAGACTGGGATGTTACAGTGTTTTCAGAAATTGTTAGATCGCTGCAGAGACAATAGCGAAATCGAACTCACAGAGGGTTAGAATCAATCAAGAGATCTCAATGAAATATAAAACATAAGCCTATAATACTAATGGCACATAGGGGCTATTCACTAAACAGTCGGGCCGCTTTTGCATGTGATATATTTGCCTCAAAATGTGCATCTCATTCTCTAACCGCATACAAATTTAGTGATTTACTGAAATTAAACATCCATTTGCTTTGCTACAAACTAATTTTGATTTAAAAAAGAGATATGTTTGTGTTCATTTTCTGTTTATCATGGCTGCAGTTATTCATCAAATGATGGAGAAGACCATTAGAACTGGGTTGAACACTATTCAGGTGTCTGGACTGCAGTGTTGGAGAGATGCTGTTCAGTTCCTGCAAAATATGCCTCATGTGCGGCATCCTAAATCCTTCAATGGGAATTGAGCCATGCAAATTGTGTCGTTGAACAGTGTGATAGAGAGCCGATAGTGCCTCTCCATTTCTGGATTTCAAAACTGTGTCCTTATTGTTATTGATATTATGCATTTTATAATTATTTATGTGGAGTTTTTACTAATTTCCTGGGATTAGAAGAGTTGGCATAACCTTTAGGGAAGTGCTCACCGTGGAACGAGGAGACATCAGTTTTGTACAAATTACAATATTTCTTGTTTTTCCCATTCCTGTTTATTGTATTTATTGATTGTTTGTAAACTCTTGGGTTACACTTTATTTCAAAAGTTCACATTAGACATTCTAACTATAAGTAACTTTGCATCTACGTCAACTAACTCTCATTAATTTGCAACTACATGTCAACTAACTCTAAGTATTAGGCCGGTGTTAGTAGACCATTAAGTTAGTGTTAATAGAAAAAGGGGTTCGGGTTAGTAGAATAAGTTGACATGTACCTGCAAAGTTACTTACAATCAGTAGAATGTCTGTCGGGGAGCATCAAATTAAAGTGTTAGCAGATATTTCACATGTATGTTGGTTTCATTGGGGCGGTTTTCCGGACAGAGAAGTTCTAGACTAAAATGGCCCTTTAAACCAGATCAACACATGACTTTTTATGTCATGGTTTAAAATATTCCTAGACTTAGTCCAGAGTTTAATAAGCTGATTTCCTGGAGGAATACTAGAGCTACCCCATGACTAAATTGAGGTTTAAATAAAAAACCTTCCAGGAGGCAGGTTTAACTTCAGATTAACTTTGTGTTTTAAAATAATTATTGTATTACCTGGATTCTTACAGTTGTGGTCAGAATTACAAGCACCCTTGGCATATATGAAGAAAAAAATCAGAGAATAAATCACAAAAACCTAACCTTTCATTGAAGTTATACATATAAACACACACACACACACGCACACACACACACTCACACACACATATATTTTTTATGTTTTTATTTTTTTTTATGTCACCCCAAGATATAACTATTTCTACCAGAAAGACTTGGAAGGCGAGATGATATCACAGTGACATTTATTAATTAATAGACCAGAACATGAAAACAAAAATATTGGATGATAAAGTTCTTTGGCGCAGAGCCCGTCCGTAGTTCACAATCAGAGGGTAACGGACTCTGCATTTCTTGCCTGAAGATGAAGCCGAGCCCCGGGGAGGTGAGGACAGATGATGGTTGAAATGTAAATTTTCACACTATTTTCTTAAAATTGTTTTGCTTTCTATTTTGTGCTTTTTCTTGACTTTGTGAAGCTCTAAAATCTTTTCGAGCTGCGCCCCTGCCTTCGTTTTCAGGCAGGAAATGCAGATCCGCTACCCTCGGATTATGCGCCACGGACGGGGCCAACGCCATAGAACTTTATAAATAATTGCTTGCTGGGCTGTCAATAAATTAATGCTTTGTTACATCATTCTATCTCCCGAGTCTTTCTGGTAGAACTATATTCTTCGGTTATACTCATTGTGATGAATGTTTCATCAATGATTTATCTATATAGAATTCATTACAGACAGATTTCCTGGCATTCCTTTTCTTTAATTCCAGAGCTGATATGTGCAGTTTATTTTGCCTGCTTTAAAATAATTTTGTTTATCATTTTTTTTTTTATTGAAGTATTTTTCTGCTGCCATTGTTTTGGATTTGCTTATCAGTTCCATGTAATTTTAAGAATGTCTGGTTCATTGCATGTCTAATAGGACACCTCTGTCATGCTAATTCAGATTATCACAGTTGGTTTTAAATGAATCTTGTTTATTTTAGTTCAGGACTCTATAGTCCAGACTCAGAGGCCTGTTGCATGAAGCTAGTTGAACAAACTCTGAGTTTTAGAGTAGGATTAAGACCTATTCGCACTGGATTAGTGTTATCTGGGGACCCCCCCCACACACACACACTGACTTATCTCCCGGATATGATGTCAATAGGCTATTGCTTGGAAATGTCTTGTCGTTATTATAGGTCTAGCTGTATGATATATCATAAACAGAATAATGTTCCTTACCGCATGCTGCTATACATGTCATCCATCTCCATCTAATCTTTTTGTTTTTGCTCTTCTGATGGTTTTCAGCTTTCTCTTTCTGCAAATTGTATAGTTGTATCGTATGGTGTAAAGCGATATGACCCAACACCCAAAATACTATCAAAACACTCCAACGCAGCCTCCATTCTTAGGGAAAGATGGATAAAAAAGCGCACAGGAAACAAAAACCTTGAAAAAATTATATACGACCCCGCCAAATCACAGAGATGCCGATTCGCACGGGACTAATATTATCACAGGACCTCGGTGTTTGGCGAAATATGGTAGGTCATTTGTGGGGGAATTTTTACTTTACAAATTACAGACATGGCCGATTCGCATGGGATTAAGATCACAGAAAACCTCCGCAATTATCACAAATGACTAGAGGTCACCAGGTAATACTTGTCCTGTGCGAATAGGGCTTTAGAGTTGGACAAACCCATACAAATCCAACCTGGTTTGGATCAGGTTCAGCAGGTTCACAATGCTCAGTATAAATGTTCTCTGTCAACACAGGTTTAATCTAGAGTTTGCAATTAACTCTAAAATATTTTATTATACATTTATATAGTTTCACAAAGAGCTCAAAGGAATACACTTAATCTGTTTAAATCTTATATTTTAAAGCTTGCATTTAATATATTTATATTAATTTAAAAGCAAAGTTTGATATAATATAAATATAATATAATTCATATAAAATAAATACAATAAATAATTAGCAACAAAAGATAGGCAATTTTGTCTGTAAAGTTCTTTCACTCTAAACTGCTTTATTTGGAGCGAGAGACACAGGAGGAATGGCTTTAATGCATCAGATACATTACATCACTATTGGTCCAGTTTTGGTCTGCTATCTCTAACTCAGAATAAATTAGCCATGCAGCGTAAGGCTGCATTCACACTGTCAGTCCAAATCCGATTATTTGTGAATCCGATTGGAATCTGATCTAAAATTATTGATGTCCACACTGTGTATCGCAACTGTTCAGATCCCATTTGTGTGTCCATGCAGCTCTTTCGTTTTCCAGAAAATCTGCATTGGTTTCTATGGCAATGACGTTGCGTTGGTAGGCCTACAACAACCGCAACATGGTAGCCTGACTACGTCAGACTTCGTACTTCCGCTCAATTTCATTTCGCTTCTGTACTCAGTCTGAGATAACGACTGTTTTCCCCGTTTTCCTCCAGCCTGAAAACAGCCGGCCAATCAACTAACAGAGGGCGGGCTGAGAGCCGTGACGTAGACGCTGATTGTACCGTGGATGCGTAGATTTACTTCACATAATCTGCAAAAGTCGTTCACAGTCATGTTCACTCCGGTATTTCACTCGATGGTTTTGTTTTCGCATCATACATGCGTTTACAGTGGAAGTTAGATGCGGCTGAGCATGCGCATAACACACGCCATAACCAAACGTTATGTGATTGGCTTACGGGTAACCAATGATTTTAAACTTCAGACAAGCGCCCCCGCGAGAAAGAAAACGCTTTTCAATTATGTCATGCCGGACTCTGTCTACGAAGCAAAGCGAAGGAGCAGAGTTTGGTATTACCAGGCTAGCGACATGGAGGGGTTTGCAATAGAGATGTTGTCTTATTTGAATTTTACAGCATAGAAATGTGTAACCGGCGCGCTGGACTACTGCGTTTCTGATGCAGAACCGAGTGAGTCTGGTATGAGTGGCTTTATTCCGTGCTGTCGTCTCCAGCACCAGTTTCAAAATATGTCTCTGTTATTTTGTCATTTTCTGCTCGTCTGGTACTTTGCAACAACACAGCATTGTTTTGGCAGAGACTTTCAGCATGTTTCCTATAACAATGTCTGACATTTACATTTTACGTGGCGTGAGAATGTCACATAATCCACGCAAAATCCGGTCAGAGCAGTCAGACTAAAACGGATTTCCAGAAATGCTATTTGAATAGGATTTCAAACCACATATGGATGTAGGCAAGGCAAGTTTATTTATATAGCACATTTAATACACTATGGCAATTCAAAGTGCTTTACAGAAAGGAATTAAAATTTCTGTACTCCCAGTTTTTCACAACTCCCAGTTTTACTCTGAGATTTTCCCATGGTGATTACACTATGTCTATGGTGTTCTTTTGGTGCGCCTAAGAAATCTATTGGACGTCTCCGATGGACCCGGGTAACCTCGGGTTCACTGCCCCATTAGTCCGCACCCCAAAAACCCATTTGTTCGGAAGCTCCAGGAATGGAATCATTCCAGTCCGCACCCCACAGAACCTCGAGTTTAATTACACATCAAACTCACTACTCCAACACAGACCCAGGTCATCAGCATGGTTTCATCTCTCAAGTTCCCCAATTAAGTAATTTATGTTTGTCTCTTACCCAATTCTCAGTGCCATTTGAGTTCAGTTTAGAATCAAGAGGAATACAGTGCAATCAGTCGGACATACAGTGGATACAGTTATAGCTTGAAACGGATTTGATTCATGTGATTTTTTGCTGTTCACTTTAGCTAATTCTGATCAGATTTCAATCGGATATGTACAAAAAACGGATTTAGACTGACAGTCTGAACGTAGCCATGTCACCATGGCGATGAAACCCACACTGAAAAACCAATCCACTTTCGTGAGCCCAAAAAAAAAAACAATGTATGTTCAAACTAATCTCAAATTTACCTGGGTAGAAACTGAAACCGGCTTCATGCAACAGGCCACATATGTTAGTAATCTGTACTTAATGTGTGTTTCAGAAACTATTCTAGATTAAGGCCTACCCCTGGCTTAATTTAAACCCTGTCCGGGACACTGACCCATTGTGTTTTGGTTTGATCTAGGGGCTGTTTACACAACACCATTTTTAATTAAAAATGTAAATCTTTTTATGCGTTGTGGCCATTCATTTACACGACAATGGCGTTTTGGGTAGCTGAAAATGCTAACTTTTGAAAACCGGTTTCAAAGTGTCTCCTTGTAAACAACAAAAACGCGAATCTGTGAAGACGATGACATCATGCACATGCTTATCATGTGTTCAGTCTATAGTGTTTCATCGCCATCTAATGGCCTGGCTGCAGAATACAGCGTTTTTAGTCGCTTTCGTGGATCCGTGTGAATGGGAATCGGTTTGACAATGGTTTCGACTGTACGCGGAAAACTTCTCCGCATTGTCGTGTAAACTTGCCCTTAGTTCTAGTTCCTGTTTTCTTTGTTCTCATTTTCACGCCACTAGTTAGTTTCCATGGTTTCTAGTTAGTTCACACCTTTTCCCTGTTCTGTTGATTAGCCCCCCTTGTGTATTTAAGCCCTTGTTTTTCCTCAGTTCCCTTTCGAAAGGGAACTTGCACTGTTTTTGCTCACCATCTCTCCATATTTAGAGAAAATTCGTTCAGAGGGATCGAACGTGTGGCGGTGGCACTGCGAACCACTCAGGTGATTCATTCAGAAAATGAAGCAGTTGCTGCTTCGGATGTCATATATCACGTGATTTTTCCGTACCAAAGCAACCTTCGGCGCAGTGGTTTTGTAGTTAAAGGAATTGTAGTTAATGGTTTGAAGCACGTATCAAAGCTTCAGTGTCAGACTGCCATCACTAGTTGTCACTACCAATGGGTATGCACTCCCCATAGCATGGTGGAGTTGGTATATCTTTCCCCTTAGCATCAATCAACGCAGTGCGAGTTCCCTTTCAAAAGGGAACGTCTAGGTTATGACTGTAACCTATGTTTCCTGAAAACAGGGAACAAGACACTACGTCTTGTCACCATGCCTTGGGACCTGCCTACCAAACAGTCCCTTCAGACGAAAATGTGATTATCATGTTTGCAAGGCGCCCTTATATACTTCCAGGTCACACATTAATGAACAGGATTTCCGTGATTTGATTATGATTTCAGACACCTGTCACGCCTGAGGCGTTCCCCTTAGCGTCAATTGACACAGTGTCTCAGTTACAGTCGTAACCTAGATGTTCCTAGTGTTAACATTGTGTTGTAGCATGTAGTGCTTTGTTTTCCTCTGTTTATTCGAAGTCTGTTTAATTGTCTTCCTGCATGCTCTCTTGGATTGCTGCAGCTTAGTCCTGACAATATTAAGGAGACAGTCTACTAATAATCTGATGACTGCTAGTTGACATGTAGTTGAAAATGGTATGTCCCAATTAAGTAAAGGCAGGAAAATGGTGTATTTAAGGAGGTTTTCAGTAGTGAGGCAGGGGATGGACTGGGGGTGGTTTTAGCACTTAATGACAAAGGTTGTTAATGCTGTTTGATTGTGAGAAACTTCAGTCTCCAAAAGCTAGGGAGAGAAGTTGGTACAGGTTTTAGTACCTACATTGATCAAGTTTGTAGATGTTTTTGTAACCTTTGTTATTGTATTTTGCTCTTAGCCACTGTTTTTATGCACTTTTTGCACTGCTTTGCTTTTAAGGTGATAAACATCAACAACTGATTCCTGATGTAATTCTCCTTGCGACCAACTGGGTCCGTTATCACAAATCGATTCTGTGGCCATGTTTAATGAATCAGGCGCTAAAGCAATAGAGACAGCACAAGCCAATTCAATCTTAGAAATTTCCCCCAGCCTTAATTTACCAAAAGCTCAAATGAAGGGTACAAATTTGCTTGTGAAATCAACAGAATTACGAGTGCTTTTTCTAGGTCAGGTGACTTACTACAATTAAGTCCAAACATAACCACAAGTTCAAATATGTTGGACACCCTCCAGAAGGAGACTTTTGCAGCCATGCCACCTACACATCTGCCCTGAAGCCTCGGCTCCTGCAACAAAAGACAAAGTTAACCAAGGTAGTCTCTGTGATGGCTCTTTTAAACTAACCATGATTCCAACAATTCTTACTTCCCTTTTAGGTCTAACATTCTAACAACTTTGGACAGAACAAACTAAAACGTTCTGCTCTTTGTCTATTTGTGTTATGGAAAATTCTCAAGTGCTGACCATGACAAAAAAAATAATATACTGTCTGTATTATGTCATGATATATTGAGGAATCAACTGAGCTCTTAACCCTTTACAACAGGGTTCACCAATCTCGGTCCTGGAGGGCCGCTGTCCTGCAGAGTTTAGCTCCAACCCCAATTAAACACACCTGAACCAGCTAATCAAGGTCTCACTAGGCATACTAGAAACTTTCAAACAGGTGTGTTGGAGCTGGTTGGAGCTAAACTCTGCAGGACAGCGGCCCTCCAGGACCGAGATCAGTGAACCCTGCTTTACAATGATATTTTTTTCTTATGCCAGTAACAGAGGGTTAAAAGGTGGGGGCTTGCTTTACCAGTTGAACCAATCATTGATAGAAGGTGGCGTGAGTTAAGTCATGAGTTAGTCACTTGATCTTATTTGTTGTGTCTGTCTTTATCCTATAAAACCTGATGTATTCCATTTGCTGGTGGGATTCTCTCTGAATTTTGTCTGAGATCCTCCGGCCGTGCTTCTTCTTGGGGAAGATTCTCTGAGAACTGCTTGGGAACTCTCCCGGCCGTGATTAAAGCATTTAAAAGGACATTTGTTAGTTAAGGGAACAAGATAGGGATTACTAACTCGGCCGACGTCGACTGTAGACACGCTAGAGTATAATAAATATAAAGTGTTCTCAATGCTCGAGTTCATGTGTAGAGCCCCTGGTGATACTTCGAGCAAAGTTTCATGTTGTGTCAAGCCTTCTTAGTGTTTTAAAAATAGCAATTTTGATGCTATCATAGTCGTGCCCCTAGCACTCCCATTCAAAAGGCAATTTGACCGAAAATGAAAATACGGTCAAACATAAAAGTGGCGTTTCTATTCTAATCATGCTTTTAAACGAAAGTTTGCCTCGGGTAGTTTAACAAAAAGACCCTAGGTTGCATTTTGGCGAGAGTTACGCTTTAAAATTCCCCTTTTTATACCCACTAAAGATATGTGATTGGACAACTTGCGCACCTTTGGCATGTTAGAAAACAAACACCACGCTCAATGCACCGTTTATCCCACTACAATAAGAATCATCTTTCAAAAATAAAGAAAATATATTTGTTCATTAAGGAAAATATGCAAAAACTATCAAGCGTGAAAGACACAATACGTGATATCTAATACATTTTTATTAATTTAGTAAATTATGTTTCATATCTTATTCAAGTGCTTTTGTTTACATTTTAATGTCGAGAAGTCCCTGTAGTTGCTTTGAGATATTTTTTAATGGCTGGCATTAGTTTATGAATTGTGGATAGTAAATAGCTAAAATGTACCCACCATTTGACGTCTACAGTGTTGTTTGTTATATATCCTGTCCCGCTTGCTCTGTCATAAACATGCCATTGGAACCTTGTTACGTTATGGCAGCTCTATGACAACACTAGTGTCAAAAGGTTCAACCAACTGCCACAACACCCTAAGACATACAACCAGTGACCATTTTATTTTTATGCCTGACTGTGAAGTGCAACAGTAGCTGTAAAATCCTTGTCTGAATCAATCTGTTCTATACAAGTGACTTTTTTACACTTACAAATACTAAATAAATACCATCTTATGTGTGTAATTTTTTAATCTTAGAATACTTTATCCTGTCCCAGCATAATATTAAAAGA
Organism: Squalius cephalus; assembly: GCF_949319135.1. NCBI lineage: Eukaryota > Metazoa > Chordata > Actinopteri > Cypriniformes > Leuciscidae > Squalius > Squalius cephalus. The sequence continues at coordinate 5,882,015 of NC_137135.1, read as the reverse complement.
CAAATATATTTGAACTATTTATGTTACTTGAGTAAAACCACATATATGCAAAATTCACACTTTGAATGGCTTTATGTTAAAATTAAATTGTATGCATAGATATTTCATCTAAGCATATTTCATCATATATATACACGTAGGCTACGGTAAAAGAGTAATGAAAAATGTGTGTTAGCTCAAGCTGCAAGATACCTCTACATACAGATGGTTTATAAAAGGTTTATAATTGGGTTGGGTTTTTGAGGATGGGACACTTGGTGTTGCTCGAGGATCTTGGTGCCTGTACTCTCAGGCAAGAGTGTGTATTGAGAGAGCGTTGACTGACAAAAGGTTATGCAGAAAGCCCATTATATGGAGATGATTGGGCTTGCTTATACATTACTAACCTTGGGCACGTGCTTATTTAGAATACTTCATATTCGTTAACATTAGAATGAGGTTAAATACACATGTGTTGTGAATTCTGTGGGAACATTTTTTGTTTTTAAGTTCTCCAACGTGTACAAATATACAAATTATCGATGCAATTATTAGTAAATTAGACCTATTGTTTCCCCACATTTTTCTCGTTCTGTGCAAATCTGTGAAAAATATAATCATAAGTGCTTCCCCCATGTTGTTTGTTGGCATGTTGTCAAGAATCAAACTCTCTGAACTAAGTTTTAAGCTATAACTTCGGTAGAGTCAGGGAGGAGAATGATGGTGTAAATGACATGCCTCATTAAATAGTTTTCACCTGCACTGCAGCTCTCAAATAAAATGTTGCCTATGGCTCAGGTTGGATGTCAATGACATCAAACATCATTAGTTCTCAAGTGTCTCGCAATCGGATGTCATGATGTCAAACCTGCAGCACAGGTGCCATGTTTGATTTGAGAGCTGAGAAAAAATTTAGTAAGTAATAACTTAAATTTCTGTCTTTTTTATTCACACAAAATGTATGGCTCCAAAAGATCCGAGGAGGCGTTTAAGTTCCTCCTCCACTGTGCTCAATGGTCAGGGCTGTCAGCTACTCAGCCCCAACCGGGTCCAGCTCAAAAGAGAGAAGCTCGGAAATGGAAAAGTCGCGCCCCCCCCTCGCAAAGACTGGGGACCGGCGCGCCACACTCAACCTCCAAAGAAAAAGCTGGACCTCAGATCACTGATCTCAGCTAAGAAGAAGATGTCCTGAGGCTTTTGCACCCAGTGACGGGGCACGTAAATATAGAGCAACTAAAAGGTCCTGCCCGACACCCTCACACCACGGTTTCATCCTCACTACCTCTGGTGTTTTGGGAGGCAGCGGTTTCCAGCTAAATGTTAAATGTTCAGTTGATTCCTGCCGTTTTCCAGGACACAAGACATTTAACATTCCCCTATCAAGAAGACATTGTGTCACCAGACGTTGCGCCACAAGACATTGCGTCACTCGACGTTGCGCCAAAATTAGTGCCCCTTTCAAAGAAGTTGGCAGCGTGGAAGCTACTGCCAAACATATCTCCTTGGGCTCTGAGAACCATAGAAAAGGGCTACAGAATATACTTTGCATGCTGTCCTCCGCATTTCAACGGTGTGGTCTCTGCTACCATGAAACTGGAACAGGCGCACTTGCTGATACAATAACTGCAAACTCTGCTTGACAAATGAGCCATAGAACATGTTCCCCTCCCTCACAGACAGTCAGATTACTACAGCCACTATTTTCTGGTTCCCAAAAAAAGATGGGGGGGTTGTGTCCAATTCTAGACCTTCGTGGTCTGAATCGTTCTCTCAGAACAGTCCATTTTCAAATTTTGACAGTCAAAATGATTGTGTCTCAAATTCAACACAAAGATTGGTTTCTCACGATCGACCTCAAGGATGAATACTTTTTTAAAGAAATTTTGCTTCTGATTACCAATTTTGGTTTCTTTCATTCGACCGAGCCTTGTCACCCTGCACATACACAAAATGCATGGCTAAGTGCCGGCTCTTTTGAAACTCCAGGGCATACATAGACGACTGGCTGATACTGGCCCAGTCTCAAGAGCTTGTGCTACAACATCGAGATATCGTCTTCAAACTTCAAGCTTCAAATCTTCAAACTCTAGTGTTGAGACTCAACCCCAAGAAAAGTGATATCTCTCGGGCCCAGAGAAAAATGTATTTAGGTGTCATATGGGACTCGTCACCATGCGGGCACGGTTGTCTCCTGCACATGCCGAGTCCATCTTAAACATGCTGAACAATATCAGGCTAGGTCAGGCTCCATCATTTTTAAGAGAATTATCTGCTTTATGGCTGCTGCGTGCACAGTGATACCTTTGGGCCTGCTGCACATGAGACCGTTCCAGTTGTGGCTCAGAGCCAGGGGATTTCATCCAAGGGCCAATCCCCAAAGGTGAATAAAGGTGTGAGCAAGATGCTAACGACAGATGCTACCCTGATGGGCTGGGAAGCGATCTTAAATGACCGTCCAGGACAAGGGGTCAAGAGAAGTCGTCATCTTGATTGGCACATCAATTGCCTCAAACTGATGGCTATATTTCTGGCCCTGAAATACTTCCTCCAGCAGTTAAGGGGCTACCATGTCCTGGTGCGGGCAGACAAAACTGCGGTAGTCACTTATATCAATCACCGTTTGAACAAACTAGCGCAGCATGTTCTGCCTTGGGCTCAGGACAAGTTCCTGTCCCTTAGAGAGGTTTACATTCCTGGAAGAATGAATGTGCAGGATGGAGGAGATCTATTGTCCAGACAGGAAATCACACACAGGGATTGGAAACTCCAATCCGATGTGGTCAGTCAGATCTGGGTAAGATTTTACGAAGCAGAGGTGGACCTCTTCACTTCACAAGAAACAGTGCAATGTCCCTTTAACTTCTCACTCCTGTTTGCATGGCCCAGGAAGCATCTATACACGTTTCCACCGATCGCTCTGCTCCCTGGAGTCCTGGCGAAGGTCTGTTAACAAGGGTTGCTGATAGCGCCTCATTGGCCAACCAGAGTCTGGTTCTCAGAAATAATATCTCTCCTTGATGGCTCGCCCTGGGTGATACCATATAGGATGGATCTCCTGTCTCAGTCACATGGGACGATATTCCATCCCCGGCCAGTAGCGCGGGAAGGGGGGTGCTGCGGGGGCTGCAGCCCCCTCGTCATAGCATCAGCACCCCCAAGTGGGGGGCTGTGAACTAACATAATATTGTACTTTAAAAACGTGAAATAAAAATAAATAAATGGACAGCGTTAACTAACTCTCTTATGCCTAATGAAGTGAGTGTTCAAGCTACGGAGAAAATGAAATAAAGTTTTAATTTGTCATGCTTTGTTACGTTCAGAGCACGTGAGCGGAGAGCGCATTTCTGAATATTCCGCTCGCTCGCTCATTCCGCTCAGGGTCGCTCGCTCAACCCAGAATGGTTCAAAAATACGTGGAATAAGGGCTGCCTCCGACTAAAGTTTTTTTTCTAGTCGACTAGTAGTTGTTCATTTAAGCCATTAGTGTACAAATCGCCCCTTTATATTAATTTTATTACTTAAATAGTCTATATACACAGGATAATGAGCGTGTAGCCTGTACATAATATAGCCGCACTCAAGCGCACGGCCACATGCATAAAGATTGCCACAAAGAACCGGCAAAATTATGAATGTGTCAAAAATAGCAAGGAGACATTTAATTGTTTATTAATAAACTGGTGTTTTCTGTGATGCTGCAAAGATGGAGTTGGCGATGCAGACTCGCCATGAACGCCAGAGAGAAATGCATGTGAAATACACATTCCATATGGATTATATAATCAGAGAATAGCCTATTTCTTTTCGTTTTGAATATTTTCGTTTAAAAGTAGACTTTTCAAGCTTTCTATAATAGATAGCTTGTGCATCACAGATTTTAGAAATATAGGCTGAGTTTCGGCGCCCTCCAGTTCACGTGCAATGCAAGTGATCGTGTCGGCGCCTTATTACATTGTCTGCTATATATTTGCGTCTTATTTATTAAATAGCCTACAGGCAATTGGTTGATAAAACATTGATCAAAATTAAGATACAATTTATACAAAACGAAAATCTTTTAAAAATAGTCTTTCTACAAAACAAAACTCAATGAAGTGGTAAAAATCATGTCTTACCCACTCCATGTCTCCAGATATATTGCACATCTCATGATGTATCTTTATCTTTCTCATGCTGCATATGCTCACTTTCATAATCAACATTGATTAAATTAAAAAATAACATTAGCCTTTTATATTTAAACATAAATATGAAACTAAATGTTTTCTTTAATGGCTACAACACATGTACAGTACAGAGAAATTTCATGTCTTGTCGTTGGCCACAACATAATGACGTCACATATTTTCCAACCCAGCCCCCAGCCCCCAGCCCCCAGCCCCCCCCTCCATGAAACAGCTTCCAGCGCGCCTGTCCCCGGCCCGAGCTGTGGAACCTGTGGTACCAGCTAAGAGATGCTGGACTTCCAGCGGACGTAATAGAGATTATTCTGAGTGCTAGGGCTCCCTCCACCACAAGAATGTACGCCCTTATAGGACTTCCAGCGGAAGTTCACCCAAAAGTTAAAATTACCATATGATTTACTCACCCTCAAGCCATCCTAGGTGTATATGACTTTATTATTTCAGACAAATACAATCAGAGTTGTATAAAAAAAATGTCTTGGCTCTTCCAAGCTTTATAATGGCTGTGAATGGAGGACGAAATTTTGAAGCCCCAAAAAGTGCATCCATACATGATAAAAGTAATAAAAGGTAATAAAGGCCTTCTGTAGCCAAGCGATGCGATTGTGTACGAAAAATATCCATATTTAAAACCTTATCAAATAAAATAACTAGCTTCCGGCAGACGACCTACGCAAATCGACTTACGCCAAAAGAGTAACCCTTGATGCGATGTATGATGTAGGATCTAGGAGTAGCATAAGCTTTGAAGCCTCTTGCGGTTCAAACAAATAGGACTGGGCAACAAACCCAGTTGTGACTGCAACCATCCGTCAGAGTCAAAGTTCCCTCATGGGACTTAGCCGTGCTCCTTGAGGGGCTAGTCGACAATCCCTTTGAACCACTAGAGTCAGTGCCAGTCAAGCTTCTAAGCGCAGCATTGAGAGTAGCTTTTGAAATGGAATGTCTCGGATTACTTGACCTTAACCCTGCCGCACTGGGAGGTGTGTTCAGAATGTTCTTCAGACAAAGTGACCTGATGAGCGCACCTATCACACGTCTATTTACAGCCTCTGACGTGTGCATTCCGATGACATCATCATCAGAGGTTATTTAAGCCAAAATCTTGCCGTGTTTGCCACACGTGTTCACAAGCGGTCAAACAAAGATGCTTTCCCATAGTGCTTGAATCAAGTGCAGTATCTCGTTCATGCTTTTTCAGGGAACAGGGTTACAGTCAAGTAACTGTTATACGGTAGGGGACGCTAATACGCATCTTATATAATCTCTGGATCAAAACACAGGTGAAGAAGAATCAGAAACAAGTGATAGAAGCATTGGCCTCGTCCGAAATCGCATATTGTTTTGAGTAGGTACTTATTTTGTAGTAAGTAATTACTTTAATGTAGTAAGTTATTACTGCTCAACTATTAAAAAAGTATGTTCAGTGTAGTATGAGTCTGTGTATTATGAATGCTATCCAGACATACTATATTCACCATGCTGTCATTATCTTATGACTTACCAGCATCAGTTGTGTTGCTTCACTGTAACTCACAAATCCTGGCAACGTATTTTTTTTTTTTTTTTTTTTGCTGGTGTGGAAAGAGATAATATCTGCTAACACTTTTATTTATTTTGAAATAAAGACAGACATGCTACTGACTATAAGTAACTTTGCAAGTACATGTCAACTTATTCAACTAATCCTAAACTAACAGTCTACTAATACTCTAATAAGAGTTAGTTGACATGTAGATGCAAAGTTATTTAGTAGAATGTATGAAGTGGACTATCTGGATGGATTTTGGTCTGTTCCTAATCTAGATGATGTTTTAACATTAATAAATGCTGACAGAATTTCTGTTTTGTAGTATGTGCTTGGACTTAGTAACCAAACACTGCAATACACTTTGTTTTGTCCAGGTTGTGTAGTTGTATAGTTAATTATGTCACTGTACAGCTCTCAAGTCAGTGCAAATATACTGTAGCACAAACACCATTTTGGGGGGAAAAGATTTTAGAGAGAATTTGAACAGCACAATGTGTCTACCACAGGTCTGAGGTCAGCTTAGAGCCCTAGAACAAATAAACAGAGCATTCATCATTTCTCTATGAAATAAATGCAGTCTTCTTGGACATCGGCCAGTTTAGCTTCCACATTTGCATTTTTTCCCTCACAAGAACTCAGTTTACTTGACTCCAAAGCACATCAAGGTCAGGGTATGCAAACAACCATTAGTGTGTCTTCTGGTTTACTTTTATTTATTAATAAAAAAAGAAAGAAGCTACAAAATATCCACCGATGGCATCTCAGGCAAGCTCATGTAATGATGGCGCAAGATGGTTCTCTATCTTGTCTTGAAGCCTGAGTGTTTTTGGGTGCTACGGGGAGAAAAAAATGTGATTTGTCATTCCACAATGGAAAAATACATTGATCAAGCTATCAGCTCACGGGATTCCTGTTGTGTTTTGTAGTTGAATGCTTTCATTAGAAGGATTGATTGTACTTCATCTGTACCTTCCCAAGACACACCGTTTGTGCTGGATGGAGGGCCACTGCAATTAATTTCCATTGTGTTCTGGATCTTCATCTATTTGTACAGGCTTAACCAGGATGACTCTCAGTAATGCGTGACCTAATATACGTACTGTATATATGCTACAAATGGTTGTGACAGCCGAGTAATAACGGTGTCTTAAAGAATTCAATACTTTCTTGGCATGCATGTTTATGTTCTATATAATTCATACACTTAAGGATTTGCTAAGTGATCTCGTTCCATTCCTTTCCTTTGAAATATGATGCTGAATGTTTTATAAGAAATGCATGTTTAATCTGTCAGAAACTGTCCATAGAAAATCCTGAATCAATGTGAAACCTTTTAATTAAATGTAAAGCAATTTCTATACCACATTTTATGATGAATGTTGCATGAGGGGCTGTTGCTTTTATTGACTCAAGCCTCTATGATATTCTGGACTTTAGATATCATCTTCAGCGTAATTCTATGGGATGTGTGTGTGTGAACATCATTAGCTTGATTGTTTAAAAATGTAATACTCCACCTCTTCAAAAGGATGAGGACTCACGATACATATTAACCGGAGGCATTGTTTGTATCACTGTGTATCAAGCACTGAGGAAGAACCAGAGCTGTAATTCAGATATGATAATAGGCGTTTTTTTTTTTTTTTCAAACTAGGAGGGTAGACCAATCATAACAGACTGGGCCATCTGACCAATCAGAGGAGGGTAGACCAATCATAACAGACTGGGCCGTCTGAACAATCAGAGCAGAGTAGACCAATCTCAACTGACTGGGATGTCTGACCAACCAGAGCAGAGTAGGCTCGCAGAAAGGATGGGTTTAGAGAGACTGAATTTTCGAACAAACCTTTTTCAGACTCTTTGAGCAATGAGGTGATGTGCAATGTATACTATGAGAAAATGAAAGTGTTTTTCGACCTTGGATGCATGTAATCCTATTGTAGGAGACCTCCAAAACAAAATTAGGAACCTTTAAAATAGCATAATGGGACTGGGACTGCATTTATATAGCTCTTTCAACAGAACAATGGCCACCAAAGCGCTTTACATATTGCCTCACATTCACCAATTCATTTACTCATGCATACACCGACGGCGGTGTCAGCCATGCAAGGCGCCATCCAGCTCATCGGGAGCAGCTGGGGTTAGGTGTCTTGCTCATGGACACCTCAATAATAGGGACACTTTATGTTTTCCAGTGAGATCAGGTTGATATAAGCATGTTATCTAGCCTCTCCCCTTGAAAAATGTTGTCCCACCACAAACTCATGTGGTTAAGCCAGAAGATGGTATGTCAGGCTGCTTAAATAAAACAAATCAATGTTTTGATAGCATTGCCGAACCACAGTGTTTACACTCTTCAGGAAGTCAACCACAGTATATTAATCCATTTTATGAGAGTGGATGTTACAGCCACTAAAAAGACCTTCAGTTGTAACTGCAACATGATAAACATCATCAGCTCTGTTTGCAAACCTCCGCAGGCTCTATAACTCAACAATAATTGCTTATCATCACTTTAGCATGAAGAGCATTAAAGCCCTCAATGACACATATTAGTACCATTGGCTAAGGTTAACAAGATTCGTCAAGAGTCATAACTCATTTGATTAAGGCTCCGAGCCTGTCCTCTAATAAAAATCACACTCAAAATAGACCTGATTAAAAAACTAATCAGACATCTTTTGATTGCCTGCAAATGCACTTTTCAACTGTTGTCATGCTCTTATAAAGGCATCACACTTTTCAGCCATTCTCCAATCCAGTATATGATACATCAATGTGTTACAGAGCCATTTAAGCAGAGTAGCGCTGCCTGGCTCATCCACTCACAGTCTAGCACAACCCACCGTCCGGTTCATATAATGAACAGGATTTTCATTAAAATCCAAGTGTGAGTCATTACCTCTTCCTGAACAATTGGCCATTAGATATAGACATCACACTGATATCAGTCACATCCAAGCCCTTCCCAGCATCCTCTGTCATTCTGCCATCCAGTTTACAGTAATATTTTTCCCTGGGCTTCCCTGTGAATGCTTTGTGAAGACACAATCAAACTGAATTGACTGAATCGACCAAGACAGAACTAAAATTGCAAGTGATCAGTTACACTGTTACGCTATAACAATTTAGTTGTTTTCAAACAAGCCACATACCAGCTGGCGGTAACAGATTTATTTATTTATTATTATTTGTTTGAGATTTCGCAAAAGTGTGCTTGAGAGGAAAGGGTATTGTCTGCTAAGGCAAGCTTCACTGTCACTATTGCTCATTCTTATGTTTGGGGATTTGAGCGAGTACTGTATGTTAGCAAGAGCGTAATGTGCCTACAGACTTAAATAAGACAAGGCAATTGGCAAGGAAATACATTAATAGAGCACAATTAAAAACAACAGTTAGTTGACCAATGTGCTGCTATACAAGTTTTTAAACATATGCAAAATGCAACAATACATTACACACCAATATTATACAACGCAGACATCTAACTGCACAACATAACATTACAAAATACCAACATATCAATAAATAGGGTTCTACAAAAAAGCCAGGGAACAAAAGATGAATTTTTAAAAGAGATTTTAAAGACACCAGTGTGGAGGATGTTCTAATATCCAGAGGTTCCAGAGCCTCAGAGCCATCACTGAAAAAGCATGGTCACCATGTAATTCAGACCTAGGAACAGTCAAGCGACAAGTGATCAATACGGTGAGTATGGTTGGAACAAATTTGAAAGATAGGGTGGTGCAAGGCCATTTAAAGATTTGAAAACAAACAACAAAATCTTAAAATCAATCCTCTAATGGTCTGGCAGCCAATGTAAAAAAGACACAATATAAGGGTAAAATGGTCCCGTTTCCGAGATCCTGTCAACAATCTCGCTGCATCATTCTGGACAATGTGCAATCGTGACAGAGTGGACTGACTAATCCCTACATACAGGGAATTACAGTAGTCCAGACGTGAAGAAACATGCATAACTCTCTCGAAATCATAAAACGGCAATATTGCCAACGTTCTAAATAGAAGAAGAAAAAAAAAAAAACAGATCTGATAACAGCATTAATCTGTTTGTCAAATTTTAACGAATCATCAAAAAGTACCCCTGATTTATTTAATTTTATTTTTTTACCATGGATTTACCATAAATAGATTAAAGGGATAGTTCACCCATGATTTACTCACCCTGAAGCCATCCTAGAAGTATATGACATTCTTTCAGACGTATACAATCAGAGTTATATTAAAAAATGTCCTGGCTCTTCCAAGCTTGATTATGGCAATGAATGGCTGGATGACTTTGGAAGTCCATTAAAGTGCATCTATTCATGATTAAAGTGATCCATGCGGCTCATGGGGTTAATAAAGGCCTTCTGAAGTGAAGCGATGCGTTCGTGAAATAAAAATATCCATATTTAAGACTTTATCGACTAAACTAGCTTTCGGCATTCCATACGCATCAACTTGCGCCAAAAGAGTAACACTTGACGCACAACGTAATGACGAACGCGGTTGCCCAGCCCTGTGTGTTTGAAATTGCCGTCATTTCGTCGTGCGTCGAGTTCAAGTGAAAAGATGAAAGAAGAATGTCATATACACCTAGGATGACTTCAGGGTGAGTAAATCATGGGCTTATTTTCACTTTTGGGTGAACTATCCCTAAGGGCATAAATCAAAATCAGAGGACTCAGATGCATTAGGGGCAGTGGACACAATAATCTTGGTTTTACATTAATTTAGATGCAAAACATTCACAGCCAACCAAGTTTTCAAGTCATTCAAACATGCAAGAAGAGGCCCTAATGAGTTACTTTCCTTCTCTACTGGCATTTGTGTATCATCAGTGTAACAATGAAATGATACTCCATGTTTTTTTTGTTGTTTTTTTTCAAATAGACCCAATTGGAAGCATATATAATGAAAACAAAATGGGACCCAAAATAGATCCTTGGGGAATCCCACATATAAGATGATGTAAATTCACCCAAGGCAACTGAAAAACTTCTGTTAGTTAAATAGGAGTCAAAATACCTCAAATCATGTTTCTTACTGAGGACAGATGTGCTATTACTTTTATACGCAATCCGATTTATGATTTTCACCTGAAAAAAAAAATAAAAAAAAATGTCTCATAGATTTACCAAAGATGTCCACCTGGCGTGGACTGGGCAGAGATGAGCAGCGTTTCAGATTCACTGTGGATGGCAGCAGAGCAAAGCTACATAGCAATACACTAACAATCTTACAGAACACCCTGGCAACCACCTAGAAATGCACTAAAACATTGGTAGAGCTCAGTAAGCTCTGGCAACCACCCACAATGCTCTAGAAGCACCCAAGCACCACTCAAAATAAAAAAAGAAAACTACTGTGTTAGAATACAGACAGGAACACAGATTTTCAGATGAGTCAAGAGGTCTTTTGACTGGTTGAGGTCCAAAGGTCCAGTAAAATACGTTTGCAGAGTGTTTTTCTTAAATCACAAAACGATTGACCCTTGTGGTCTGGGGGGAACATTCTCTTTTGCAGAATTATTATTTTTTTATTCCTTTAGAATTTGGTTTGAATTGGGATTAAAAAACTCCTTTTTGTTCTTACAAGCAGATGAACTAAAGGTCACCTCTTCATGGTTTGATCAGACTGTCAGTATTGTGCATTTAAAAGGGCATGGCATCTCAGCAGAGAGTCAGGTCCTACTATCTCATTCCCAATCTGTGCACTCCATTTCATTCACAGTGGGCTCATGTCTTGCTCATGTAATCTCATCTGCACGGATAGCCCACCCTGCGACATCTGGGCCTCCTTCAAAACAGCGAACCGTGACTGAAACCTAGAAATGAAAGGGCTCGCCACAGCCCTCGCTTGAATTTGACCTTTGAATCTACTGTCAATCACTCACTTTTATTTATTTCTTTGGATATGCATGGCTCTTTTTTCTGTGCATGCACAAATGCATTTATTGCGCATCGCTAGGAATATCATTTGTATCTTTTTACTTGGTACTTTTGGAGTTCACTGTAAAGCTCCTTGCTGACAAATCTCAATATGAAAACCGTTCCAGCACAGATTTGGTTCTGAGTCCCGGCGGACACCATGAAATGTGGTTTTATTTAGAGAGCATTCCTGAGTCGCACTGAGAATAGCCGTGAGATTATACACGCATCCAAGAATTGCCATTGTTGGCATCAAGGACATGAACATCATCATAGAGAGAGATTGTGTGTCAGCTTCCAGACATCAATAAGGCACAATCAGAGATTACCAAGGCTTTCTGCTTAATTCATCTTTCCACCATTTTGACATGTATGCCGAATTTAATTGCTAATTTTGTTTGCTACTTGTCATTCAAGGGATGATTTTGATCCGAAGTGACCCATGGTACACAAATCCCCCTGCGGCGAGCCGAGGTCAAGTATCTTGTTGGAGGGTAGGATGAGGAGAAAGCAGGTGTGTGATCTCAGTAATTCTCATTTCAGGCTTCAGAATGAACCTGCAGCTCTTGCGTTAACAGCTGACATCCTGAAATATAGTCCATTGAATACATCAAATATCACTGAATTAGCCGTTTAGTGCTGGAAGTGCAGGTGTACTTGATATTAAAACATTTTACTGTGTCATTTTATCGTGAAACTTTTTTGCTTATTAATTTAAAGCATGACATAGATGTGACCTTGAACATCAAGGCTGCATATTGGTTTATCATTTAAAAAAGAAAAAGAAAGAAAAAGTCTTATTTAATTATGAATGCTATTACATGTAAGTCTGTTTGATAAGCTATGCTTCCATTTTTGAAAGAACTAACCCAGATACCAGATTTAAGAAAAAACAGTGCCATCCAGTGGTATACATTTAGCAATATATGGAAAGACGTGGAATTCATGAGATGAAATGACCACAGTTATATATATATATATATAAGATGCTATTAGATTGTGTTTAATTATACAGTTTAATAGACAGTTTTTATATATTATATTTATTAAAATGTTATGCTGTCCTTTTTTTAATATATATATAAAAAGTCTATTAAACTGTAATAAACACACAATCTAATAGCATCTAACATGAGCCGTTATAAATAAATATATTCAGAGCTCACAGTATTTACATTTAGCATAATACAACATCAAAGTGATTGTAATGATCCCAGAGCTGTAGCATGTGAGGAAAGCAAACACTAATATTCACAGAGTTGAAATTAATTTGTTTACATCAGTCACAGCTCTTTGCTCACCTTTAATGAGTTATGATAATTCGTTTGCAGCTTAATGGGTCACTATAATCAAAGCAGGGCTAATTACTGTTACCTGTTGTTCTTTCTGAGCGCCGCCTTTATCTCAATAATTAATAAATGTGTGTCTGGTAAAGTGTGGTATGTTCAAAATACAGGATAGATTACCTGTAATCTCGGATCTTTTTTTTTTACAATGACAAAATATTGAAGTTGAACCTGTAGCAGCAGCACTGAGTCATAGAAGTGTGTGATGCAACGAGACATTCAGTTCACTTCAAATGCTTTTATATAGCGCTTTTCACAATATAAACTTTCAAAAGCAGCTTTACAAAATCCCCAGAGGAAAAGCCAAAGACACCAGTGGCAAGGACTACGACGCTCAGGTAAGATGAGGAACAAGTAGACTCAGCTGGGACAAGCCATCTCCTCACGGAGGAGCAAATTGGATCTTTAATAGAAACCTATTCATTTGACAGTCAATAAATGTAATGCAGATTTGTTTTGTGTGTGTTGTGCGTTGTTACACTTAGAGAAATCCACCATGGAAAAATGTAAGATTTGATCTTGTCTGGAGGAGATTTAAAGACATCTTCAAAGTGAATATGATATCATATTTTGAACAGTAAGATGTTTAATGTGGCTGAGCAATGGTGCAATGCATTAGTTACAGCTCTCATTTAACTCACATAGGAATACAGTGTTGTGTTGTCTTGGTCACGTTAACAATGCTGTTAAATGCCTATTGCGTGTTTAATGGCAAATAAACACATGATATAAAATGATGCCGCTGCTTGCTTTGATCAAAAACATTGTTTGTCTGCAGTGCATATATGTTTGTTTTTGTCTCAAAGCGTTTAAATTCCCTCATGGGTTGTTGTCTGGTCGGATGTGTACACGCTAGGAAATAATCTACATGTAAAGATACTGTATTTTTGGTCACATAACAAAAAATTTTTGCAGTTCCCTGAATACATGGAGCGACTCACACGTAACGTCTTCCTGTTATGCAGTTATTGGTGAACAAAGAATCAAAATGTTGAAGGACAAGTAACAGGGCTAAAGAAATAGAATTTGGAATTTAATAATTGGCTCTCATTCCATTAATAAGTGTGATTTTGAACTGAACGAGCCACACGCATCACATGATGTTGAGTGAATTATACCTATTTATCTTAATTATGCCCTGATATGCAGAAATACATTTTATTCTCTCGTTTTAACTCATTGTTCATATTCGTAAACTAAGTTAAACACGGTCAACACTCATTAATATATATTTTATTTTGCCATAATGCACATTTACAGGTTTTCAGAATAATATACTTATTTAAATACTGGCATTATAATCTGACACTATTCATTATATATTATATTTAGTACATTATAATATAATATGATATTATTGGGTAAATTATTCCTGGAAATGAAGAGTTTGTCCACCATGGTCCACACAATTAAAGTTAATATATACTGATTATTGATATTGTTACCCACATACTGTGTGTATATAAAAATATATTCATAATTCAAACTGACACATGAAGTCTATTATTGGATTTTTACACTTAAAGCACTCATTCATTTCTTAGGTTGCACTTTATTTTCATGGTCCATTTTTAGACATTCTACTAACTAAGCAACGTTGCAACTACATGTCAATGTATATACTGACCCTAACCGTAACCTAATGAGAGCTTGTGCAATTCAATTCATGCAATTCAATACTCAAACAAAATGTATAATGAATTCTTAATTCAGTTCTGAATTTCATACAGATACAGTGCACCAGAAATCTCCAAGAGTTTTAAACTTTGAGAAATAAAGTGAGTGCATCAGTCCAGTGATATTATTTATAATTATATCAGTGTGTGGTTTTCCTAAAAAATCACATGAATATAAGCATTTATACGAAATATAATAATATTCCCTATATATAAGAATGCCTAACTGTTATAACTGAGTTCATGACATAAAAATAGAAATAAATGAATCTGTTCATTTGCAAGACCAATCGGGCTCCTCTCTGATCATCCTAACCTTCCCCTACATTACAAGTGCGCAATCAAATTATTATGCTATAGCCTATGTACATGTAAACATATACTGTACACCTTAACTATATACACAACAGTGGCCGATTTCACGAAGCTGGTTTCAGTGGCTACCCAGATTGAGTTTACAAGAAAAATAATGTACTAAAAACATAACAGTTTTTCCTTTGTGTTTTTGAAAAATGTATTATGCAGGCCAGGCCAGTAGTTGGCAATGTCACTGTTGTTTTGGACGGCACTGTTTTCATAAATTTGTGTTTTAAGAACATGAACTGGTTTTTTAGCCGTGTTCAGGTTCACTATAACCTGCTCTGGAACAGGTTTGCAAACCAAAACTGGACCATCATCTATGAGCAATGTGAAATTTTAAAAGCTTTGCTAACACTTAACAATAACTGCATGCTATGAACCATTAGTTAAGCATTAGTAAATAGTTAATTCATAATTACTAATACTAACTGAATTAATCATGAATTACAGTAAGAATACATCTTAAAAAAGCATGTATTAACACAGAGTAATTATTACTATGTCTAAATAATAAGATGTATAAATGTACATTTAAATGGTTTATTAATCATACACTTTCTAAATTACCTTATGAACCACTGACAACTCCTAAATAACTGGTTTGTAAATAATGTAATACGTCATTTAGAAATGATACATTTATAAAGTATGAAAATACAATTATTAAACACATTATATGCTTAAAAATCAAGAGGAAAACATTAATAGCTGTATTTGTAAACTGCTCGTTAATTTATATTAATGCTTTACAAATGATGAATTAACTATATACTAATGCTCAGCTAATTATTCATAGCATGCAGTTATTATAAAGTGTTACCAAAGCGGTAAAAATTGCTAAGCTTAAATCTTTTTTTAAGCTCTTTGCGTGAACCGAACCTATTGTTAATTAAATAAATTCAGATATTTTCTTTATATAAACGTTATTGCTCTCATCACAAATCAAGTGTGTTTTGTTTTTCGCTGACATGTCTCTTACAGTAGGTGTTGAGGAATAGTGCATCTAGAGATACTCTAATGCCTGGTTCCACAGACAAGGTTTAGTCCCAGACTAAAATGCGTGTTCGAGCTGTATTAACTGAAAGCAACTTGCACTGAGATTTCTTAATATATGTGACCCTGGATCACTAAACCAGTCATATGTCACACGGGTATATTTGTGGCAATATCAATACATTGTTTGGGTCTAAATTATCGATTTTTCTTTTATGCCAAAAATCATTAGGATATTAAGTAAAGATCATGTTCCATGAAGATATTTTGTAAATTTCTTACCGGAAATATATAAAACATTTATTTTTGTGAGTGAATGCAGCACAGTCGCGAACATAAATGGACAACTTTAAAGGAGATTTTCTCAATGATTCGACTGTTTTGCATCCTCAGATTCCAGATTTTCAATAGTTGTATCTCAACCAAATATTGTCCTATCCTAACAAACCATACATCAATAGAAAACATATTGATTCAACTTTCAGATGATGTGTAAATCTCAATTTAAAAAAAATTACCCATGTGACTGGTTTTGTGGTCCAGGGTCAGTGCTATTGTTTTGTCTCAATATGCAACCAGAAAGTTTTTTTTTTTTTTTTTTTTCTAGGGCACGTTTCTAAAAGCTACTTAAACATCCGTATTTAACTAAGGCCTAATCCTGGCTTAATCTAAGCCCTGTCTGTGAAACCAGGCCTATGACTTTTACTCACGTAGTATTGTAATTGCTGACTTATAGCCGTTTTTCCTCAAGTATAGATCTGAGGTACTCTTTACACCTCTGACATCATTCAGTCCTTGTAATACATACTTAAAGTGCATTTGTTGCAGTCCCCTAATAAATGCAGTTTTTTTTAAGTCATAGTAGTGAATTCATCTTCCTGCATTAACTTACATTATATTAAGTGCCCTCAGTAAAAGCATCAAAGTCGTATACATGATTAAACAAACAGGAGGACAGCAAATTAAAAATGTCTTAAATGATTTGGTGTTTGGTGAGTGGAGTAAACAGTTTTGATGAATGTTTTGTACAGCATCCTTTGCTCAATCATTTTCCTGCTTAAATGGAGCAATTTGCTTGTCTGTGTGCAATCTGCAGACGCTGGCCTCTGATAAAAATAGAAAGTGCATCAACAAACTCACATCATCTTCCAGCCTTCCCCTCTTTCTCTTCCCATTTTTCACTCAATATTTAGAAATGACAAACAAAGTGTGACTTGGGCAAGTCATTATGAGACATTGCAGTTGTAATTAGCATAATGAATCTTGTTAGAGACATGTGGTGACTGGCATTTATTGTTTTCAAATGGATTTACCATGGTGTCCACCTTTCCAATATTTATCATCACTGAACAACAATACAGTGCACAGAGGAACAAAGGAAGCAGGATTGTCTGCCTCTGTCTGAACAATAGTTTGCCCAAAATTGAAAATTTTATCATTCACTCACACATGTTCATTTGCTCGCTCCAAAACCAAAATGACTTTCTTTCTTCGGTCGAGCTCAAGAGACAGTTTCACTGTATAAGGAGCAATACAACAAGTTTCCAGCGAACAATATTGAACATTAATGCACAGTTATGTAATTTCACTGTTATTGAGGTAAAGTTGTTTAGACAACAGTGATGCTGTGCACTATTCTCTCGTGACTCATAACTGATCATGACAAGGTGATTTCAAGAGCTGAGGGAAAGAGTTTCAGTGAATAAACCTTAAATGAACTCTGTTCTGGTGTGGAATGTAGTCTACCAGTATGAACAACTGTTATGGTGCTTTTATGGAGTTTTTATGGTTTCTTTTCCCCCCTACTCATCTCTGATGATCTCGATCTGTTGATCTGACATCCAAACACCTTCTGATCATTGGAACTTGGGCTTGTTCTGCTTCAAGAAGAGGGCTTATTGATCTAAATATGATAGGGAAATGTGTGATTAGCAAGTCTCTTGAAACGTTCAAAAATACAATATTATTGAGAAAGTGGTATTATATTATATGGGATGTATGTGCTTATTGTATGTTTTGAAAATCAAAATAATAGGTTCTCATGAATCCATAAGAGATTTAGGCTTTCTAGACCATTTTGATTTTATTTTCTCCCAAAATGCTAACTAACCACAAACACCATCACTATTCTAAACACCTGTTTGTCACCATCACTGCAAAATATTCCTGATTCATGAGATCATGAGTTTATTGCAATGACTAAAGATCTATTTTGAGGAACTTTTTGTTGCACATTTGTCATGTCACATTCTTTTTTTTTTTTTTCAGGTTTCAGTAAGTGTTGAATATGTGAAAGGCTGTAATATGAGATAAAAGCCCTCTTTGCAGGGGTTAAATGCCACCAAAAAGACTGCTAGGTGGGCAGAGGAGGAATATGCAAATGACTGCACTGCAATAAATGATTTTCCATACGTCGGTAAGGAATGGATTTGTTGTGAAGAATCAAAGTGAACCACATTGACTGCTATTCACAGCAGATAATGGCAGAGAAAGCTATTTCACAAACATTCTTGTGCCAATGTGCCACTGTATTGAGATTGAGCTGCCCTTCTGATGAAAGAGGAATGCTAAAGATTAGCTCTCTCCAGGATTTAATGACCTCCTTCTTATAGAGGCAGGTGGCATTATGGGAAGGGATTTCAGTGGACATTAATGTTGGACACACACACGGGTCATCAATATTTTTGGTACATAAATTTAAATATTCTAAAAAATGTTTCTTGTCAACTTTTAGGAGTACAGTAGAATTTGTGGGTTCTGGGCTGTTCGAACAGTGACAAGAATAAAGGCGAGTGTTCAGGAAACCTGTTTGAAAGCAGTTATCAGTTGAAAACGGTGTTGTGTAAACGTCCCTTTAATTAATAACTAATGGTTTTTACAGCGGAAATGAATCAACGCTGAACTGGTTAAACTGGACAATGGCTTACTTCTAGAGCTGCTGTACAGCCAAAAAAAATCTTTGTTGCATTATTTCCTGTTATCTCTGTAAAGCTTCTTTGAAACAATCTGAATTATAAAAGCACTATATAAATAAAGGTGACTTGACTTGACATTCTGTTGACTATAAGTATCTTTGCAACTCCATGTCAACTAGCAGTCATTAGAGTATTAGTAGACTGTCTGCTTAATATCTGCTAACACTTTATTTTTATGATCCCCAACAGACATTCTACTGACTATAAGTAAGCATGCAACTACGTGTCAACTTTTTCTACTAATCCGAACATCTTATTCTACTAACCTTAACCCCTAACCCTAACAGTCTACTAATTCTTAGCTAATCCTTTAACTCTTTCCCCGCCATTGGTTTCCGTGTTTTCACTGTTATACATTAGGGGGCCTATTACACATCTTCTGAAAGATTACAGAATCTCCTGATCAAAACACAGGCGAAAAAGAAGAAACAAGCGATGTCATATGTAAGCAGATGCATATGTAAAATAACGTGCACATTAACATTAAACAACATGTAAATCAAAACTGCCTTATGAAATGTCAACCCAGGACGAGCTACAGGACTGTGAAGCTTTGAGGGTATTGATGGACTCGATCTACTCCATCTGTGTTTTGATCATCGTTCTGAATCTGATCTGGATTTAGTCTTTAACAAAAAAATGTGATTTTCTCAGCTTTTTGCTCAAAATGTAGCTTTTTTTTTTTTTTATCAAAATTACCCACATTCATGTGTTGATAAAAAATAATACATGAAGCTAGAATAGATTCATACAACACAATATTCTGGGGGCCATGAAACGTTTTTCAAAAACACTGGTGGGGAAAGAGTTATTAAGAGTTAGTTGACATGTAGGTGCAACGTTACTTACAGTCAAAAGAATGTATAAAGAAGGGGACCATCAAAATAAAGTGTAACCAACAGTAGGTGTAAAGCATTTTGTGCAGCTATGACTGCTACTACTCCATTGCCAAACAAGTGACCAGATACAGATTTTTGGTTTACCTCTAAAAGAGATTTACTGTACAGTAATATCAGTTGAATGCCTGATTCCCTTCTTCCTAGAGCAGTTTCTTCTGACCTGACCACCGAGTGCATTTCTTGTTTGTGTGTTGTCTGCAGGGGGAGGAAACTCATAAACAATAGAACTGAAAATCCATCCATTGCCACATGCAGCACAGTGGGAATTATAGAGATCAGCCATTTCTGTAAAGAATATTGTATTCCCTATGGACAGCATTGTGCTCCTATTCCTGGTCATTGTGAAGAGCTTGCCTATTTAGGTAGAGACCCTACGATGACTGAGGCTGAATCTTTCATTTTTGCTTCCAAATACACACAAACCCTCCTAGCCTAGCGTCACTGTGTAAACTGTAAACAGTTATGTAAGAGAACAATAAGCTAAGCATTTAGCTATTACAATCCACAGTTTAACATATTCCAAATGCCAGAGAAATATAGAATAATACCACTGCTATGGACTATAATGGTAATGGTACTTTAAAAGTTAATCATAAAAACAGCAGCATCGAACAGCACACAGGAGATGCAGTCTGTTAAAGAGGTTTGTGGGCTGCTGCTGGTTTCTGTACAATGAATGCTGAGTATGTGGTGAAAGGAAAGAGCAAAAAGACAGCTTGGCAGGTTTATGGGCCAAGATAACAGTGGGAAAGACCATTAGAGTGAACTATGCTTACAGAATCTTGATGCTGAATATCAAGTGCCACGATGTGATGTTTCTGGCCGTGTAGCTCCTGCTGCTCTGCAGATCCTTTGAAAAATCCGAATTTTAGAAACACGTATATTTTTTAACAAGATCCCTTCTCATTTCAGTTTGTATGGAATATTGTGCACTGATTGAGTCGTGAGCATGTGATGTAGGTTTGCAAAGAGTCTATTATTAAAAGCTGGGGCAATGCAAACTATTCTGAATCAAGTCATAATTTGAGAAATCTAAATTTCCTTTTGACATGTCAGATGTCATTGTACGATAAAAACATCCTGTAAGATTTAGAACTCAAAACTTCCTCGTTAGTCCCAAAACAGCTTTTATTGAATCCAAGCTCAGAAAATTTTGGTTTTTGTCACAAACGGACAGAAATGGATTTTTGACCGCTTTCATCACATTATGACATAATAGTACGATGAAAGACCGCATAAGCAGAAGAAGATCAACGCCTACTTCTACATCATCACATCTTTGGCCCCGCCCACTAGCGCGTTAGTGAGATGAAAGATAGAGGATCACTGGACTAAAAATAACATTACCTTACAAAGGATCCTAATGCTATGAATGTGGTTATATATTTTCAAATATGTGAATGTCTCAGTAGAGCATTCTTTGTTTGTTCACTATGGATTCTTTGGAAAATCAGTCACATTTTGGCACAGACTTTGCAAACAGTCTTTTATTGTAAGATCTGGCCCCGACAGTAATTCCACAACATGTAAGTAACTGTGTAAGGGCCTGCTCACATATCGCGCATAAAAACGCGTCGAAAACGCTAGGCGCGCCGCGTTCTCCTTTTTCCAAAGCGCTCGAGGTGGTTGCGCTTCGGAGGCGTCTGTCGTTGCTAAGCTTGGTTCTTGTCACGTGACCTGCGGTGCGCTTGCGGCATTCTGAAAAGTTGAGATGTTTTTATCTCGATGCGGCGCGGACGCGCTTGGAAAAAACGAGCGCGTCGCACCGCGACCGCGTCGCTTCCATTATGAGCGCGCATACCGCGCGGCTACATTTGAAATACCGAACTTGCGCGCGCAAAAGACGCGATATGTGAGCAGGCCCTAACAGTTCCAGTACTGGCTGATTATAGTTGTTTTGTAATTATCCTCCTGGTCACCAGGGGGCGACTACCTCAGGTGAGGGCGTAAGAACGCCCATATGAGCAAGAGTGAGTGATGTAGCTGGTTAAGCCATGTGGCAGCTCAACTTGGGGATGGTTCACTTTTAAAGAAAGAGAGGTTTGAGTTAATGCTCAACTTTTATTCCTTCTTGTGATCATTAATTGAGGAACAGTGTGTTAGCAATGCTCATTGTAGGCCTTATATTTCATAAACTGTGTTTGTTTGATGTGCTACCTGGAATATATGCGTTCACCACGGACTTTACATCAGTATCAACTCTTTTTCGTTTGGATTACTTTTGTGGATTATATATATTTTTTGTTCCTATTTTCTAACTTTGCCTTTGGAGATTACTATTTTTGTCTGAACGAGTTACTCGCTACGACGAGACTGAGGTTGTGACTGAATTGACTTTGAATTGAATTTTTGTGCACAGACAATCTGATTGAGCATCACTGGATTACAAGTTCCTTATATTCATTACACTCACATTATCCATATTCTCATATTATCATTTTGTGTTTCCGTGTGTACATTTAATGGCCTGAGTTGATATTGAAAGACTTTTTGGACTTGTTTTTTGGGGATTGTGGGGTATTAGTGCCTCATTTACCAATTTCTATGTTATTTAATGACATTATTATTACTGAAAAGTCTCGGATGGCCTCGCTTCTAAACCATCACTTTATTAATGCAACCCATACAGTTTCAATGTCAAGCCCTAATCCAGTCTCAATGGACACTTTAGTTACAACCTCAGCAGATCTCCAACTTTCTCCATCAAGCAACAGTGGCTTCTGTTGTACAGCACTTTGGTCAGACTTGTGGCTGTTTTTAAATGTGCTTTATAAATTAATTAAACTTGAAACTTAACAAACTATTCAAGGTCTTTAGGGCCGACAGTGTCTTATTTCGAAGGCTGTGCCTTCCGGAGGTCACATTGGATAGATGTATACGTCATTGAGGATATCGCATTTCAGAAAAGCAGTCAATAAACCTGACTGATTCTTTGTGAGGTGCAATTACTGTTTTAATGTCTTACTTACTTTGAAATGTAATGGTTGTTTTCTGAAATGAGTCAGTCTGGATGACGCATGTGGCCAACAAATAAAACCTGTGGAGTTGCATATAAATGAGACACAGCCACTAGAAACTTCTAGGCAGGTGTGATGAAGCAAAACTCTTCAGGAAAGTGGCCCTCCATGAGCAGGACTGTGGTGCGTTTCCCAAAAGCATTGTTGGCCAATTATGTTCGCAAGTTCCATAGTTATCAGCATAGTTCAACGAGTCCGTGTTTCCCGAAACCATCGTTCCAACGAACATTCGCAAACAGCATCACAAAATTTTGTGGTTGGAACAACAGCTCTCGACCTGTGGTTAGAAGCAGAGTTTCTAGTTTGCATGACATGTGGACTTAATAAATCCTCATCTTGAGCAAAATAAGCAAGCTGACATTCAGTACAACCTGTGCCTTTAATTTAGAATACATAAAAATGTAATTTACGTATTTTAGTTTGTCAAGAGATTTAAAGCAAAATCTCTTTTTGATTTTTGAAGACTACGCATATGTGAACGTGCTCTACTATGTAAGAACGAGCCTATAATTGAATCTGGAAATAAAGCAAAATAACTGAGAAAAATGGTCTGTAATTTATAGCAAAATATCTAGCGTTAATTCGAACTCAAACTGTTTCATTAAAAGAAGTTATTACTCCACCACGTGCGTGACATCATTAACCAGCGTGGTTGAACGACCAATTTGCGACATTATGGTTTCGGGAAACTAGCTAGCTAGTTGATTTCATCAACGATGCATCGTACTGTGGTAGTTAAGCAGCGAGTTACGTCGTTGTTCGGGAAATTTGGGAAAAGCTCTAAGCTCAACAGTTTGGAAGGTAGATTATGTTTGCACTCTCTCATTAATAACATTTTATTTTAATTCTTATTACAAAAAAAAAAAAAAAAAAAAAAAAAAAAACATTATTCTAGACAGACACATTCAACCATAATATATTAGGGTCATAAAGCTGTAATAGTGTCCAGCGTCATGGCCCCCAGCAACACATGGGCTTCAGGAGGTTTCCGAGTACACTAGAGCACAGATTAAATATGAGGTGTAGTGTCTACAAATCAATAAATGGAAAGCAGATTCTTATTATGATTTGCAGGATAATAAACAAGTAAATGCTTAGTGCTATGAGGTTAAAAACAACAAACAAAAAATATTAATAATAACAATAATAATTTGCTCAAAATATTTGCTTTTGTCATAATGTCAATCTCCCTGTGTTGCCTTGGATACTAATCAAACCTGGGCCTCTGTTGTTGTTTATTGTCTAAAAATCCTCCTAGATCCATAAGAGGTTAAGATGAGGTTTGCCTGCAGCCCACTTTTAAATATTTGATTTGAAGTCTGCTGGTCAATCTTCAAAGCTCAGCCCAGCCTTATTGAAATTCCACCTGTATGCACAGATTCGAGAGAGAAAAATAAGCTTCAGTCAGCAACACCAAGAAAAGCTGTGAACGCTGTAAAAAATAATGAAAATGGGTATGTTTTTTCTTTCTTTCTTATTTTCTTTCTTTCTTTAGCCACAGTAACAAACTGGCATAGTGAGGAATATAATTTTGACAAAATCACCTGTTACCAAGCGAAAACAGCGATTAGGGTTTTACAGCGTGTGATCTCAGACTTAGTTGCAAACACGTACACTAAAATCAAATCACGCACAAATGAGCTTCTCTACTTTTTGTGAAATTGAATTCTTTATATTTGATATTACTGTAATATTCTCCATGCTGCAAAATCCTCATATGTTTATTCAACTATGTGTATTCCTGCAAAATATGGGACAAATCGCATCCTGTATTGATTTGATATGGGATGGACCATTTTACTTTTAAATACGGGATGCTCCTGTATTTTACGGGATAGGTGGGAACACCTATAGTTTACGGGATAGGTGGATGGACCATTTTACTTTTAAATACGGGATGCTCCTGTATTTTACGGGATAGGTGGGAACACCTATAGTTTACGGGATAGGTGGATGGACCATTTTACTTTTAAATACGGGATGCTCCTGTATTTTATGGGATAGGTGGGAACACCTATAGTTTACGGGATAGGTGTGAACAATTTCATACTGTGTTTTTGAGACTGTCTTTGGTTCACTGCAGTTTTAAGCAGAAAATACTTAGCAATGGTGTTGATTTATGAATTTACACATGGTTTGTCTTTTGTCTTGTCTGTCTAAAGGAACACGGCGACTTTTTGGGACTTTAGCTTATTCACCGTATCCCCCAGAGTTAGATAAGTCCATACATCTCTGTGTGTGCCGTAACTCTGTCTGACGCACCCACCGCTAGCCTAGCTTAGCACAAAGACTGGAGGTAAACGGCTCCAGCTAGTATACTGCTCCCAATAAGTGACAAAATAACCCCAACATTTTCCTATTTACATGTTGTGATTTGTATAGTCACAGCATGTACAAATAACAAGGTCACATGCGACACAGCCATCTTCTATCCGTATATATACTGGGAACTATATTCTCAGAAGGCGAAGCACTACTTGGGCGGAGTGATTTGCTCGCAGCACCTGAGAAGCCCGTGGTGAGGAGCAGAGAGTTCGCTCAGAGTTGGAGTAAATCACTCCGCAGAAGTAGCAGTGCTCCGCCTTCTGAGAATATAATTACAAGTATATATGTGGATAGAAGATGGCTGTGTCTCATGTGACATTATTTGTACACGCTGTAACTATACAAATCACAGCAGTTCACAAATCACTGTAGTTAAATGTCATAACTCAGTTTTAAGTTTTCTCAGAAGCGTAAGACTTCTCTCTGGTGATGTATGCAGTTCTCCAATCATTTATTCCTCTTAAACCCACTCCTGCAAGCTCACCTTCATCTGCCTCCATTTTTGAGAGCCACGCCCACATCTCAACATCCAATCAACAACAGTCACACAGAACCAAGACCCGCCCTACTTTTTTTCCCCGATAATCCGTTTCAGGTGGATGTGTGTCACTATATGAAAGAAAAGATCTTTCACTTCCATTTCATCACGACTTTAAGTGCTTATTTCATATTAAAAAGAGGGCATTTACATAAAAGTATTAAAGCACAGTAGGAATATCCAGTTAAAATTTAATGAGACAGCAGGAAAACAGAAAAACCTTGACTAACATTATGAGTGGACTTCAGGGGTGAAATGTTAATTTACTTTAATTTATTTTACTAAAGAAATACAATAACAGACAATTAGTAGCTGCAAACAAATGCAACTTCAGAAAGAGTTCAACTGAAGTGAAAAGTTGGGGCTTCATGTTTTGCAGTATCTTTCATATTTACAGTAAAATTGTGTGTGCTTGACAGCTGCATTCATTCAGTAGCATCTGAGGCTATTCCAGAGACAACAGGCCACAGTGTGTGTCTTTAATCATCACAGTTTCCCTGAAGCCTGGACTCATGCTGGCTTTGACTCGTGCATGAGGATTGCTCTAGTAAACATGTATGTCATGTACCACCTATTGTGGATATGCATTCCATAATCACTGTTTCTGTTCAAGACATCATGTTTGAAACCAGTGGACTATATAAGCCTACAGTTTACGTACTGATTCTCTTCAAAGGCAAATACAAATCAATTAATGAATGTTCACAATCTTGGTATAAGGCCTTCTTTGTTCCCTAAGCCACGTTCCCTCCACCACAAGGTTGTTTTTGCCAATAAGGAGTGTGAATCATGATATTGACCAAGAATTGTTATGATTAGGGGTGTAACGGTTCACAAAATTCAGGGTTCGGTTTGATACGACACAGTGGTGTCACGGTTCGGTATGTTTTCGATACAGCAAAAAGAAAGAAATTGTAGAGAAATTTCCTTGATTTTTAAAAAATATATATTTATTAAAACTAACATCATACAGAATGATCGTTTTTTACTTTGGACAATGATGGAGCTATACTTGACCTATCTTCTGGAGTGTCTTCTTAGCAACATCTAAAACAAAAACAGCTCCTTTTAAAAAAAATGAAATATAATACTGTATTATACAGGTCTCCAGACTTTTGAACATTTTAGGCGCACAGGCAGAGACTTTAGGGACACACCTTAAATCAACCTGCAGCGGAGTTATTCACATCTTCCCCCATTTTGACTTTAGGCAATTAAAGTTACAGTAAAGACTTTTATTTTTACAAAAATAATTATTTCAAACAAATGATATTTCTTTGAACTTTTTTAAACATAATTCTGGGAAAAAATGTAAAATGTATCACTATTTCAACAAAAATATGAAGCAGCACATCAAATATGTTTTTTTTTTTAGCAACAAATCGGCGTATTAGAATGATTTCTGAAGGATAATGTGACACATGAATGAATTACATTTTAAAATATATTACAATAGTTCATATAGCATTAACGTCATAACACAGCATCTCATTCCCTCTCAGGGAACCGGGTTACAGAGACGTCTTAGGTTTGAATGTAACCTGGTTCCCTTAGAGGGAATGAGATGCTGCGTTATGACGTAAAAGCTATGGGAATCTGAAACATGTGGAAAACAAGCCAATCACATTGGCCGAAGAGCGGTAAGGTGACGCAATGTCTGTGCCCCACAAAGACCCTAAATAGACAATAGACTTTCCACACAAACAAGCGGATTCCTGAAGACAAAGAAGCTGTTGACGTGTTTTAGGGTGTCTATTTAGGGTCTTTGTGGTGCACTAACGTTGCGTTACCTGATCGTTCTTCGGCCAATGTGATTGGCTTGTTTTCACACATGCTTCATACACCGGCTCACGCTGAGGCGTTCCCATAGCTTTAACATCATAGCGCAGTGTTGAGCTCCATTCAACAGGGAACTGTAATTTTAAATGGTATAAATATCTTACAGCATTATTGTTTTTATTGTATTTCTGATAAAAGAATACAGCCTTGGTGAGATTTAAAAAAAAAATAAAAATAATAATAATAATATATATATATATATATATATATATATATATATATATATATATATATATATATATATATATATTATTTACAGATTTAGTTCATTGTTTACTTTTGAAAATTTACTTATGTTTTAAACCTATATTTTATGCATTCAGAAGTAAGTTCACAATATTATTTTCTAAGTCAAGTACTGCCCGACATTTCAAATGGAGTTTCATGTTGATGCATTATTAATAAAGCATTATTGTTTTTATTGTATTTCTGATAAAAGAATACAGCCTTGGTGAGATTTAAAAAAAAAAAAATATATATATATATATATATATATATATTATTTACAGATTTAGTTCATTGTTTACTTTTGAAAATTTACTTATGTTTTAAACCTATATTTTATGCATTCAGAAGTAAGTTCACAATATTATTTTCTAAGTCAAGTACTGCCCGACATTTCAAATGGAGTTTCATGTTGATGCAAGCATTCAGATTTTATGAGCCCAATATCAGCAGCATATGTATATTGACAAGTGAGCTATTGATCTGTTGACTGGAATGAAATGGGAACTTTAGAGTGAACCAGGGTCACACTGATTGTTTTCCAATCACAGCCTATAGGATTGACCATTAGGCATTCTGCTCACACACAAAAGGAACCGTAACAATTTGTGTCATCCATTTCAAATTATAGATGATTGCTTAATCAGAGGCAAAATTGGGCCCAGCACTCATACTCTGTTTCTATAGTGTGATCTTCACGGCACAGTAATTCTCCATTTTTCCTCAACAAGCTCGACAGAGGCACAATCAAACATTATGGTTTATTCTCTCCTCGGAATGCCCGTGTTAATGCTGAAAGAATTCCTGTAGTTAAGGGTCAGTGATGGGGTTATTTTGGTGATCTGACCTGATATGTTATGTGTAAACATGATAGCAAATCTTTATCTAAATCAGTATTGACATGCTCATACCAGCAGCTAGACTACTAATAAAGAGATTGTCGAGGTCAAGCAGTAACTGAAACCTATGCTATGGAAAGCCTGGCCAAGGCAAAGAACTGCATTGAGATGCGCACACACACTACGCCCAAATAATTACAACTACTACTAATTCCAATAGTGACTGAACATTGAATAGCAGTCTATCAGTACAAGTGTTATCAGTACAATACTTTACATTTTCTTCAGATTTTGATAGAGATGGTGAGTTGTGCAATATGCCCATACAGATAATGTTAGTGTTTCAAGCCATACATAAATAAGAACAGACACACACTTGTAGACCATGAATAATAATAATAAAAAATAACAAGATATATATAAAAAACTTGTTTACTAAAATGTCTTACAACATTTTGACTTTATTAAAAATAATGTGAGGATGGATATGCTTCTCATTCTGGTAATTATCCTGCAGTAATATCAGAACTTGTTTATGGATACAAACCTCATCTCTGTAGGGACGATAGATAACAGGGAAGAGCTAAAAGATTCTAATTAAACTGTTTTGCTGCAAGTCTCACACAATTTAATGTAGCTATTGAAATGAGCTTCATTACAATCCATTAAAAGTCTCTGTGATAGAGCAAGATTCATCAATAGCACTTGAATTATTCAAAGTAATGCACAAACAATATTGTTTGTAGCTAGTAGCTACCATTACTGTTATTTGAACTAGTGAGTTAAAGTCAAATAAAACATAAAGTCTTCCATTTAAAAGCCTGTTTCCACCACAGTGAAGTAAAATATATCATATGTAAATGTAAAAATAAAAGTGATTATGTAAGTGATAATAATGAGAAACTTTCTATAATTATGGCTTAGTATATCATAATAATCTGAACATTTCTCATGAAATGCAGAAAAAAATAATTATGAAAAGTGACCATAATCGTTCACTTACTGTACGGTTTGTGATAAAGCTGCTGTACTTTACGCTTCTCTTCCAGTTGTCCTGTTGTTGGCAGACTCAAGCGCGTGAAGTAAAGTTAAGGCACATCTGTACACTCTCAGAAAAAAAGGTACAAAAGCTGTCACTGGGACAGTACCCTTCAAAAGAGTTCTAATATGTACCATTTAGGTACTAATATGTACACGTTTGGTACCAATATATACCTTTGAGGGACTTATATGCACTCTTTAGGTACAAAGGTGTACCTTTTGAAAAGGTACCGCCACAGTGACAGCTTTTGTACCTTTTTTTCTGAGAGTGTATACTGTATCCAGTGTAGAGAGCATCAGTGATTGCAATGGCTTCTATTTGCTTCCAGTGTAGGCAAGTGTCAGTCATTATAAGCAATTGAATGCCAGTGGGCGGGGCCTGTGGTGCGATGATTTAAAACTATTGGTCGATGTCTTGCTCTGGAGGCAGGCATGTGCAAATTCAAATGTGCAGTGACATCACTTTCCCACCAGAACACGCTCCCTCAGCCGGACAGAGTGGCAGAAGAGCTGCTGTGTGACTGAATTTAACAGGAGAAACTGCGAAAACTTGAGTAAAACAAACAATTATCAATTTAAACCAAAGGTTGAACTCGATATAGTGTTTCTTACAACTTACCAAAGATCCAATGATCCATGGATACTGACATGCACCCAGGAATCCTGTTTCCTGACATTTATATGTGCCTGATTTCCACACCGGGGAAATACAAAAAAGCTAATTTGCCTGTGAAGGCTTTTTATAAAAACAATATAGGTAGGTCTAAATCCGGGTGATCACTTATATCAATGTTATGTATATATCATCATATCGTTCAGCCCTAAAACTTGTATAGTTTTTTGTCAGTGTTTATTTAAAAATGTCCTATTATGCAGAATATACAATGGTAAATATTTAATTGATGAGTTGTCAATACAGTATATAACAATACAATATATAAGGTATTTTTTTACTGGTATATTGACACAAAATGATAACTGCAAATCCACCTTTCTCTGCCTGGATCCAGTTGTTTCTGTGATTTGCAGCGATTCATTTGTTTCTCTGTTCTGAAGCTTTCAGCATGTCTGTAAAAATATACCTCAGATTTCTTGTCAAATCTAGTTGTACAGTCAATCTCAAAGCTCTTTCCCATTTTAGATGCGTTTTGTGTGTTTTTCGCGGCATTCACGCTGAAAACCAATGTTGCCGCTCAGTGTTTTTACCACTCAGTGTGTGTAACCACAGTCACTCCGACCGACGGTGACGCCATGTGCATACCATCTATATCCAAACAAGCTCTTATTGGAGATGAATTAAATTAATGCTTTGTTTATAATGAGGACATTTTTAAATGTTTAAATTTGAATGGTACAAAGACCTCTAATTTGTCAAAAGATCAAGGCAAATTTGATTTCTCATGTCATGACCCCTTTAAGAACGTTCTTAATTTCTTTCTTAAGAAGGATTTTGTGGGCGAAATTAAACAGAAAAACTGTATTGTGCACTTTGGCTTGCAGTGTGATGCCGGTGTCTAAGATTTTACACTTTGAAAAATATTGCAATGATGAGATGAAATCAAGTACTTTTTACACTGAATGTTTCTGAAACTTTGAAGAGATGCATAAAATGAATTGACCACATAAGGAGAATAAAATGAATCATATTCTGCTGTTCCACTTTGGGCAGATGTTTAACGATGCTCTCTAAAGACTCTTCGCTCACATCTGCATTCAGAATAAAGCTCGGCTCAGCAGACACATCAAAAGAGATGCTGTAAATTTCAAGAGAGATCGGTGCTCTAGAGATTTCTTTAGCAGGTAATGTCGTTGCCTTCAAAGGAACAGAACCCAACGCTGACTTCTCTTGGATCTCATTCCAAACCAGCATTTGCAGTTTGGGGTCATTGGGTTTTTTAGACATAGAGTGCTGATCCTGTATAATAATCCATCGTTTCTGATCCATATGGCTCACAGCCCACACTGAAAACAGTGTAACAACCGTGTCATTTATTTAAAGCACATTTTCATATTGGTTTAAACCTGTTTTGTTCAGCAATTAAAAGAAACAATTAGTTCAAATAGTATTTTCACTTGACACCAGAGTGTGGATGTGCAGAACACTGGCTGAATTTACTGACATTAGAAATGATTGCGGGGTTTATTAATTTGTATGTATTATTATTATTATTATTTTAAAAACTAATAAATTTGGCTGTAACAAAAAATAATAATAATTTGGTCCAAAACAGTGCTCATGTTTTATCAAGTTACTTGCATCAAACTTTACTTCCCATAGCATATTTTCCAATTTGTGTTGGAGGACAGTAGAGCAGCATTAAATGACAATTAATTCATGTGACAAATCTCCAAGCATTCCCTAATGAAGGCAGCCCATCTTCCTGGAAGCGTTTCAATGTTTACGACAAGTTTTATAATTCATCACATTCTCATTAGTTTATAATGGCATACATGTGACCATTGCAGCGCAGTTGAATGATTTATGTGATCATAAGGGAAATTTAGCATTTGCCTGCAAATTTAGCTGAACAAAATAGACTTGTTTTTTTTTTTCTTCCTGGAACAGGAATGCAAAACAAAGAGCCTGTCTCAGCTGACACATCAACGACTTCAGAACAACACGCGTAATTACTCACGTAATAACCTGCGAGTGCTCTGTACACTAGGTCAGGGGTTCTAAACCTCAACAGTTGCTGCTATACTTCAGCTCTCGAGAAGGAAAACACTTCCGAGACTCAATTGAGAAAACAAGTCTGTAATTTTCTTTCAGAGCAATTTTGTTCATAAGGTTGGGGTGTACACGTGTCTATGAGGAAGGTATATGTTATTTTGGGCCTCTGATACTCAAGAAGAGATAAGAGCGACTGCACTGAATGACCTTTTCATTTCTAAAAGAAAAGTGTTACCATAAAAATCAACATGGCATCAAAGCTTGCCCAGCTTATGTTTTGGGGGTTTCCTTATTGTGTCACCTTAGTCTTGTGGCTTATTGGTTAATGTTAGCCAATAGCAACCCAGCTAGGTTCTCAGAACGTTCTGACAAGTTATGAACAAAGATTCTTCCTGGAACTGATAGAACGCTTGATCTGAGTAATCTGTTCTTTAATAATGATCTCGAGAGGTTTGCACAAAAATGTTATTTATACATTGATCATGGAACGTTTTTCTGAAATATTTTAGTTGGATGTTTATTAATTTTTTTTTTTTTTTTTTGTAATGTTACTAACCATTTATTTCAGAACGTTCAGAGAACATTCACAAGTAACATTCCCATAATGTTTGCAAAATGCTAAAATTGAATGTTTTTAGAACATTCAAAATACTGGCGGTGCGTTCATAATCGCATACTGTCTGAGTAAGTACTACATTTGTGACCCCGGACCACAAAACCAGACTTATGGGTAAAAAAAAATTAAATTGAGATTATACATCATCTGAAAGCTGAATAAATAAGCTTTCCATTGGTGTGTAGTTTGTTAGGATATGAAGATATTTGGCCAAGATACAACTATTTGAAAATATGGAATCTGAGGGTGCAAAAAAATCTAAATATTGAGAAAATCGCCTTTCTGTTTGCGATTGTGCTGCAATCACTCACTCTAAAGGTAGGAAATATACAAAATATCTTCATGGATCATGATCTTTACTTAACCCTTGTATGGTGTTCGGGTCTGTTGGACCCGTTTTCATTTTTTATCAAAAGAAAAATGATACAATTAATTATTTTTTCAAACTGAGACTCATTGGCCTTGGCTCATTTTCTGTGAGGAATATATATCAGAACACATTTTCAATGAAAACACACTGTACACCCCCTACACATTTATATTACACACAGGATGTTCGGGTCTACTGGACCCGGGGCTAATAAAAGTGTGGAAATTGTAGGTCCTGTGTACCTTTACTCTGTCCTCCTCCTGTCAGGGCCTGCTGTTAGTGTGTGTATGTTCTTGTATATGGTTTATGAGGACACAAATGTGTATAATGACATGGGTGTTACAACGTAAACATGGTTTATGACGACATCTGTGTCCTCATACTAAAACATACTAAGTGGTGTTTTTTGAAATTCAAAAAATGGCAAAATTTTTCTGTGATTGGTAGGTTTAGGGGTAGGGTTAGTGTAGGGGGATAGATTATACAGTTTGTACATTAGAAAAACCATTATGCCTATGGAGAGTGACCGTACACCACATATCCAAGTGAGTGTGTGTGTGTGTGTATGAGCATGTGTATGTGTGTGTGTGTGTGTGTGGGTGTGTGTTTTGTGTGTGTCTGTGTGTGTGTTGTGGGTGTGTGTATGTGTCTGCATGAGTGTGTGTGTGCGTGCGTGTGAGAGAGAGATTGTGTGTAAGTGTGAAAGATTGCAAGAGTGAGTTTTGTGCTTCTACTCCTGCCATTCCCACACGAGGTTGCAATTCTTAAATGTGATCTAACAAAGGTAAAGAGAAAATATTGACCATATATGCTGTTTATATTGCTTGTAATTGGGATGAAGTAAACATCTGTTGAGTATTTTAACATAACATTTTTGATTGTGTTGAATTAAAAACCCAAAAATGCAGCGGGTCCACCAGACCCACGAACACTGGCTGAGTAACAAAAATATGAACACCACACAAGGGTTAATATCCTAATGATTTTTGGCATAAAAGAAAAATAGATAATTTTGACCCATACAATGTATTGGTGGCTATTGCCACAAATATACCCGTGCGATTTGAACTTACTTTGCGATCGTTAAAAAAGTATGTTCTATATAGTGTGAATGTAATCTGGACATATTACGTCCGCCATGTTGTCATCTGCGTCGCTTGGGATAGTAAAGTGTCCATTGTATGAACACTTCAGAATCTCACTGGAAGCAGTAGGTTATTCGGGGACCAGGGACTTGCCAACTGTTTTTCAAATACTATGTATTCGGACACACTACTCTGTTGGCACACTGTTTTTCATCTACTATATAGTAGGGAAGTATTAGATTTTGGGTGTAGCGTGGATGTTTTAAATGTTCAGAGAACCATCAGAAATAATGTGTTAGCAAATCATTCTTAGATAATACTTTGTCTTTCTTTCTTGAATATCCTATATTACACATAAATGCATCAAATTTACAGAGGTAAAATGGGTTGATAATAAAAAGACACAAATTAAATTGGAAAACACACTAATTGAATAAACAAAATGTATTGCATTGACAGTGCTGTCATTTTAATGCACTGTATTTCCAGGGCCTGCATTTTTGGGAGCTGAAATTCAACATGGTTGTATATTTAAGCTGCGAATATTTCAAATGAAAACATTTAATACACAATTTACACCAGACAGGTTTGGATATTGAACCATACATGCCAGACAAACAAGCACATATAGTGACTCATCCGCCATAAAAAGCAAAGCCATGGCATCACACACTTTCTATACTTTAGACATTACATTTTACAGATTAACTCCTGGTCTAAAGATTTTCCACAAGCATAATACAATTTTTCGTTGTTTTCACACAGATATGCGCTCAACAAAAATGCAGCTTCTGAATACGAAGAAGCTGTGGACGTGCATTTATGATGTCTATAGTATTTATGGACTCAGTGACGTGCCATAACGACATCCATATGTTCAGCCAATCAGATTGGTGTGTTTAGACGCATGCTTTAGACACTAGCTCACGGGAAGCATTCCCATAGGGTCAACCTCATGACACAGCATCGAGTTCAACTGGAAAGGGAACTAAACGATTATTAAACACCAATCATTGGTTATACTATTAGAACACACTGCAATGGAAAAAATAGCTGCTATAGCAAGAAAGAACTCTGGAGTTTATTTGGAAAAGTGCTTCCTCTTTGTAAGCTTTTTTTGGAGTGGATGATCAAGAATCCTCCTGGTAGTTACTCATGCAAAACCCTGTTCAGATGTATGTATAAGTCCTGCTTTATATAATAGGACATGCTGGAAATGTGTTGTGCACTTATAATGTGCACTTATTTAAGGCATGACTTTATTTCAGGTATTCATTTCTATATTCTTTGTCTGTAAAATGCAGATTACATTGTTAAAGTAATGACCATATGTTCACATGGTAAAATACTAAATGCACTAGACTGTGTTGAGAGAGAAATATGATGGGTTGTGAATGCTGTTTCATGTCGACTCTACCTACAATTCCTGGTTCTCATCATTATTCCCAGTGCTAACATCTATATCAGATAGAAAATACTGAAATCAAAGGAAAGCATCTAAGAAAATGGATTAATAGATACATTTATATTGCCCATCTCAATTTTCCACAGCTTGAATGTCAATGAGCTCTTGTTTTGGTGGAAAGGTCATTTGTATGGCATGTATGAGGTGTCAGTTTCATCTGGGTTTGATGTTATTGAAAGCATTTGTCACATATAACTACTCCAGAATAGGGTGATACAAGAATTTATGCATTGTCAAGTCTTTCCCCATCCTCATTATGCAGTGCATGACTTAATCTCCCCCAGAAAGACTCTCTGAATAGAATCCATTATAACTTTAAGCAGTTTTCTTATTGCTTTAATGAAATTTCTCTCTGACTGACTGTTAATGTACTCTCTGTTTGCTCCTTTGGGGAGATGCAGTAGTTAACCTGTCCATTTTTCACAGCAGAAGATATCCCTCTGGCCCTGGTGTCCATGTATATTTTAAAGGTTAGAATTAATCAAGCTACAATTAATAGGTTATCTTTCTAAAACAACCCACTTTCAATCCTCCAGTGGATTTTACACTAATCTTTGTTGAATTTCAATTGAGCAGCAGTTCATTTTTTTAACTGCATAAGAACTTTTAAGCATCTGCAATAAAACAGCAAAATGTGCATCTGGCCAAGCGACCGATGTTTAATTTAACAAACCATTTTTATTTGCGACTCTTGTTCTGCAGGGCATGAGCAATAACTGCAACTGGAGGTCAAATGAAGAAATAAAATGTTTTTTTAACCTCCATTTTGTTCAATAAATGTCTGAAACTGGCTACTGGTTATATGAAAGCCGTTGGGTGTTTAATCACGCTGTCACATTTATGTGATCAAGGTTTGGAAGTGACATTAACAAATAGGATCAGCAACTCATTAGGATTATTTCCGTGGCAACAGAGTTGGACATAATAGCTCGATTAATGATGTTGTTCATGAGCCAATTAATCAGATAAGTAGTAGAGCCCTCAGATAACTTGCAAAGAATCTGAACTTATGAGTGAAGACATGAAAGCCTCTTCAGCATATGCTGTTTTACAGCTTAGAGTAAAATAGAGTAAGAGAAAAAGAGAACATCACTAACTCATGATGTTTTAGGAAAAATCTCCCATGTTCATAATGACATCTTACAAAATAGACATTTGTATAGTGGTGTTTGCTAAGAAAAGTATCCTTATTAGCTTATTATTGCTTATATTATGGAGGGTTAAAGATTTAATCAAACTCCTAAACCTTGAGTAATAAGCAGGTTACTTTTATGTTTGCATGTATTATATGCATTTGTCATGGATTCAGCTAGTTTGAACTTTGTTTTCATTTGTTTGTTGTCATATTTAAAAAAAATATTTCTTTATCTCAGTCAGATGTGCTCCCCTCATTACCTGTGTATAGCAATGATATGGGCTTCAAGTTTTTCGCGTACAGACGAGAGCATTGTCAGAACGATCCCCATTCACACGGATCCGCAAAAACAAATAAAACCCCCTGTATTCTACTGCCAGGCCATTAGATGGCAATGAAAAGCTATAGATTGAACACGTGATACACATGTGGATGACGTCATCAGCGTTTTTGTTGTTTACACAGAGACCGTTTTCAAAAACGTGCACTTTGAAACCCGTTTTCAACAGTTTGTGTGTTCAGCACCCAAAACGCTGTTGTCGTGTGGTTTTCAGTTGAAAACGGTGTCCTGTAAAAGCCCCTAAGTTCTTGTGTTTCATTCTTTGGTTGTCGGGTATTGTCTATGAGTTGGTTGTGTTTCCCTGCTAGTCACTGTCTGGATTACCTGGATTATTAAAGACTGCTTTGAATTTTCATCCTCCTCCTCGTCGTGCGTGTGATTATCACTAACGAGTTGTGACAGCATTCAAGTATGCCACATGTCAGATTCAAGTATACATATACATGTCAGATTCATCAGCATTCATGAAAATATTGTGAACTCTACTGAGAATGATGGCAAAGATTTGATGTTTTCCAATTACAAAAGATTCACAGGAGATATTCACATTCTCTCCCAGGCTAAGGTGTGAATAGCTGTAGTTTAATAAGTATACAGCAAGAATTTCTGATCCTGGCAATTTGATGAAGTTAATCCATGTAATGCAGATAAGTCGAATTAGGGGATTTTAACCTGAAATCTCTGTAATTGGCTCCTTTGGGTAAATGGCTGAAGAAAAGAACAAAATAAAAGACTGTAAGAGAGTACGAGTGCACATGGCAGGCTTTGCTGGTTTTGGCCGATGAGTGTATTTAGAACAATTCCATTCCATACATTTATCCGAGCTGCTAAACAAAAGCAGGGTCATTTTAGGGAATGGATCCCTTTTCTGGTACATTTTTGCAAGTTTCTAAAAATGCAATCAATAATATATAGTGTATTACATTGTTAGGAAAATACTTTGCAAACTTAAACCAAATTAATACATTTTAATATAGGTATGCATTCAGAAAGGTAACAAGGTAGATAAGAGATAATTGGCAACCTAATTTTTATTATGTTCAGGACCCTCAGCATCCACTAGCAGATCCATGGAAGGTGTTTGCCTGACTAATGGCTTTGGGCGTTGATGGTGAGTGTCAAAATTGTCAGCAGCCCGGTTTAATTTCACCACGTTCTTCAAATTCTCCTCCATCTATCTGATGGAGCACGTTTGTCAACAGCAGGCCCGTACAGCTGTTTTCCTCCTTTTGTATCTATACTGGCTCAGGAGCTCTGCCAAAAGACAGCCATGTGCAAGAGTTGGATCCCATTAAACCAACCTGTTTCTCCTACATGTTGATGAGGATTGTGGCCTTCTAAACCTTCACTTCTATGCTCATGCTAGCTCATCATCTTCAAGAGTGGAAAAGCAGATGCATCAAAACCAACAAATTGCTAATTCATATCACAATGACTGCACATTTTCCAGGTGAATGCATTGTCAAGGCAGTTAATTAAAGGTTATTGAAGGAGTTATAGTTTAATTTTCACTACATCATGCATTAACCCATTTCTACAGCTCTCTTCACTGGAATCACTGGAAGCCAAAATGATATGGCATGTGCATACGATAAATTGTTAATTAAAATTAAATCAAACTAAATCATTTATCAACTATAAACAAAGCCTAAATCAAATATAATATGTCAAGAACATCAAACCTCATTGGTTCTTGTGCCATGACATCATTATGTAAAAGGAATTGTTCACCCAAATGTTAAAATTATGTCATAATTTTCTCATGTTGTCCAAACCTGTACAACTTTCTTTTTAAAAAAAACAAAACAAAAAACAAACAACTGAAGTTGTTTTTTTCAGTGTTTTTTGTCTATATAATGAAAGTCAGTGGGGTCCAATGTTGTTTTGACCACCAGATTCTTCAAAAATGTCTTCTTTTGTATTCTGTGAAAGGAATTCAGAGGGCGAGTCACGTGACTCTGTCTTTTATTTGGTTTAGACTTATTTATACATACCTTATCTATACATACACAGCATTAGCTCTTGCCATATCACTTTACAGGAATTAAAGTCAAGACTCAAATGTTTGATCATTGTCATGCTGGATGATCCAGCTTCACTTGAGTTCCCTTTTGAGTGGAACTCGACACGGCGTCATGGCATTGATGCTATGGGAACGCTTCCACGTGAGCTGGTGTCTGAAGCACATTTCTGAACGAGCCAATCAGATTGGCTGAACGTATGGACGTTGTGAGGCAGTGTAGCGCGTCACAGAGTCCATAAATAGATGCCAGAAATGTGTGTCAACAGCTTCTTTGTCTTCAGAAGCTGTGTGTTTGTTGAGCGTGTGTCTCTAAAATCCTGAGTGTAAATGTCTGATTCTAGCCTGTGTTCCCTTGTCTCACAGTTAACCCTCTGGGGTTTGAGGTGTTTTCTGGGCCCTGGAGGTGTTCTGTCATGCTCTTATTTCGTTAATCATGAATATTGATGTGTTTCACACCTGAGAAAGACAAAGACCCTCCCATAATGGCCCTATCAGCCTTATCATTATGAGGAACCTTGCACAAAGAATGAGATGAGATTTACAAAAGAATGGCTTTTTGATTGTTTGGATTTATTTACAACACAACATAATCCAAAGATACACAACAAAAGACAAAAAAGCACATTATTGAAAACAGTAAGGAGCGGACGGGACAGAGAAAAGCCAGGGCTGTGTCTGCCTCCTCCGGGGGCAGCGCTTGCATGTTCACCACCTGGTCCCAAAAGGGAGTGGTAGGAACCTTGGGCACATATCCAGGTCGGGGTCTCAGGATTACGTGAGAGTTAACCGGCCCGATTCCAGGCACAATTCGTCTACCGAAAATGCATGCAGGTCCCCTACCCTCTTGATGGAGGCCAATGCAAGCTGGAGAACTGTCTTTAACGACATAATTTTTAACGCAACTGACTGCAGAGGCTCAGAGGGAGGTCTCTGAAGTGCGGTCAGCACCAGACATAAGTCCCAAGAGGGTATAGAGGGGGCACGAGGCAGATTCAGTCTCCTTGCTCGCCTAAGGAACCTGACGATCAGGTCGTGCCTTCCCATGGATTTCCCATCCACTGCATTGTGATATGCGGTAATATAGGCAACAAACACTTTGAGGGTGGAGGGAGACAGCCTTCGCTCCAACCCCCCCCCTCAGAGGAATGGGCCAGGGAGGGGCTGACGAGAGGAGCACAAGTTCGGAGAACCAGGTCCGGTTGGGCCTATAAGGTGAAACTAGCAAGACCTGCTCCTCTTCCTCCCTGACCTTGCACAGACACTGCTCACTGGGGGGAAACGCATATTTGCGAAGGCCAGGGGCCAGCTGTGTGTCAGTGTAGTGAATTCCATTATTTAGGAGTATTAACACTAAATGACCTTCCACCTACAGAAGACAACCGGAAACAAGGGATGGACAATAAACCAAGTTCAGCTGATCTAAGGGACCGGGCAGGGCGGTAAGAGTAAAGTAGATCAGACAGATATGGAGGTGAAAGACCATTTAATGCCTTAATCATTAGAAGTAATACCTTAAAGTGAATACGTGATGCCATGGGTAGCCAGTGAAGGTCATGAAGCAGAGGAGTAATGTGAGAACACCTGGCGGAGGGGAGAACTCTTGCTGCTGAGTTTTGAACATACTGTAAACTTGCATTAAGTTTTTTGTGCAGACCAAGAAATAGAGCAGTGCAATAATCAAGACGTGATGTGATTAATGCATGAATTAAGGTTTCAGCATCAGCTAAAGTGAGAGAAGATCGAAGATGTGCAATATTACGAAGATGGAAAAAAGAGTTTTTAACAAGAGAACAAATGTGAGAGCCAAAAGATAGAGGTTACGAATAGATGACGAAGGCTTAACATGAACTCCATCAATATCAAAGGACAGGTTCATCCATTTGACTGAGGCAGCAGAGCCAATCACCAATATCTCAGTTTTTTATTATTTAATTTGAGGAAATGAGTGAGTCAGGCAGGGATGGCCTATCGGAGCTGGTGGTAAGATAAATTTGAATGTCATCAGCATACCAATGAAATTGAAGTACATGCCTGCGTATGATATCACCAAGTGGATATATATAGATGATGAACAATAGTGGGCCAAGAACTGAACCTTGAGGAACAATTGGCTGAAGATAGTTGAAGACAGTTTGGCCCGATGAGAGGCAAGCGGTTGTGTGCTCAAAATAAGATGACCGCTTCCTCACATCTGCACAAGTGCCATCTCCCTTTCTTCCCCGATCTCCACAGCCACACTGAGCTGGTGTCGAAATCATGGTTCCATTCGTGTGCATTCACAGGCATCATCGGCATCGGTTGTGATAACAAATCATGAAAATGTTTTTTTTTACGGTGTAGTTATTACCCAGTTATTGTAATTACTGGAACAAGACTGTAAAATAAAGTGCTAGCTAAATAATTTTAATGAAAAACCTAAAGACAACTTTTGAAATATTATAAGCAAAATTTAGCTTTTGAGAAACAGTTAAATGCTACAGTTTGTTGTTTTATATATATATATATATATATATATATATATATATATATATATATATATATATATATATATATATATATATATACAGTATATATATGAAATGTCATTGATTTTGATTGACACTCCTGGATTTTTAGTACTGTTATAAAACTATAGTTAACTTCCTGCCTGAATGTGCACTGATGGGAAGAAATTCTTCAGTGTTCTTGCTGTGATGAATGCTGAAGCCAAGTCACAACAGAAGAACACATGACTCCAATTACCCTCTTTTCAAGTAGTAATTAGTTTTCAAGATCCTTGGGGCTTGTAGGTTTTCATGTGTTCATTAAAGATACAGCAAAGTAAACGTTGTATTTGTTGTTTTTTTACTAATAGTGGCAGGGATGGAAAATATACATAAGTATGTTACATAAAATACTTCTGAAAATATTTAATTAATATTATTTTCCTAGCTAATATTGCCAGAAGACTAAGGAGCAATCAGAGTGTTCGCATAGGTAAAGTGTAGAAAGCAAGGTTTGACTGACAAAATAAATAAATTATAAAATTATAAATGTCACAGTTTCTTGTGGTGCCATCAGGTATACAGTATTTTTTTTTACATGTGATCTCATGGGTCACAGCTTATTATGAGGAGAGAGCAGTGTTACATTGTAACGTTCAGTGGAATGAATCAAACTGATCTACATGCATGCCTTTTG
Source organism: Squalius cephalus (assembly GCF_949319135.1). Lineage (NCBI taxonomy): Eukaryota > Metazoa > Chordata > Actinopteri > Cypriniformes > Leuciscidae > Squalius > Squalius cephalus. The sequence goes on along the minus strand of NC_137135.1, from coordinate 5,839,427 downwards.
TCTCTGATTCTGATGGATGTGAAGTGAGTGCAGGTGTGTGATGTCCTCTCTGTTTGCCAGCCTCATGCAGTTGTTTGGACTCTGTCCAGGACTGAAGGACAGATAGAGGTCTCAGTCACATAATCCCAACTCCTCTGCTGAAGAAAGAGAGACGGAGATGGAGGTCGACTGTCCTTGATCACTATGAGGAATGTCTTCCATGACATTTCAGTGTGTGGTTCTGTGCTTGACTATGACTTTTTCTTAGGTCAGCCACTGTTACACAATACAAATCAGTGATATTAACATATACACTTAAGTCCAACATTTCAAACCGGGCAGAACTCAAAGAGCTAATAAATATGCTATCAGCGGGACTATAGTGCAAGGAGATAGTTGAGAATGTCAGGTGGGTCATTCCTGTTATGCAGGACCTTTTGAACTATGTAACTTAAAAAAAAAAAAAAAAAAAAAATATATATATATATATATATATATAGTAATATGCTGTTGTAATTTAAAGAAGTGATTCTATAAAAGGGTATAGCAGACTTTCAGAAATATGTTCTGATTAAGATATGGAACTGATGAATACCAATGCATTTAATTATTCACTTTAAGATTATTTACACAATGTTTTTGTACTACAATATTGGCTTACACGACATCCTCAACTTGAAGCAGTTTTAAAACAATATTAAAACAATATTATTTAAACAATAACTTTTTTTAGTAATAGGCATATAAGAATATTAAAGAAGTATACCAGAATGATACAATTTTATACAATTCAATTTTATAAGTTTAATGATTTAGGTCAATGACAAAAATGACAAAATCTACTCAAAGTACTGAAATTAATTTAAAATTCACCCTACCTATATAATACTGGGATAAAATAAAACACATTATTATTATTATTATTTTATTTTTTTTACATTATCAATTTAATGTTTTTATCCACAGATTTTTAAATTTATGTTACTAAGGTCAATGTCCTCAAAACAATTATCACAGCTATATCTGAACTCTTTTAATTTTCCTTCATGGGGTATATATTACTTTTTTTTATGCTCAGAATATATTTCCAATAATATAATATATTTCAAACTGCACATGTAACAATAACAAAGCATTATGTAAAACTGCATATAATGTATTGAGTATTACATTACTGATGTAATAAAATGTTCATGTATAATAATAAACATATAAAAAAAAAAATAGCTAAATGTATATCTCTGTGTACAGTATTACTTGATAACTTGATTTGTCAATTTGTAATTCATATTTCTATTCTGAGATATCTGATATCAGGCGATTCTGACCAGTTTTCAGTCTGAGCTGAACAATAACTCAAAGGCTCCAAATGTGGTTGTTGTCTGACCTCTAGTGCCTATGAGGTGAATTACAAAATGAAGCAAGTAAAAAAAAATTAGTCCTGTTTCATTTTCTGTTAAAGCACGTTTATTTCTTTGTTTGTTTAACCAAAAACAAAATCAATTATTAATAAGTCATAAAATGATTGCATCAATTGTATTATATATATATATATATATATATATATATATATATATATATATATTAATTTATCATTTAATGTGCAGCATGACTTCATAACATTCTTAATAAATGCCAAATGCATTAATCATGTAATGACCGTAATAAGAGGGGCGGAGGGTAAGCACGAGGACGTATGGGCAGAATTGAGTCCAGCAATTAGAATGTAAATTTTACAAGCGGTTTATAAGCTACATCTCAGAATTTGCCCCACCTATATTTATGGTCAGGAACTGCTGGCAGTGTTGCATTATTTATTTATTTCAGCACCACCACATAAATATAAATATTGTACTTCTTATTGCTTATTCTTCTTATTTAATAAAAGGTTTTGATTGATGCTGCATCCATACCACTAGATGTCACTGTCATCTGCCATGAGATATTATTAGTATTAAAACATAGAAAGAGGAAAAATGTGTTTGATCGTGTTACTTTTAGTAGAATGTCTAAAGTGGACAATCAAAATAAAGTTAAAAAACTGCCATCTATAATCATACATGCACAGCAATGTCAAATGCCTATAATATACACATATTATATTATAAATGTAGACTTGCTGCATTATATTAACATATTTCAATTATGAATTGTGATTGTTATTTGATGGTCTATTCTCAAATAACGCTTCTTACCTTTTCTGTTTTGCCTGTTTTCCATGTTTGTATTACCAAATCTACAAAGAAGTAACATTTTGCTTCTTCTGTAACGTACTGTATGCAGCCACTCAAACCGCTGAATCTCACTGCAGCGTGCTTTGTTTCAATCAGATCCCGTGTCATTTACAGAAATATTTACTCATTCATTAATTTCCCTACTCACATCACCATATAGGCCTAGTGACAAAGTATCTATAACAACTATACGAAAACATTTTTGAGAACAAATGAACAAATCTACGAGTCCCACTGAAGCATGTTTAACTCAACAATACTACATAACTAATTTATGAAATAGATTGATAGAATAAAAGCAAAACATAATTTCTCGTTTCTAATTTATTTCCCAGGGCACATTATAGGCTACAACACATTTACACTCACATTAATATTGCAAAGAAGAGCAAGTATATGAAATAGGAAATACAACATATGAACAACAACACCAATAATAATAATACTAAAGAGTACAGTAAGTGCTACATGAGATGTTACTTTTTTTTTTATTTTTTTTTTTGAAAAAGCAATGCAGGTCTGTGTGAGAAGGGAGCTGAAAGCCGACGATTCCCCCAGTACATCACAAAAAGCACTTTAGATTTTACATGTCTGTTAAATGCAACTGCACATTATCACACTCCATGTAGAATTACAAACTTAATTATAAGCCCCTCGTTTAAAAATAAACCAATTAGTCTTTGTGATGCCGAAGCTGACTAAAAATGTATTTGCTTACAAGAGTACTGTCACATATTGGGCCCAATCATACACATGGTGCAATGCAGCGCCAGGCGTCGCGCAAGTATGTTTTGCTAGTTTCAGCCCGACGCAGTTTTCATTTTCACGTCCTGCACCACGTTGTTTAAATAGCAAATGCATTTGTGCCCATCTGTGCACCATGGGCTGGTCTGAAAACGAGGTGAATTCTGGCGCACTGTTGGCGCATTGCTGTTTTGAGGAACTGAAATAGACTACGCCATTGACCAACTGAAACCTGGTCTAAAGTCAATAGCGCAATATATTTTTTGTTATTTAAAGAGTGTGTTAGTAATGTGCTTATTTCAAACTCACTCTGCTTATTAAACACACAGGGACACGCAGCAGCACACAAACATGCCAAATATTAAAAATAAAAGGAGTATAATGTAAAAGATTATTATTGTGTACATAAAGATATGGTGGAATCAGGTTTGTCCCGTAGATGGTCTGCTTACGCGCTTTAACCTCGTGCACGAACAGATGCGTTTGCGTTCTAGAGACGTGTTCAGTCTTTCCACTATCACATTCCACCATGTAAATAGAGAATCCGCCATGGTGCGAGCGAAACTGACATTTAAATGGGAGATAAGAATCTGATTTGTTTATTGCACGTAAATCCCAAAACACACCCATTACTCATTAAGAAAATAAAGACAACCCTTTTAGACCATGCGCGCCGACCATTTTTCCCTTCGTTAAACTAGCACAAGTGGATTAGGACACGCCCTAGCTGCACTTGCCGCCATGCGCTTTAGACCATGCGTTTAGATCCTTAAAATAGGGCCCATTGTCTGTTTTGGTTATTTGTTAAGCTTCTTTGCCTGTGTTAAGTCCCTGTGTCCTAGGTTGCTAAAGTTTCTAATTAATTAATTGATCAGTCCCACCTGTGCCAGCGGAAGGAGGCAAAGGAAGAAGAATAAGTGCTTCTCCAAACACTCTGCAACCAGTCCTGGTGATCTCAAGTCTGGTGCTTCAACGCCCAGTGGTCCCAACTCCCAAAGCTCCCAAGTCCGGCGTTGATGCATTTCTCTTCTTTGTCACGGCCACAGAGGCCACTCCTTGCCCCCTCATCTCAGCCTGGAAAAGTATCACGGCCATAAAGACCCTGTCCCCCCTCGTCACGTCCCCCATGGACCCTGAGCCTCATGGCCCAGTCAATACAAGTGCTGGAAACAGCCATCATGTCAATCCCAGAGTTGGTTTTCAAGTTATCTCCCACCATTGCACCCATGCACACTGGAATTTCATCATCCTCCGCCAGTCCTGTCCGGCTTGTTAGACCCGCCGGTGCCCTCCAGTTTCCTGGCTCCTGCTAATCTGCTGGCTCTCCTCAGCACTCCAGCTCCACCGGAGCAAGCACAGGCTCCTGGTCACCGAGATCCACCGTGGTCTTTGGATTGGTGTTTTATGATTTTCAGATGAATTATTATTATTATTTCACTCTAATGCTAAAGCAATGTAAGAAAATGATTGTAAATTAATACAATTTAAGATATCACAATTTTTAACATAAATCATTACTATGGTCACCCTTTATGGTCTGTCTGTGGGTTTTGAAAATATTTAACCAATGAGAAGTCTTAAATAGAGCTTGTGACCAAATCTTGTTACTCCATTGCCTCCTGAAACTCCTCATAACTCCACCCCATCTCTATCGTGAATGAAGTGCCACACGCAGTTTGGAGCGTCTCTGCTTATTTATGATGCAAGGTTAAATTAAAAAAACTGATTCTTTGTATAAGTACAGAGATTTATTTACTTTATATATTAGTTTCACTTTGGTTTTGAGAAGTGGAGAAGAGCGTCTTGCGTTTGTCGTCCAGTCACTGCCAAAATAGCCTGTGCTTAGCGCTTCATTATAATGTGAGATTTTGGCCAAATGGCAGAAAAAAAACGAGCGCCCACATAGCTACAGTCTTCATAAACTTTAAGCTAATGACGTGATGTGATGGACTGACTGCCTCAGACGCAGCCGTTCTAATGACGAAAAACCACAACATTCACTGGACCAAAACTTCCTAACTTCAGTTGAGCGTTAATAATATAATTATATGCAAGTATATGATCACACATAAAGCCACAATATCAAATTTGATATCATGATGTTTAATTATTTGCAAAATTTGCTTTTCCCTATATCACAATATGAATGAAGAATATAATCCATCCATTTTCCACAGAACTTGATAAATTCCTCAGATTGTAAGCAAAGATTCATTGCTACTGTCTCCATCACATAGATTTCATGTACAATTCCAATCCAGTATTTTCTTTCCAGTTTTTCAGTCTATAACCATTTTCTGGTAATAGCTTTCTAACAGGCTGTCAGCAGATTTGTCAGATTTGTTTTCTAATTTTGGATCTATAAGACCAATGTATAGATTTAGAATGGAGAAGTGGATGGGGACCTGAAATATACTCCCTAAACGTTTGTGATTTTCTTGCCAACAAATCAAAATCTTAGGGCACTCCCAGATTATATGACTGTGATGAGCTTCATTTGAGCCACACAACTTCCAGAAGTTTGTAATGATTTTACTTTCTCTTACGCGAGACACCAGTTATGTAGGAGTTTTACAGGTAGCACCAATTTAGGTAACAATTTATTTTGATGGTCCCTTTCGAACATTCTGTAACACTTTACAATAAAAGGGCATGAATAATCATGCACCAATACCTGAATTAATAGTTACTTCAACATGAACTCATGATTAGTGAAGATATGAACTAATCATGAATCAATAAAGAGCAATCCTTAACTTATGACAGGAGTCATAATGATTCATGCATGAATAACAGCAGCCTTAAACATGTTGGTACATCTTTGATAGTTAATGCATTGATTAAAGGTGCTCTAGGTAACTTTTTAACCTTAACTGAACAGCTTCGGAGTCAGTGGAATGGTTATATTACTTATTTTGGGTTGAATGGTGGTGGTTTCGCACCCCCCTGGTGCCCGAGAGCGGAAAAAACTCACTTGCAACTTTGGGCCGGCGGGTCGGCGGCCTCGCCGTCAGGAAGTATCGCGTGATATCAGGTCTCGCGATGTAACAAATTGCTTGACGGCACTGCACACGTACACGCCCCCATTCAAGCACCGGCTAGCTATAAGCAGAGAATGTCTACTATAAGCAAAGGGCAACGATAGATTGAGTTATGGCTGAGCCTGTAAAAAAGAAGCAGAAAGCTAGGAAATCTTTGTTGGAGGACCAACGAAAGAGGAAACGAGAGACTGACCGAGCAAGAAGTCAGACTCGAGTAAATATCGGACCGGCTTTTTCAGAATGGCGAGAACTGAGAGAAACAGAAGACTGCAAAACGGATGCTGACCTGGCCTTCTTGCTGTTGCATTTGTAAGTATCTTTGGAATAAACTGTGTTTAATATTTAAATTTTAAGTAATTGTGACCTCAGGATGTTTGCTATTGTCTGTAACGTAAAGGTTTTTATTATGATCGCTGTCTGTTACGGGCTTACTAGTAGCTGCTACGCTAGATATATATATATATATATATATATATATATATATATATATATATATATATATATATATATATTATGCTCATGCCCATTCTCCCAAATACAAACAGACACGAAAGCAGTAGTTCGCCTCGTTCATATCGTTCGTTCCTGGTAAAAATACTAGTATGCATGACAACACAATAAAAAAAAAAAATCGGCATCAGTTGGAAAGAAAATATTGCTTTACTTTCCTCGGTAGACATAACTGGTTTTGAAATAGCCGGTTCCTCTGATCAGCTGGGTTGCTCGTGGCGAGGGGGGAGGGACAACAGTTCGTTTTTATGACAGAGTGTTTGAAAGCATTTACTACCAGACACTAGGGGGAGCTTCGTAGAGAAAAAACACTCAGACTTGCCTGGTGTCCCTTTAACATTTAGGGGTAAACTAAATCAATCAGGAATGACACTTGATTATTCAGCCATTAATTACACAGATCAGTCTAATCAAACATGGAAAATAGACTAATAACTACCACTAATACATTTAATTTGATCTAAACCGTTTTCTGATTTTTATAGTTCATTTAGGCCTATGTTTAGTAATAGCTACTTTTCTTCATGCAACTACAGTATGTAGGGTTTGTTTCTGGTGGGACACTCATTAGTGGCGCACTCGATGCTCGCTCGGCACTTAGGCCCTGTCCCAAATGGCACACTTCATATGCACTTTCGGTCTTGTGGACTTACAATGGCTGCCGTGTGCGCGTGTCAGTTAAGTCCGTGAGACCGTAGGGTGTCCCATTTGTCATTTTAGGTCTCAGATGGGTGCTCGCGAGCACCCCCTTTGTGGTCGACATGCGCCCTCGATGCACACTTTTGCCAAGCCCGCACTGATGCGAGCGCCACAGCAGACTTCTTCCCGACAGTCAAAGCGCCGGTACGTCACGAAAGTGCGGACTCGCAGGAAGACCGCAAGTGCTAAGGGTGCCATTTGGGACAGGGCCTTAGGTGTTCCTACGGTAATGCTTGTAATCTCATAAATGATGACTGCTTTGGTAAACAGAATTAATAATGAAAGACATGTTTGCTTGTATGTTGTATTTGGTAGTTTTCAGGAGGTTATGTACAGTAATTAACTGTGTTTTTTGTTGTTTAAATGTATATGCTTCGATTAGCATTAGCTTATAGCTTATTCCCTATTTTACATGTAAACGTGCCTTATGTGTGTCTTTACAGGTATGTTTGGGCTTTCTTTTAAGTCCATAGAACTACACATAACTTTGATCTTTGTTTTTTTGTAACATGGGTGTAAAGGAGTAATGATGGCACTCTAATTGTATACACTCACCTAAAGGATTATTAGGAACACCATACTAATACTGTGTTTGACCCCCTTTCGCCTTCAGAACTGCCTTAATTCTATGTGGCATTGATTCAACAAGGTGCTGAAAGCATTCTTTAGAAATGTTGGCCCATATTGATAGGATAGCATCTTGCAGTTGATGGAGATTTGTGGGATGCACATCCAGGGCACAAAGCTCCCGTTCCACCACATCCCAAAGATGCTCTATTGGGTTGAGATCTGGTGACTGTGGGGGCCATTTTAGTACAGTGAACTCATTGTCATGTTCAAGAAACCAATTTGAAATGATTCGAGCTTTGTGACATGGTGCATTATCCTGCTGGAAGTAGCCATCAGAGGATGGGTACATGGTGGTCATAAAGGGATGGACATGGTCAGAAACAATGCTCAGGTAGGCCGTGACATTTAAACGATGCCCAATTGGCACTAAGGGGCCTAAAGTGTGCCAAGAAAACATCCCCCACACCATTACACCACCACCACCAGCCTGCACAGTGGTAACAAGGCATGATGGATCCATGTTCTCATTCTGTTTACGCCAAATTCTGACTCTACCATCTGAATGTCTCAACAGAAATCGAGACTCATCAGACCAGGCAACATTTTTCCAGTCTTCAACTGTCACCAACTGTTTGGTGAGCTTGTGCAAATTGTAGCCTCTTTTTCCTATTTGTAGTGGAGATGAGTGGTACCTGGTGGGGTCTTCTGCTGTTGTAGCCCATCCGCCTCAAGGTTGTGCGTGTTGTGGCTTCACAAATGCTTTGCTGCATACCTCGGTTGTAACGAGTGGTTATTTCAGTCAAAGTTGCTCTTCTATCAGCTTAAGTCAGTCGGCCCATTCTCCTCTGACCTCTAGCATCAACAAGGCATTTTCGCCCACAGGACCTCCGGCATACTGGATGTTTTTCCCTTTTCACACCATTCTTTGTAAACCCTAGAAATGGTTGTGCGTGAAAATCCCAGTAACTGAGCAGATTGTGAAATACTCAGACCAACAACCATGCCACGCTCAAAATTGCTTAAATCACCTTTCTTTCCCATTCTGACATTCAGTTTGGAGTTCAGGAGATTGTCTTGACCAGGACCACACCCCTAAATGCATTGAAGCAACTGCCATGTGATTGGTTGATTAGATAATTGCATTAATGAGAAATTGAACAGGTGTTCCTAATAATCCTTTAGGTGAGTGTATGTTTATTCATATTTTAGTTAATTTGTAAGTGCATAATTTTGTGTCATGCTTTACTTGAGGGGGCACATCATTATTAACTTATGATAAACTAACCATACACTAACATAAAGTAATGGCTTGTTAACCCCCTGAGGTCGGCGGTATCGCCGGCGATACCAGCTCGCTTTTTTTTTTATCAGTGTAAAAGAAACTCATAAATACTCTGTTGACTTTGATTTTCCATAGGAGTTTCATACATCAATCGATTCTGTTAAATGTGTATTATTTTTGTGTATACTCACAATAAAAACAAAGTGTTGTGCTTTTTGCCAAATAAAGAAAAATAAACGTGATGCGAGTTCTGCCTTCTCTCTGTCAGTGTAGTCCATTCTGAAACGCGTCCGAAAATGAACAATAACTCAGCGAATACTCAGTCAAACAGGCATACAGACACACAGGCATGAAGCTTGAATTCTCTTCTTTTAAATGAAGTAATTTATATAAAATACAAATATTCTCATCTTGTGAAATCTGTATTAAAAGAGAGCGATTCCAGTCGAGCTCATTACAGCTGATTCAAATGTAATGTGACTCCGCCCACGGAGAGCGCACGCTATTCAAACGCAAATGGCTGAGGCAATCCACGCAATCCTGTGAACGCCCCCATATCAGCTCGAGAAACACAAGTTTATTCAGATCATTACTTGTTTACACCGTCTCGCAGCGCTGTGAGGAATAATAATAATGGAAAACGTACCTCAGAAGTGCAGGTATATCGAGGAGCGAGCTGAGGAATACAGAGTAAGTTTTTTTCCTTCTCACGTGAATCAGGTTTCTGTTTATGAATGAATGAACGGCAGAGATGCGCGCTGTTTACCACAGCTCGCAAAAGACAGTTTAAATTTAAATCGCGTGTGTGAATGAATGATGATGTTTTAGCAAACTGTATTGCTATACTGAGATGAGTAAAAATCCACTGAAATATGTTGAAATAAAATGTAGGCTATTTGTATAAGCAACGTATTAAACTGCAAATTAACATTTATATGCCCTAATATTTCATAAAGACAACGTTACAGTCAGGCGAAATATGAAAGACAACATTTTGTTGACTAGATTTGGGTACAGTTTTACTGTAGAATATACTGTAAGATTACACTTGAATTGTTGTTGTAATTGTAACCTTTGTAATAAAAAAACATATTTACAAGGTAGATGTAAACAAACTATTAAAAGGTAAATATAATTTTTTTCTTTAAATAATTTGTATTGTGTTTTATTAGTAACAAATTTGGGGAGAGGATAAATATTCCAAAACTGAAAATACAGTATGAGAATTAACTGCACAATTACTAGACATGTTTACCTTGGATATTATACAATTTGCAAGCACAATGTGTGAAAAAGAACAAAAAATAATGTATATAAAATATTTGTGTATAAATATATACACACATTATATATATATATATATATATATATATATATATATATATATATGTGTGTGTGTATGCATATATATATATATATATTAGGGCTGTCAATCGATTAATTTTTTTAATCGCGATTAATCGCATATTGTCATGAGTTAACTCGCGATTAATCGCATTTAATCGCACATTTTTTTAATTGTTCTAAATGTACCTTAAATTAATACTTTTCAAGTTTGTAATACTCTAATCAACGTGGGCATGGATAAATATAGATGCTTTATGCAAATGTATGTTTATTATTGAAACCATAGTCAACATAGAGCATAAGGATGAGATGTTTCAAAGGTCACAGATGTTTTTCAAAGAACTTGTTCATGTCTATTAGACACGTAGAAAGAACAAAAAAAAAATGGCAGGTTACCATTACTTCTCTTTCTTTGCACTGAGCAATTTACTAACACAAACATGTTTAGATTTTTGCATGACAGGGCAGCTCTTCTGAAAATGCTAAATGTACATTTATTATTTATTAGCCTATTACATTGTAGTTTGTCTCTCTCTGTGCCCATTTTGATGAAGCTAAATTCTCAATAAAACTGTTTTCATTGGTATATTTTACTGTTTCTGTTGTCAAACAACGGAATGAATTTGAAATGGTGACTGAAACGCGACCCATTAAGACATAACCAGCTCTCCCTTCCAAGATGTTAAGTTAATCTGCACAAAAATTCTGATAATCGAGCCGTCGTCTGGTGAAATCAAATTCACATAAGATAAAGACAATATCTGTGCTCTGATTTCGGCTATACTTGTAAAAATAGAGAAGCAACATAATATCTGTGCTTAACTGAGTTAAAGCGCTGCTCCTCCGCGCGAGACGCAGAGAGAGAGAGAGAGAGCGAGAGAGCGAGAGAGGTGCGCGCGCGCGCGTGCTGAGAGAGCAGGACCGGCGGTACCGGTAGATTCACAGAAACTAAATAAGGTTTGGGCGCTTTGTTGAAGGGAAAAAATCGCTAAAGGGGTCTGCAATGTCGCTAAATTAGCAACACTGTGTATCTCCATTTCTCCAACTAGGGGTTGGGCCACGGGTCAAACAGAAAATACGCGCTGCGTTAATCGCACGTTAAAAAAATTAGTGCCGTTAATATGATTTTGCGTTAACGCGTTATTAACACGCTAACTTTGACAGCCCTAATATATATATATATGTGTATGCATATATATATGTGTGTGTATATATATATATATATATATATATATATATATATATATATATATATATATATATATGTATATATATGTGTGTGTGTGTGTGTGTGTGTGTGTGTGTATGTGTGTATGAAGAGTTCAGATGCAAAAGCCTCTAAATGCCATCTGAAATTTTCTTCTAGAATGATCATTTTTATGAAGCTTGTATATTTAAGTTAGCTATAGGTGACACACCTGAATGAATGGCTCATTAAGTATGCAGGGGCATTGTCTCATCAGGTGTGAACTACTAAATATGCATGATCGTTTACGCCCCATCCGCATATTGCCTTTCCAAACTAAAAGTGTTTTGCAAAACTTAAATCAATGTATCGTTTTATGTGAATGATTAGGCAGGATGATTTTCACATCATTTTGAAGAAAAAACTCTAGGTGACGACATCCATTAGTCAAAAGTCTTATTGACATATGTTTAGTATGTGTTTTGTGGCCTTATTTCAGAAACTTTCATTTTTAGTTTTTTCAATAACCATGCATAAACATTATTCTCTCAAAAATGAAAACATGTACATACATGTGGCTCACATATCATGGTAGTCCTGTTTGTGCTAAATAGAGTGTAATTTTTTTTTGCCATTGATATGTTTATAAGCAACTGAAAAAAGCACAAATGTCAGGGCATGTCAGAACATCTCAAGGACCCCAAAAACACCCCAGACCCCAGAGGGTTAATGCAAGACTGTGTCATGACTTTACTTGGGGGAGCACATAATAATTAATTCACTGTTAACTACTTACCAATTTCAGCTCATGATTTATCATAAACTTACTATCAAATACACATTTACTACAACTAGTATTCAGCCCAGTTAAGTGGTGTTGTGTGGCTTTTCCAGAAGTCAGAGATCAGAGGTACAGTATCATCACGGCCTGTGTCTGGATGAAGAGTGAACTACTGATCCCAGCAAACGTTCCCCTGGCCTTAGTTCATGTTTCCTGTTTGCCTATTTTTTTGGTGAACCGATTCCTCAGGAACTGTTGTAAGTCACAGTAGGTTTAGTTTGATGGGAAAGAATATCACAAAATAGATTAGGACCTTTTAAGATAACTTATTAGTGTATTTAGTATTTTCTATGTTTGATAAGGAGGATCAGTGAAATTAATGACAAACTAATCCTTTGCCTTTCAGTAATGTTTATGATGAAGCTGCTGATGTCAATAGTTTAAATTATGACTAATACATTGTTTAAATGTATTTCAAAGTAAAAATATTTCTTATTTATTCTTATGGAGCCTGATTGATTTAGTTTACCCCTAAACGTTAATTAATGCATTAACTATCAAACATGTACTAACATGTTTAAGGCTGCTGTTATTCATGCATGAATCATTATGACACCTGTCGTAAGTTAAGGATTGCTCTTCATTGGTTCATGATTAGTTCATATCTTCACTAATCATGAGTTCATGTTGAAGTAACTATTAATTCAGGTATTAGTACATGATTATTCAGGCCCTGTTATTGTTAAGTGTTACCGAACATTCTGTTGACTATAAGTAACTTTGCAACTTCATGTCAAATAACTCTCAGTAAAGTATTAGTAGACTGTCTACTTAATATCTGCTAACACTTTATTGTGATGGTCCTTCAAATGACTTTGAAACTGCATGACAACTTATTCTAACCCTAACAGTCTACTAACACTCCAAGTGGTTGGTGGACATATACAGTGGGGAGAACAAGAATTTGATACACTGCCGATTTTGCAGGTTTTACCACTTACAAAGCATGTAGAAGTCTGTAATTTTTATCATAGGTGCTCTTCAACTGTGAGTGACGGAATCTAAAACAAAAATCCAGAAAATCACATTGTATTATTTTTAAGTAATTAATTTGCATTTTATTGCATGACATAAGTATTTGATACATCAGAAAAGCAGAACTTAATATTTGGTACAGAAACCTTTGTTTGCAATTACAGAGATCATACGTTTCCTGTAGTTCTTGACCAGGTTTGCACACACTGCAGCAGGGATTTTGGCCCACTCCTCCATACAGAGCTTCTCCAGATCCTTCAGGTTTCGGGGCTGTCGCTGGGCAACACAGACTTTCAGCTCCCTCTAAAGATTTTCTATTGGGTTCAGGTCTGGAGACTGGCTAGGCCACTCCAGGACCTTGAGATGCTTCTTACTGAGCCACTCCTTAGTTGCCCTGGCTGTGTGTTTCGGGTCGTTGTCATGCTGGAAGACCCAGCCATGACCCATCTTTAATGCTCTTACTGAGGTTAGAAGATTGTTGGCCAAGATCTCGCGATACATGGCCCCATCCATCCTCCCCTCAATATGGTGCAGTCGTCCTGTCCCCTTTGTAGAAAAGCATCCCCAAAGAATGATGTTTCCACCTCCTTGCTTCACGGTTGGGATGATGTTCTTGGGGTTTTACTCATCCTTCTTCTTCCTCCAAACACGGCGAGTGGAGTTTAGACCAAAAAGCTCTATTTTTGTCTCATCAGACCACATGACCTTCTCCCATTCCTCCTCTGGATCATCCAAATGGTCATTGGCAAACTTCCGACGGGCCTGGACATGCGCTGGCTTGAGCAGGGGGACATTGCGTGCGCTGCAGGATTTTAATCCATGACAGCGTAGTGTGTTACTAATGGTTTTCTTTGAGACTGTGGTCCCAGCTCTCTTCAGGTCATTGACCAGGTCCTGCCGTGTAGTTCTGGGCTGATCCCTCACCTTCCTCATGATCATTGATGCCCCACGAGGTGAGATCTTGCATGGTGCCCCAGACTGAGGGAGATTGACCGTCATCTTGAACTTCTTCCATTTTCTAATAATTGCGCCAACAGTTGTTGCCTTCTCACCAAGCTGCTTGCCTATTGTCCTGTAGCCCATCCCGGCCTTGTGCAGGTCTACAATTTTATCCCTGATGTCCTTACATAGCTCTCTGGTCTTGGCCATTGTGGAGAGGTTGGAGTCTGTTTGATTGAGTGTGTGGACAGGTGTCTTTTATACAGGTAACTAGTTCAAACAGGTGCAGTTAATACAGGTAATGAGTGGAGAACAGGAGGGCTTCTTAAAGAAAAACTAACAGGTCTGTGAGAGCCGGAATTCTTACTGGTTGGTAGGTGATCAAATACTTATGTCATGCAATAAAATGCTAATTAATTATTTAAAAATCATACAATGTGATTTTCTGGATTTTTGTTTTAGATTCCGTCTCTCACAGTTGTAGTGTACCTATGATAAAAATTACAGACCTCTACATGATTTGTAAGTAGGAAAACCTGCAAAATCGGCAGTGTATCAAATACATGTTCTCCCCACTGTAGGTGCAACGTTACTTATAATCAACAGAATGTGTAAAAGGGACCATCAAAATAAAGTGAAACCCCAAATGAATATTGTGAGTTTTGGTCAAATCACTTGTAGTGAGTGTGTGAGTATCATATGACCACTTATTCCTTTTACCTCAGGGCACCAGCTAAGGAGTTTCAACAGTAAATAACAGTAAAATAACTATCTAGTAACTAACTAGTAAGATTATTGTTGAATAAATAGAATTATGTAAATTGGAGGGAGTTTGTCATCTGACAAATCTCAAGTATTTATGAGAGATTGGCAAACTCGGAAAGCCTCTTTCTGTGTTATCAACACAAGTGTAGTCAAATACATTTTATTAACAAAAAGATAAACGAGAGTAAATCAACACACAACCTTATGCTTCAGACAAAATATTGTGTGTTGTTAACTGGCGTCAGCTATATAACCTGTAATGTAAATGTAAAAAAAAAATATATATATACTGATAATATGCCAAGGTCTCTGGAAAGAGGTTTGGTTACATTAATAACTAATGATCTTCGCAACAGGGGCCTGTTTCAGAAAGGAGGTTAAGTGAAAACTCTGAGTATGTTAACCCTGAAATGAGGGAAACTGAGTTTTCTGTTTCAGAATGGGAGGTATGTCAAACCCGAGAATGCAGAGTAAGTCAAGCCCGTTTCTGAAAGAGAGGTAACTTAGAGTCAGTTACCATGGCAACTTACTCTGTGAACCTAACCTGAATGGGAGCAGGTTTTCTTCAGTAAACCCAGAGTTTTTCTTGTGTAGTAAATGCATCTTGATTTAAGAATTTTTAGATATTTTGACTGGAAACAACAAGACAAAACGGCTAAGAAAAGTAAGAAAAGCATTTTTTTGCAGTGCAATTCATTTTTAAATACATTTTTATATAACATCAGTGATGCAGAGCACATTAGTAAGGCCACTGTATCAGAGCAGGAAGGAAAGTGTGCCTCGCTCTCACACTCTTTCTGTAAGTTTTTGTGTTGTTTCCTTGACACAAAACCCGTGAGATCCATCAAAGAGGAGTTTTACAGGATTGCAGGTGAGAAATCGGTTTAAATGAGGATAATCTGATAAATGACATTCACTTGATAACATCTTGATGTGACCTCTGGAAGTAACCTAATAATTAGAATTTCCTTTAGGATTTCCAGTGTGGTTGGATGCATTGATGACAAGCATATTCCCATTATCGCACCTTCCGAAAATGAACCAGATTACTGTATGGAATGGGAGGATGCCAGATGGAATGGTAGAGATATATGCCATAACCACCACTACAGCTGTTAAATACACAAATTATTCACAATTTATTTGGTCATCTTTTTTTCCTTCAAATACAAAGCAACAGTAATTATTTTTCCTATTGTGTATCTCCTCTTCATCTATCAGTGGTGGTGCAGGTCCAGCCTCTGTTGGCGGAGTAGAAGTCAAATGTTAATTTCATAAGCCTAATTAAAAAAAAATGTAACAGATTGGATTAGAGAACATTTAATTATGTGAAAAGAGCATTATACAACATGGAAACGTGTGGCACATTGCAATAGACACTGAATTATATTTATTTAATATGTCAAATGTTTGTAAAGTCATGTAGCCTACAGCCATGAACCTTTTATGCTGAAAAATTTAACTGATTGAATTATGGTTTTAATGTTCATTTTTATTTTTAGTTGCTGTCACAGTCTTTTTTTTTTTTTTTTTTTTTGCCTGTGGGATACCATGAAAATGAGTATTAGTTCAATAACTTATCCAACCTTTCTGTTAGTTTTCACCTGATAATATAACAATGATTGAGAATTATACTTGTGTATTGACTTGGAATTATGCAGACGTCTTTTTGTCGGGTGTTGTTGCCATGGTGAATCGTAATTTCAGAGCTCCATTGATCATGGCTTTTCATAATAATGGTGCTCAAGTTTTAACTCAGAGTTGGTTGAACCTCCTTATTGAAACAGGCCCCAGAAGTGAATCAATCAAAACTAACTGGACAATAAATTTATCCTAGAGCTGCTGTAAAGCCAAGACAATCTCTGTTACTGTATACTTGGATATTTACAAAACAATTTCCTATTATCAATGTAAAGCTGCTTTGAAACAATTCATATTGTTAAAAGTGCTATATAACTGAAGGTGACTTGACTTGAGAGATATTTACGTTCTACGTGGTCAAGTAACCAGTCCGATGGCAGTGACGCCTTCCAAAGGAGATGGAATCCTTTTCAACAGACTTGAGTGTGAATCTCTGTGGGATACTGATTTCCTGGAGCAACAAAATGGATCCTAAAATATGGAACATAACAATGAGGCCCTGATGTAAGTGCAGAAGGTCCTTCTGGACCAATCTGGAAGACGCAGACAAAGGTACCGTGAATTGAGGGTCAGAACGTGTCATATCTGTTGCTGCCTCACAAGCTTAAATGACTGCAATGATGAGTTGGAGATCCATGTGCGGCTTTATTAATAGTAAAAGCAGTAATACAGACAGGCAGTGGTCGATCATGAGCAATAGTAACATCCAAGGCAAAACAGTGGCATAGTCACAAAACAGTCACAAGATCAGGGCAGGCAGAAAGCACTCACAGGATATATCCAGGTAAACAAAGCAGGAACAATTGGCAGACAGCAAAGGGCCAAAACAGGATAAACAGTCCAGGGTCAAACACAGGCAAGGCAACAATAGACCACTCAATCATGTCAGCCAGAGCAAAACAAGACTTCAAAAAATAGTATGAGAGAGTGCCTTAAATAGTCTGGTAGATAGGAAACAGGTGTGGGAAAAATCAGCACCAGATACTGGGGTTTTGGAAAAAGGAGTCAATATTCAGGTCATGGAGCCCTCTGGTGGTGAGCGGGAGGAACTACAGAGGCATGATTTGTGACATTACTTAGAGCATGGAATCTGTTATCACTTCATTCACAGGCTGGAAACTCAGAACGTTGTATCTGCTATTGTAGCCCTTGCAGGCTGGAGACTCAGGACTTGAGTGTATCTGTTGCTGCCTTCCCTGTAACAGGCCGGAGACGCAGAACGGTGTGTCTGTTAATGTCTCAATTTACAAGCCAAAGACTCGCTAGATGAACTAGGGAGTGTCTGTTGAAAAGGTACATTTATCCCTTTCCGATCAGGTGGAGATTGCAATTTGGCACTTCTCCATTCCAGTGTTAAATATATTAAGAATATATTAGCATCATGCTTTTAGCTATTTTCACAATACAACTTTTAACACACTTTAAAATAATTGTACTTTAGTATATTTTCTAAAAAATATATTTTAGAAAAATATTCTTGAAGTGAAAATTCAGTTTATTTTTAAAAAGTGTATTTATTTGAACTTTATTAAAAATGTATTTTAGGTATATTTTAACTGTGTGCTGGAAATGATCATTGTAACAATGTATTGAAAGTATACTTTCAAAATACATTATAGAATACAATTGTGATGAACAATGAGGACTGGATGCAAGATGCAAGCAAAAGGCTAGCTGATATAGACAACAACAGGTCAGGCGAACACAAACACAGATGAAGACAGGTGACGCAGGGACTTCGACAGGCAACCCGGTGGTGAATGGTGATCGTGATCTCAGTGAAGCAATGCAGGAATCCAGGAAGACGACGAGGAACAAGAAGAATCCACAACAAGGAAGCCAGGAGATGAGCACGGAACAGGGAACACACACCGGGGAAGCCACAACGATCTGACAACATGAGACAGTTACTGAACTTATAAAGGGACAAACAAGTGGTAACAGCTGGCACTGCTAATCAGTGGTGATCAGCGGCCACGCCCACACACAAACACTCACGAGATGAGAGAGAGACAGTGAATTCATGAACCGTGACAACAATAGTATTTTTTTTTTCAAAGTATAGCTAAGTATTATTTGTCTATTAATGTGCATTTGTTATTGAAGACAAAAGTGTGTGACAATGTGTGCAATTTGTAGTATACACTTGTGGTCGGCGCCGATAGCCTCGTAGGAAAGTGCGTCGACATATAGAGCTGTCTTGCTTCGGGAGACCCAAGTTGGAGTCCCAGCTCATGGACCTTTCCCAATCCCTTCCCCCTTCTCTCTTCCACCATCACTCCTAATAAAACGCCAAAAGTAAATATTTTACAAACACATATATATAAAAACACTTATTGGATATTGCTTGTATGTTTCGAAGACACTCGTAATGAATTTGTAATGTACTTGTAACACAAATAAAGTACACTTTAATATCACTTATCAAGCATGTAATTAGTCCCTACACAGGCATATACTTAAAATATACTAAGTATACTTAAAGTTGTTCCAATTTAGTAAACAAAAGTACACTAAATACACTTAAAGTTATGCTTTACTACAATTTAATTACAACTAAAATATACTTAGTTCAAAATTAGTTGTTTCAAAATTGCACACTTCAAGTTAACTAATCATTAACACTTGAAGTATACTAAATTAGTCTGGCTGCAAGTATACTTCGCATATTTTTTTTTTTTCCGCCAGGGCACATTTAGAACAGGTCCTTTAAAGTTGTATCAATGCATTTCTCACTTTCCAAACCACCACCAAAGAATACTTTGGCAATTTTCTAAACACATATATCCAAAAAAGATGGGAAAAGATTGACCTGTCATGCATTAATTTGTACATTAAGATGTTGCATTGCAAATCGCTGTCACCGAGAACACTTATTTCTCTGAATAAGTATAAAATGGATATGTTGTAGTTTACATCAGTTTTAACCCTCTGGGGTCTGAGGTGTTTTCTGGGCCTGGAGGTGTTCTGACATGCTCTGACATTTGTGCTTATTTCTGTTACTTGTGACATTTTCATGGCTAAAGTCTGATTACACTGTATTTAGCACAAACTCTGCTACAATAATATGTCAGCAGCATGTGTGTAAAAGTTTGTAGTTTTGAGATAATGACGTTTATGCGTGGTTTGTGAAAATACAAAAAACAATTGTCACTGAAATAAGGCCATGAAACCCATACTGATTATTTCTTCACAAGACTTTTGAAAATTGTATCACGTAGCCTAGAATATTTGCTCCAAAACTATGTGAAAATCACCCTGACTGCTCATTCAGATAAGACAATATATTGATTTAAAAACTGTAAGACGTGTTTTGTGTGAGAAAGCTTTATGCGAAGGGGCAGATCACCTCATTAATATGCAAGCCTTTCACACCTGAGAAAGACAAAGACACTCCCTAATGGCCCTATTAGGAGCTATCAGTCCCTATCATTCTGAGCAACCTTGCACAAAGAATGAGGAGATTAAAAAAAGAATGGCTTTTTGACTGTTTGGATTTATTTACAACACAACATAATCCAAAGATACACAACAAATGACAAAAAAGCACATTTTTGAAAAAATGACCCAAAGACAGAGACCTTTCTGACATTCCTAAAAACATTGTACATACCTTTCATTTCCAAGGTGTTTGATTTTCACTTTACCATGTTCATGTACAGAGACTCATGAGAATGTTGAAGTCAGCAGGACTCAGTGGCATCTGGTCCCTGAAAGAAAAAAAGTGAACATACTGATATCAGTATTTACTGATATCAGTATTTTCTGGTTAAATTTGCTTTTTAAAATTCACAGAACACACACACACACACACACACACACACACACACACACACACACACACACACAAATATTTCCAACAATATATAATATAATGAACACCAGGTTTGTTGTGCCTTGTAAGCATAGGCTATGTGCAGTGCTGCATAAAATAATAATAACAATAACCTATAGCAGCCTATAAATCTTCCAAAAGATTTCAGTAACAACTACGAGAAAAATATATTGATTATCATATGTTACTTCAAATGTTTCCATTCGTTATGATGATATGAAATGAGATCATAGTAAAAACATGAAGTCTAATGTTTGGTGCGTTTTGCTTTTCAAACGCGATCCAAAATATTAAACATTATGTTTACCATATTATACATATCTACGTTTGAGCAGATATCCACAAACACAGTAACAGTAAACACGGGTCTAAATATTATAATATTCACCATATATCTAGCAACAGATCGACTGCAATGTGAAGTTTATGCAACAATAACATAAACTAATAAGAATTTCTTACCTTACATCTTTCTTGTCTTCAAATCGCGTTCTTCTTCTTCTGAGGTAAAGCCAATGTAAGCTCACGGCGTGTACGTCTTTCAAACTTGACGAAAAGCAGAGACTTGTGAAGTTTTTTGGTGCTTTGTTTTTGAGGTAGGCTAATGAGCGCGTTCGCTTTCCATGTGGAGATTTGCATGTGAATCTCTTTTGCTCTCGTGGGCGTGGTCAAATTAAAAATAATTAGCAAGCGCGTGAGAAGCTGGACAACTTGTTGGTTTTATACAAATTACTTAAACAGAGAATATTTGTTTTCAGTTTGAATCTGATCATTTAAAAGTACACACTTATATGTTTATAAAGGTATATGGCTCATAAATGTGTGACAAGTATTCGCTGAGTTTTGTTTCAGTTTATAGATGTGCTCAAGAAAAAAAAGTTCACTGCGACGGGGCGGCAGAAAGCACACCCTGTTTATTTTCTTTATTTTACAAAAGCACAATGTTTTGATTTGATTGTAAGTGGACACATACAAAAGTAGAAATATCACAGATTATTTTTTTATATTTCTTTTTTCTTTATGACCATAAATGACGGAGTAATTTAAGTTTATTGTGCTACAATGTGAAGAAAATCCAGCAAAACGCGCGGGCGCGTTTGTCGACCCCAGAGGGTTAAGGTGAGTTTTTTCATCGAAAGGCCCCCCTGGTGAAAACAAAAATGCTAAGTATAGAACCCCTATAACAACATGCACTCCGGCCCGTAGAAAGCTGAGGTTCGTCCATTGGGTGAAGGTCTGACCGCAGGTCGGAGTAACTGACACTTGGAGAGTGCCTAGTTGCCATACCCACCTCGAGACTCGATCGCGAAGCCAGAGATGAAGCGGTCTCCTATGAAGCAACCCGAGCAGCGTAGCTGCAGCCTCTGAAATAACTTCAGTGGAACCGCACTCTTGCCATCGAACTGTCTCAGGCAAGTCAGCAGTGGCTGTGTGTGCTCGCTCATAAGCTGAGCGCACATGGCGACCGAGTCTTTATTTTTCTTCCATACCGAGAAAATAGATCCTCTGCACGGGGGAGAGTTTGCTCTTTTCCCAGTTGACCCGAAGGCCCAGGCGGGCGAGGTGCCAGAGCACCAGGTCCCTTTGTTCGCAAACCTGGTCTCGAGAGTGAATTAGGATCAGACAGTCATCGAGATAGTACAGGATGCTAACCCCATGTTGCCGAATTGGCACAAAGGCAGCCTCGACAACTCAACCACACCAGCGAAGAGCCCAGCCTGGGACATGCGGGAGCTGAGAAAACGAGTTCTCGGACTCCCGCACATCAACCTGGTTGAGCCCAAATGGTGTTCCTGGACCACACATGTGGACATCACCTGGCTCAGGGAACACGCAGTGACCCACATCGCCCGTAGAGGCGTAGCGTCCCGGCATGGGGGGCGAGGTCAAGTGTCCGCATTCTGACAGAGTAGGCCAGGGAAGGACGAGCGTTCCGCGGCGGCCTGGTCTGACAGAAGTCCCGGGTCAGCACTGCCCCGGTGGCGAAGGCGGCAGTCTTGGAGTCTTGGCGATATACAGCACCCACACCCGCACCACCAGCACCGGCAGCAGCACCCACACCACCAGCACCCGCAGCAGCAGCAGCACCCACACCACCAGCACCCGCAGCAGCACCAGCACCCTCACCACCAGCACCCGCAGCAGCAGCACCAGCACCCGCACCACCAGCACCCGCACCACCAGCACCCGCAGCACGAGCACCCGCACCACCAGCACCCGCAGCAGCAGTACCAGCACCCGCAGCACGAGCACCCACACGATGATAAATCTAATAAGAGAGGACATGGCACTGCAAAGGGAGGCAGAGGAGAGGAGAGCTCGAGAGAGCAGGGAGAGGTTGGACAGGCTGTTTGCTCTTCTTGAGTGAATGGTCGATAAGCAGTAGTTTTTTTTTTTTTGTAAAAGAGGAAACTTAAGTTCTGTACAGTTTATTTTTGTAATGTAAGTTAAATTAAATTAGGTATTTTATTTATTTTTAAATGAGAAAACTAAGTTCTGTACAGTTTATTTAAATTACATAATAAAGATTAGTTTTGCTCCATTTCTGTGCATTGTTTATTTTTTAAATAACTTGATGTGTTGGGATATGAAATAAAAAGGAATAGTTATTGACATTGCTTATTTTTTTAATGACAGGTGCAATTTGGAAAAAAAAATTGTAATAACATTTGAAAAAGAAAATAAATAATTATATAGATAAATAACGTTTTAAAACTATTTACAACATAACATATATATCATCTGACAACATCATTTAAATTAACAGTACATAAAACAGAAGAATTCAGCTGAGCAGGGAGACCCTGGTGGTGCTGCTGGACCTGGGTGGGCCACAATAGAGACCCTGGTAAGGCCTCTCATCATCATCTAGGATGGTCTCCAGAGTGTTTGATTGCATATTTCCACTCTCCACTGCATTGTCTAACAACAGGTTTGCAGGGCTGACTCAATCGACGGCTGCCATCTCATTGAGATCATTTCAAAAAGAGGGAAGAATAAAATAAATTAACTCGCATCCTCAAATCAAAGCGTCAAATATTTCAACATGTAAACCCATTCTATGGACATTCATTTTTGGTCTTGAGCATTATAGCTTTACAGTTCTCTGACTTGCCTGTTACAAATAGTCGTGGTCAATGGGAACCTCCTCCAGGACAGACACCTCTGCAGACAGCTGGTCACGCCAGGGAGCACCACTGACTGTCTCCAAAACATGCTCCCCTTCATCCTCTGCATCATCCTCCTCATGCTCATCCTCCGGGGCCATGATGTCACCAACCCCAAGACAGATGTTGTGGAGGATGGCACAGGCTGTGATGACCTGAAATAAAAAAAATAAAAAAAAAATTAAACAAAATGATATGGATATAAAAAATAAGTTAATTATGTTTTTTGCAAATGTATTTTCAATTAAAATGCACCTCCAGCGCTTTAAGGAAGATGGCCCTGAACCTGGTCTTCATCATCCCAAAAGCATGCTCTATAATGGAGCGTGCCCTGGAATGATGAAGATT
The DNA here is from genome assembly GCF_949319135.1 of Squalius cephalus. Taxonomy (NCBI): domain Eukaryota; kingdom Metazoa; phylum Chordata; class Actinopteri; order Cypriniformes; family Leuciscidae; genus Squalius; species Squalius cephalus. Next base: position 5,815,324 of record NC_137135.1, on the reverse strand, counting down.
AAAGCGCTGGGCTCCCACAACTCGTACTGGCCTTTTGTAGGGAGTGATGAGGGGGAGTGGGTGTTGGAGACATGGGTACCCTCCGTGTGCGAGGATGAAGTGCCCTGGAGGAGGGTACACTGACCTCCTGTACAGTGGGCTGTACCGGAGCACTCGTGCATCATGCACTGACCCAGACCAGCCCACGTAGGTGTCAATGAAGCGGCCCTGATAGTCACAAACAGCCTGCAGGATGATGGACGGGAACAGTTTCCTGTTCCTGTAGCATTGACCAACAGGGCCGCTTGGAGGCTTGATGGGACATGGTAGCCGTCGATTGCTCCTGCAGCTTTCAAGAAAGCTCTGTGTCTGGCCAGCCCTGCAAACCCACGGCAAACTGCCTCCACTTCCGTGCAAAGGCAAAAGACCGTAACTTCGTTTTTGGCCGAAAATGAGTTATTGATATTTTTGGTACATTCAAGACCTCCTTTATCATGTGGATGAATATCTTGAATCTATTCCGTTGTTTTTTCGAGAAAATAATGAGTTGTCTTAACCCTTGTATGGTGTTCGGGTCTGTTGGACCCGTTTTCATTTTTTATGAAAAGAAAAATGATACAATTACTTATTTTTTCAAACTGAGACTCATTGGCCTTGGCTCATTTTCTGTGAGGAATATATATCAGAACACATTTTCAATGAAAACACACTGTACACCCCCCCTACACATTTATATTACACACAGGATGTTCGGGTCCACTGGACCCGGGGCTAATAAAAGTGTGGAAATTGTAGGTCCTGTGTACCTTTACTCTGTCCTCCTCCTGTCAGGGCCTGCTGTTAGTGTGTGTATGTTCTAGTATATGGTTTATGAGGACACAAATGTGTATAATGACATGGGTATTACAACGTAAACATGGTTTATGACGACATCTGTGTCCTCATACTAAAACATACTAAATGGTGTTTTTTGAAATTCAAAAAAGGCCAAAAGTTTTCTGTGATTGGTAGGTTTAGGGGTAGGGTTAGTGTAGGGGGATAGATTATACAGTTTGTACATTAGAAAAACCATTATGCCTATGGAGAGTGACCGTACACCACATATCCAAGTGAGTGTGTGTGCATGTGTGCATGTGTGTGTGTGGGGGGGGTGGGTGTGGGTGTGTGTTTTGTGTGTGTCTGTGTGTGTGTTGTGGGTGTGTGCATGTGTGTGCATGAGTGTGTGTGTGCGTGCGTGTGTGAGAGAGATTGTGTGTAAGTGTGAAAGAGTGCAAGAGTGAGTTTTGTGTTTCTACTCCTGCCATTCCCACACGAGGTTGCAATTCTTAAATGTGATTAACAAAGGTAAAGATAAAATATTAACCATATATGCTGTTTATATTGCTTGTAATTGGGATGAAGTAAACATCTGTTGAGTATTTTAACATAACATTTTTAAATGTGTTGAATTAAAAAACCCAAAATGCAGCGGGTCCACCAGACCCACGAACACTGGCTGAGTAACAAAAATATGAACACCACACAAGGGTTAACAATAACTTCCAAAAGCCCATGAGATACCAAGGCAAAACACAGTAACACCAGTTACCGCTCTTTGGCTTTGTTTTGGAATGCTCAAATTGAGTTATGGTACTCTGCCTTTGTTTAGCCGCGCGTCAATATGAAGTTACTGTGCTGGTGTTATTATCAAATAATGCTACCTACCAGATTGAACGGTTATCTGCCTTTGTTTTACTGTCCATTAAAATTAAAATTACGGTGTAGCCTGTGTACTTTGTACAGCTGCCATCAGTCCCTCTAACTTCTGATGTCCTCAGAGCTTTGTCCTGCACAAATGTGGTCAGAACATTTAGTATGGTCTGAAACCGCTCCATCGACAAACATGCGATATTGATCGCAAAGGATTATGCAGAGTTGACAGAAAAATTTTACACATGTCGTAGCAGATGAATACATCAAAGAACTAAAGCCCTGCCTAACCCAGTTCGGGTACTGGACCTGGTTGAAACACTCATGCATCTAGCTGGCAGAGTCATTTGTACTGCAAGTGAACGTATGGGTACTAATACTAGTAGTTTACTATTTCAATACTTGTAGCAACTTTGAAGTATACTCTCAGTAAACTAATAGTTTAGCAGTTTTATACTACAAGTTTTCTTTAAGTGAACTTAACATCATACTTATTGTTTACTATTTATACATTATTTTTGCTCTTTTAGTGTACTCTCAGTAAACTACTAGTTTAGTAGTTTTATACTGCAAGTATACTTGCAAGTTTTCTTTTAGTGTACTCTCAGTAAACTACTAGTTTAGTAGGTTTATACTACAAGTTCCCTTTTTGTTCGGTCACTCCTACGTCTCGTCGGTAGTAGTTACCAACGAATTGGGATCATGCTAGGGAGACCAATTGCCTTCGATTGAAACTAAAACGAGCCAGTGAACATTGGCATGCAACATTTGCATTCCACACCTCGCCTGCCAGTGCGGGTATAAAGGCAGAAGCGAGCGCATACACAAATCGCTTTCTGCTTCGGAGCCGACCAGTTGTGTCCTCTGAGTGAATGAGCGTTTGGATTGTGTTTTTCCGTGAGAGCTCAACGAGTCTACTGTTTCGAGACCTCTCTGTGTTGGTGTTACGGCGCAGCAGTGATCTTCGTGATCTCCCGGATTTCAACTGTCACTTCACGCGATCTGCTTCTTTCAAAGAGCTGTTGTCACAGCTGGTATCTGGTTGAGTGCACACAGTGGTCTTGCAGTTTCCCCGCTGTGTTGCCGCGTTGATCCCTGCGTGCTTCAGCACACTAAAAGAGAGTTTTCTGAAAGAGTAACACGAGTGAAGATCGCGTCCTTTTCAGGATGACGTTTCACCCATGTGTTTCTGGATGTAGTCAATATCTGCCACCGGTTGATGGTCACGATCGCTGCCTCTCGTGTTTGGGCCTCGCGCACGCTGAGGCAGCGCTCGTGAATGAGTCATGTTTCCACTGCGGGAACATGACCATCGCGACACTAAGATCGAGACTGAGAACCCTCAGACGAGAGGGAGTCCCTTTGGCAATTCCCCGATCTAGTTCTTCTTCTGGTTCAGTTCAGAAGAGGGCTACTTCGGCTAATCCCATTGGTGGTCTGAGGATTACTGTGAAGAATAACCCGCCGGGTGAAAGATCCCCACCGGCTCTTCAATCCTCCGTGTCGCTGCCATCGGAGTCTTCAACGGAGACAGCCGGGCCATCTCGTGTGGCTCCGGTTGTTTCCTTCGGAGCTCCACCGGAGGACCAGATGTCAATCGATGTCAATCTTCTGGGGATGACGACTCGGCTGCGTTGCCCCCTTCGGGTGTGGTATCGTTGTCCGAGCCGGACCCGGAAATGGCCGCTATGCTTGCCCGGGCGGCCACGAGTGTTGGGCTCATGTGGAATCCTCCACCGTGTCCCGAACCCTTGCGGCTCGACGATAGGTATCTCGGGGCGGGCCGTGCTGATTCTCAGCGCGCCGCCCCAGTACCATTCTTTCCGGAGGTGCATGAGGAGGTGACGAGATCGTGGACGACTCTGGCGGCCCAACACAGGTCGACTCCCTCCTCCTCCCTCACCACTCTCGATGGCGGGGCAGTGAAGGGATACGAGGGCATCCCCCCAGTGAAACGGTCTGTGGCAATGCATCTGTGTCCCAAGACTGCGTCCACCTGCCGGGGTAACCCCACGCTCCCCTCCCACGCCTGTAGGTTCTCTTCCAGTCTGACTGGAAAGGCCTATAGTGCGTGTGGAGTAGCTGCTTCTGCCCTGCATGCCATGGCGCTTCTCCAGGTTCACCAGGCGAAAGCGCTCAGGGACATGCAGGAGGGTGGTACCGACCCAGGGGTGCTGCAAGAGCTGCGTACGGCGACGGACCTCACCCCCCGGGCGACGAAAGTCACCGCACGTTTCCTGGGTCGGGCGATGTCCACTCTTGTGGTCCAGGAGCGACACCTATGGCTCACCCTGGCTGATATGAAGGAGTCGGACAAGAGTAGGCTCCTGAACTCCCCCATATCCCAGGGTGGGCTCTTCGGTGGAGGACTATGCCCAACAGTTCTCCGCCGCCCAGAAGCAGTCGGAGGTGATAAAACACATCATGCCCCGGAGACAGGCTGCTGCTGGCCAGTCTTCTTCGGCGGTGCCTTCGACTGCTCATTGCCGAGGGTGCCCTCCTGCCGCCGCCTCCGCGCCTGCTCAGCCTAAGCAGCAGCAGCTTCCTAGGCAGCAGGGTGCCGGCCGCAAGAGAGCTGCCCAGCCCGCTCGGAGTTCCTCTAAACCCCCAGGCAAGAGGAGAGGGAATAGACCCTGAGACGGGTGACCCAGGGGACATGCCTGCTGCTCTTCGGGAGTGTGTGACTGCACCACTCCTTCCCCCGGAGAAGGGCCAGGTAGAGAATCTTTTGTTTTGTTTTGTTTCTGTTCCGCCGCTGGCCAGCAGACCAGCGGTACCCAAAACTTCATTAAAAGAGCAGTTTATATTTCCCCTGGTTCACACACGGTCGAGACTGGTAGTTCAGGACGACGCTCAATTGCCTCGCCGCTTCCAGTCTCCCCCGTCCAAGAGGGCCAGAATGACAGTGTGCGCCCCCCCCCGTTGCCTCGCCGCTCTCATTCCCCTCGCCCCAGCGCTCAGATGACAGTGACGCCGCCCCGGCCTCGTCACTCTCATCTCCCGCTGGGCAAGGAGGTTCAGAAACCTGGACTCGACGCCCCCGGGCGTCGCTCCTTGTTTCCCCTCCTTCCTTCGCCTCGGGGTGACGAGCAGCCGAACGCCTCCGTGCCTTCCCTGCCATCTGCCCCTGCGTGGAAGCAGGTTGGTGTTGCACTACACACCCAGACTCCACTTCTGGCCGCTTTAGTGCCTCCGGAGTCGAGTCCCTGCCTTCCACCTCACTGCCCCACCCCAGGTATGCTGGTGGTCCGGTTGGGCGCACTGGTACGGTTCTTCGAAGCCTGGCTAGCGCTTCCCAGGCCGTCCCGGTGGCTCACCCGTACCATCCGGCTTGGCTATGCAATTCAGTTTGCCCGCTGGCCTCCCAAGTTCAGGGGCATCCACTTCACCCATGTGTGGAGCAGAAAGAGATCGATGTCCTGCTGGCGAAGGACGTGATCGAGCCGGTCCCTCCAGCCGAGATGATGTCAGGGTTTTACAGCCCTTACTTCATTGTACCCAAGAAAGGCGGTGGGTTACGATCCAATCCTGGACCTGCGAGTTTTGAATCGGGCCCTGCACAAGCTCCCGTTCAAAATGCTAATGCAGAAACGCATCTTCGAGTGCATCCGTCCCCGGGATTGGTTTGCAGCGATCGACCTGAAGGATGCGTACTTTCATGTCTCGATCCTCCCTTGACACAGACCGTTTCTTCGGTTTGCGTTAGAGGGTCGAGCATATCAGTAGAAGGTCCTTCCCTTCGGGCTGGCCCTGTCGCCCCGTGTCTTCACGAAAGTCGTGGAGGCGGCCATTGTTCCCATGAGAGAACGTGGCATTCGCATTCTCAACTATCTCGACGACTGCCTCATAATAGCTCACTCGCGGGATCTGTTGTGCGAACACAGGGACATGGTGCTTCGGCATCTCAGTCTGTTGGGGCTTCAGGTCAACTGGGACAAGAGCAAACTCTGCCCCATGCAGAGGATCTCTTATCTTGGTATGGAGTTGGACTCGGTTGTTCAGACCGCGCGCTTCAGTCAGTGCTCAACTGCCTCAAGTCCTTTCAAGGCAGGTCAGCGGTCCCACTGAAACAGTTTCAGAGGCTCCTGGGGCATATGGCAGCTGCAGCCGCAGTAACGCCGCTCGGTCTGTTCCATATGAGACCGCTTCAGCGCTGGCTTCACGATCGAGTCCCGAGATGGGCCTGGCAGAGTGGCACGTTCCGGGTGAACATCACTCCGCACTGTCGCCAAACCTTCAGTCCTTGGTCAGACCCTGCGTTTCTACGGCCCGGAGTGCCCTTAGTCCAGGTGTCCAGGTATGCTGTGGTTTTCACAGATGCTTCTGCCAACGGTTGGGGGGCCACGTACAACGGGCATGCAGTTTCGGGTCTGTGGACGGGGCCCCAACTTCATTGGCACATCAACTGCCTAGAGTTGCAAGCAGTACGCTTAGCCTTGTGCCGCCTCAGAGGCTTACTTCGTCACAGGCATGTACTGGTCCGTACGGACAGCACTGTGACCGTTGCGTACATCAACCACCAAGGTGGTCTACGCTCCCGTCGTATGTCGCGACTCGCCCGCCATCTCCTCCTTTGGAGTCAGAAGCATCTGAGGTCGCTTCGTGCCATTCACGTCCCTGGTGTGCTCAACCGTGCAGCCGACGAGCGTTCACGGCAGCCGCCCCTTCCCGGAGAATGGCGACTCCATCCCCAGGTGGTCCAGCTGATATGGGAAATCTTCGGTGCCACTCAGATAGATCTGTTTGCCTCTCCGGACACGACCCATTGCCAATGGTTCAATTCCCTGACTGAAGGAATCCTTGGCACGGATGCACTGGCGCACAGCTGGCCCCAGGGCCTTCGCAAATATGCGTTTCCCCCAGTGAGCCTTCTCGCACAGACTCTGTGTAAGATCAGGGAGGACGAGGACTATGGCACCCGCGGAGGTTCTAGGTGGTCTACCACAGGCTGTGGTAGACACCATCACTTCCGCTAGAGCCCCCTCTACGAGGCGCCTCTATGCGTTGAAGTGGAACCTATTCGTCGGTTGGTGTTCTTCCCGCCGAGAAGACCCCCGAACTTGCCCGATCAGTGTCGTGCTTTCCTTCCTGCAAGATGGGTTGGAGCGAAGGCTGTCTCCCTCCACCCTCAAAGTGTATGTTGCCGCAATAGCCGCACATCACGATGCAGTAGAAGGTAAGTCTTTGGGAAAGCACGACCTGGTCATCAGGTTCCTCAGGGGTGCTAGGAGATTGAATCCTCCTCGTAATCCGCACCCTGTACCCTCTTGGGATCTGACTTTGGTGCTCAGAGCACTCCAGAATCCTCCATTTGAGCCCTTGCATGCAGTTGATTTAAATATCTTGTCAATGAAGACAGCTCTCCTGCTCGCTTTGGCGTCCATCAAGAGGGTAGGGGACCTGCAGGTATTTTACATTGACAGAACTCAAAGCTTTAGGACCTCAGACCAGCTCTTTGTCTGTTACGGAGGCCAGCAGAAGGGGAAGGCTGTCTCCAAGCAGATGTTAGCCCACTGGCTAGTGGATGCTATCGTCCGGGCTTATGATTCCCAGGACGTGCCTTGTCCACCTAGGTTGAGGGCACACTCTACTAGGAGTGTTGCCTCTTCCTGGGCTTTGGCTCAAGGCGCCTCACTGACAGATATCTGTAGAGCTGCGGGCTGGGCGAAACCTAACACGTTCGCTAGGTTTTATAGCCTTCGTGTAGAACCTGTTTCCTCCCGTGTACTCGCTTCGGCCAGTAGCGCGAGGAATTAGGTTAGTGTCGGCTTGCTACGCCATTCTCGCCCCAGGGGCCGGATACGTGCGTTTTTTTCCTGCCAAACAGTAATCGATTGTCGAGTTCACGCGCGTGAACTAGAATTGACTTCCAGAATCGATTACTGTGGACTTCGACCGAAAACAGGAAGAAAATACAGGTATGTGCGCTGGCTGAATTAACATCACTTTTATTAATATCTTTCACATCTACTGCAGTCAGATTCACCGTGTTCACTCTGAAGGAATCACTTACATGGCTGGGCACTTGTAATGACACATCAAGGATGTTAAGAGGCTAAAAGCAGGTTTAAAACTTGCCCCATTGAAGTCAACAGGGTGCAAATTTTAAAAAGAGGATAACAAGGTGTAGGTAACACCGATTTTTGTCGTTGTTCTCTGTACTGAGAGCACTCCAAATTTAAAAAAAAATTAGCTCAATGTTAAAATTGACCGGAGTTCTCCTTTAATGTTTGATGATCACGTTATTTTACATTTGAGTGAGCAATCTTCTATCACTTGTTTCAGCTTCTTCTTCACCTGTGTTTTGATCCGGAGATTCTGCACTAGAAGATGCGTCATAGCGCCCCCCTACCGTATAACAGTGTAAACATGGATAGCTGGAAAATTCAGTCAATGGCGGGGAAAAAGTAGAATTAGAGTAAATTCCTATGCACACTACCAGTGGCTAGCCTACACAAAAATTCAGATACGCAGAATTAGAAACATACCTGTTTTATATCAATATTTTCAAACAATGTAAGTTTCATAAGACTGTGTATGAAAAACTATGTAACTCAGTTCTCGATCTACTCGGCTACTCGATCAAAAGAGTTAACACAACTGAAAGCCAAGTATACTTTGAATACTTAACTATACTTATAAGTATATCTCGATCAAAAGATTGAGTACAAGTATAGGCCAAATATTCTTGGACTTTTCTCTCAGTATAAGTCAAGTACACTTAAGTGTAATTAAGTATATTTCTGAGAAGTACATAAAGTATATTTTTGAGAAGTATATAATATGTAGACTGAAAGTATGCTTTCTTCTTTTTAGTTGAAATGAAGTATACTAATAGAACACAAATTTATTTTTTCGTAAGGGACCACAGGTTATTTTGAAAATGAAACAAAGCACAATTTAATGTCATAATATTTAGGAATTGTTGCTAACTACAGATGTGTGCCATATCAAAGTCTGCATCCGAAGGCGAGCGGCAGTACCGTTGCAGGAATTTTTTTTAATTTTTTTTTAAAGAGGTATATTTCACTTTATTTGATCAAGAGAATAAACTCCATAAAAATCGCATCTTCATAAGGTAGCCTATAAGTGAACATTTGAACAGCTTTATGTGTATTTTGTATTTTCATAAGTATCATTACATTACTCAAGTACACCCAATACTTATGTACATTTTAAAGTGTACTCCAGCAATTAAGGACGCAAATTCTGAATTTGGATGCAGCAAACCAGTTTACCTTACCTGGCCACGGTCTTGACCAAGCTGGAGATACATCACCTCGGTGGCGCCGGGGATGAAACATCCCCACCATCTCCTTAAAATATAAAACATAAAATATAAAAATAAAAATGATTAAATCTTGCTCCATTTTTTAGAATAAATGCCGCGTAGGATGGCAGTCACAGCATTGCTAGGCGACAGCATAATGGGGAACACCTGGTGGTGCAATTACAAATCCTACGAAGGCTAGACTCGTAGCGTCCTTCGAAGGCTGGGTAGGCTGGGTCCTTCGAAGGATGCAGCCTTCACTTTGGGACACAGCTATAGTTGATTATTGGCAGCTCCACCATGGTTAACTGATCCACCTAGGTACTCTACATCTCTGCCGGCTCCGCCTTAGTCTCCTGCTCCACTAGTACCACCCTGGTGTTCTCCTGCTCTGGTGGCTCTTCCTTGGTTCCCTGCGCTGCCAGTGCTTCCTTGGTGTTCTCCTGGTTTATGTCATGATTTGCCTGTTTTTGTGCTTGTGTGTTGTGTATTTTTAGTTTGTATTTCTGTTTAGTTCCTGGTTCCTATTTACTGTGGTTCCCTTTGTTACTTCCTGATTTTTTGCACCTGTGTCTATTTTAATTGTATTACCCCCTACTCTATTTAAGCCCTTGTGTTTCCTGTGTTCATTGTCTGGTGTTGTCCTTTCACGTATGTGAATTCAGTGCACACTGTTCAGTTCTTGTCTTGGTTCTTGTAATTTCTTTTTTTTTTTTTTTTTTTTTTTACTCTATCTACATTTGAAACCAACTGTCCCTCATCTCTGAGTTCTCCTGGTATAAAGGCTGCTGCCTTATTGTTCCCTATCCCTAAAATACATCCCACACCTAATACTAAAATTATCAAGTTTATGTAGCTATTAACGCAGACAGGTGTGGGTCTCAATATTTTTGGTCCTATTTTGAATATAAAGCATTTGGATGTATTTGTTCTTGTTTGCTGTTTTTCCTAGGAAGACCTGTAAATCCAATTGAGTCACGGCTCGTACCTCTTTCTCTGTGATTTTAAAGACACAATAAAGACACATCCCTGATGCGTTATTAAATGCATAATTAACTAGCTGTTCAGTTCAGTACACACTACACCCTGCCTAGAACTTTTGACATGCAATTGAATTTTTCAGGAGTAAATTCGATTTCACAATGAGAATTCTGAAGGAGGACCACTTCTGTCTATAGTTGTGAAAAATGAAAATATCAGATAATATTGTCATAAAACAGAATGGCACAAACAGGTAACGTAATAGATGTTTTATTTAAAACACTGAGGAACAGACATGGCAGGTGAGTGGATGAATTGAAGAACGATTTTGATAACAGTTGCAGATGATGAAATATACTGAGTCTCTTATCTGTTGCAGGTCTGGTGATGTCGTGATGGGAAGAAGATGGATGGCAGGTTGATGACTGGAGGATCAGAGTGGCTGCAGGATGTCTCATGGACGCCAGGTAAATAAACACAATGCAGGTAAGTCAGAATTACAGGCTGGAGAGTTTTCAAGGGTGAGTCAGGCTGTCGAGGTAATAGCGACGAGACCAGACAGTGAACTGAGGGAACTGGGGTGTCTTTATGGTGCTGGTGATGAGAGTGATGATTGCAGACAGGTGGTGATGACAGGTGAAAGTGATTAGTACTTAGGAGACATGGAACGAGTGGGCGGAGTTTTGAGGTCTGGTGCTGTTGATGGTGTTTCCGTGACAAATATGCATTACATAATTTAATGCACATTAAATTAAGAAAGATCCTGCTGCCAAGTTCGAATTTAACCATTATTATCCATAAATATGTGCGTCGATTTTTTTTCACTTTTGTTTTCGTCCCTGTAGCATTGCAATATTTTATGCATATAATGTATTGTGTGAATGCTCAGATAATATATACTGTGCTGTAACAAGTTTTAGTTTTTTATGTGTAATTTAAGACATAATGCGCAATCAGCCAATTAATATTGCAATGCAAACCCTGAAAGGGTGCAACAATTTTTCATTAAGACAGCTTTTTTAGGCCATGGTTCTCAGTCGGAAAAGGGTGGCTTGCCCACTTCAGGTTGGTGGAGAGTTCCTGCCTCAAGTGGAGGAGTTCAAGTATATTGGGGTCTTGTTCATGAGTGAGGGAAGGATGGAACGGGAGATTGACAGACGGATTGGTGCAGCTTCTGCAGTAATGCGGTTGATGTAACGGTCTGTCGGAGAAAGAGCTGAGCTGCAAGGCGAAGCTCTCTATTTACAGGTCAATCTACGTTCCTACTCTCACCTATGGTCATGAGCTGTGGGTCATGACCGAAAGGACAAGATCCAGGATACAGGCGGCCGAAATGAGCTTTCTCCGCAGGGTGGCTAGGCGATCCCTTAGAGATAGGGTGAGGAGCTCAGTCACTCGAAAGGAGCTCTGAGTAAAGCCGCTGCTCCTCCACATCAAGAGAGGCCAGCTGAGGTGGCTCGGGCATCTGTTCGGGCATGCCTCCTGGACGGCTTCCCGGGAAAGTGTTCTGGGCGCGTCCCACCGGGAGGAGACCCCAGGGAAGACCTAGGTGACCCCCCGGAAGGGCTGGAGGAAGTTTCTGGGGAGAGGGAAGTCTGGGCATCTCTGCTTAGACTGCTGCCCCCACGACTCGGCCCCGGATAAGTGGAAGAAGATGATGATGATGACAGCTTTTAACCCTCTGAGGTCTGAGCTGTTTTCTGGGCCCTGGAGGTGTTCTGACATGCTCTGACATTTCTGGTTATTTCTGTTACTTGTGACATTTTCATGGCTAATGTCTAATTACACTGTATTCAGCACAAACTCTGCTACAATAATATATCAGCAGCATGTGTGTAAAAGTTTGTAGTTTTGAGATGATGACATTTATGCGTGGTTTGTGAAAATACAAAAAAAAATTCTCACTGAAATGAGGCCATGAAACCCATACTGATTATTTCTTCACAAGACTTTTGAAAATTGTATCACGTAGCCTAGAATATTTGCTCTAAAACTATGTGAAAATCACCCTGACTGCTCATTTAGAGAAGACAATATATTGATTTAAAAATGTTACGACGTGTTTTGTGTGAAAAAGCTTTATGCGGAGGTCATTAATATGTAAGCTTTTCACACCTGAGAAAGACAAAGACCCTCCCCTAACGGCCCTATTAGGAGCTATCAGGCCCTGTCATTCTGAGCAACCTTGCACAATAATGTAAATGAGGAGATTTAAAAAAGAATGGCTTTTAAATTTTTTGGATTTATTTACAACACAACATAGTCCAAAGATACACAACAAATGCCAAGAAAGCACTTATTGAAAACAATGATCCAAAGACAGAGACCTTTGTGCCATTCCTAAAAACATTGTAAATACCTTTCATTTCCAAGGTGTTTGATTTTCACTTTACCATGTTCATGTACAGAGACTCATGTGAATGTTGAAGTCAGCAGGAGTGGCATCTGGGCCCTGAAAAAAAAAAGTGAACATACTGATATCAAGAGAAAGGCCTGCACGATTTTGGGAATAAATTTTAGATTTTTCTGGTTAAAATTGCTTTTTAAAATTCACAGAATACACACACACACACACACACACACACACAAATGTTTCCAACAATATATAATATAATATAATGAACACGAGGTTTGTTGTGCCTTGTAGGCATAAGCTATGCGCAGTGCTGGATAAAATAATAATAACAATAACCAGTATAAATCTTCCAAAAGATTTCAGTAACAACTAAGCTAGAGAAAAATATATTGATTATCATGTTACTTCAAATGTTTCCATTCGTTATGATGATATGAATTGAGATAATAGTAAAAACATGAAGCCGTTTGCTTTTCAAACGCGATCGCGATCCAAAATATGATACATTCAAACGCGATCGCGCTGCAAAATATGATGCATTCAAACGCGATCACAATCCAAAATATGATACATTCAAACGCAATCGCGCTCAAATATAAAACATTATGGTTACCATATACATATCTACGTTTGAGCAGATATCCACAAACACAGTAACAGTAAACACGGGTCTAAATATTATAATATTCACCATATATCTAGCAACAGTTCAACTGCAATGTGAAATTTATGCAACAATAGCAAACTAATATGTAAGAATTTCTTACCTTACATCTTTCTTGTCTTCAAATCGCGTTCTTCTTCTTCTGAGGTAAATCCAGTGTAAGCTCAGGCACTTCTAAAAGCAGAGACTTGTGAAGTGTTTTGGTGTTTTGTTTTTGAGGTACTGTAGGCCTAATGAGCGCGATCGCGTTTCATGTGGAGATTTGCATGTGAATCTCTTTTGCGCGAGTGGGCGTGGTAAATTAAAAAATAATTAGGAAGCGTTTGAGAAGCTGGACATCTTGTTGGTTTTATACAAATTACTTAACCCTCTGGGGACCAAAAACGCGCCGGCGCGTTTTGCTCGTTTTTTTTTTTAGCAATGAAAAATAAACACAAAATGCTCTGTTAATTTTGATCTTTAATTTTCGTGTTATACATCAATCGATCCTGTTCAGTTTCTATTTTTTTTCAGTATACTCACAATAAAAATAAAGTGTTTTGCTTTTTGACAAATAAAGAAACTTTAACATGATGCGATGTCTGCCTTCTCTCTGTATGTAAACTCCCATTTGAAACGCGTTCGAAAATGATCTATAACTCCGCGAAAATTCAGTCAAACAGGCAAACAGACCCACGGGCATAAAGCTTGAGATTGCATCTTTTAAATGAAGTCATTTATATAAAAAACAAATATTATCAGCTTCTGTAATCTGTATAAAAAGAGAGCGATTCCAGTCGAGCTCATTACGAGCTCATTGACTTTAATTCGTTCACGCCTACTCACGGAGCGCGCTATTCACAAGATAATGTGCTAAGCCATCTATGCAAAACAGGTAAACGCCCCCAAGCAAATGCATTAAACGCTTCAAGTTTCATCATTTCGTCACCTGCGCGTTGGGAAGATGACACGGTACACCGGTGCGGAAGCCCTTCAGTTCGTCCTGGATACTAGCGACGAAGAGTCCAGATTTTCATCAGAAGAGGAGCGCGACTACTCTGATGACCGTTTGTATTTTGAAGAGCGAATTGATGCAGCCGTGGATAGAATTTCGGATGAGTAAGTATTTATTCTTACTTGCATTAGTTGACAAGCTATTCAAAACATGAGCTTACATATTATACTGGGTGGACTTGCCATCCAGAGTATTGACATTTGATATCTACCTATATTCAACACGATCTAATGAAAGTGCATATCTATACCATGAATTTAATATCTCGTACCATTTCAACGTCAAAAATGTTTTGTTTAGTTTTTTTGTGTATGCTACACCCCTTGGTTAGGAAATTTGTATTTGTATGTGTAGCCTAAATGATATGTTTAGATCAGCCTATATGTGCCTGTGTGGCTTTGCAACAAATGTGTTGTTATGCATGCACAATATAACAATTATTGATTGGTAATGTTAATATAAAAGAGCTTATATTGTGTTGCTTTATCAGCATTGCTAAATGTCCATCAGTTATGCATGTGCTGGAATAGTACTCTGTAAAATATATGATAAAAATAGTTTTCAACTTTTTTTAAAAGGAATGTAGCTTGTTCACTCTCGCCTTCCACTGCAACTCGCAGGACACGGAGCAACGGAAATCAAAAAGAGTAAGTACATATTTATCTACTATTTTTTTATCTACTACTGTGGCTTTGCAAAAAATGTGTTATGCATGCACAATATTACAATTATTGATTGGTAATGTTAATATAAAAGAGCTTATATATTTTTTGTTTTATCAACATGCTGATTGCCCTGCCCTGACATGCTGATAGTACTTTGATCAACCTTTATTAACCTTTATTAATATTATTATTTTTATAGGAATGTGGCAAAGAGGGCCAAGACAAACATTGAATCAATGAAGTGGTACAGAAAGATCTTTCTACACTTCTTGGACATTGCTGCCACCAATGCGTTCCTTATCCACAAAGAGCTATCTGGTAACATGACCCATAAACAGTTCATGGAACAGCTTATTGCAGAGCTCTGTGGTGTGTCACAGAAAGTAGCACCAAAACAAACCAGTAGTCTGATTATTTATTTTGGTCACATTTGATTTGCTTAGAGCTCGCATCAACGGGGCATAAGCATTTACTGTGAGATACCTGCCTTTACTTTTGTTTTTACAAAATTACAATAAAACAGATTGAAAAACCAAACATTTGAATCTCCTCATTCTTTGTTCAGGCTGCCTCACCTGATGGCCCATTAGCACTTGAGGGAGTGTCTATGTCACACCCCTGGTCTGAATCTCATTAATATTGATGACCCATTACCACTCCCACGCATAAACCTCTTCTGACAAAAAAACTGTTTTACAATGTTTAAATCAATGTAGTGTTTTATGTGAACAATTAGGCAGGATGATTTTCACATAATTTTGAAGCTAGAACTCAAAGGGACAACATCAATTAGTCAAAAGTCTTGTGGACACATATTTAATATGTGTTTTGTGTTCTTAAATCAGCAACTTTCATTTTATTTTTTTCCAATAACCACGCATAAACATTATTCTCTTAAAAATACAAACATCTACATTCACGTTGCTCGCATATTATGGTAGCCCTGTTTGTGCTATATAGAGTGAATTTACACCTTTGCCATTAACATGTTTATAAATAACTGAAAAAAGCACAAATATCAAGGCATGTCAGAACATCTCAAGGACCCCAAAAACAGCTTGGTCCCCAGAGGGTTAAACAGAGAATATTTGTTTTCAGTTTGAATCCGATCATTTAAAAGTACATACTTAAATGTTTATAACGGTATATGGCTCATAAATGTGTGACAAGTATTCGCTGAGTTTTGTTTCAGCTTATAGACGTGCTCAAGAAAAAAAAGTTCACCGCGACGGAGAGGCAGAACGCACACCCTGTATATTTTCTTTATTTTACAAAAGCACAATGTTTTGATTTGATTGTAAGTGGACACATACAAAAGTAGAAATATCACAGATTCTTTTTTTATATTTCTTTTTTCTGTATGACCATAAATGACGGAGTAATTTAAGTTTATAGTGCTACAATGTGGAGAAAATCCAGCAAAACGCGCCCGCGCCTGTGAAAACCCAGCTAAAGTAATTTTTTTGTGATTCAATGTTTTCTACTGTGGAATATCAAATTTAATTTACTCTTTAGTGCAAGTCAGCTTTAAGTCAGCTGTCTAAACATTGTAATATTGTATGTGTATCCTGATGACATCGCTATAGGCTATCATTTGATGATACTACCAAGGGTATCACTAGTTGTTCCCTCATCATAGGTCACACAATCACTATTCAATTCATACATTAATATAAGTTCTTGGTAAAGAGACTCAAAAAGGAATAATATGGTTGAAATCTATAAAGTTTAGTGGAGACCGAGGACAGTTGCAACACTTTTTGTCAGTTACTATTTGGACTAGACCAACCAAATTTGTATATATTAAACTTGCATCTGTCTGCTAATTACCCATACCATTTAAAGATGATTATATAAGACATATTGTTCACAGTATTTATTTGAATGGAAGAAGCCAGATGTTGCAACTGACCCCGACCCAGGGACGGTTGCAACATGTTAAAAATACCTTTAATTTCATTAATTAACTTAAGCTTTTTGTCTCAATGAGCTAACTGTGCATGTTCAGTATGAGTGTCATCACTCTAGCTTTGTTTCTGATTGTAGAAAAATGACATGTTGCAACCATCCCCATGTTGCAACTGTCCCCGGTCTCCCCTACTAAATGTCAAAACAGAGAGAACAAAAATATGTAAGAAAGATCGAGAGTGAGGCCTATATCCAGGGCTTCCAATGCAATGCACTTGTGCATAATGATTAGGGATTTGGGATTATTTTCATAGTCGATTAACCTGTTGAATATTTCCTCGTTTAATTGATTAGTTGTTTGGTCTATCAGAAAAATGTGGATCAGTGTTTCCCTGTAGAGGGAAAAGTCTTTAACCTGGTGCAGGCTTGATTCCCTCTGAATCTCTTGTACAGTTGGGTTTTGACATGCTCCCTACATTAAACCAGCTGCTTGTAATGAATAAAAAAAAATCACTTTTTTGCATCGTTTTAATGATTTCCTGTTGCGGCTGCGATCAAGTTTCATTCTCGCGGAGCTTGTTTAGTAACTTCACGAGCGTGTGTTTTCTTCTACGTGTGTGCACCGTTCTCTTTGTTCCGTGTGTGTGTGTGTGTGTGTGTGTCCAGTCCACGCGCTGCGCTCTCTGCTCTGTGTTTGCGCGCTGCGCGTTCTGCTCTGTAGTTAACGGCCCAAATGCTCGAATCATTTGCCGATCGGCGATCACGCACTGGAAAAGCAAAGTCCGCTCAAATAACGTGACATTTAGAGGTGGATAAACGCAATGTAGAGGTGGATAAACGCACTTTGGAGGTGGGCAAACGCTATTTCCAAATTTTGGGAGGTGCGTAAACGGCGTTTACGTGCGTTTAGCCTCCACTACATCCCTGCTCGTGACCATTTGTGTTTATACCATTTGGGGAAGTCAGTTGGGGGTAATTGCCTCTATTGTCTTTAAATGATTAGATTTAGATTCATCCCTAACTAAGGCTGTGTGCATGGTCAGCACCATTAAGGACAGCCCACTGAAATGCCTTTAAGAAAACCATGTAAAGTTAAGTTAGTCAGACTGTTTGGAAGAACTGCAGCAACATCCTCAATAAAGAATAACTTCTTGAACGTGATCCCAAACGTCTCCTGGTTTTGCTGAAAAAGTTTACAACAGATGCTGCCGCGACCCGGATGGAGAAAAAGGAAACTGAATCTTGAAACTTCAAGCTCAAAGATCTCAACAAAGCCTGACTAAGTTCCAGACTGAATCTTCTGAATCCAGATTGAAAACTTCAAGCTCCAAAAAGATCTCAAAGACTGAATTTTTCCAGACGGAATCTTTCTCTACAAACGAAAGACTTGGTGAGTTTCACTCCATTCAAAGAACCTTTGCAGACCAGTACAAAATTGTTTTCCTCTGCGCCATTCAGAGAAGTAGTTAACAAACAGCTGTAGAGTTTGGTTAACCCTCTGAGGTCGGCAAACGCGCCCGCGCGTTTTGCTGGATTTTCTTCACATTGTAGAACTATAAACTTAAATTACTCCGTCATTTATGGTCATACAGAAAAAAGAAATCTGTGATATTTCTACTTTTGTATGTGTCCACTTACAATCAAATCAAAACACTGTGCTTTTGTAAAATAAAGAAAATAAACAGGGTGTGCGTTCTGCCTCTCCGTCGCGGTGAACTTTTTCTATAAACTGAAACAAAACTCAGCGAATACTTTTCACACATTTATGAGCCATATACCTTTATAAACATTTAAGTGTGTACTTTTAAATGATCGAATTCAAACTGAAAACAAATATTCTCTGTTTAAGTAATTTGTATAAAACCAAAAAGATGTCCAGCTTCTCAAACGCTTCCTAATTATTTTTAATTTGAACACGCCCACTCGCGCAAAAGATATTCACATGCAAATCTCCACATGGAACGCGAACGCGCTCATTACCTCAAAAACAAAGCACCAAAACACTTCACAAGTCTCTGCTTTTCGTCGAGTTTGAAAGGCGCACCGTGAGCTTACATTGGATTTAGGCTACCTCAGAAGAAGAAGAACGCAATTTGAAGACAAGAAAGATGTAAGGTAAGAAATTTTTACATATTAGTTTGTTATTGTTGCATAAATTTCACATTGCAGTTGAACTGTTGCTAGATATATGGTGAATGTTATAATATTTAGACCCGTGTTTACTGTTACTGTGTTTGTGGATATCTGCTCAAACGTAGATATGTATATGGTAACCATAATGTTTTATATTTGAGCGCGATCGCGTTTGAATGTATCATATTTTGGATCGCGATCGCGTTTGAAAAGCACCAAACGGCTTCATGTTTTTACTATTATCTCATTTCATATCATCATAACGAATGGAAACATTTGAAGTAACATGATAATCAATATATTTTTCTCTAGCTTAGTTGTTACTGAAATATTTTGGAAGTTTTATAGGCTGCTATGGTTATTGTTATTATTATTTTATGCAGCACTGCGCATAGCCTATGTCTACAAGGCACAACAAACCTGGTTTTCATTATATTATATATTGTTGGAAACATTTTTGTGTGTGTGTGTGTGTGTGTGTGTGTGTGTGTATTCTGTGAATTTTAAAAAGCAATTTTAACCAGAAAAATCTAAAATGTATTCCCAAAATCGTGCAGGCCTTTCTCTTGATATCAGTATGTTCACTTTTTTTTTCAGGGCCCAGATGCCACTGAGTCCTGCTGACTTCAACATTCACATGAGTCTCTGTACATGAACCTGGTAAAATGAAAATCAAACACCTTGGAAATGAAAGGTATGTACAATGTTTTTAGGAATGGCACAAAGGTCTCTGTCTTTGGATCATTGGTTTCAATGAGTGCTTTTTTGTCATTTGTTGTGTATCTTTGGATTATGTTGTGTTGTAAATAAATCAAACAATCTAAAAGCCATTCTTTTTTAAATCTCATTCTTTGTGCAAGGTTGCTCAGAATGATAGGGCCTGATAGCTCCTAATAGGGCCGTTAGGGGAGGGTCTTTGTCTTTCTCAGGTGTGAAAAGCTTACATATTAATGAGCTCCTGCATAAAGCTTTGTCGCACAAAACACGTCGTAAAAATTTTAAATCAATATATTGTCTTCTCTGAATGAGCAGTCAGGGTGATTTTCACATAGTTTTAGAGCAAATATTCTAGGCTACGTCATACAATTTTCATACACGTTGTTTTGTGTATCGCTGTCATGACGACAGCACGGGAGTTTTTTATGAATGAAAGTGGCTGACGCGCATAATTCATATTAAAGGTATCGACTCATTTTTTCATTTCATAACTCCTGACACAAATTAAGAAATAACTGTCGCTATAAGTTTTTCAGAATACAATAGTGGTCAAATACATAAACTTGAGTCTTATATCTTTTTTTTTTTTTCTTTTTTTTTCAAATATGTTTATTGAGCACCAAAATACAAAATGCACACAATGAGAAACAGTACATTATAAATATGCAACAGTGCTCACATTTTTTCCAGTTTCTCCCCCCCACACTTCCAACATTACACTATCCCTGTCCCCTACATGGGTCATAGACCCTGAAGCCACCCGCTCCTAGACAACAAACAAGAAAAAAAATAAAAAAATAAAATAAAATAAAATAAATAAATAAATAACATAAAAAAATAAGATAAATAAATAAATAAAAATGAATAAAAAAAATATATATAAAAAAATAAAATAAAAATAAGTAGTAGCATTGTGGTTAGTTACGCTGTGTGTCCAGAGGACATAAACATTTCACTCATCAGGAATAATATTTAGAGAATCTATGATGGAAAGCAAGGGGTTCCAAGTTTTGTCAAATCTCCTCAAGGAGCCTCTAAGGGAGAACCTTAACCTCTCAAGTTTTAGGTTATGTAGAACTTCCTTAATCCATCTGTCATATGATGGAGGTAAGGCTTGCTTCCAGTTAAGTAAGATTAATCGCCTAGCAAGCAGAGTACAGAAGGCCAAAGAATGTTGTGCTTCAGCTGTTAGAGTGCTGCCATGTGAAATACCAAAAAGGGCAGACAAAGGATTTGGGTTTGATATACAATGGTAGGCTTTGTGAAGAGTGTTGAAAATTTTAAACCAAAACTCTGTTAGCTTTGAACATGACCAAAACATGTGAATGAAATCTGCAGGAGATTGGTTGCACCGATTACAGACATCCATAACATTGGGGTAGAACTTAGACAATCTGTGGTTGGTGTAGTAAGTCCTATGTATTAGTTTACATTGAATCAGTCCGTGCCGTGCACAGATGGAAGAATTATGGATTAGCTCTAGAATCTGGTCCCATTGATCTTCCTCAATATGCCCCAAGTCCTGTTCCCATAGATCTCTGGTTTTTTGGGGGAAATTAGAGAGAGTGGAATCAAGGGCTTTAAAGATATGAGAAATAGCTCCTCTCTGATTGGGATTTACTTGGAGAAGAGTGTCTACCAAAGTCTCTGGTGGTAGATTTGGGAAGTCAGGGTAATTTCTTTGTACAAAATGCCTAATTTGAAAGAAGCGAAAAAGGTGAGAAGCAGGTAGTTGAAATTTGGTTGATAGGTCGGCGAAAGACATGAAGGTACCATTGTCATAGAGGACTTTGATAGCGGTGATACCTCTGTCGCTCCAGAGTTGAAAGGCAGGGTCCATAATAGAAGGTTTGAAACTGTGATTGTGGGTTACAGGGGCAAGGATAGAGGGATGCTTCAGGCCAAAATGCTTTCTAAATTGCATCCATATTTTAAGCGATTGAGTGACTACAGGGTTAACACTAATGTCAGTAGTTGACATTGGGAGTTGGGAGCACAACCATGATTGTAATGGGGTTTTAGAGGAGGAAAGTTCTACTTGGACCCAGGCTGGCTGAATGGCTGCGGTTTCGACTGTCCAGTATAGGAGTTTTTGAATGTTAGCAGCCCAGTAATAATGTAGAAAATTGGGGAGGGCCAGACCCCCGGACCTTTTAGGGAGCTGCAATATGTTTTTCCGCATGCGCACTGGTTTGTTACCCCAAAGAAAATGAGAGACTGATTTATCTACTTTGGCAAAAATTTCTTTGAGATGAGTACGGGGATATGTTGGAATAGATAAAGAAACTTTGGGAGGATGGTCATTTTGATTAGGTTGACCCTGCCAGCTAAGGAGAGGGGCAGAGTAGACCATCTGTTGAAGTCTTCCTCGACTTTTTTAAGCAAAGGGTTGAAATTACTATTAAAAGTGCTTGCCAAGGACCCGGTGATGAAAATACCCAAATATTTGAAGCCTTGATCCACCCACTTAAAAGGGGCTACATGGTTTGGCAATTTACCTACTAGATTGTTGATTGCGAATGACTCACTCTTCCCAAAATTTAGTTTATATCCTGACAGTTGGCCAAATTGTTTTAAAATTTCTAAAATTACAGGAAGAGAGGAAGACGGGTTGGATACATACAAGAGCAAGTCATCCGCGTACAGTGATAGCTTATGTACCGTCCCTTGACGTGAAATGCCCTCAAATTTTTCTTCAGATCTTAGCCAGATAGCCAAAGGCTCGATGGCTATGGCAAACAGTAAAGGGGACAGGGGGCACCCTTGTCTCGTGCCACGGTGAAGCTGGAAAGATGGTGAGAGCACATTGTTTGTTTGTACAGATGCTACTGGGGATGAATATAACAATTTCACCCATGATATGAAACCTGAACCCAAACCAAATCTATCCATCATTTCAAAAAGAAACCTCCACTCTACCCTATCAAAAGCTTTCTCAGCATCCAGCGACACCAATATCTCAGGAGTGCTGGAGCTGGGCATGTTCAGAATGTTTAGGAGTCTTCTGGTGTTATGAAATGAGTGCCTCCCCAGCATAAAACCTGTTTGGTCTGCTGAAATGATCCCTGGCAACACCTTCTGAAGGCGGAGGGCTAGGATCTTAGCAAGAATTTTGTAATCCACGTTTAGTAATGATATGGGTCTGAAGCTACCGCAAAGTAAGGGATCTTTGTCCTTTTTTAGGAGAAGAGTAATTGTGGCATTGGTCAGGGTTGGAGGAAGTCTGCCAAGTGATAGGGCTTCATTATACATGTCACTTAGAACTTTAGAGAGAAGTGGGGCAAATTTCTTGTAGAATTCTACTGTGAATCCATCTGGACCGGGTGATTTCCCACTCTGCAACGTAGTTATCGCTTCCATGATCTCCGCTGTACAGATTGGCTTAGCTAAATTATCTACTAGTCCCTGATCTACTTTAGGGAACTCGATAGAACTTAGACCACTTGTTGAACTGGTGTTAGGGTGATCAGAGGCATATAGATCAGAGTAAAATTTAGAAAACGTTTCGTTAATAAGTTTTGGGTCCGTGGTAATGGTGCCTGATGAAGATATAATACTAGGAATGAACCTAGATGCTGCTGCAGCTTTAGCTTGCTGGGCAAGGAGTTTACCAGCCTTGTCCCCCGACTCAAAAATTCTTTGTCTCGACTTAAGCAGTTGCATTTCTGCATCGTTAGACGTTAAAAGGTTGAATTCTGTCTGATATTGTAAACGCTTCTTATAAAGTGAGGGGTCTGGGTTATTTGCATAGCTATCGTCAATTTCGAGAATTTTTTGTGCTAGCTCACTTTGTCTAGACATGGCAGTTTTTCTGAGGTGGGCTGTGTAAGAAATTATCTGGCCTCTTAAATATGCCTTGAGGGACTCCCACAGGGTGCCCCTCGCAACGTCTGGATTGTCATTTATTTCAAGAAATAGTTCAATGCTTGATCTTAAAGAATCCACCAGAGGGTCGTCGGCAAGCAAATTTGAGTTAAATCTCCATGGTTTAAAAAAACGGTTGTGATTAGGAAAGTTTATGTCTAGTGACGTTGGAGCATGGTCTGAGATCACAATGCTATGGTAATCGCATGATAGAACATTCGACAACAGTCTGTTATCTATAAGAAAAAAATCTATTCGAGAGTAGGTGCGGTGGACATGTGAGAAGAAGGAAAAGGATTTTTTTCCAGGGTATTTACACCTCCATGGATCAGACATGCCTAGCTCTTCTGCAAAGGACGCTAGTAGCTTGGCAGACTTAGTAAGGGAATGCGGTCTAAGAGACGATCTGTCCAAATTGGCATCCTGCACAAAGTTAAAGTCTCCCCCAATGATAATATGATGTGTTTCAATATTAGGAATAGAAGTAAATATTTTTGAAACAAATTGTTCATCATCCCAATTTGGTGCGTAGAGGCTGGCCAAGACAACTTTAGTGTTACAGAGTGTCCCTGATACAATAACGAACCGGCCATTTAAGTCTGTAATAACATCATCTGCTTCAAATGGAATATTATTTTGGATCAAAATGGCAGCACCCCTGGCTCTTGCACTGAATTTGGAGTGATATACCTGACTAAACCTACTCCTTTTTAAGCGCATAATCTGACCTGTAGGTAAGTGGGTCTCCTGCATAAATACTATATCTCCTTTCAAATCTTGGAGGTGGGAGATAATCTTATTTATTTTAGTAGGTTGGTTTGCCCCTTTGACATTCCATGATATGAAGCGAATGTTATTCATTGTTTGTCTACTTCCCATTGAGGCAAAAGTAGGTTAAAATTATAGTGTAATATACGAGTGATATGTTTGACAAAAAAAAAAAAAAAAATAAATAAATAAATAAATAAATAAAAAAAAATAAAATAAAAAAAAAGGAAAATGCCAAGCCCCCCCCCCCCCCCCCTCCACACACCCACCCAAGCGCCCCTCCCCCCAAGCATGTAATCTACTTATCAAAATTCTTCCGGAGCTACTTCCCCTTTAAACCTCACACTCCACCACACAATCATATGAACAAATTATTTAACTAATATTTCTTTCAAAACACCTCTGAATAAACGCTCAGATTTTTTCTTCTCCCTCCCCCCCCCCCTCCCCCCTATACATTTCGTGCCAGCATGGACAGCTGAGTTATTAATACAGTCCAAAACAAAAGACGACACTTTACTGCAACTCACACTGGCCTGCACTCACAAGATAGTCCACATTACTCATTGTCCATGTGTTGACGGTTACATAGCCCATGGTCGTACTTATTTCAAACAGGGGTTACATTAAAATGTAGGTTAGAATGAAACTAAATATATGCATGTAAGTATATATCAACAAAAACATCAACACAAAAAAAATAAAACGGCCTACCTGTAAACCCATCAGACCATCTGAGAACATAGTTTAACTAGGCTACCAGTCATATCCGTCCATGTGAGTACAAAGAAAAAAAGTAGAGAGAGAGAGAGAAAAAAAAACTCAGAGACAAGAGTACCATGAGTAGCAAATCGCCTCCTGTAGGGATCAGTCACCACTTCCCATCAAAGATCCAGATTTCTGGTATGAAGCCAAAAACTGTTGAGCTTCCTTCACTGAAAAGAGGCGCCGTCTCTCCCCGTCATCAGCCTTAATAAACAGTCGCGCTGGGTATAGCAGTGACGGCTTGAGTTTGAGAGTAAACAGCTGACGCATGACTTCTTTGTACTCAGCTCGTTGGTCCATCACCTCAGGACAGTAATCATCGTATAAGTACACTGACTTGCCATCGTATTTTAGGTCGTCTCGCTTCTTGCGGGCAGCACGAATTACCATGTCCTTGGTCTGAAATTTGTGGAAGCAAATGATCACGGCTCTAGGTTTACCCCCCTCTGCCGGTTTGGGTCTCAGCGCGCGATGAGCCCTATCAAGCTCCGGTGGAGAAGTCAGCACATCTTGGCCCAGTATGTCCATCAGGAGATTAGAGAAGAATATTGTTGGTCGTGTTCCTTCCACAGATTCGGGTATCCCGATGAGACGCACGTTGCACCGTCTGCTCCTCCCCTCCAGATCAGTAAGTTTGGCTTTTAGTTTAGCGTTGTCATCAGCCAAGTTGGAAAGCTGAGATTCCAGTGACTGCATTTGATTCAGCCCAGATTCCAGGTCGGAAATACGTTGTTCATGATTAGCGATCGTGGTTTGTACACCGTCTAATTTCGCGTCGATGACCGCGAGTTTGTTTTCAAATCTGACGGACAGTGAGTCAGGCTTCGTTAACAAGTCTGCGCGCAGTTCCGCTAGCATATTAGCCAAAGTAGCATTGTCGATAGCAGAGTCCGGTGATGCAAGTTCTTTCTTCGATTGTTTGGCGGCTTTAGACATAGTGGCCGGCTGGAACTGTCCAAACACTATTTAAAAGGCAGTTATAGCGAGGTTAAGATTAAACTGACTGAATAATACCAAAAATAGAGATTGTGTGGTCGGAGCTTGGAAAAACACCGCTACTCCATCCCACTCGCTAACCGGAAGTCGTCTTGTATCTTTTTAATGATGTATAGTTTGTCAAGGTATAACATTAAATTTGATAGTAACTTTGAACTATATATAAAAAAAAACGCTTCAGTGCGCCCGCGCACTGGCAACGGTTAACAGGTTAACAGTTACATGTTAATATTGTGTGTATCCTCTTGCTAGAGAAGACCTATCCTCTGTAAGCTAGAGAAGATTTAGCGCCATGTGCTAATAAGATTGTACCCTCTCTTTGTAAGACAGTAGAGAGACGTTTTAGTGTTTTGTGTTTGTTAAGTAACAAAGGAAGTCACAAAATGGTTAGAAGGAATGCTAGGCTGATACCCACGACAGAGAAAGGTGGATTAGCAAGCCCGTTATGGAAAGACAATGAGTTTAAGTATTTGTTAAGAGAGCACATGGACTCAATCGTGACTGAGGAAGTCAGATTGAATTTAACAAAGAAATTTGGCATTGATGCAGACAAACTATGGTCAATTGAAGATTGCAAGAAAGTGTTGGGTGCATGTATCAGGAAGAAAAATGTGAAAGGCATTATCTGTTGTCACAGAGAATTTAGCTTATCCATTGCACAAGAACAGGCTCAGTGTATTGCTAAGTTAAAAGATCAGAACAAACAATTGCAGACTCACGTGTCCTGTCTCAAGACAAAGGTGGGCCATAACAAAGCCTTAACCAAATGTGACTCAGAAGACCAACAGTCAGATGAAAGCTATCCTGATTTACAGTCTTTTGATAGAATAGAAGACAATGTCGATGTAGATTCAGTGAAGGTCTGTGGGGCAAGGAGAAGATCTCAGGGAATTGAGGGAACTGAAAGTGTTCCTCGCAACTCTTCTGTTGTCTAAATACAAGCTGTTGCCAAAGCGCTAGGACCCAAAGATATCGAGAGACTTTCCCAGAGTTTACCCTCAGCATGCACAGAATTTTCTGAATTTAGAAGAGCATTGATCAGTAAAATGCGTCTTTACGACATGTCGTTGCCGGAAGTCACACAGCTGATGTCACAAATTCTAACTGAATCTGAATTCAACAATTTTGAGTCTGCTGTTACTTCTGAACTACAACATGCCAGTAAAGGTGATTTGAGAGAAGGTGTTTTGAAAATTCTAAAGAATATTTTAGGACCCAAAATCGATTGGTCGAAAATTACCAATTGTGTACAGAAGAAGGGTGAAACTGTTTGTGAGTACACAGAATGATTCTGTCAGTCAGCTGCAGCGTACAGTGGAATTGCAGACACCCCAGAGAAGGTGTTAGGTGATAATGGCCCTTTGGTTCGCACATGGTTTCATTGTCTTTTGCCAGAACACAGAAAGGCGTTGCCTTACTTAAACATCACATGGTGTACGAGAACCCTGCAAGACAACTTGGACAGTTTAGTTACTTGGGAAAGAGACTCTGATGTCAAAGAGAGAGTAAGAATTGCAGCAGTTTCTGTTAAGGTCAACTCAGAGAAGCAAAAGAAATGCAAAAGTCCTAGAGAAGCCAGTTGTTCTTACTGTGGCAAGCACGGACATTTTGGAAAAGAGTGTAGAAAAAACAAAAATAACTTAAGACAAGTTAACAATGTTATGCAGCTTTTACTACATTTGTTTGCTACTTTGAAGCCTCCCCTCATCATTGGAGTCGTGGGTAAGCTTTTTGAGGTGTTAACCATTTGGGCTGTGATTGCTTAATCTCCCCAGTAACTTACAACAAAGATGAAAGACTTATTGACTGTCACAGCCTTTGTTTGAGGGACATTCAGTATACTCACAGCCTTAAATGTTATACCACAGAATATTGCAGTTAGACAACCATCCTCTGTTATGATGTTTTATTAGGACTGATGTTTCACTGGAGAATGGAAATGTGCCAATTTTTCTCACACACTGTACAGTGTGCACACAACAGGGACAGAATAGGACACACAGACCAGTGCGGAGCCCAGGGAAGAACCGAAGTGCAACAGGCCTCGGGGGCAAAACCCTGCAGTGAAGATTCCCTTATAGGCCCTTCCCAACCATAGTCCATCCTCACCTCACTGTTCCTTTCAGGTGTCTCATGAATTAAGAAATAGGGAAAGAAGGAACCACAATTAGCAGACTCAGATTGAACAGAGGATACAACCCTAATGTTTGCAGTTTTTACAATGAATACTGGTCTATTGCAGTTGTTCTTTTTTGTTTTTCTTTCTTAACTCTGTGCAGATACCACTTGACGGTGTGGTGGATTTTAATTAATCAACGATAATTAATCAACTAACATTTGTTTTTCTTGCAGGAACAACATTCATATGCTTTTAATGTTTCCAAACTCTTTGGGGAAAAACTTGTGACTTTGAGTATGTGTCTATGGGTAAAAATAACATAGTTTTGGGAAGTTAAACTAGACAGTCTGTTAGAACAAATGAAGTCATCATTAAAACCTTGTGATAAGTAATCACAAGATCAGAGTTTGCTTTACCTAGTAACAGAGGGGTTTGCATATGAAGAACCAATCAAATAGTGGGGAAATTATGTAATGCAGCCTGACATTTATGCCATACCTCTATACTATAAAAACTGTTGTATATGTATTTTTCGGTGGGATTCTCAATGGAATTTGTCTGAGATCCTCCGGCCTTGCTTCTTGGGAGAGATTCCCTGAGAACTGCTCGGGAAGATCTCCTGGCCGTGATTAAAGCATTTAAAGGACATTTGCAGATCTGTTTGTCAATTTATTCCTGCGCAGGAAGCTAGTTTAGGAAAGAAAACTAGTTTAGGGAAATCGAGTCAGAAAAGCTGGTGATCTATAGAGTGGGGACGTCGGGGACGGGAACCAATAAATAGAGCCAGGTAGTCCGGTGATCTATAGAGTGGGGACGTCGGGGACGGGAACCAATAAATAGAGCCGAAAAGTTAGATTAGGTAAGATATCCAAGTGAGGACGTCGCCAGGAGACGAGACTCAGATATCAGCTACCCGAGTGGGGACGTCGCCAGGAGACGAGACCCAGGTAGTTAGTTTAGGGAAAATATCCACGACAATTTGGCGAGCCAGCCAGGAGTCCTCGGAATCTCCCTCTGTCGGATGGAGGGGAGCGAGGAACCACGTTGTCTTCACTCTGCAGACTGCAGAACCCTGTTCGACAGAGGGACCATTCCAGTCGGGCTAAAATGACCTAAAGTATTAAGGTAGGACAAACAGACATGACATTTTTCCTTTAAAATGCTTCTAAATTAATTAAAATGTTTAATTAAAAATTGGCTTTTCTGTTAAGTGAAATTTTGAAGAAAACTGGTAATCACATCTAAAAGATTTAAGTGATTAAAAAAGATATGTTTTTACCTTGTCTATTAAGGGCAATGAATGATTATGGTTAAATTCAACCAAATTAGTATATGTTGAGTATTTTATTTGTTGTTTTTGAGAGTGCGCCTAGAAAGCTGTCAATGAAACTTTGTTCTGCAAATAGCAACTTGTCATGCTGGAAACCAGATCCAAGAGGGGAAAATACCCTGAGATGCTGTAGTAATGAAACTTGCTTTTTGTTTGAAATTTTGTTTGAAAAGACTTTGATTTTGATTGAATTAAAGAAAGGTTAACCCTCTGAGGTCTGAGCTGTTTTCTGGGCCCTGGAGGTGTTCTGACATGCTCTGACATTTCTGGTTATTTCTGTTACTTGTGACATTTTCATGGCTAAAGTCTAATTACACTGTATTCAGCACAAACTCTGCTACAATAATATATCAACAGCATGTATGTAAAAGTTTGTATTTTTGAGATAATGACATTTATGCATGGTTTGTGAAAATACAAAAAAAAATTCTCACTGAAATAAGGCCATGAAACCCCTACTGATTATTTCTTCACAAGACTTTTGAAAATTGTATCACGTAGCCTAGAATATTTGCTCTAAAACTATGTGAAAATCACCCTGACTGCTCATTCAGAGAAGACAATATATTGATGTAAAATTTTTACGACGTGTTTTGTGTGAGAAAGCTCTATGCGGAAGCTCATTAATATGTATGGCTTTTCTCACCTGAGAAAGACAAAGACACTCCCTAACGGCCCTATTAGGAGCTATCAGGCCCCTATCATTCTGAGCAACCTTGCACAATACTGTAAATGAGGAGATTTAAAAAAGAATGGCTTTTAGATTGTTTGATTTATTTACACAACATAATCCAAATAGACACAACAAATGGAAAAAAAGCACTTATTGAAAGACAGAGACTTGAAGATAGAGATGTTGAAGTCGGCAGGACTCAGTGGCATCTGGGCCCTGAAAAAAAAGTGAACATACTGATATCAAGAGAAAGGCCTGCACGATTTTGCAAATAAATATTAGATTTTTCTTGTTAAAATTGCTTTTTAAAATTCATAAAATACACACACACACACACAAATGTTTCCAACAATATATAATATAATGAACACCAGGTTTGTTGTGCCTTGTAGGCATAAGCTATGCGCAGTGCTGGGTAAAATAATAATAACAATAGATAGCAGTATAAATCTTCCAAAATATTTCAGTAACAACCAAGCTAGAGAAAAATATATTGATTATC
This sequence comes from Squalius cephalus, assembly GCF_949319135.1. Taxonomy (NCBI): domain Eukaryota; kingdom Metazoa; phylum Chordata; class Actinopteri; order Cypriniformes; family Leuciscidae; genus Squalius; species Squalius cephalus. The sequence continues at coordinate 5,784,951 of NC_137135.1, read as the reverse complement.
ATGTTACTTCAAATGTTTCCATTCGTTATGATGATATGAAATGAGATAATAGTAAAAACATGAAGCCGTTTGGTGTGTTTTGCTTTTCAAATTTTCAAATGATACATTCAAACGCGATCGCGCTGCAAAATCTGATACATTCAAACGCGATCGCGCTGCAAAATCTGATACATTCAAACGCGATCGCGCTCAAATATAAAACATTATGGTTACCATACATATCTACGTTTGACCAGATATCCACAAACACAGTAGGCTTAACAGTAAACACGGGTCTAAATATTATAATACTACTTTTACCATGCTGTGTTTTATTATAGAATATAAAAACATCCTCGTGTTGAACACGTATACAAGCACTGAAAGGTTGCCTATCATTCTAGTTCACATTTCACATTTCATGTTTCTGTCTATATATACATGTACATATATGAAATTAGGCTTAGTTCATGTTTTTACTCCAAACTCATTTCATAACATACATTTTAATCTGGCACGACCAGTTTAACATGTCTTACCTTAAAAATCTTCTCATCTTCAAATCGCGTTTGAAGTAAATCCGAGGCAAATTCAAGGTAAACAGCACAGCACAGCACAGCTTACAGTCGTCCAAACGCGATGAACAGGAGTAAGTTACGAAGTCTCTGCTTCTTTGTTTTGAGGTGATGAGGGCGTTTACAGGTCTGCGTTTCTCCGCATGGATCATTTGCATGTCAATCGCTCGTGCGCGCGTAGGCGTGTTCAAATTAAATTTAATGAGGACGCGTTTGAGAAACTGTACATACCGCTGCTTTCGTATGGATTACTTAAAAATAGAATATTTGTTTTTTATATAATTTACATACTTTAAAAATAGAGATTCCAAGCGTTGTATAGACATGCGTTTCAAGTCTGTGTGACAAACATTCGCTGAGTTACAGGTCATTTTCTGTCGCGTTTCAGAATGAGTTTCACATTGAGAGAGACGGCAGAACGCGCATCATGTTTATTTTCTTTGTTTTACGAAAAACACAACATTTTGTTTTTATTATGAGTGTACACAAATAAAAGAAGACATTTAACAGTTTTGAATGATGTACAATACAAGTATGTAAAATCAAAATCAACAGAGTATTTTGCACTGATATAAAAAAAAACAAGCAGATCACGCCGGCGTGATTGCCGACCTCAGGGGGTTAATAGAGAAAGAAAAGAGAGAAATGTTGAAATGTTGAAATAAGATCATTAAAAAAAAAATGAAGAAATTGTTAAAATTATAAATCATAATAATAGGAATATGCATTCTGTGATAATTAGGAAATTTTGAGTAATGAAGAAACTTTTATGAGTTAGACTTTGATTTATTAAAGTAGATGAGATATATAAAACTGAGCAATAGAATTTAAGCAATTCACTGCTTTTGCTCTTGAAGTAATGAAAAAATAGTAAGATATTAAATGCACGTGTCTAAATATTATACTTTCTATATGAAGGTGTCTAGAATTTGTATCCCGTTATCCCTTGTGGGAGACAGTGTGAAAAAACTGATCCATGTTTATGTTTAACTAAGATAATTTTTGTGCATAGTATGAGAATGAGATTGGGATACCAACTTTAAATAGAAATTGTGATTTGAACAGGCACATAACAGACATATTACAGTCATTTTATTTTGGTTTCTTGTGAAAAAAAGAGAAAAGAAAGAATTCTTTTGTGTTATAATTAGAGGAGTTTTCCTGCTTTTTCCTGCGTCTTTGCAAAGAAGAACTGCTTGCTTTTTTCCGCAATGAAGGACTAAGCTTTTTAATAAATTGAGGAATTGCTGTGTTGTAAACCAGAAGAGACTTTTGGAAATTAAGCTGTTTAATTTGATTTTTGCGGTTCTCTGAGTGTTCAAGATTTCAGACAGCTGCCTTGAAAAGTGGGATGACTGCAGAAAAATAAAAGAGAAAGTGGGGCCTGCAGCCGCCCTCCTGAAAGAGGAAGTTGACACTTCTGAGAGGGGTCAGCATGGGGAGACTGATTCAGCCTGCAAAGGTGACAGTTCACTTGAGACTTTTCCTAAAGACAATTTTGCCATGCATTATGAAATTTTGTGGCAGGATGAATCAAAAGCCAGACCGATGAGAGAGCGATCACAGCCTGACGATCCAATGTATCAGCCTGAAGTTCAACTGAATGACAATCCACACAGAAAGACAATCACCCTTGTGGGCTAGGTGCTGCATTTTCAATGATCACTACAGAGACCACTACAGAGACGTTTCAAATTTAGTTATTATTTAACTTGATTGTTTTTGATTATCCACTGGTTTCAGCAATTCTTCACATTCTTCATATTCTTCTCTGTTTAAACTAACACTTTTAATCTGCTTTCAATAGGTACCAGTAACAGCTCTTCTGCAGGAAGTTCAATAGCGGAAGTTAAAACCGAGGCTGGATTTGGCATAGTGAGGGTTATTACATTAAATAACTAGTGGTAAAAGCATTAATAGGTTATTGACATTGCAGAATTCTATGGAAAAGAAAAATACAATATAGGCCGCAAGGCGTCTAAAGAGAAATTATGGCTAGAAAAGCAAAAATATTGGTCACTCCATTTCATTTAAAGGTAATTTTCTAGATTCAATAGAAACAATGTTTCTAATTCTAAACTTTTGAAATCACATGCTGTCATCATCAGGGATACGAGATGGAAATGTTATTTTCTTTTTGTCCATGGACCAAAGATTGTGTGAAGATTTCTAAATCTTCTTTTAAATAGCTTATGAGCAACAACAAAAAGTTTGAAAAATTGAAATTGTGCAAAGAATGACAAATTGCATTTGAGAAATTAAGATGAATTATCTCTACTGCAACTGAAGGTCTATTCGATTATTATTTTAAAGTGTTTAATCTATTTGATTTTGAAAAGTTAGGTTTACATTCACTGTGTAAACTCAATCACATGGCGACTGCATCGGACACTTGATTTGATTTGATTTGATTTGAAAGTTGATATCCTAACGTTCAGACACTGTTGCAAGGGGAATGCCACAGTGTGTCTACGTTCAGTAGTTTCTGTCGTCGTCGAACTTTGTTACCGTTCAGATTTGGTGGTATTCCACTCCTAATATATGTTCCCCATTCAGATCATAAACTGCTATGGCAGACAAGAATGTATGAATCTCTGGCCAGAGAGGGGTGTGTGAAAGTGTGTGAAAGTGAGTGTGTGAAATATGGTGTTCAGAGACAAATAAATTATGTCAATCAAAACAGCTGTATCTAAATTTATAAAATATGACCCACAGGTTAAAATATACTCAACAAAACAACGACCATGGATGATTTTGACTAACTATCCTGGTCTGGGTTTATTGTTATGGCAGAAATAAACAATGCCACACCTGTGCAGCGTATAACTTTGGGAAGGCAGAGAGCAAGCAAGCTTGCCCTGTCCACCCCATATTTAACTTTTTACTTTTTACAGGATGTCATGATGGATCTCATCGAACAGAACTGATTCTGTTTCAAATGTATAAAATATTATCTTGTTGCTGTTTAACATGAAATTTTACAGGTCTCATCAAAAAAGGACGACCGGTCAGACAAGCAGATGAGTCTGGCGACATGATACATGTTGTCACTAACAAAAATACTTAAGGTCTCCATTCACAGGTGAAAGCAGCCAGGAAATGGTTCACTCCACAAGCAAGGTCCCATCTGGGGTGCGGTCACACCTCCGTCCAAGCATCTCGACTTAAACTACACCAACCAGCCCTCAGCAACCACACACGCCAACGCCAACGTCAACACCAACGACAACGCACAGCGTCAAGTGGGGGATCAAGGACGTGCTAGTTTAACGTACCTCCCTTGCCGACGTGGGAACGCCCATTGCAACGGTTCGCAAAGAATCACCCTGGTGAAGATGGAACGTCCAAGGGGCAACGAGATGATCAACACATCTGGAGGAAGATGTGGACCAACTAATGGTTTAAGCTTAGCATGATAATTCATTTTGTGTGATGTTTATTGATGTTGTATTTGTTTCAATCAAACAAGACTGTAGGACTGTATGATTTAGATCTCATGATCCGAACAATTACTGATTAATTTGAAAATATTTCAGGTACATGTAAATTGTGAAGAGGAAAATCTCTTAATTCTGTAGAGTATAGGGACTCTAAATAGGTACATTACTGTAAAGATAATAAATAATCTAGGAACTATTTTTGAAGAAATTTGAGGGTTTTAGAACCCTAATTCAGATATCATAGATGCTAAAAAGATGTAATAGTGACAATAGTTATTCTCTAATAAGAGAGGATAAGTTACTTTTCCGGACTCGGTCCGAATAGATAATTGGATAAACTTCTATGGCGAATAATTAATGACTACATTAAATATTTTTTAGGTGTTTCCATTTGCTAAAATAGCAAAAGAAAAACTTTCAAAAGGAGATTGATTTTGGGAAACATATTTAATTTCTGGATTATTATTAGTTAAAGAAGTTACCAGTGTAATTATTGAAATGTTCCTTTCATGTATTGTCTAATTGTATTGTCTAATGTCTGTATTTGATATCTGAGAGGTGACTGCGGGTCTAGTCTATCTAGGAATACAGTAACAGTGCTTGCTTATTTAGCCCGGCTTCCAGAAATGAAATATGAACTTGTTTTGTTGAGGAAGGTCTTCAACGTGTTAAAATTATTATGTAGGGGGCACAAAGTTAAAACCAAGACCAAGAGAAATGTAACTCAAACATGTCAAATTTAAACTAAAATGAATCTAAACAGTTAAGACATTTCAGTGAAATAGAATATTTGCTCATAAAGCAAAATTCTAAAAAGCTTTCTTAATTCAGAATGAAGTTACAGATTTAATGATCTGGATCAATGGATCCATTATGAACTATTCCACATTGCCAACAAATAGAGGCAGGACATGTTATGTCCATCAGTTAATTCTGGAAAAAAAATAGGATTTTAGGATAGGTAATTAATGATTGAATAGCATATCAGCAGCTAAGGCTATTCTCATGGCAAGAGCTGGGTGAAACAGAGTTAATTTTAAATTAATGACATTGTTTTGAAACAAAATAATACAATTATTGATATTTGTGTTAAGGATAAAAATGAAAAGATTTTAGAACTTTTTTGGTTAGATTTTATTACACAGATCCTTAAATAGATCTTACTAAGTAAAACAATCGCCTGCTTGAATTAAAAAAAGCTAACAAATAAGGTTAAGAAAAATGGTTAATCAGCAGTATCAGCCTATTAAAGGCCTAATAGATCGATGCAATTCAAAATCCAGAGAAAGATGATAATTAAACTTGACTCAAGGTCTACTAGAGTTATAAAGGCAATGTACTATGGTATAGTGTTTTAGTGTTTTACTAAAGATAGAATTAAATCGCTTGAAGATAGAATGTTGGGAAGAAGATAACGGAGATGGAGAAGATGGTATGTGTATGTGGAAGATGGTATGTGTATGTAGTAACGTTGGAAACAGGTGGTATTTTCATTACAACTTAGGATGCTGATTGAAGGAATATTTGACAGGTATATAAAGTAAAAGATGGAACATGGTATGATTAGAGATATAGGTGGTATTAAAGTCACTGACTGATAATGGTAAAGGTAAATTAGATTGCAGGTAAATCAGGCGGGTATGGAATAATTCATTAGAGTAATTAAAAATCCAGATTCATATTTTATTTGGTCATAGAGTATGATTACGACCAGAGAGGGGAATTGTGGTGGATTTTAATTAATCAACGATAATTAATCAACTAACATTTGTTTTTCTTGCAGGAACAACATTCATATGCTTTTAATGTTTCCAAACTCTTTGGGGAAAAACTTGTGACTTTGAGTATGTGTCTATGGGTAAAAATAACATAGTTTTGGGAAGTTAAACTAGACAGTCTGTTAGAACAAATGAAGTCATCATTAAAACCTTGTGATAAGTAATCACAAGATCAGAGTTTGCTTTACCTAGTAACAGAGGGGTTTGCATATGAAGAACCAATCAAATAGTGGGGAAATTATGTAATGCAGCCTGACATTTATGCCATACCTCTATACTATAAAAACTGTTGTATATGTATTTTTCGGTGGGATTCTCAATGGAATTTGTCTGAGATCCTCCGGCCTTGCTTCTTGGGAGAGATTCCCTGAGAACTGCTCGGGAAGATCTCCTGGCCGTGTTTAAAGCATTTAAAGGACATTTGCAGATCTGTTTGTCAATTTATTCCTGCGCAGGAAGCTAGTTTAGGAAAGAAAACTAGTTTAGGGAAATCGAGTCAGAAAAGCTGGTGATCTATAGAGTGGGGACGTCGCGGACGGGAACCAATAAATAGAGCCAGGTAGTCTGGTGATCTATAGAGTGGGGACGTCGGGGACGGGAACCAATAAATAGAGCCGAAAAGTTAGATTAGGTAAGATATTCAAGTGAGGACGTCGCCAGGAGACGAGACTCAGATATCAGCTACCCGAGTGGGGACGTCGCCAGGAGACGAGACCCAGGTAGTTAGTTTAGGGAAAATATCCACGACAACGGTTATCCTGAGAATCATATGCACTGACCTACACACCTCCACATGAAGACCCAACCTCCAGAAAACAACTAGACCAACTGCAGAGACTACAACCAACACAGAAGAAAAAAATACACAACGCAGAGATTCATCTACGGGAACTTCAGTCATCCAGCAACATGATCAAGATTGCCTTAATACTAACCATCATGGACATAGCGCAAAGTGTAGACCCCAGAAACAACATATTCTTAGAGCTGATGAATATGTCAAGAAATGCCTTGTTTGCTGGAAAGAACGTTTGCATGCCACATGCACCTTCAGTAGGAGCCGGAATCCTATGGGTTGCACACCCTCTCTCCAAATGTGACACGTGTACCTTATTCGATCGTCATACCAGTGGATTATACAACAAGGATACATGTCACAACGTAACCATTCCTCCAGCTTCTCAGTGTTGCATTCCTGGACTACCATCCTGCAACCTAACTTCAGCTACTCCCATCATGACAGATATACTCCTGCCAATGATGTTCTACTGGTGCATGGAAAATTATGCTCCAGCATCGACTCCACTGGGTGAAATTCCTCGTGAACGTTGTAGTTTTGTGATTGAAAGAGGAACAGATGACTCCTATACTACTACAGAGAAGAAACAGGAAAATGACTTAAACAAGTGTCTCTCCAGGAACCCATCCCTACCGAAACTTTTTGCAATAAATCAGTGGTGTATGATTCCTCCACCAACTGGCACTTTTTGGTTATGTGGAACTTCTGTCTACAGCATCCTACCCAGCCAATTCAACGGCAGGTACACCCTGGTTTATGTTCTACCAGCTATCATAGAAAATACACACTCCACTCCAAGCTCTCCACAGTTACATGATTCAGCTCCTTCTACCAACAAAGATGGCTGCATTCCAGGACTCACTTGTGTTCAAACATGGTGGTCAAGAACTCTTGGAGCCTTAATCCCATCGTATGGTGTTATGCAGGCTCTCGATCAAGTCAGAAGCCTGTCGGATTCTGTACAGAAATTGGCCAATGATACGGCTTTGGCCCTGGGCAACATCACAAACACTCTCGCTTCGCACAAGATAATGATCTTACAGAACAGAGTAGCCTTGGATTACATTCTTGCAACGCAAGGGGGAGCCTGCATCATTATCGGCCCTGAGTGCTGCACCGGGTTAATGGATCCAACAGAGAACTTGAACAAAATCCAACAAGACATTCTTGATCTTTCAACAAAATTACACCAGATGACTGGAGACAATTCTTCATGGTTCGGAAACTTGATTGGTAAACCCTGGCTGTGGATTAAAGAAATAGCAATTCTGCTGTTATTTCTCCTATTGGCGTTCTACGTATGCTTCCACAGTATCAAGTGTTTCATTCAACAAATGACTCACACCTCGCACGAGAAAATAACTGGTCCAACCATAAAAGAATATTACCCGTAAGATTTCACGGACCCTAAGTGCATGTTTGTTTCTGTGTCAACATGCAATTACAGAAAATCAACACAGAACATATGCTATGTGCCTGTAACTTTGTCAAGTTACAAGAATGAACTTTTAAGTGTTTAAAATTGTATTTTGTGAGAGTTATTTTAAGAACTCTCTAAGAGGGGACTGTGGAATATCAAATTTAATTTACTCTTTAATGCAAGTCAGCTTTAAGTCAGCTGTCTAAACATTGTAATAGTCAGGGGTTTTGTTAGTCTTTGATCTTCAAACTAAGAGTTGAACTGTGTGTGAATGTTACATAGTCTTAGTTCTGGTGACCATTTGTTGTTTATACCATCTTTGATCTTCCAACTAAGAGTTGAACTGTGTGTGAATGTTACATAGTCTTAGTTCTCGTGACCATTTGTGTTTATACCATTTGGGGAAGTCAGTTGGGGGTAATTGCCTCTATTGTCTTTAAATGATTAGATTTAGTGGTCATCCCTAACTAAGGCTGTGTGCATGGTCAGCACCATTAAGGACAGCCCACTGAAATGCCTATAAGAAAACCATGTAAAGTTAAGTTAGTCAGACTGTTTGGAAGAACTGCAGCAACGTCCTCAATAAAGAATAACTTCTTGAACGTGATCCCAAACGTCTCCTGGTTTTGCTGAAAAAGTTTACAACACTATATAAAATCATCCTACACAATGTAAAGAACATTCTGTGAAAATATAACCTTGATATCTTTAATATTGACTGAGTAAGGCCATGTCAAAGATTTGCTAAAATTCAGGCTCAGAAAATCATATTTTTGAGAAATTCCAGTTTAAAAATAGGTTATTTGTTAAAACTGCAACACATTTGATCCATAGTTATCCTGCATATGTGCCATATAACACATTAAAGCTGAGATTCTCCCCTTTTTAGTGATATATGACACATCAGTGGAAAAATTCTTAAAATTTTGTAAAACAGGTCTATTTATTATGATGTGCATGTCCAAAAAGCTAAAAGCAAAAAACATTGAAACGAATGGGGGTACCACAAGAGCTTGATCGTAGCAACAATTACCATGTCAATTCAGTGGAATGATTTGTATAACTTTATTAGTAAAATGCAATATCAGTGAAATGTCAATAATATATCAATTAAATAACATAAAATTTCTCATTCTCTGAAATTATCATTCTCGTACTGGCCCACGATGTAACACTGAGTAAATCTGGAGTAAAAAAAATAAAATAAAAATAAAATACAATTTCAAGGGATAGTTTACCCAAAAACTACAATTCTGTCATAATTTACTCACCCTGATGTTGTTCCAAACCTGTATGAGTTTCTTTCTTCTGCTGAACACTAATTTTTTCTGAAAAAGCAAAGATAATTTTTTTTTCAATTCAAAGCAAGATACCTAAAAACATGATTGCGTAACATACAAGAATGGGAAGTGGGTTGAATTCCACATTTAAAATGGATAATGAAGCATTTTATATGAAAATATCAGAAAATATTTTTTCAGTTTAGTCAGACTGGATCTGATTAATTGAGGGGAGGGCATAGGAACAAGAAACAGCCTATAGGTGGTAAGCAGACTTCAATTCAGAGTGTAATGAAACAAATAAACATTATGCCATAAACGTAATTAATTTAAACTGACACAATCCCAATCAACAAATGTAATAAACATTTAAATCCACTATTTTTGCATCACAGATATGTGTTAGCATTACATTGGCTGGACACTGACAGTATACATTTACATATTTAGCATAAAAAAATAATAACAAAAACTTACCGTCAAATTCCTCATCAGTTTCGTCAAAGAATGTGTCCTGTTCATCATCACAATCATCCTCCAGAAAATAATCTGCAATAAAACCGGTTAAATCATAATTTGGGGTAATTCCACCGAGATTAATATCAAGCAAGCTGTTTAAGCAAGCAGCTATTTTCCATTCCTGCAATACTTCGGTGTCGCCGGCGAAGCCATGGCCATGTCAGATGTCAAAACAACGCATTAACGTTACCATCCAGCAAATAACACGTAGCAGGCCAAAAAAGTCCTTAAAATAAGTTTATTATTATTGGCAGAATACTAAGATACAAAAGAAATAAGCAGTTCTTAAAATATTGGCTATGACAAGAAAAAATCACCACAGATCTAAACACGGCTTAAATCTCTTCTTTTTTTTTCCGCTCGCGGATTGATATTAAAGTCTGTTTTTACTCTTTCTAATAGAAAAGACACAGAAAAGAAGTTCCTGAACTGAATGATATACGAATCAGCAGTGTTGTTGCGCTAAATAAACCCAGAGACGATTGAAATCAATGTTTTGGAAGCCCACGTCCGTTTTTTTGTTTGTTTGTTTTTTTTGCGCAAAAGTATAACGTAGTGTCAATAAAATCATTAATTTCAGTATTTATCATGTTATAAATGAAAATGTAAGTATTGCATCTCAAAACCATTGGTATAATCTATCATTTACAGCAATAAACACACATGGCCTATTTTTGTCATTTTTATGGCTATGACTACTTTGACGCTCGTTAACTAATTCGATTCTGCGACTTTAGCTGGGGTTTCACAGGCGGGATCACATATATCTGACCACTAAATGCCACAATTTAGTAGAATCACGAAGCTATAATAGAGGTCCATGTACAGTAATAAACATCACTTAAGGGGCTTTCACACCGGAGGAACCTTTTCATAGTTCCTAGAACTATTGGCAGAAGTACCCAGATTTTGGTGTGTTTCCACCGCAGGAACTAGGAACAATTTTAGTTCTAGGAACTCTTTTGGAAGAACTAATTTAGCTCCTACTTTAGAGTAGGGTCTAAATCAGCACTATAGAAACTATCGTGACGTTAGTGTACGCCGATTGGCTGAACGCATGCGAAACACCAGCACCCGCCATTTAAAAAAAAGCTGTGAACGCACAGACTATAGCCTATATATTTACTCCAGAAACTAACTCTACGAACATGTAAAACGGTTATAGATGGGCCTCTTAACCTTTACGCTGAGGTGAAAATCCAACGCAGCTTTGAGGGGACCAAGAGAAACATGATTATGTATTTCTGCTCAGCTAGCAACACTGGACATCAACCACATGGCATACGCTAATAACTTTTCATTACTGTATACTTTCTATGTATGACAGTTCTGTCTAATAACGTGTTAGACAGTCTTCAGGTCAACTGGGAAAGAATAAACTCGCACAAGGGTTGAGGATCTCTTTTCTAGTATGGAGATGGTCTCGGTCCAGCGCCTCTCTCAGATAGAAGTGTGTCAGCTCAGTGCTATTCAAGAAGTGAGAAAGGGTCCCACTGAAACTTTTTCAGAGGTTCCTGGGGCATATGGCAGACGCAGCCACATGGCTTCCTCCATATGAAGACCGCTTCAGCACTGGCTTCACGGCCGAGTCCCGAGGTGGCCGTGGCAGAGCGACACGTTCCGTGTGATAAACACCCTGGCCTGTCGCCAAACTCTCAGCCCATAAACAGACCTTTCGTTTCTCCGGGCCAATGGCTCCTAGAACAAGTGTCCACTAATACTGGCTGAGGGGACACGTATAAAGGGCATACAGTAACAGAGGTCTTGGCGCCCTTCGACTGCATTGGCATCTATTGCCTCGAGTTGCTTACAGTTTCCTCGCTTCGAGACACCGCTGCTCAGCGAGCATGTACTGGTCTGAAAAGACAACACTGTGACTGTGGAGCTACGCTCCCCTCGCATGTTGCAACTCACCCACCACCTCCTCCTTGGAGTCACAAGCCTCACGACAACCTCTGGTCCAGATAGAGTGGAGACCCCAGCAGGCCAGCTGTTTGGGACCACTTTGGGGCCACACAGCTACATCTGTTGCCCCTCCGGACTCGTCCCTCCACCAGTTGTTTCTTCTCCTGTCTGAGTGGATATCCCTCGACACAGAAAAAACTCTGGCCACAGCTGGCCCTGGGGCCCCCGCAGAAATGCGTTCCCCAGTGAGCCTTCTTGCACTATGGTGCTAAAATCAGGAAGAGATGGAGCAGGTCCTGATAGTTGCCCCTTATTGGTCCAACCGACCTCTCCTCGCTACAGCCTTCCTGACTCATTCCTCTGGGTACATTCTCAGGGATGGGGCATGATGGCACCCGCGTCTAGACCTTGGAGAGTTCCAGGTCTGGTTCTACAAAGAATGGGACGCGGAAGTTCTGGTTACTACCGCAAGAGTTTTTTATGCCGTAGAGACCATCACTTCTGTGAGAGCACCTCTTAAAAAAGAGGCTCGTTCCCCCTTAGAAGTGGAACCTAATGAGGGCTGTCTCCTCCACCTCAAAATGTTGTGGCCTCTGCGTTGATGCACATCATGATGCAGTGGATACAAATCCGTGGGAAGTACGACTTGATCATCAGGTTCCTGAGGGGAGCAAGGAGAAAAGAAATAACCTCCTTGCGTCCCCTCTTTACCCTCTTGGGACTTATCTCTGGTGCTACTGCACTGCAGAGACCTCCCTTGAGCCCTACAGGCAGTGAGTTAAAAATTCTGTTTTTAAAGAAACAGTTCTCCTGCTTGTTTGGTCTCTATCTAGAGGGTAGGGACTTGCCCGCATTTTCAGTCAACGAATCGTGCCTGGAATTCGGGCCGGCTAACTCTCATGACTCCTGAGACCCCAGCCTGGATATGTGCCCAAGGTCCCTACCTCTCCCTTAATGGGACCAGGTGGTGAGCCTGTAAGAGCTTCCCCGGAGGAGGCAGACCCAGCCCTGGCTTTTTCTCTGTCCGACCGCATCAGTGCGGTTATACATGATCAGAATGCAAAGCCTAGACCTTAGACCAGCTACGTCTGTTACAGAAACCAGCAGAAGGGAAGGCTGTTTCCAAGCAGAGGTTGGCCCACTACATGTGGTTGCCTTCATCTTGGTGAGAAAGTTTCCCAAGATGCACGTGCGGTGAGCTCCTCCTAAGCGAAGGTATTGCTCCCTTCTAGGCGTTGACACAGAGTGCCTCACTGAACAGATGTTAAATAGAGTTGGGGGCTGGGCGACATCTATACACGTTCGCTAGAGAACTAGCCTATGTGTCGAACTGTTGCTTCCCGTGGGCTCCCTTCACATGAAGCCAGTTTCATTGTAAGCACGGTTCGAAGTGTCGCTTGCTGCGCCATTCCCCTCCTCTGGACTGGATACGTGTGCAATTCTTGCTCCACTGAGTTCCCCTTATTAGCCAAACCCTGTTGAGTTCCTCCATACCCTTCGGCAATGGACGTGGCGGAACGTCCGAAGCCAGGCCTATCACTCGTGTGCACTGGTGGAACCTGTGTTAGGCTGGGTCCATATGTTGTGATCGCTACGGCGATCCCATATGTGTATTCTTTCATGGTACGGCTCCCTGCGGCAAGCCCGTGTCTTCCCTCGTCACTGTTCGGTTGATCCTCCCCCCTGTTATAGGGTGGAGTAATCCCAGTGACATTCCATATGTTGTTCTGCTGGTCATCCGCTCAGTCTATATGTGTATACTCCACATGTCACCTCCCTTCAGGCAGGATGTGGTTTCTGCAGCGTCCCTTCCTGCCATTGAAAAAAATTCTCACCTCTCAGGTTCTGTCCATTTTATTACGAAATTCAGACAATAAATACCGTTTTGGCGCTTGTAAATGTGACGTGACAGATCGCTGTAGCGCCTCAGTTCAAGTAAACCGATCATCTGTTACCTCTTATTTAAAGATACAGTACAACTTACCGAAAGTTATATATGCCACATAAATAATATCGATCAATCAGTGTTTTTCAGCCACGGAAAGAGGTCAATAAAACTGCAGGAAAACAATTATGTCACAGAACGTTACATTTACCTCGGGAAAGCCATTTAATGACCATAGCACGTTAGTTGACTAGAAAAAATAGCTATAGAGAGGAGTATTTTGCTAAATATGTGCACTATATTACATATTTATTATATTTTTACTTGTGTCGTTACATAATTGTTATTATAATGAAAACCGCATTATATTTAATTTAATTTAATTTGTTATTTTTAACCTTTAATAATACCAGCTGATAGAGCTCTCTGTATGTTTACAGCATTATGTGATATATATTTTTTCTTGAGAAAAATTAACATGTAGTCTATCTACTGTAGCCTACGTAATATTTATCCAAAGAGTCAATATTGAATCAAGATTGAAATCAAATCCCAAGAACTGAATTGAAATCATGAAAATTGTGTTAAGCAATAATACAAAGAGTAGCCTACCAGTCATTGTACCATGTAAACATAACATGTTGTCACTAAACTTAATAAAATTCTACAATTACACCTATTGTGATGCAAGTTGTTGTTTTTTACATCCCCCCCAATCCATCCGTTTCTCTTGTGCAATTAAAATATTGTGATAATACCGTATACCATGATAAAAGCTCAAACAATTAATCGCAGCATGACAATTTGATACCGGCACATGCCTAAAAATAAATAAATGAATAAATATATATATATATATATATATATATATATATATATATATATATATATATATATATATATATATATATTGCTACTGCAACTAAAAAATTAATGTAGGATCAGTAATGTTTTTGTAATACTTAATATTGATACTTAAATTAGTTTGCAGTGGCATACTATATAATATATACTATATAATTACTATATATATATATATATATATATATATATATATATATATAGTAATTCAGGAAAGGTTTATCAGTCATATTTGCAATGTGTCAGCCTAAAGTCTACATTACTAGCAGACATACATAATTTATTTTTCAAGCTATGATTATGTATGCTTAAGAGAAAATTCAAATAAAAAGATGCATAGTCAAGCAAGGATTTTACTAGAAATAAACATAAAACCTACATTAACTCTTATTTGTCACCAGATGGAGCCATTGGCTTTAATTAAATGGCTTTAATTCAGCACCAACATCAAACCCCATTTTCAGAATAGAAATGAAAAATTCCATACTCTCTCTCTCTCTCTCTCTCTCTCTCTCTCTCTCTCTCTCTCTCTCTGTGTGTGTGTGTATTATATTCTATTTTTATAGTGGCTTCTGGTCATAGCCGTCTCTCTATAGCAGGAGTATTAACATCCAGGAAAGGCGTCTTAGACACTGTTGTGTCAGATACTGTCAACAGTTCTAGTAAAACACCTCCAAGCTAAAGACCTTGATGTATGACTTTGAACAGGTCACCAGCAGTATGACATGATCTTAAGGATCAGGTTTACAAATAAATGAAATAACAGTGACAACCGAAAGCCAGATATGCATATCAACCCCTTCAACATTAAATGTGTATAAACCTGTGCTTATAATACACAAAATACAGATTACAAAAGTACATTCTATAAAGCACAAGTCCTGTAGATGCTCTCCAGATCAGAGAGGGCCATCCAGAGCCTTTCATACGACATGCCATATGATGCAGTATTATTACATTGTGACCCAGATGAAAAAAAAAAAAAAAAAAAATGTTGCCCAGAGGTTTGCTCTTTCATCTTAGTTCAGGAATTTGGATTTTGATACTGAAAAAAAAAAAAAAAATCTTTTGCAGAAATAACAATAGGCACAAATGACACAACAGTTGATATGCAGTAAGATATTAGAGATATAAAATACATGTGGATAGTGTTGGTTTTAATAAAGACTAATAAAGTGAGTCACTCTTTTTACTGTTCGTTCAACATGTCTTCTTCTGTAAAACAACCAGAATACAAAAATATGTTTAGAGCTCCATCTAGCGGCCAAAAAGGAAAAACTTACATGAGACACAGCTTGATAACTTAACAGCTTAAACCAAATTCAACACACAAGCTTAATATAATTATTCTGGTAAGAGTTTATTTTCAACAGATAGCAGCTCAGATCCTTTGATGAGGAATGTTTGGATTAATGATTGCAGACTTTGGCAAATTTGAGCACAGTTAAACTACACTGGGGAAAAAAGGTGAAATTATTATGAGATGTTTGCAAAATGACCTCATACTTTCCTCAACTAAGAATGTAGTTTAGCTTGGTGTAATGAGTCTTCATTCCATGGAATCTTAATTGGTTACTGTGTAACCGTATTGCCGTGTGTGAATTAATGACTGTTTTTTAGGAAATCCAGAAACAGGTCAATACTAAAGTCATCTAAAAGCATATTTCCATGTCACCAGAATAAATTCTTTGTGATTCTGAATTGTAGATGTTAAAGCATTAAATAGAGTCTTTCCTTGCACCAAAGAATTTCAGAGCATCCAGAGCAAGTGTCTTCAGTTGCCTAGCAACAACAGCCCCAGTAAGGACCGACCGTGTGATGCTGTCTGGGTTTGTGAAGGTAATTCAGGGGGCAATGATTTTAAAATAGGTCCATTGTGGGTGGGACCTGAACTTTACATAATTATTGCTGTGAGCTAGAACTCCCCATTTAGATTGGATGCATGTCAGAGTGATAGAAATATGATGGCATTGACCCTAAAAGAGCAGTTTAATCAATCGACCCCATCTTTGCTCTTGTAACTTTCGAATTTTGTGCAGAGGTTGTCAAGCTCTCTTAGTCTTTTGGGCCCGATAATACAGAAGTACATCACGTGGGTTTCATATCCTCTAGAGGTTTCTGAAAGTCTCTGAAGCCGATCATTTGTTTGCTCTTGGTGTTTTGCCATCTGTTTTAGCAAGATCAAAGTGATGCACATACAAAGCAAAGCATGTCTTTAAACCGGAGGACGCTTTGCATGATGTTTTGCATTAAAATGGTTTACCTCTATTAAAGGGCATATAATAAAATGGCCCTCGGCTATATTTTTCCTCTTACATTTCCAGATTTTCCTGCCTTACTGAGGCTATGCTCTTTTAAAACAATTCCACACTGCCTTCAGCAAATCACCTTCTCTTTCAAGCCTCTCTCCATCCCCGTGCTTATTAAACTTTCATGGCTGATTTTTTACTTTGATAGCATATGCATATTGTATGGGAGGTGGATGGAAGCAGGTTTCACCGTGCGACTTGACCGGTCGCACTCGCTCGGGTTTAAGCTTTGCACTGTGTCACAACTGCTTCATGTCAGTATTGTAACATGACATGAACATTTGGTTGTTGTGCTTTTCCAGGGTTTGTGGTGATTTGTAAAAGATTAAATGCCAAAGTGATGTTCAAGCAAATGTATTGGACAAACATTTTGTTAAGCTATTTGACGGTGGTGAGTTGAATTACTGTTACCATGTTTACTTTTCAAATAGAAATATTCTCCATATTTCTGATCGTTTTTCAACACCTGTCGTCTTTCCGTGATGAAATAAATCCATATGTGCATATAGTACAAGAGTTATTCTAGCAGACTGGGGGAATTTATGACTGCAAATGTTTGGTGCTATTATAAGCTCAATCAATTTCTTGCTGTAAAACTTCATGTTGTAGTAGATATTACATCACTAAGAAGTGGCAGTAAGACTTTGCCAAGTAGGACATGTTCCTGAATCAATTTCTCGTTTGTGCTGAAACAGCATTCCTGACTTGTCCTGACCCTAACCCATTAACTACTCATAGAATCTGATTTTATTTTGATAATGTTGTAGCGTCTGGACCAATCAGACACACACAAATTATGCATTATATTTAATATAATAGAATGGCCCAACAAAGGCCTGTGAAACTTCCCCCAAAACTAACATCACAAGTGAAGCTAACACACTGGCAGAACGCGGTGTCCTGTTACAGGACACACTGAGACTGATGAGAGTTTTACGACCCCAAAAAGGAATTTGCAGAGGGCTGTGACGCTCACTTAATTCTTGCTGAGGATTTTAAATAAACCATGTTAATCCTATATATTCTATATATAACCAATATATATAAACATGTATCTAATTTTCTCATCTAATGATTTTCCTTTTATGTGGTTTGGCCTTTGTATTCTTGTAAACTTTTGGGATTAATGTTTCAGACTTTGTTGCATTCTATGGTTTAACAAAATCATATGTGTGGCATGTTTAGTCTCTATAAACTCCAATCTTTGTCCCCCATTTGTTAATTTACATTACATTTTGCTAACTTTGTGACGCATTAAAAGCGTCTTAAAGATTCTTGTGTTAAACATCCAATCAAATTACATGTTCAAAGGCCTGCTTGAACAATGGGTCGTAAAGAAATTTCCCTCCAAAGGAAAACACTTCTTATTGGCTCACACACGTCCAGAGGGTGTGACATCTTCACGCTTTAAAAATCACTGATCACAAGATCAGCTCTCTCTTAGCTCTCTCTAGCTCTCTTAGTCCCTTTCTGGAATCCTGATGTGAAGATGATGCTGAACTAGAAGTTTTCTAAGGACCCTCCAAGTTTGTGCCAGGCTGCGGCCTTGTCTTTCCATTCACCAAAGATACTCTGACTCCCACTGGTTCTCTCTCATCAAGACCACATCAGCAAAGATCAACTGGAGCCTCAACAAATTGCATCAGGACAGTGTAATTCAAATGGGTGAAACATGCAAGTATCAAACTTAGTCTCATTATCTGATACATTAAGTATCCTTACCCCTTTTAAGGAAGGGCGTGTTAGAGCTAAACTGATGGTTTGCTCAAGGCTGTTGATCTGCTGAACTCCAAACAATGCTATAACTTCTTGCTTTCCTGTATTCTGCTTCAGCTCTCTTTCTCTTGGTAAACTGTATGCATGTATGTCCGTGTATGTTAGAGTAGTTTAAGTGTTTAGTCTAGTTAATAAAATCTTGTTCATGTCACATGTAAAGTTGTCTGTGTCTCAAGCTCATAACTGGAGTCACTAATCATAGTTTTTGTCTACTTGCACTTAGTAGTACGGTAAATTAAGAAAGACATTTCCCATGCCACGGAAACGTACATTTCTTAGAGTTAATAACACTGAGTGTTCACGGGACAAACAGGTTAATTGATTGTAATATTAATTTACGACATTAAGTTAATTATAACTGATCCAAATATTCATAATCAATTATAACCAGTTATTATTGATTATGAATATTTCATAGAGCTAATTTGCTACAATGTTGATGATTTGATATTGATCAAGCACCTGCCAACCCTGAACCTAACATGTCAGCATGACATCATTAACCTAATTCATTTTAAAGGGGACATATTATGAAAATCCGATTTGTCCGTGTTTAAGTGCTATTATTGGGTCCCTGGTGCATCTACCAACCCAGAACACTTGAACAACCCAGTAACTTTGTTTTGGTAAGCCTTTCTCTGCAAGCATGTCAAAAAATAAGCAGATCAGATTTTGCTCCCTTTCTGACGTAAGAAGGGGATCATTGTCACAGTTTGGGTTTTGTTTCTTGTCATTGTCATGTTTCTATGTCTTGCCATGTGATTCCCTGTTTGTCATGTGATCCTGCCATGTGTCTTGTCATTGGTTAATCGTCTGATCGTTAATCGGACAACAATCTCATGAAAGTGCGTATCAATAGCACGAATTGTATTTATCGCGCAATTTATACACAAAAAAAGAGTTTTTACGTGCATATGATACGCAGTTTCCGCGTGCATATGATACGCACTTTATGGCGTGTAATATGAGCGCACTCCACACTACTAATCCTACCCAAGGGGTTTACAGTGCGTATCATATGCACTTATAAACTCTTTTTTTCGCGTATAAATTGCATGATAAATACAATCCGTGCTATAGATACGTTAAGCACATGTGTAAAAAGTTATTATGTTTTATTTAGCAAGCCTGAAACCATCTCGATCATAGATAGAAAAGATCATTTACAGCCAAAACAGGCAATTTACTAAGGAAATATATGTTTTAAAGCTTTTTAACAGAGGCTGAGCCAATAACCTAGGACTAGTTTTGTGAAAGTTGGTTTTTGAAATAGTCTTCAACATTTAACCAACGATTCGATTGACAGTGGCGGTCCTAGAGGCAAAGTTGCCCAGAATGAAGAGGTTCTACCATGCGGTATGAATGTCGTTGGGCTTGTATGAAAAATTGTGTGATATACTATCTGTTACACATGTGAAAAATGTGAAGGCGCCCTTGGTGGCTGATTTCTTTCGAATTTTTCACAGACCTTTAGGGCTGTGAGTCAAACAGGCCCAGTGAGTTTCGTTCCGATCGGCCTCCGTTAACCTTGTCTGACAGCCGCTTTCTGACAGCCAATTTCATTGGCTGACGGCAGCCGTGTTTTTAGAAATACGCAAATGTCTTTGCAGATAATCGCGGCACCTTGGACAAAGAAACCACATGCCAGTTTTCAAGTCAATTGGACTGACAGTTGCATAGCTTTCTTTTTTCACTTTATGGTGCCACCAAGTGGCCAGTCACACGTCCTTTTTCACGAGACCACAGACCGAGCCCGTAAATAGGTGTACCAAGTTTGGTAAAATTATCTAATTCCATTCAAGAGGGATAGTCATTTAGTAAAAGTGGCCACGCTGACTTTGAACGCTTTGGCGTCCCTTCATGGACGTGAATCAACTTTTTTTCTTTTGGATAATTATTGACAATCAGACTATTGAGAATCTTTCTGCACTGGTTTGGTTCAGATCGGGCGCAAAACCTAGGACTAGTTTGCAAATGAAGGTTTTTCGGAAAAATCCCAAATACCCGAGAATTTCACCAGGGTGACAATCGAATCCGAGACGTTTTGTTCGTCTTCAGCCAAGGATTACAACTACAGTATATAAAACACTTGAGCCTGTGACGAACGGATTAGGAGTTATGAGCCATTACATACTCTTGATGGCTGCAGCGCCACCATAAGGCCAGCGGGGCGGGGCGAGCTGTAGATGTCCCGAGTTGTAGACGGGATGAGTACTACCATCCCTCAAATTTTCAAGTCTCTACGACTTACGGTTAGGTCTGCCTGAGCACTTTTAGTGGAGAATGCTGATCCTTGGAAATTCGGACAATTACAATAAGGTTTCAGCTTGAACCAAGTACACTTTTGTTGTTGTTGTTGATTGTTTTACATTAAGAATTATGTTACATAATAAAAAAAATATATATATATAAAATTTCCCAAAATCCAGATTAATTGCAAAAAAGAACCAACAAAGATTATCAAAATCACAGTAAACATCAGTTAAAATGTGTTTCCATCCATGTATTTGGATGCATTTGAAGAGATTTAGCTGGCACGTCTGTTGCAAAGACTGAAATGAGATGTGGGAAGAGTGTGATGTCGTGTCCAGGCGCTGTGGAGCCAATCACACGCAGACAGCAGCCGTGTGCAAGCACTCCTGCAGATGTTCCCTGATGCATTTTCACCATTCTCCCTTTCCCTCCTAAAATCACTTTGTCACATAGTAATGCATCATTTCACATACTGAATTTTTTAAATCTGAGCCTAGAAATCCTTTCTGAGCAAGCAATATCCATTAGGGGGAAAATTATTCATGTGATTCCTATCCATTATTTATCAGTTGATGAAGAAAAAGATGTCCTCCTCACTTTGTCATTATTGTTGTCATCTGAAGCCGCACCACAAAGGGCCGGATCCTCAATTGTCAGAAAGTTTCCCAGCAGCTCTGACAGAAAAGTGAGAAATGACTGCAGATTAGATACTGATAGGACTTCAGGTGTGCTCGAAGCAGAAAGGATTCAATATTGCAGGTCTTCTGGTCAATCATTATGTGCTACACGTGTAAGATTGCTTTCTCATGCAGTTCTATGATTATTGCATTTACAAATCAATCAGCATGTCATGATCACAATATCATGCAAGAGCATAGAGCAAGTAGCGAGACCTGAGATCAGTGTTCACGGTCTTCATGTGTTTGTCTTGTAGAATAGATGTGAGCTGATAAACATCAGGTGTCCATCCACCTAGAAGACTCTTTAGAAGCATATCATGGGTTCAAAAATGTAAAATTTCAAATCACGGATGCTAATTGGTCAATGCAATCCAGCGATGCTATACACACAATATAGAGACAGTTTCGATGCAAAACGTTCACACACTTAAATATACTCTGTAAGAAAATAGCAGCAGAAAAACAGAAAAAGGTCCTGGTAATTTTCTGCCAGGAGATTATCAGTTAAGCGTACAAATATTTCCCTTTCTTAACATAGTGCATAGGCCCTATTTTTACACACTTTTCTTAGAGTGATATATTAAAACACAACACTAAATATATGGTTAGCAAAATGTTATGGTCAAAATATTAATATATTAATATATATGCCATTAATATTAATGGCATATATATTAATATATTAATATTTTGACCATAACATTTTGTCTCAAAAAAAACAACAAAAAAAACTCTGTTAACAGAAGCAAGTGGCATGGAGAGTAAGAAGAGACATAACTTTTGACAAAACTGAGTTCAAATTCACCTTTTTATGATCCCATTCTTCATCCTTTTCCGATCACATATCAGCTCAGAGGCATTTCAAGTCAGCATGAAAGGGAAGTTGAGATGTCCCTATCTGAGTGAAAGGGCTTCTGGAACAAGAACAAGTGTAGGACAGGACTTGACATGAGCAATTGATTGGCTGTTTGGATGGTTGTGGTTTGCTATTGGTGGATGTGATGGGATTGACAGGTTGCTCCGCCCTCGTCATCAGAGCAGAGAAGAGATGCTGCAAGAGGGAGGGGATGTTATTCTGATTCAAGATTATGAGTGCACATGAATTTAACACAGTAATGATTTGTGTGGATAAATCATTTAAAATATACCTATAACTTAAACTGCCTGTGGGCTGATTTGTAAGTCTTTGAGGACACCTTTACTGATCAGCAGTTCTGTCAGGACCACTATCGTCAAATACAATTGCCAATTAGCATACAGTTTGGACTGTGGTATGGTTCTGTTCTGGGCAAGAACTCCCTGCGCGTCCATGCAGTCTAGCATGGATAAGAGCAGCAATAACCCCCCTTAGGCTAAACAAAACAGAACCAACATGAATGTATTGCAGATATCATTATGCTAATTTTTAATATTCTTAGGGTTAAGGGTGTAGGGGTGGGCTATGGGGATTGGGACAAGCAATGTGCCAATAAGGAAACATCCATACAGTATAATCAATGTATAATCACATACACTAAATCACATACGCTTAGTGCAAATAGCTTTTGCCAAATTTTGAAGATTTTAATCAAATATTTCATTTCAATTTTGCATCCTTAATATTTTTACTATGTTCATTTTCTAAAAGCAATAATGCACTCATGACTATGCTATGCTAAAAGACCCACATGTTCTTTCTGACCATTTCATTTCAATACCATTGGTATTATAAGGAGTCAGTCATCTCTTTGTTGTATAAGAGCTTACACTCTTCTGTGAAGGTTTTCCACTAAATCTGAACATGGCAGATGGGATTTTCTCCCATTCAGACACAAGAGCATGAGTGAGGTCAGGCACTGATGCTGGGCAATGGGGCTCAAAATCAGCATTATAATTCATCCCAAAGGTGTTCAGTGGGGATCAGGTCTGGACTTTGTGCAGATTAGTCAAGTTCTTCCACACCACATCGGCATTCAACACCATGGACCTAAAAGAAACCTCTACGAACTGTTGTGCTAAATTTGGAAGCCCAGAATCCACTAGAATGATTCGCTCCAATGAGCCAAACCAAACTTGTTAATTTGAAGGCTTTGGGAAATGTGTTGTAAATTGTGATTTTAGTAGGCTATCAGTGTATTACATCCTTCTTGTTGTTGCTTAAAAACATAAATGCATCTTGATGCATTGAAAATAGGATGAGAAAACAATGCCAACCACAATAAAAAGCCTCTACAACAGTCGGACCGCACTGCAACCTGCAGAAGCAGCGCTAGTTGGGAGCGCAGGAAAGCCAGTATTGTGTTAACGGTTCCTGCCTCTCTCGTTCTGTTGCTCGGTGACAAAAGGAGCAGATGGAGGCTTTGCAGGTGGGAGAGTCTGGAACTTCTGTTCCTGGGGACACTGGAGAAATAAAGCTGCGAGTCTATCTGAATATCGCCCTCGCTGTGAGCTTTGCTTCTGATGGTGATAAATGTATACACGCAGACTCTTGCACAGCTGAACAGATTGACAGACTGGGACGCCATTGAGTTTGGACTCATTGGAATCATGTTCTTGGAATCTTGTCTTCTCATTATATAGGTCAAAACAGGATTATCGTTGAATAATGGCTTAAATTTCAGTGCAGTTTCAATTTAAATGATGGTTTTTGAGTTCTTTTGGTCCTTGCATTATTATGATGAGTGTCTGTTTGGCATGTTTTCTCATTTCCTGTCTCTTACTACTTCACCTTTGTTTGTTACTTTCTGACTTTGAAAATGTTTCTCCAAGTGTAATTAATAATTCATTCAGTGGCTTCTTTGATGTGCTTCTAGAAGCTGTATTTTCTCCTAACCCCCACGATACCTCCCAACAGTCCACGCTTCACCTTGCACAAACCTCTATGCTCTCCATAACAATGACCTCCTCTCAAAACAGAAATACGATGTCTTATTTATAGATTGATCAGAGTGAACCTTTAGCAGAAAAAAATATATACATTTACTGTACAGTATGTCTGATTCACTCTTATATTCAGTGACAACTTGTATTGGTAACAAAGATCTAACTTAAAGAAATAGTTTGAAAATGCATTGCACCCTGTTCAGTGACATTGGCAAGTTGCATTGTGGAAATCCATCTGGTGGCACCACAGGACATTCAAACTTCCACATATCCAAATGTGACTTTATTTGGTTACAAGACATGCACACCAAGGGGGTCGATAATGCTATCTGCTCATCTCAGTTCATATTCATCTCAATAGCAGCTGCTCAGCTGGCGTGGACCCCCCAGAGGAGTGCAACCTCTTTGCTGCTATCTTTTGTTTTTTTGGACCAATCATCTGAGCCATAAATGCTATGTGACTCTGTGAATCACTCTGGACCTGCACGATACACATGGTAACCATGACGGCACCACAGTAACACACACAGTCTTAAACTGTTAGCTGTCACTAACGATTATTTTGGTAATTGAGTAATTGGTTGATTATTTTGATGATTAATCAAGTAATCTTTTTTTTTTTTGAGTGGTGGTAATAAAAATAGGCAATAGCCTTTACAATGACTTAAAATACATATATAATAACAATGAGGCAATAATAATTGGTTCAAATAAAGTAATCATAATCAACTCATGTACATTGCACATTATAACAAATGTAACGTAAATAAAGCGGCAGTTACGTTTATACTGGACTTTTTTGAAAGTTAAATTCAAAACAGGGTTCACAACTTGTCTAAATAGGTTCACCCTGGTCTATTTATGTACATAACTACATAAAATCACATCTTAGTAAGATAAGTCAACATTTGACCAAGGATCCATCTGTTGTATCCTTCATTGCCCAGGAAACAAAGGGCGCATTGAGAGGAGCCTTTGATTGTGAAACAATCAGCCTTCGAATGCAGCCTCTGAATTGGGATGTCAATTGACCAATCAACATTTAATTAAATTAGCCACTTCTTTACGATGTTACAAATGCTATAGCCACTTGAACAAGAACATGTGGACATCAAAACATGCAAACTTAGAGCGAGGGTTTAAACTTTTATGTTGAAATCGCTATGAACAACAGTTCACATAGAAACATATCGATGTATTCTCCTGTGTTGGTGTAGGTTTATAAATGATTTAAGTTGCAAATCTGATGAAATGGCACACATTGCATTCCCAGATGAATGTTATAAGCAACCCAAACACACAGCATTTGCAGAGATGTACAGTAGTTTGTAAACTGAGCTGCTGAGATGCTCAGTGCATGTGAATGATAACAGTGCAACACTTTATGAAACACGAAGCGCAGCAGACTTCATATGCGTTCCCAAATGCATGCTATTGGAAACCCAAACTAACAGCACATGCAGAGACTGAGTTTGTGTGGAGCAGAACAAAACTGGTCTGAGAAGCTGGAAGAAATCTGCATGTAAATAATTATAAGTGCCGCGCTTCACTCTGAAACCCGGAGAGCATATACTTATTAGATTGAATTGCAGTCTTTGTGATTTCACAATAGCACTATGCTATATTATGCTTTTTTTAAATGGTTTTAAAATATCATGGAGCCTTAAACTAATAATGTGCTTCATTGATTCTCGTCCATGGAATGCGACACTTCCAATAGAAATGGCACTCAAGGATTTTTTTAATTGAGCACTCAAATTCTAGTGCACACACTATCGTGTATGGGGTCAATAATATTCTTTTAATACTTTTATTCAGGACACAAGGAAATATTAAATTGATCAAAAGTGACAGTAAAGACAGAAAAAGATTATATTTCTAACTAGATTAAAAAGTTTGTCTATTTCTATTCTATTTCTAATAAATGCTGGTCTTTTAAACTTTCTATTTAATGAATCCTGAAAAAAAGTATCATGGTTTCCACAGAAATATTAAGCATCATGTAACACAGGTTAAATAAAGGTAATTTAACTTATACACAATTTAGTGATATCATATTTCCTTAATAAAAGTCGATAAGAGATGAAAAAATTAAGAATATTAAAAAATATGCTAATTAATTCTAGATAAAAGCTCAGTGAAAACCAATGAGAGCTCTTTGCCATTCGCGCCATGGATGTCGACGAGCATGCGCGGTGACAGAAGAGACGAGCTTGATTCAGAGGAGCAGACACAATCTGATCGTCGTGATCCATTTTAGAAATTTTAGATTGAAAATCTTTGAAAAAGTATGAGAAAGTTTGAGATTTAATTAATTTGATGCATTCTGAATAAGAAGCCGACTGAATAGAGGAATACATTCTACTTGTTCACCGACGCCATTTTCTGATCACGCAGAAATTTTTCTGATCACTGTAGTTGAAGTGTGCCTGTGTGAGAGCAAAAGAAAAAAATCGATCACAAAGAGTTCACCGTCGCCATTGTTGGCTACGTGTCTGTATAAGAAAGAAAGCTATGGATTCAGAGACATGATGACTGCATGACCTTCTGTGACATCCTGTAGACTTAGTGTTTGATGGCGAGCCAGCCAAGTTTGTAGAAAGGGAGAAGACGTCACGTCGTGGAGAGGAGGCCGATATCCTTTCCTTGAGTTTCCAGTGTTACTCGTTGGAGCACGACAAATTTGATCTAAAGAAAATTTTTTTTTTTTTTGAGGGTGTATGGTCAACCACAACCCAGATTTGAGAGACATTGAAACATTTACGAGAGATACTTGAAGTTCTTTTGAGAGAGAGAGAGATTATACTCTCTTTTGTTATATCCTATTTGTTTATTTTCCTTCTGAGTATTGAACTATGTATGTATAAAAAAAGACAAGAGTGCACTCGTGGGGGAAATATTCATAGTCAGTTTGATTGTCTATTGTTCATGTGATCTTGTAATTTACTTTCTTTTATCTTATTAACTTTCTATTTTTTTTTTTACAAGTGAAACCAATTATATTTCTATTTCTAATTAAATCTTGTGTCTGTCTTTTACCTCTCATGATAACCCGCCATCTCCTTAGCGATCCCTAATTCTTCTGACGGAATTCAAATCTTATCTGTATTATAAAAATAAAAATAATCTACTAAATTACAGCTAATCCAGACAAGTGCTACAATCACAACTGTTTTCAACATTGATAATAATCAGAAACGTATCTTGGGCATCAAATCATCTTATTAGAATGATTTCTGAATAATCATGAAGAAATGATGCTGGAAATTCATCTTTGATCACAGGAATAAATTAGTTACATAGAATTACACATATTTTTTTTATCGAATAAATGTAGCCTCAGTGAGCATAAGAGACCTCTTTCAAAAACATGAAAAATCCTATACCAACCCCAAACTTTTAAAATGGTATATGCTAAAATATTAGCAGGGAAAAGAAAAACAAATTATGAGTGAATTATTCCTTTAATGCAAGCAGTTTTCATGTTTCCTGGATTTAGAGCTAATCAAACCCTATATCTTATTTTGTTTTCACTCTCAGGCACTTGGGAGTTATTATACTGCCTATAATAGTCTTGTTTCAGCAAAAGGAAGTTTTGCTTTCCTTTTATGCAGCGTAGGGAAAATATATCCCATAGCTGTTCTTAATAGTTTGTGTGAAGCCTCAGCCAATCAAATCACTGCTACCATCTAGTTATTTAAGAGTGACGGATTTATATTTGGTTATCATCATCAAAAGAACACAAACTGTTCTAAAAAAAACCTCAACCCTATATTGAACTCAGGGCCGGATTAACAATTTCCTGTGCCCTGGGCAACCAGACTCAAGGCCCCCCGTAGTTAGGGGGGTTCGGGGGCATGCTCCCCCGAGAAAATTTGGATTTCTCTGATCTACATATGTGCAATTTAGGACTTTTGAAGGCCAAAAATTTATAAGAAATAGGCTATCTTTAAAACCTTGTCATTAGATTATTTGTCAATACCTGCTCTCTCCTCATCTTCATATTTCTTTTTCTCTCAGTCTTCTTATCCTGGACTATTTCTTCCCCTCCTAAAGCTGAAATTAGTCTTTTCATTTTCGTCTGTGTCAGTGACGAAAGTAAACATAGGCTCAACTGATATTTATACGTTTTATGAATCATTTTCTTAGACAAGCATTTCACAAATTAGTAATCGCTGGCGTTCAGCGGGGAGGGAGGAAAGTCTGCGTGAACCCGCGTAGATGCAGTTTATGCAGTGAAGACTGTAAAGAGTTTGATAACTTTATAAAATTTCTGTGTATTTCCTCCTACCTGTCAGGGCCCCTTAGATGCCATGTGCCCCTGGGCAAGTGCCCAGTTGCCCTAATGGTTAATCCGGCCCAACTACATATCATTTGTGCTTATATTTAAAAATTAATGACATGACAACATTAGATGATATGATATACTGACTAAAGCAAACTGTTTTGCAAAAAAATATTTGTTTTAAACCACCTAGTAACCAATAATAGCTTTACTTCTCTCTTACTGTAACGCTGGAACCAATGATGATGAAGATGAAATAACATAGAATTGATTACGAGCGAGATTTAACAAGCCAAAATGCGAGACAGTGTGTCTTAACACAAACAACAACCGACAATGAACAGAACGGTGATAATTAACTTAAAGACAAACAGCTGTGATGAATGGTGTTAGCGTCCATGGTGACAGATTGTGGCGGGAAAATAGAACAAATGGAGACACATGTGATGAATGAAAACCAAAACAAACTGAACATGACTGTGACACTTACATATATGCATGTGGCAAGTTGAGCTACAGGAACAATATTTTACCGTCTGCGTTCAGCCCAGGTCAGTCTGGGGTCTTTTGCACGTCCCATTGTGCTGCAGTGACTTTGCATGCCTGGCTCTGTACATTAACCTTCAAAACAGCTCTAAATGCTCAGTTCTCAGGGTGAAAGCGATCTGCTCTCCGCAGAAGTGTATGCTGCAGTTTTTCTGAGGATGCTGGTCTTACTGCACTTTGATAAGGGTTTCACTGAGTAAACAGCAATGGCTGAATGTCTATCATTTGAATACAAACTAGATTTTTACATCTGAAGAAAAGTGTGAGTGGTGTCTTCACATGCAACTCTCACCCCCACAATGGTGTGTGTGTGGATTGCTGCCAGTGATGCTATATGTTTGAAAAAATATATACAGTATTAAATGACGTGAAATTATTAGCATGCAATGGTTGGTGGTTCATGATTCTAGGTGAGGAACATTTGCCTTTGTGCCCTTAGTATGAGCAATAGTGATACTTGCATCACAAATAGGGGCCTACCACACATTATATTAAATTAAATGATTTTAACACTCAAATACAGGTGTGTTTCTATACGAGGGGTCCCTGCATTCTGTGAGTACTTGCGGAATAAATTTTATTTCTTCTCTATATGTCTATGTGGTGTTTTTAATGTGCTTTAAGACAAACCATGTGCAAATTCATAAGTCGACAGCATTGCTGAGTATTTTCTCCTTAAAACTGCAGTGAACCGAAGACAGTCTCAAAAACACGCTTTGAAATCGCTGGTGTTTCTGACGTCACAAACTACCTTGTAACCAATCAGATCAACGTGTGATCGACAACGAGTGGATCTATGAGCCCCTGTGAGTGAGTGGAGGCGGGAATCATTTGCATATTCATGGAACCGCGTATACTAAATGAGACAAGGGTGTCGAGTTACATTCAATATATTTTAAGGCATGACAATTTTTTTTTCAAGGAAAAAACGTTTAAATATGTAATTTTGGTGACTATTATGTTCATTGTGTCCATTATTATTGTAATGTTATGTGCTTTGAGACATGAGGTAATTTAACGCCGTCTCTCTTGATGCTTTGCAGACTCTGTCTGTGTGTGTTCATGTGTTTTGAAGGAGGCGTGGCTTTGGAGACACTCTGAAGGGAGCGTGGGATCTTATCAGTGGTGGAAAGAGTACTAACAAATTGTAAAAGTATTGCTACTTAAAGGAGTCATAACCTGCAAATTTCACTTTTCCACGAGAATCAATGTATGTTATGATTGCATAATGATTATACACTGGCCGGGAAGCCGATATTTAAAAGTGAAGCGTTTGTTTACCTCAGGGTTTGTAAAATAGCCCACGTGCACGCGCACTCAAATACGAGATTTTGATTTCAGCCCCGTCTTGACGTCAAGACGGGGCAGGATATACCATATATGGACACCGCAGCAGGAAGCCCGCCCTTCCCCTCTCCCCCTCATATTCAGTTCAGTCGCGAAAGATGGAGAAACCGAGTGCACACGTGAGTTGCTCTGTGGTTGACTGCCAGAAACAACATGCAAATGTGTTTTCTATACCAAAAACGGACCAAACTATCAGGGACCAGTGGATAAAATTCATTTTTAATGACGCTGTCCCAGCAACACTTTCAACTGGCTTATTGTTCGGTGTCTGCGCTAAACATTTTACGCCGGAATCATTCACAAATTTGGGCCAATATCAGGCGAAGTTGGCCACGAAGCTCTGTTTGAAAAAAGGTGCCATTCCAACCATCCGGGACTTGCCTGAAATTGAAACGGTAAGACTGTTTTTATTGCTCTACTGTGTGTAACAAACAGCAGATAACTGCTAATGCGGCTATTGTATGTAACGTTAGCTTCAAGGTAAACACGGGGAATGGACTCGACAGCCGACAGCCAAAACATCGCATCAGATCTCGCGAGACAATAATGCCTTCAGAAATAAAGGTTTTAGGAGCTCTGTTTTTATTTTTTTTTCCACTTTTATTTTTTAGAAGGGCATGAAAGACTATAATACAGCAGTAGGTATCCAAATTAAGACTAGGTTATGACTCCTTTAAGTAATAATTTACTTGAGTACAAGTAGAAGTACTGAAAAATAATATGACTCAAGTAGAGTAAATAAGTAGTTTGCTTAAAAACTACTCAAGTAACTACATTACAAAATACTTTAGTATTATTTTTCTATTGTTACCCAAAATGGGGAGATGATAGCGATATGGAGCGCTAAACACTCTCATGTCATCTGTTTCATTCATACTGGAAGCCCAGTACACACTGATACATAACTCGTGCAGAAAGTACACAAGTGAGATTCATAGAAGCATTAAACTTATGATGTTTCAGGAAATATCTTATATGGATATAATAACATGCAAATATAGACGCTTTGACTGATGAAACATGAAAACAAACACATGATAGCAATAATATATCTGTGTTCATCAAGCTATCTCAGGTATTTTCATAAGAATGATGTATGTCTTTAAAGGGATAGTTCACCCAAAAACTAGCCCATGATTTACTCACCCTCAAGTCATCCTAGGTGTATATGACTTTCTTCTTTCAGACGAATACAATCAGAGTTTACAAGAGAGATTGTTTTATTACTAATTTTGAAAAGCAAGTCCGGGTAAGATCATTTGAATGTTTGGTTAACATGTTAAATTAAGCGCTCTTTTTTTTCCGTTCAACCGAAAATGTGCTGGGAGCCCACTATATCTATTGTAGCTAACAAACTACACTTTTACATGCATCTTATTGACAGATAAATCATGCAATCTTATTTCACTGTTGTTGAGGTTTTTTCAGCTTTGTACAAAGTTTGCTTCGTAAATTTAGTTTAACTGTATTGTTAAAGAGGGCGAGCTTTACCATTCAATTGAACTGTGTCCATGTTTTAAGACACTTACATTGTTCTTGCTCCGTCCATGCAATAACGGTGTCCATGTTATGAGCCGAGTTTTTTATTTACTTCAGCTGCTCAGTGCTCTGGTATTATCAATGGGATGACCCATTTCAGGAGTTGCCATAATTAAAATTTAAAATATGAGCATAGCTCACTTACATTCACTGAAATATTGAAATGTTAGCGATACTGATTCAAAACACAAGCGCCAGTGATTGAATGTCAAAGCTCGGTTTGAACGCCCTGTCCCACAGCTGTACTGGAAGTTTTGATTGGTTTTGCAACCAAAGTCAGACCTGTCTGTTGTTGGCTTAAGCGATTCAGATCTGTCTGTGATTGGCTGAACTGCTTCAGA
The DNA here is from genome assembly GCF_949319135.1 of Squalius cephalus. NCBI lineage: Eukaryota > Metazoa > Chordata > Actinopteri > Cypriniformes > Leuciscidae > Squalius > Squalius cephalus. Next base: position 5,752,572 of record NC_137135.1, on the reverse strand, counting down.
TCTGTCTGTTATTGGCTGAAGCGCTTCAGACCTGTCTGTTATTGGCTGAAGCGCTTCAGATCTGTCTGTGATTGGCTGAAGCGCTTCAGATCTGTCTGTTATTGGCTGAAGCGCTTCAGACCTGTCTGTTATTGGCTGAAGCGCTTCAGATCTGTCTGTGATTGGCTGAAGCGCTTCAGATCTGTCTGTGATTGGCTGAAGCGCTTCAGACCTGTCTGTTATTGGCTGAAGCGCTTCAGATCTGTCTGTGATCGGCTGAAGCGCAGGGCTCCACCGCAGTAGTGTCTGTCAAATGTCAGCTTGCACTGTTGCTCCGTCCGTCGGCACCTTTGTCAAAGTACTTTGTACTTTTGGTGAAAAATAAATGTAGAGAAGTTGAATACTTTATTTTCATTCAACTCAAGTAAAAGTAAAAGTACCACAATTTAATTATACTCAAGAAAGTAGAAAAAAATCGAAAAACCTACTCAAGTACTGTAACGAAAGTATTTGTAATAGTTACTTTCCACCAATGGATCTTATGCTTTCAAAACTAGCTCACTATTGCCAGCCTCTCTGAAAATCACCCACCCTAGGTCCGAGGGTTGGTTCGAGGGGTTTAGAAAAGGTTGACAAAATGTGACACCCCTGAAATCTGCTTCCAAGACTATTAGAAATTCATTAAATATGCATGTAATGACTTTACACCCTCCTAATTGCTTGTAAAACAATGATAAGCTGTAGAATAAATCTCTGACCTCACAGTTCAGGACTGGGCAACATGGAAATTGTTAGCTGGATTGTGGTGGGCAGCACAGAAGTCAATTTTGAGGCAGTCCCAGTCTACTGGATCCACCTGCGAAGACCTGCTCACTGACATTGGCAGGTTGCATTCTGGGAATCCATCTGGTGGCTCCACAGACAGGAGGAAACCTGCTAATTAGCTCTCTCTGTAAAGGGGCTGGGTCGAAGCGAATTCCCAGCTGTCATTAAACATACTCGGAAAGGGGGAGAAGGAAGAAAAGCACCAGGGATCCAATGCTCTAATTCCTCTTTTTAGAAGAAGAGAGAGCTGAGGATCCGGTTGTGTTTTGATACGCAGAACCTCTGTGAAACGCACCACAGAGTAAAACGCTGCTTCATTGGGATGTGTGTGCTGTAATGAATTGCTTTATTGTCGCTTTGTGCAGCTTTTGAAAGAGGAAAATCCCTTGGCGTCACCTTTGGCACACCTTCTTTTCAAACCCCCGCAGAGCCTCACGGAGACAGAAGGCTTGAAATCACATGAGGTACTAAAGTAGAGCACAAATAACACAACAAAATATGCAGAAATAAGCATAATAGCTCTCCGATGACTGACTTGAACAAACACACACCATAAGTGGCTTCAGTCATTTCGGAGTGAAACATAAAGGCCGGAAAAGCTCCACTTTGGCAATTAAAGCTCACACACTGAGAATTCTCAATCTCCGTTCCCTTTGAGATATTGTGTTTGCACACATGGCCTGCGCTAGCATTCTCATTCAATGATTAAATTACTGTTTTATCCAGGAAACTATAGCAGCCATTCAGATCCAAATGACTTTAATCTCAGCGTTCCGGTTGCCCAGTCACCGAGTCGACAGCGACTGATCGGAATTATAACGCTGAACACATTGCTGCATCCGACCAATCAAATGTGTCCTGAAATGAGAATTCTAGGATGCTCCCTACAAAAAACATAAAGCATTTGCAGTAAATATAGAAGAGGAGTGAAATGAAGCGGTCTGGATGTAACTGCATTCTCTTGAATAGCAACTTATCAAGAAAGAGTTATTTGTCATCAGGGCTTGACATTAACACCCGTCGACCCGTGTATTTCAGCAGTGGCGTGTAACGCAGTCACTACTAGCCATTTTGGCGGGATGAATTTTACAATATGTACATTTTTCAACTGTAGTCTTGTAAAAAGGCATCTCAAATAATAAACTAAGTGCAATGTAGTGTTCTCAAAAGTATAGATTTTTTGATACATTTCGATACTGAAATATCTGAAATGCTTCCATTACTCAATACGCAGAATAGATTACACGATCCCAGCTTCTCTTTCTCTCCGACAGCGAGTGACACACAACCCCTCCTCTCCTCTCCACCCCTCACATTCATTTGCTCCAGATGAATATTGTTGCTGTTACAAGGATTGAATTTTGGTGTGAGATTGTGTATTGAGCATCATTTTACTCATTCCCACAGCTTTTTTGCTCACACCCAAATTGCAGCACATAAAGCCACCTCTCAGTAATAAATTGAGTTCTTTTTCACTGTTTATTGCACTTAAACAGTCAAGTACACACAAAATAATGTCAAAATGCCGGTCTTGGTGAGTATTCACGTAAACACAGTCAGTTCTGTTTTAAGTGAATGTAAACAGTTGATAAAGAAAACACACGTGTAACAGATCCGTGCGTCAGGTCTTAAAGTGACAGCAGCCTAATATTCCTGCTGCCAAATTATGAGATAATATTAAAAATAGCTACAGTGCTGGTCAGAATTATTTGCCCCCTTGGTAAATATGATCAAATATGGCTGTAAAAAATAAATCTGCATTGTTTATCCTTTTGATATATATATTTTTTTTTTTTTTTAAATGCAAAAATCTAACCTTTTATTGAAGTAAAATAATTGAAAGTGGATGTAAAATCACATTATGAAATAAATGTTTTTCTCCTAAATACATCAGGAACAATTATCGGCCCCCTTTTATTAAATACTTGTTGCAACCAAAAATTATAGTTTTCTCTGAGTCTAATTATAGTAGACTCAGAGCTGTTATCTTGGAAAAAGGAGGTTGCAAAAAGTATTTAATAAAAGGGGGCAAATAGCTGTTCCTAATGTGTTTTGGAGAAAAAAACATTTATTTCATAATGTGATTTCCCCCCCACTTTCAATTCTTTTACTTCAATTAAAGGTTAGATTTTTCAAAAGGATAAACAATGCAGATTTATTTTTTTTACATCTTTGATCATATTTACCAAGGGGGCAAATAATTCTGACCAGCACTGTATATGGCAGTTTCCCCCCATTATAGTGAAGCCAACATTGTGGCCAGTGAAGACACTTGTCAGCATAGTCATTGCTCTTTGTTTCCCTGGTTTATATTAATATTTCTGCATCTAGGGGTAGCTGTCACATGGGCAAGTTGTCATAAGCTTTATACCTCGGTCTTTTGTGCAAATGTATTTTCATAAAAAGAGGTTGGGGCAAGTTGTCACATTTGTTTTAAAGTTCATTAATTATTATTTATCCTACCCAAAACAAAGATTTGGCTTGATTGCATCCCCCACTATCAGAACTGGTCTATATAAAAACTGCCTTTCAAAAAGAATCCTCACAAATGTTTCCTGTTCAAAGTGTTACAGCTGGCCCCGGGCTCCCCTATAAAGCACACATCAATTAGTCCCAATCAGATTGCTTTAGTGCTTGTGTTATTTTGCCATTCTGTTTTTTATATTGCCTTATTGGTTTTATATTGTGGAAATGCAATTCACATAATTCAATAGCAAAAAGCTCTCTCTAGATGTCCTGGAAAGCAGGGTTACTCACACCCCCTCTCTTGCATGTGTGTGTGCGCTTCTGGTTTCCTAGTAACCCGCGCCTGTGCTGGCGTTCCCGAACACTCAAGCGTGTCCGCGCAGCGCGCACTCGTGAAGCTCGTGTGGGGAGCTCACGAACACGCAGGACCAGAGCATCAGGAACATACACGCAGAAAAACACAGGAATGTGACTGGAGTGTAAAGGATGAAGGATGCGTTCGCTGGAAAAGGTCACACGAAATGCATGAAGAGCAGTGGGAGGAAATCTTAACACAACTGCAACGGATTACCAATAAAACACACGTATCATGGCTTTTTTTTTGAGGGAACAGGAATACCAGGAATGGGGGATTTGATATTTCACCAAAGCAGGTGAGTTGTTTATGAGGATAATGGTTGTTTATGAGGATAAGTTATTAGTCACCATACGAACAGTCTTGAGAAGGCGGTGCGCACCGCTGTATGTCTTTTCACTAGATCTCTTGTGCCAGGATTGCCACTTGACAATTTGGTGAACTTGAGTGTTGCTTGTGTCTGTGGTGTGGAGATGTGCAGTTCTGTAGATGAAGAACAGCTGAAGTGAACTAGACAGGCTGCGATGCTGGTAAAAGTAACAGGAGGTGAGGATGAGGATCTCTTGCACTTGTTACACCCCATCTGCACTGCAAGCGAGCGACGCGACAAAACTAGAACCCCCCCCCCCCCCCCCCCCAAAAAAAGAGCGGCGTTCTAGTTGCATCGCGTCGCGTCGCGTCCTGCCGCTCGCCTAAAAAAGTATTTGATTGGTCGACGTCGGGATCCCATCCGCAAGCTCGAGAGACGCGTCTGGACGGCTGCGGTGATTTGAATAGGTTTGTCGCGTCGCTACAGATGGCGTGTTATTTTAAGCGTCTTCCATGACGCGTTCATGTTACGCGTGGATTCCATTACGAGCTGATGATTGGATTCATGTTTTGTCTTCAGACTTTGAGACTACTGTACATTTAATGTCAATATTTTACAGTTAAATTATGGACAGTTTGAATAATAATAAAATCCAGGGTTTTTAGAAGCGTTTCCATCCAATATATAAATGCAACATGCCAATGGGTAGCAGATTAACTTTTTTTAACCACCTATATTTCTTTTAATTCAATTTACGTATTTGTATAAGGGAAAGTGTATCTGTAACTGGTTTCCATTTCCTTTAGGTTTCTTTTTAAATTTAATTAAAATAGCAAATGGTCCTGCTGTGTGACAAATACATTTTTAAAAAGTACAAATATGCCATGTAGCCTCAGCTAATATGAGCTCATAAAAACTGCATGTATAGAAATGATAGAAGAATTTGAGAAACATGTTGTTTGAAATAGTTTTAAATGAATTATAGTGTGTCACACCATGGGGTAGGCTACTTCTAAATCATTTACTAGCAGCTACCCACATTCAACAAATGCTTTTTGTTCGGTTGCTTCATGAGAACAAAAATACTGCATTATTAAATAATGACATGTTAAACTGGCTGGTGTTAGTGGTGCTCATATTTTCATTTAAGACAGACTTAATTGGCTTTACAGTTTTAAGACTGTAAAACTGTAGTTTAAAAGACTTGAATGATGATTTGCATTGAATTGCAAAGCAAAGAGAGAGAGAGAGAGAGAGAGAGAGAGAGAGAGAGAGAGAGAGAGAGAGAGAGAGAGAGAGAGAGATGTGCCTTGGAGTTGTCATGGTGATTTGGTGAATAAGCAATTGTCCGGAAAGGCGACGCATTAAAAGGGTTTGCTGTTGCCATTGCCTATCAGGGAAGAGCATATTTCAGCTTGGGTTAGAGTTGGGTTCGGGCTAGGCTTATTTCGTTGTGAGACAATACATTGCAACTTAAGTGATTGTGATTGGTGGAAGTGAGCCTGGAAGTGGATGGTATCTCCAAAGAAAGCTTAATTCCGTATCCCTGCCATTCACGCTGGTTTATCCTGTGTTTTTATGCAGAGAACCTGTTTATGTGCTCTGGCATTTAGTGTCTTGAAGGATTATGCACGCTCCTGCTTTTGAATTTCCTCTCTCTACCAATGTCTTTATTGGTATTTTGGCCTCGTACACTGGTATTTTTGAAGCAGCCGCTGATTTAAATCTGTTCTGAATGACACAGCCGAGATCTGAGCTCTTTGTGACGTCTGCTTTAATGTTAAAGAAACAAGTTGTTAGAAATATGCTGGTCTTTTTCATGCAGACCAGATAAATCCAGAACAACTGTAGCAATTTGTTTCTAACTTCTAGCTCTAGCCTGCACTTGGGCCATCACATTTATTCCTAAACTGCAAATAATAGTAATAATAACAACATGTTTTTAAACATTATTTTTTGTTTTGTTTTCTAGTAAAAAATATATATATCTGAACATGCTTTAAACAAGATAAATTCACAATAAATGAAAAATGCATACGATATTAATACTTGTTTTCAGGTTAGAGTTTTCAAGTAGAGTATGAACTTTCCTAGAAAAAATGAGTTTCTTTCTTCTGCTGAAGATAAAGGAAGATATTTTGAAGAATGTCGGTAACCAGACCGTTTTTGGACCCCATTGACTTCCAGAGTATTATTATTTTTTGTTTCATAATATGGAAGTCAATGAAATAAATCCATACATGTTTGGAACATCTTGAGGGTGAGCAATGATTTTTGGGTGAACCATCCCTTTAATATCTTATGCAGTTTGGTATTCTATTTTAAAGATATTTAGATATTTTTTTATTGAAAAATTAGACCAAAAAAAAACAAAACAAAAAAACAATTATAGAGCATATAACATACATGTTGGTCCTGAAATAACAGCTAATCATCTAATTCAATTTTATGTTAAGGTTATTGGTAGGATTTGAACATTCACATCCTTATGAATGTTTTAGGGGTTGTTGATGGTTTTTGTTGGGATTATGGATGGGTTATTTGCCAGGAAAGTGTCCCATTTGGCAAAATCGCCATCACCCACCTTTCCCACAGTTTGATGTATAAGGATCAAAGGGATTTAGCTTCATGATCAATACATCTTGAATATGCTATACTGCAACAAATCATTGCTAGTAGCTACTGGGTTTTCCTGTCTTTATTGTTACTGCAATTTTCCATACACTGAATGATGGGAGCACTTTGATGTCATGCTAACAGAAAACAAGAAAAGCCCTATAGCATCAATCCTGCTGCCGTAGTCTTTCACTGTTAGATCAAATCAGGTGATCTGTTCGCCGAGTCACCTTTACTGACCTCCGTGGTTGAAAAACACTGGACTATTGCCATCACCCAGATGAAGGTCACTCTGACGACAGTAATTCATCTGCCTCTGTGCTTCAGCTTAAAGTGTCTGAACGCAAAATACTGCACAAGCTGCTAGAGAACCGAGAGCAAACAATGACTGCTGTGGTTTACCTGCTGAATCTGAACTGACTGACACATCTTGATCAACTCTCTTAATGGATGAGAAAAAAAAAAAAAAAACACACATATATATATATGGTAACACTTTACAATAAGGTTCATTAGTTAACATTAGTTGATATATTAACTAACATGAACTAAGCATGAGCAATACATTTGTTACAGTATTTTTTAATTCAGCCGTTCATTGTTAGTTCATGTTAGTTCACAGTGCATTAACTTATATTAACAAGATTTTAATAATGTATTAGTACATGTTGAAATTAACATTAACAAAGATTAATAAATGCTGTAGAAGTGCAAGTCATTATTAGTTCATGTTAACTAATGTATTTAACTAATGTTATTAGATGGCTCTGTGGAATACTTGATTCTGATTGGTCATCCAGCAGAATGTTATTCCCAGATAACAACCGCTGAGAACAGAAACACAGGCTCATCTGGGTTACTGAAGTCAGCAGCGCTATACGCTTGCTAGGAAAGTTTTGCAATATGGTGAGCTAATAAAATATTAAACCTCAGTCAAATCAATATTTTGTGTACAGTTATTTAATTATGCCATCCAGTATCATGGACTCGCTCTGTCTTGTTTCATACAAACGCAGCTGCTGCCATTTTGTGACTATTGTTTTGTACACTGTTGGATTATAAAATACAAAAAGGAACGATTTTAAAACAGTTTAATCTGAAATCAATATCTCTTATCTCCATAATTATTTATGTGGTGAAATGCTGTGTAATAAGTGGTATGAATGTATGCCGTATCGCTTAAATGTCTGTCTAGTTTGAACTTTCTGCGCTCTCCACGGAAGCGTTGCGTTTAAAGACCTAATAAAATAGGTCAACTCAGATCTCTGATCAATATTTCGTATCTAATTATTAACTTATGAGGAAAGTAGCAGTGTAATAAGCAGTGTTGGTCAAGTTACTTGGAAAAAGTAATTAGTTACTGATTAGGCCTACTGATTACTTATCCAAGAAAGTAATCCAGTTACTTTACTGATTACTTATTTTCAAAAGTAATTAGTTACTTTACTAGTTACTTTACTAGTTACTTTTCAAAAACATGATGCATGAAATGATTATGCTATAAAGCAATAGACCTTTCAGCCTAATTCTATTCTTTCTGCATATTCCATCATCTAAAATTGAATCAAATGAAACATTCTTTTTTAAAACTTGTTTATTAGTTTCAGTATTTGAACTTTATGCACATTGCATCAATGACTCACTCATTAAGATGGTCGGCTGCCGCCTCCTACTGGTGGTTTATAAATATTTCTATGCACAAATAATATTTCTTATTTGTATATTCAAAAAAATATTTTAAATAATCTCATTACATTATTTAATGCAGTTTATTTGATTGCATGGTAACACCCCTTTAGCATCTTATTCTTCTATTTTAATTAGGGCTGTCAAACGATTAATCGCGATTAATCGCATCCAAAATAAAAGTTTGTTTTTACATAATATATGTGTGTGTACGGTGTATAATTATTTTCTATATATAAATACACACACATGCATGTATATATTTAAGAAATATCTGCATGGATATACTGTGTATATATATTTATATTATATATAATTTATATTATATATAAATATTTTATATATAAATAACACATTTTTCTTAAATATATATATGCATGTGTGTGTATTTATATATAGAAAATAATTATAGTCCATACACACACATATATTATGTAAACACAAACTTTTATTTTGGATGCGATTAATCACAATTAATCGTTTGACAGTCCTAATTTTAATTTATTGATCAAATTTAAGAATTTTAAATGAAAGATGAAGCAAACGATTAGGGAAAAATGCCCTTTATAAAGGTTAAAATATCATAAATATGCCGATTTATATATGTTAAAGCTGACTGAACTAATGAGAATACTGATTCGGAATAAATTATATTTACAACACACACACAAAAAATCACATTTTTTTCCTGTTCAAACAAATGTTTTTACTCAGGCAAGTAATGACCGACCGAAGGACAAATGAAAAGGCTTAAATGTTGAGCCCTGGTATATATTTTTTATTATTATTCATTTATTTACCCATAAACCTGTCTTTAGGAAGCCATAAGTTACAGTGGCAAGAATAACTTTGTGAAACCTTTAGGGGTGGTGGACAGGGTTTAAATTAAGACAGGAGTTTGCCTTAATCTAGTTGATCATGCATTTCTTTTCTATTATTCCACAGCTGATGTGTGCAAATAATTTTCTCTTGTTTTGTTTTTTAATTGCAGTCTTTTTCTTCTGCCATTCATGCTTATCAGCTCCATGCAATCCTAAGCTTTTCTTGGTTCAGCTGCACACAGTCTGAAAAGGTTTTTGGGCAGTTTGCTAAAATAAAAGACCCATTCTAAGAGCTGTTGACTTTTCTACCTTTAGAAAGAACGTTAAACGAACAACTTAAAAAGGCATGACAAATCATGACATAAGACTGATCACTCACAACGTACCAATGCATTATCCCTCATGAACAAATATAACGTCTGATGTTTGCATGCGTGCATACCAGTTTACCATTACGACATCGTTCATGAATAAACATGACGTCTGAACACGGACAAACGGTGCGTGTTGACGCGTCAAAATTCACGCGTTTCGTTTAAAGACTTTTGAACGCGATTGCTTGCCATAGTGTTTACCACTGACTTTGCGGCGCTCATGTCATTAGGGTTGTTCGACTTCATGCTGCGCTGCGCAGACCGATCGGCGGCTGACTTGAAGCAGTGCATGCCGGTTAGAAATTTTGTCCGACTTGATGCAGCGCCGACACCACGTGACTGTGACGTATACCATCAAAGTACCGCGAGAGCGATTCGAGAGTAGCCGGAGAACTCAGCCAGCGCAGCTTCTCAAGAGCGGCTGCACGAGGGCTGATGACGACACAGCTGTTCCATGATTGGCCAGATTCACTGCATGACAACGATCATGTGTGTTTTGTGTTTATTCGAACACCTTTAGTTCCTCTAAAGCTCACAAATCAGTTTTTCATCACAGTAAACACTCTTTTCATGTCGTTGCGATGTTATATTGTGTCATGTTTATCAAATTAAAACTGATTAAAAAACGTAGACTCCACTGATAGTAGCTTATGTTGAACTTTATTCTTGTTCAAACAGACGCTGTATGAAGCAGTACATAAAGTATTGAATGAAAATGTCTCTGAAACATCTGTGCATTATTAGGCAAATATTGCATTTATTTCACTTCAGCTGTGGTAAAGTATGCAAACACCACGTGAGCGGTCACTACGGGAACCAGAAAGTGTCCGACTTCACGTCTCCGTTTGCAGCTCCTCCCCGCCTGCACGCGGCTACTCTCGCCGATCGGGTGCATCCAGCCGCAGCCGATGTCCAACACACCTATTGTCACTCACGAGTCACGGCTCACGTCATGAGACAGTCTCGCAGTATAACGCAGTAACGCAGCCTGCTTACGGGGGAAGTAACAGTAATCTAATTACTGTTTTTGCAATTGTAATCCCTTACTTTACTCGTTACTTGAAAAAAAGTAATCGGATTACAGTAACGCGTTACATCTAACGCATTACTGCCCATCAGTGGTAATAAGCGGGATAATATACATCCAGCCGCTTGTTCTTCAGGCTCCGCCTCACGTCAGGGTCCTCATCACCCTGTCGGGGTTTATTCTGAGAGAACAACCGGCTGGATGTACATTATCCCTTACTTATAAACAGTATACATTCCAGACACACAATGAGCCCTTTCATTTGATAGCTTTATGGGTGTCATGAAATGATCACATTTCACCCAAAAAAAAAAACAAAAAAAATAAATAAAATTTTGCATAACAGAAAATGAAGCCTATTGTTAGGAACAGGCTTGAAATACTTGAAAATGGCAAGGATAATCTTCACTACAAAAGCGTCCAACAATTGTGTGTTCAAAATGTACAAAATATTGATAGACAACATGCTGCCCATTTCTCTTGCAAAACCTATTGTAGTCGAGTTCAGTTCCTATATACTTTTAAACTATTTTAAAATGGATAAGTTCCTCTTTTTCACAGCAGCCCAGCAGTGATGCATACACATCAGCGTAAATAGCAGAGAAAGATAATAGGCTTGATTTTACAGATCATTTCAGCTTCCATATTCCTTTTGCTTTTATTCAGAGCTGAATTTAATGGCTCTCTGTGAGGATGTGAGCTGCCCTTGCCATTTGAAAGGACTGCTGGTGCTCTCTTGGTTTAACTTGCACGCGAATGCATTTGTATAAAGCACACTCGCATGCACACGCTTAATGGCCATTTCAAAGATTTAATGTCGAGCAGTAAATCTTGCACACATGTCTTTCAAAATGTCTCCTTGTGTCCTCTACAAAACCCCTGAGATTTTCTGTCAACCAGACAGGTCCGTCCAGGCTTATTACAACGAAAAGGATTGTTAAAGGAGCTTTAGGCATTTGTTGGATGCAACAAAACAATTTGGCAATTCAAATCTTTTAGAATAAACTAGGAGTGTGTAGAAACAGTTTTGATTAAAGGCTAAAAGGGAAAAGTCCTGTTGAAAAGATAAGCCTACATATCCACTTCATATCAGTCTCTTGGCAAGCGAGATGCCACTAAAAAGCAACAGGAATGGAATCTAAATGTTCTCGGCCAGCATTCCTCTGACCATGCCTCAAAAGATCTCTTATACTCCCATAAAGCAGACTAAAGCACTGCACTTCTCAAAAGGACAAGGATGCCTTTATTCCAGGCTCCTTATTTCTGATCTATTTACCAAAGAGTAGGACAAATGACCTTGCATCAGCTATTTTGCAGAGTTATACAAATGTGAAGGTTCTGCTTTTGTTCAAATGCCCGACATGACTGCAGGTTGCAAGGTGTGTCAAAAGTGTGAGGCTACAGAGAAACAAATCAATTAGAGGACAGAAATTGAATAGGCATTTAAAATGTCCCTGTGTGGTGAAAATCAAGTTTTTAATGTTGTTTATATGTATATGTGGTGTTTTTAATATGCTTTAAGACAAACCATGTGTAAATTCACAAGTCGACACCATTGCTGAGTATTTTCTCCTTAAATCTGCAGTGAACCGAAGACAGTCTCAAAAACACGGTTTGAAATCGCTGGTGTTTCTGACATCACAAACTACCTTGTAACCAATCAGATCAACGTGTGATCGCCAATGAGTGGATCTCTGAGCTGAGTGAGAGGGGGCTCATTTGCATATTTATAGAACCACGTATACTAAATGAGGCAAGGGTGTCGAGTTACATTCAAGATATTTTAAGGAAAGGAAGGAAAAAACATTTAAATATGTAATTTTGGTGACAAAGATGAGTTTTCAGGGATAAAATGATTGACTACAGGTACAGGAGGCCTTTAATAATTGTTAATTCAAAGACAAATTAGTGCTCAACAGGAGATGCAGAGGAAAGACATGTACTGTATATATATATATATATATATATATATATATATATATATATATATATATATATATATATATATACAGTGGGGAGAACAAGTATTTGATACACTGCCAATTTTGCAGGTTTTCCCACTTACAAAGCATGTAGAAGTCTGTAATTTTTATCATAGTACTCTTCAACTGTGAGTGACGGAACCTAAAAGTCACATTCTATGATTTTTAATTAATTAATTTGCATTTTATTGCATGACATAAGTATTAGATACATCAGAAAAGCAGAACTTAATATTTGATACAGAAACCTTTGTTTGCAATTACAGAGATCATACGTTTCCTGTAGTTCTTGACCAGTTTTGCACACACTGCTTCTCCAGATCCTTCAGGTTTTGGGGCTGTCGCTGAGCAATACGGACTTTCAGCTCCCTCCAAAGATTTTCTATTGGGTTCAGGTCTGGAGACTGGCTAGGCCACTTCAGGACCTTGAGATGCTTCTTACGGAGCCACTCCTTAGTTGCCCTGGCTGTGTGTTTCGGGTCGTTGTCATGCTGGAAGACCCAGCCACGACCCATCTTCAATGCTCTTACTGAGGGAAGGAGGTTGTTGGCCAAGATCTCGATACATGGCCCCATCCATCCTCCCCTCAATATGGTGCAGTCGTCCCCTTTGTCCCCTTTGCAGAAAAGTATCCCCAAAGAATGATGTTTCCACCTCCATGCTTCACGGTTGGGATGGTGTTCTTGGGGTTGTACTCCTTCTTCTTCCTCCAAACAAGGCGAGTGGAGTTTAGACCAAAAAGCTCTATTTTTGTCTCATCAGACCACATGACCTTCTCCCATTCCTCCTCTGGATCATCCAGATGGTCATTGGAAAACTTCAGACGGGCCTGGACATGCGCTGGCTTGAGCAGGGGGACCTTGCGTAGGCTGCAGGAATTTAATTCATGATGGCGTAGTGTGTTACTAATGGTTTTCTTTGAGACTATGGTCCCAGCTCTCCTCAGGTCATTGACCAGGTCCTGCCGTGTAGTTCTGGGCTGATCCCTCACCTTCCTCATGATTATTGATGCCCCACGAGGTGAGATCTTGCATGGTGCCCCAGACCGAGGGAGATTGACCGTCATCTTGAACTTATTTTCATTTTCATTTTCAATTGTGCCATCAGTTGTTGCCTTCTTACCAAGCTGCTTGCCTATTGTCCTGTAGCCCATCCCAGCCTTGTGCAGGTCTACAGTTTTATCTCTGATGTCCTTACACAGCTCTCTGGTCTTGGCCATTGTGGAGAGGTTGGAGTCTGTTTGATTGAGTGTGTGGACAGGTGGCTTTTATACAGGTAATGAGTTCAAACCGGTGCAGTTAATACAGGTAATGAGTGGAGAATAGGAGGGCATCTTAAAGAAAAACTAACAGGTCTGTGAGAGCCGGAATTCTTACTGGTTGGTAGGTGATCAAATACTTATGTCATGCAATAAAATGCAAATTAATTATTTAAAAATCATACAATGTGATTTTCTGGATTCTTGTTTTAGATTCCGTCTCTCACAGCTGAAGTGTACCTATGATAAAAATTACAGACTTCTACATGCTTTGTAAGTAGGAAAACTTGCAAAATCGGCAGTGTATCAAATACTTATTCTCCCCACTGTATATATATATATATATATATATATATATATATATATATATATATATATACATTTTTTTTTTAATTATTATCTCTTTTTATCCAATTTTTGGGGTGGACCATCCCTTTAAGACTGTGTTTACAAATATTTGCAGTGACTGGTATTTTGACTTAATTTTGAGACAGTTCAAGTGCAAGGAGATGCAAAAGAGGAATCAATTTGTGGGGCCTGGTCCATACAGATCCCAGATCAACTACAATCCATTTAACCACTACACACACACACACACACAGCGAATCTGGTCTGCAATATGATTGGATGAGCCATGTTTAAAGGTGTTGCAAATGGGCTTTTTGTTCCCTTTCAAGGGAACTCGCGCTGCATCGAGAATCGACACATTGGGGAACGCCTTCAGCGTGACGCGTCTGAAGCCTGTATGGAACTAGTCCAATCTCGATTGGTGTTGCGTCATTACGTCACTCATGACGTTGCATGTGACGGTGATGCGGAAGCTATAAAAGGATGGTGTATCACAACAGCATCAGCTTTCTGGTCTTCAGCAAGCGTTTTGTGTGAACTGTACGTCTTATTTGGTGTTGTTTGTATCATTTTGCACTGAATCACTATTATTATGGCGAGCAAAAGACAAGGAGATAAGCAATTCAGGCAGTGTGTGTCCCCTTGCCCGCGCTATTTGAGCGAGGGTGACACGCAGCTCGCTCTGCATTGTCTGGGAGTGGAGCATGCACGGGCAGCGCCTTCGAGGGCGCTGTCTGTGCAAACTGTGATCAAATGTTCCTGAGAACGCTCCGCTCCCGTCTGAGCCTGTTCGATGTATCAGGCCAGGCTCGCGCTCCCCGTGGATCAGGTCCCACGTCTGTCGAGGCAGCATGGCGCCTGCATTCATGGGGATCGCAAATGGAGCTGGCAGATGATGTTGAGACGGCCTCTGCCCTTTCTCAGCATTCAGCAGCCAGCTCCATTGGTCCCGCGCACGGGTCAGAAGCCCGCTCTGCGGCTTCTTCCGCTCGTGACGAGGACCTGATGCTCAAACTATCTGACTCCGAGGAGGTAGATATTTTGAGCATCGAGGCAGGAGAATGTGTGGACTCACCACCCCATTCTCCTGCCTTCGAGTAGCTGCTGGAGGTTGTGACCAGGGCAGTGGTCTTATCTCTCTTATCTTATCTCTCGCCCGATGCTGCATCGTCCCTGAGGGCTCCAGTGCTTCCCTCCAAGCCCTGCCGTATCAGCCTTGGTAGGGAAAGCATATATGGCGGCAGGTTGGGCTGATGCATGCCGGCATACATGGGGCTTTTGCAGGCATACCAGGCCAAGCTCCTCAAAGAGGTGGATGACAGCGGGGAAATCGCCCTCGACGATATTAAAGAATTGTGTCGAGCGGCTAACTTGTCTCTCCGTGCAACCAAGGAGACAGCCAAGGCAGCATTGGTAGCAACGGAGAGGCACTTGTGGCTGAACTTGCTGGGCATTGGGGAGAAGGACAGGGCGTTCCTCCTCGATGCCCCGATTTCGCCTTCTGGTCTCTTCGGCGATGCAGTCAACACTGTCGTCGAGAGATTTCAGGAGGCGAAACGACAGTCAGCCGCATTCAGGGGGACCAACTCGTAAATGCTGGTCTCTCAACTGAGGTTGTTGAGACCATCTTAAACTTTAGAGCCCCCTCCATGAGGAAACTGTATGCATTAAAATGGAATGTATTCAACTTATGGTGCAGAGAACATCAGTTGGACCCAGTTAACTGCCCTGTGGCTTCAGTGCTAAGAAGGGTTCACCTAAGAAGGGTTTCCCTGCTTCAAAGCAAACTATCAGCAGGTGGATAGTAGAGGCTATTTCTTCAGCTTACGAGACGCGCAACTTGCCCTCGGCTCTTCTGATAAAAGCCCACTCAACCAGAGGAGTGGCTTCCTCTAAAGCCCTGCAAGCAGGAGTTTCCCTTCAATAGGTCTGTGATGCCGCTGGCTGGGCCTCCCCACACACCTTCATTAGACATTACAGTCTGGATCTGCCCTCTACACCGGGTTCACAAGTTCTCTCGTCCTGGGTGTGCCAGATTTATTCACACCAGGGTGTGTACCTCTCAGTGTGGCGCAGTGGGCATTTTGTTCCCCAATGTGTCGATTCTGGATGCAGCGCGAGTTCCCTCGAAAGGGAACGTCTCGGGTTACGACTGTAACCCTCATTCCCTGAGAAGGGAACGAGACGCTGCGTCCCTCGGCCACACTTCCTGCGCTCCTGAGAACTACTTGCTTCGACCAATCAGAAGCTGATGCTGTTGTGATCCGGCATCCTTTTATAGCTTCCGCATCACCGTCACATGCGACGTCACGAGTGACGTAATGATGCAACACCAATCGAGATTGGACTAGTTCCATACAGGCTTCAGACGCGTCATGCTGAAGGCGTTCCCCGATGTGTCGATTCTTGACGCAGCACGAGTTCCCTCGAAAGGGAACGAGGGTTACAGTCGTAACCCGAGACGTTCTTCACTAACAACAAGTGAAGAAACTAATTCCCTCAAAAGTTAGTGTATTTAAGCTGTACTACCTTATAGGAACTTAGTCAGAATTTATAGAAACTTGATGTTATATAAACTTTGTGTCTTAAAAATTTCAGTTATTAGACATATAAATTAATTTCTACATTAATGCACCAAGCTGCTAGAAACTATAGAGTTAGTTTAATGAAATATTCATTGGCAAAATAATATTTTATTGTGATGTATTAATAATTACAAATTTAATCTACTTACTGAGCTTTGTATTCTTCTACCAGATTGCTGTTTTTTTATGAATTAATGCAACATACAGAACAAGTGGTTATGGGGGTTAAACGCACTTGTATTATACACCTCTTCACTATGGTAAAATCACTGTGATGCCTCAAGGTTTTATTATAAGGTTGTGGAATACATATGGATTATTTTATATTCATATTTTTACAAAGAATATTCATAGAATATTGAAACTGTATGCTGTGGACAGAGAATATTGATTGCATCATCATTTAGTTCAATTAGTTCACTCATTATACCACATAAAACTCAAAGAGCAGCACTAGAGTAGACCTTAAATCAGTGTGACAGCATATTACACACAGTAGCAGTGAGAGCCTCTTATTGGTTGTTTCATGCTTAGAAGAGACGGCTCTAAAAATGCATCATGCTCCATCTATCTGAAAGAGAGAGAGAGAGGAAAAATAATCTAAGAAAACTAAAGCTACTCTATAGAGAACAAGAGAGATGGAGACAGTTTCATAATGACAGCATTGTGTGTGTGTGTGTGTGTGTGTACATGCATATTGTGATGGTAGCCCAACAGAGGTTGAGCTTGTGTTTTATATATTTATATATTTGATGTTAAGGACAGCGCAGACGTTGTGCTCTGGAGTTCTTTGGATAAATGAACAGAGATAAGGCCTTGCGAGGCTCTTCCCAGAGGCTATCATTGATTCCTCAGGGCAGCCTTTTAAGAAGCTTAGTAAAAGCTGCTAGCAGGAAGAGCATGTAGAATAGCACAAATGGGCCACATCTGAACGCCTCCATCAACCTATATGTGGGTCATGACCATTAGGGATTTAATAGCACTTCTTTTCTTCATCCTTTTGTTAATTGTATATGGCCGTAATGGGTAGCACACTGTAACAAAAATCCTGTTCAATTTACTGTTGGAAACTGGCTGCTGTGGTTACTAGAAACTCTGTGCATGAGAATGTTTCAGGCACTATGTAATGGCAGTTTGGTGAATTGTATATTTCACAGCTCATAATACGTCCATTAACTAATAGAATGTTAATATGCCATCTTACTTGAACTAGTAAAATCTGCTATAAATTAAACATTATATTACCTACACAAACACAAAACATATATCACACTACAGTAATGCAGTAATAAATATAAAGTAAAAACATGTTACAAAAAACACTTTACATAACTGTTTTAAGAATAATAACAATAAAATAAAATAAAAATATTTAAGTATGATGCATCACACAGAGACTTCTGGGAACGTCATTTTAGGTACATTTTTCAAACACTGGGTATTTCTTAAAATATTAAATTATAATAATAATGTATGTCAATCTACTTAAATTATCTGCCAATGGGGTAAGAAAAATAATCTTGTTTCTGTTTTACTTAAGATTTTTTGTCTTAACCCATCGGCAGATAATTTAGCTTTTTTTTTTAAGCAAAAACTCACTCAATTTTGATTTATTTCCCCAGAAAACAAGACATAATATCTTATGTCATTTTACTCATCTAGTAAATGCATCTGGATTTAAGATTTTTTTCATATTTGGTCTGGAAACGAGAAAATACTGGAATACTAAGAAAATTTCAGTGTATATCATATCAAAACTTTTTTTGGACATTCAGCTGTACAGTATATTTTATTAAAATACAGTATGTGGGCACAGATTAGGAGAGAAAACAGTAAAGTGTTGACAGTTTGGCACATTACGTCAGCTAGGGACATTTAGTGACTTTTTGAGCAGGCTTTAGCTACTTGTCATTGAAAATAGTTGGCAATGCTGAACCAGGGTCGAAGGAAACTTCATTTCCCAGAATGCTCTAATTTAAACTCTGCCAGACAGCATGAAGCAGCTTGCAAGATGGAAACCGTTCTTTAACACACCACAGAAAAATTAAAATCATGAATTAGAAGAGAACCGATTCTTCAATTCTTTGAATTATGCCAAACCCTGGAAGAGACAAATGAGTGATGTAAGTGCGATCCTGAAGACTTGCCAGAAATGTGCGTAATGGGTTTTACCCTTGGCATACAGTTTTAAAGGCTCCAGTGTTTCAGACCTGTTGATGGAGTCAGACTGTTATTTTTCACGTCATCTGTTCTGTTCACAGTTTTAGACCAAGGTCAAGTTGTACCTACAACCCATTATTGAGGAATTAACATACACAAGCCACCGAACCTTGTCAAATAACGGCTGAAAGTAGAAGGTCAGGCCGTGCTGAAACAAGTTGGGTTTGTGAATTGGAAAACAGGGTGATAAATGAGAGTGTTCTGTCTTGCGTATGTTAGCGGTGTGAGATGTTTGATATCTGGGCTGCGGCTTATTGAAGTTCTGGTCAGCCAGAGCGTTTGCTCCAGGGTTAAAGAGTGCAGAGAGATGCTTGCTGCTTAGTTTGCAGTGGCCAGCAGGGTTACCCAACACATCAAGCCCACACTTCATCACATACAGAGACTGTTTACTGAACACTAACTCAGCTGTGATAGAAGTGGGAGGGTGAGACCTTTGAAGTAAATATGTGCTAAAATAACCCATCATTCCATCTGCATTCAGGGGGTTTATGTGACGTACTTGTTGCATTAGGAGGACTGATGTTTGTCAGATGATCTGACTTCTTGCTGGAATGGATTAGTTGTCAAATAAGTGCTGACGTGGTTTTCACTATTACTGTTTCTCACACATACACAGTCAAAAAAATAATAATTTGAACAGTACAAGACTATAAAAATGCTACGGTAAAAGCCTGTTAATGGTAAGTTCCCTTACTATAGGGTGAACATTTTTTAATAAATGAGACATTTCATGTAATTTTAGTTTTTGGAAGTGAAAAACAAGAAGTCATCTTATAATTTATAGTTCCATAAAGAAAATCCATAAATTGACATTCCCAGAAATTCCTTTGTGACAGATCACATTTCAGCTATCTCACGAATTAGATCTGATGAGAATTAATAATATATCTCTGCAGGTGCTATTAGGAAATGGGTTAATGCAATCAAAAGTATATGAGGAATTGTTTAAGTATCTAAAAAATACATGACATAATGGATGGAATATACAAGTTATTTTGTATCTTTTCTTTTCTTTCATTTCCTATATTCCCCTTATCCCTTGTCATTTCCTATATTACCCCTTATCTTAGATAGTTAAACTGTGTACTCCAGACCAGTAGGTGGCGGAAATGCACCTTTGTTCATGTAATCTGCTATGGTGAGTCTTTGTTTGGTTTGTGGACAAATTAGGTTAAGGTAAATCCGTAAACCTTTTTTTACATGCTATTTGTGTTATCTGATAAGAAGTCATGTGCATAAACTATGATGGAAACACATTTACTGAATAAATCACTCTATTTCCAACAAAACACTCATGTGACTTTGCCTCAACAGAGGCTGTGATTGGATAACTAGACTAACCAGCGCACCAATCGCATCGCAGCATTTCAGAAATTGGTTTGGTGGTTCTGAAGTGCATGAATCAAAGTCTATCATCAAAATGATTTGGTTTAATTCACTCCAGAAGCATCTCACACGACTGCGTTCCCAAACGCCAGCATCCGAACACAAGAGAACATGACATTGTTTGTGTTTCATCGCTCTGTTGCTCTGAGACTCATTTACGATGGAGGGATAAACGTCCACATGGGATGGAAACAGTGATTTCACAAACGTTTTATGCACTATTCCAAACACTCAGATCAACATGTAACCACATTTTGTTAGGACTGCTTGTATTTTATTCAGCTATTGTAAAAATCTAGTATTATGAATCACTTTTTGACCTTTAGTATGACCTGTAGACTTCATCAAATCAAGTGTACACCATCTAATCTCCATTCATATGACGGCATTAATAATTAAATGTTTGGTGTTCCTTCCGGACTCCCAGAGATGAACACTCAGAATCTCAGCTGCAAGATAACTCGCTTCTCTTCCACATGCAATATTTATGTATTTCGATCATTACACTGACCCTGATTTAATCCCACTATCACATTAATTTTGAGTACATATATTTTACTTGAGTTCATATAGGGTCATTCCATCTCAAGGTGGTCCAAAAATTGTAAAGCTGGTTGACTGACCATTTTTATTTTTTAAATGTAAAATATATGTACTAAAAACTAATGTCATAGTGTAAATCCAGAAAGGGCTGCCACACAGTTCATTTTGCAAATTTTTTGAGCGATAACTTAAAACTGGTGGTTTTGCAATATCAATTCATAGAAGTAATCACTCAAAAAAATAAAGAAAATTAAAATGGTCAAGGAGCATTCACTGGACCACTTTAGATGGATTGGCCCTATATATGATTATTATTTATTTATTTTTATGTTTCATGATACTAAGAGTCACTGGGCCTTAAAAATAAAATACAAGCAAAATTAATGTTTGTGAAAATCGTTTTTAAGTACAGCAATTTACACAAGAATGGTTTTGTGAGCCGTTTACACCGTGTTCATAAAACATTCTTAAAGTCCCCCGGTGGTGAACATCAAGCTTTTAAAGTTGTTTTGTATATATATATGCTTTACGTCAAATCATGTGCAAATTCCAATGTCAAAACAATTGCTGAGTATTTTCTCCTTAAAACTGCAGTGAACCAAAGACAGTCTCAAAAACACGCTTTGAAATCGCTGGTGTTTCTGACGTCACAAACTACCTTGTAACCAATCAGATCAACGTGTGATCGTCAACCAGTGGATCTCTGAGCTGAGTGAGTGAGTGGAGGCGGGGATCATTTGCATATTCATAGAACCACGAATACTAAATGAGGCAAGGGTGTCGAGTTACATTCAAGCTATTTTAAGGCATGAATAATAACACATTCTTCAACAAAAAAACATTTAAATATGTCATTTTGGTGATCAAAGATGAGTTTTAAGGGGTAAAATTATTGACTACAGGGGGACTAAGAATGTTTTTGCGATTTACATAGGAATTATTTGAGTTCGTGTTCCATAAAAAAAAAGTCAAAGATAAGATAAGGAGCATCTAAAGTTATTAAAAGTGGTAATACTTCTTGATAGTTTGTAGCTGGTAGCATTGATGCGTCTTCTAGTGAAGTCTATTTTTAACTAAGGCCAGGTTGGCAAGGCCTTTTTAAAGACAGTCCTTGTCCTTTATGAAGCCTACAGCCCATCTGTGCACAGATGCTTCCCAAAACCACCTCGCTTATTAGAGTAGCCTATTCCCCTGTGACCGCACCACCATATCAGCATAAAGAGCACAGAATATTAATAAGACATTAATCTGTCACATGCTAAGGCGTGTAAATGAACGTGTGAAATGAGTTCTTGTTTTTTTCTGATTAGCTGGAATGATCTTTAGAGAGATGAGTTGCCCAGAATTCGCCCTCATTTGGCACAAACTGAAAATGAGTTTGTGCCCCAAATTTCCCTAGGAAAATGTTTTAATATAAAATCAAAGAAAGAGAGAACATGTGCCAAAAATGTATAATCAATTATGAACCGACCTCCCTGGAAAGCCAAGATGCAAATCATGTTGTTGATATTGTGTTTCTCAGTAAATTCATTGTTCAAATGTCATTTTTTTCTTTTATAAAGAAAATTGTTCGAGATTTGGAACTGTGAGTAAATCATGATAGAAATGTATTTCTGGGGTGAACAATTGGTTTAAAGTGTTTTGTGCGTATTCTAAAACTGCCTAATGAGCCGTTGGTTCTTTAATTAGGTTATTTGTGTTACTGCATATTGAATCTTTAATATCACCACATATAGAGGCTTACCTCAGAATTGAGGTCATTTCAAAAATAGACAGCAGGCTTTGGTCCCTAAGAAGTGTACAGTGATGAATTTGTCGTTGTGGGTCAGTGTCACAGTGGCCAGGGTGAAGGAGACAAGGAAATAAAGTCATTACGAGAAATTCCCAAGCCTCGGTCTGCTTGGCAAAGACAGCGCTGTGTGTCTGGGGAACGTTAGCTTGTGTTCCCCAGACGTAAGAGCAGACAGACCAGCTGCATTGTATCCTGCAATTTCTGTGCCAGAATCAAGCTAAATTGATCAGTCCATCAGCACTTGCCTTGAAACATGTAATTTGCAAAAACAGAAATCAGGTAGTGTATTGTAGTCTAAAACCGCACTAATGAGCCGAACAAATATGTTATTTGCAGTGAGTGACTGTAATTTGAATGCCTTACCTTGCATAGTGCATCTCAAGTATAGGTGCACATGGGAGATGGGGAATGAATCGGGGATTGGAGAGGGGACAAACCAGAGAAAAGTGAATATGGAGGATGGAGAAGGAGGCTCGGAAAATGAGATGAAATGTGCAAACAGGTGATACGATGGCTGGATCTTCTCGTTTCGTAACCAAAAGTGTGGTGAATAAAAGGGACGATATGAAGTGTAGCATAAGAATTCTTGTTTTTAATTCACGTATGAGCCACATTTGAAGCCAAGTTTGCAGATATCCTCAGATATAAGTTGCTACAAACCATTAAATGGTCACAGTGTTACTATTCACTTTTCTGTTAGGCTACTATGCCTTAAACACTTTTTGATTTAAAGTCAACTTGATACAGCATTCACAACCCATGTTCTTCCATTATGTGACATATTTCTGAGTGAAGTTGGTTATTAAATGGGGAAAAAAATAACTTAGGCAAGGTTTTATCCATCGATTGGTGGCAGGTTAGCATTAGAGGATGAAACTTTGATAAATAACACATGCAGCCAAACGGAAAGGAATAGTTCGTAAACCCAGTCTGGACAAAAAGTCATTTCAGAAAAGGTTCCGTCAGTGTCCGCCAAAATGTCAGTTTTTGTGTTTACTGTATTTTACTATATAAAAAAAAAAAAAAAAAATCACTCACAAAGATCAAGTATTAGCCAATGAAAAGAGAACTAAGTAGGGGTGTAACAATATATCGTCACAATATATCGCAATACAAAAATACAACAATATGTATCGTGGATAGTGACTATATGTATTGTGTATAATTTACCCAAAATGAAAATTAATGTGCATGAAAAAATTCAAGTTTACAGAGTTTTAGTACTACATTAAACTACTATACTATAAATAATGTTGAATATAATGTATAATAATGCAATGGGAGAATATGTGTGGGTCCTGATAATGCCAAATGTCTTGTGTTACCAGTAAACTCAGTGACAGAGTTCAAGCATATTCAGTATTCACACGGTATTCAGTATCATGATATGTATCGAATTGTGACATGAGGGTATCGTTACACCCCTAGAACTAAGCATAATATTTCAAATGTTATTAATTACTGTACAATGAGAGTATTTTTTAGCCTGCACTGATGAATCATGCACAGTAAAGGTCCATTCACACCAAGAACATTAACTATAACGATAACAATAACTATATTAGCGTCCACACCAGCGGACGATATCATTCTGTTTATTCTAAGCACTCGCTGCTGTTTTGTCGTCTGCCGCTTTAAATGCTCGAGATCTTTAAAGCAAGTCAGTGGCTGTCAGTGTTTTTGTCGCTCTTCAACTGGAAAATTAATTCTGAATGTGATTCCAACGATATTGCTCCGTTATATCATTATAGTTGTGCCGTGGAGTCTGCTATTCCTTTATATTAAGAATGATTTTTAGAACTATATCTTCATCGTTATTGTCCTCTAGCCTTAAGACCAGGAACAAATCCAAAAAAGTAAATAAGATGATGCCATGTACCATTATGGTAATAAAATCAACATTCGTTTTAAGGTTTAGGAAGTTGCACCATTGCCTGGGAGCTCGCTTGCTTTAGTTGTTCATCATTTATCAGTGCAATGGAAGACGTGAAGGAATAATTCACTCAAAAATAAAACTTCTGTCATCATTTACTTTCCTTTGTGTTGTTCCAACCCCGTTTGACTTTCTTCATCGAAACACAAAAGGCAGAATGTTGTTACAGGCAGAATGTGGAGACTGACAGCCGCAGTCACCATTCACTTTTCATTGTGTGGAAAAATGATGCCGTGAAAATGAATGGTGACTGCGGCTGTCATTCTGCCGAACATCTCCTGTTGTGTTCCATGGAAGAAAGCAAAGCGAGTAAATAATGACCGAATCTTTATTTTTAGGTGCACTATCCCTTTAAGAACGCACCATTTTCACCCTATCTTCCCTTTAGTCAACAACACTCTAATCCCAGTTTTCCGGACTTGTTTTGCTCGGTACAATCATCAGATGCTGTTGATTTTCAGGAGAACTGAAAAGCACAAGGTTCATCTTGTGTTCCCTCATTATACATGCTTTTTACAAGGCACTCAGGATTTCTGTTTGTGGATTATTTCTTGACTGTTGAAACCAGAACAGAGAGCAAGGCTGTCTGGCCCGTGTCTTTACTGTGACACTGTAGTGCTGAACAATTTGGGGGAAAAAAACATATTTTTATTTTTCTGATAAAAGTTGTGATTGTATTTGAGAGAAATGACATCTCAAAGGACAAAAAATACATACATCGTAGCCACGAATTAAGAATTTGTTTTCTTGTTTATGTAAACTGTGGCCTGTCAATATTACATACTGCACCTTTAAAGCTTCTCTTTTGTTGATTAACGCTTCTCATTTCAAGTATGGGAAGATGGTTGGCGAATGTTGCATTCCCAAATGCACGCTAAAGTGAGTCAAACTCAGCAGATGCAGAGATGGAGTTTGTGGAGCAGCATTTACTGTGAACTGTGATGCTGAAAACACCAGGGGATAAGGAGATGATCATTTTATTTACCATTTTATCCCTTAAAACTAATCTTTGATCACCAAAAAGACATATTTAAATGTTTTTTCCTTGTTCTTCATGCCTTAAAATAGCTTGAATGTAACTCGACACACTTGCCTCATTTAGTATATGTGGTTCTATGAATATGCAAATGAGCCCCGCCTCCTCTCACTCACTCAGCTCAGAGATCCACTGGTTGACGATCACACGTTGATCTGATTGGTTACAAGGTAGTTTGTTACGTCAGAAACACCAGCGATTTCAAAGCGTGTTTTTGAGACTGTCTTTGGTTCACTGCAGTTTTAAAGGTCCCATTCCATGGATTATTTTTATTATTTTATAATGTGTCCAGGGGTGCCCTTATAATGTTAGTATGTTTTTTAGATCAAAAATTGTTATAATTTAGAAATAAAAGGCATATTTCTTAGCCTGATTTCATTCCCTGGTTTGAACACTCTGTTTGAAGGGGCGTGTCTGCTGTGAGACTTCAGTGTAAACGCCCTCTGCTGTGATTGGCTGACATGCTTGCATATGAAATATCTGGCATTACATGTGGAACTATCTGGAAAACTTTTACTATTACAGCTATTATACGTTTTTACTATTACAGCTATCGGGATTAACGAATCGTGAGAAGTTTTTTAAGTATTTAGGTCTATTCCCATCACATAAAAGGTTGCAGTGATGAGCATTGAGCAGATGACAGCCTGTTGATCGCGTGAAAGATCTTATCATTGCAACGCAGTTTCTGCACTCTCACTAATGATTTCACCAATGCAAACATGAGGCATATAAATACAGTAAGAGATTCGTTGTGCAGTGTAACAGCGTCATTGATTTCATAACGAGTTTTGGCAAGAGTCCAGATAAACTCGCGCTGTGTGATTGACAGCTTGGGCGATTGGAAAGGGATTGTTCTTTGATCGCTTTCTGTATATTAATCACAGTTTAAGTAAGATTATTTTCATCCTACTAAGAGAAACGAACGATGTGAAGAGTGATCGCTACTTCCATATTAAATCACTACTTACCGCTTGCTGGAATATAGTTGAAATAGTCCCCTTCATCAGTATGAAACGCTGAGAGAAGTCTGCTTGATATTATTCCAGGTTAGAAAAACAGTCCGTGGTGAAATGGACAGAGCAAACTAATAACTTCGAATTAAACTTTTGCGGTATCCGATTATAGATAAACATCAACCGTCTGTTGACATTTCGCCATCAATACGCCTGTGTTCCTGTGGGCGGAGGTTACGGTTCTAGTGACATCACTAAAGAAGGAAGTAGAGGGGTGTAGTCCAATCCAGCCGTTTTTTGTAGTCAACTTCTGTTAAATAAAATATCTCGCTTGGCATTGAACTTTGAGCTTTATAATTTTACAGATATTATTTATACTCTAACAACAACATTACACACTAACTAAAGTTTGAAACATGGGATCACATAGAACGGGACCTTTAAGCAGAAAATACTCAGCAATGCTGTCGACTTATGAATTTACACATATTTTGTCTTAAAGCATATTAAAACACCACATAGACATAAAAACACCATTACAACCTTGATTTTCACCACAGAGGGACTTTAAGTTACATTTTACATCAGAATATGCGTACTTCCTTGCTACAGTATGCAAAAAGGCAGTATGTCAAATGAGTAGGATGATCAAATACTGTACTCAACATTCATAATACAGTAGGTGATTATTACAGTATGTACTGCCAATATTTGGAACAGTGCTCTCGTCAAGAGTGCCTTATGATGCCTAAAAATGTTGCCAATTTTAGGCAGATCAATCGGTTTTGATTAGAGCTAGTATGCAATGTTTTAGGTTGTACAACAATTCCTTAAAACCACTTCCTGAACATTTGCTTACAGTGGCAGAGATGATACACTTGGTTTATAGAGCAGACCAGAAAAATGTAATTACAAATCTGCTTTGAATACATCCCCATTTCCTCTAATAGAATACTTGGATAATCTGCTCATAGACTTTAATGTTGTCAGACGTATCTGGCATCATCCTTACTTTGACCCTTGCATGACCCAGAATCTAAACCACATATGGTCTGACGAATGCTTTTCATTTAGTGGAGATGCTTTTACCTTGAATGGCAAGAGTCTGAATAGATGAAATCATGCAAATACTCGGATATATTTCCTGTAAAGGCAAGAATGGACGATACATTTGCATGATGGGTCAATTGCTCAGATCTGCAGGAATCTCTCTTATTTCAACACAAGGACATTGTGCCCTGCAGTGATAATTGTTCCTCGTCCATAAATATGCCTGTGAAATTTTTCAAAGCACATTTATTCTAAGCGTGCAATATGTGACTCAACCCATTTTACTAAGCCAGTCTGAGCTTTTGTTGCCTACAGTTTATTGAAATAGGAAGTAGTGGAAAGGCACAGAATGTATGTGTTACCACAAAAGATTTTAGAAGCATGTGCCATGGCTCCCAGGGGAAATGCACTCTTTGTCTGTTTGTGGCCCACTTTCTTCCCAACCGTGTCCAGTGGTTTCTAATGGGGGAAATGCAGTGCAGTAATGTGTGTCGGCGACTGGTGGATGAATGTAGATGAAGCTTCCCAGAGTAGCGACAAACAAATCACCAGTCCGTGGTTCGTCAGTTGTTAGTGATGCATTGCCCTCAACATCTTAAGAATCTCCAGTATTACAGCAACACCAAGGAACTTTTCCTCTGCGGTCGCCCTACAGGTCGGAAGCGGAATTGTTCATTACCGCTGTCGTAAATAATTTAGCCCACCGCAGCCTACCGTCGCACGCACGCTCGCTGTTTATCCAGCACTGGCTTTGGAATGAACGATGTCCACAGACAAGGTAGAGTATGATGCATGATTTTATGAAAGTATAATGTATTGCGACATCAGAAACGAAGAAAAACAAAATAATGACTATTGTAACGCTTGACGTAGAGCAAGTCAAATTTGTAGTTTTCTTATGTCTCATTAGAACTACAGAAACGCCACCCGATCTGGCAAACTTGCATAGTGCGGTTATAGCAGATAAAGGACCGCAAAGCAGAGGCATAAGTGCCTTTCACTCTGTTACGACTTGATGAACCACTGAAACGATTTTGGAAACATTATTTTAAGGTAAAAAATGTTCCTTGGTGTTGCTTTAAACCCATAGCTTGGTCATTCTCTGTGTACTGATCTTTGTCTGTCTTTGAGAAAAATTATATGACATTTAAAAATGTTGGTACAGAGAGTTTTATGTTAGTTGTTCATTTACAAAAAAAAAAAAAATAAGTACGAAAAAAAAGAGATCCACTTTTGTCTTAAAGGGCCCCTATTCTGCTTTTTCAGATATCCCCTTTAATGTAGTGAGTAATATAACTGTTTGTGTAGGTAAAAGGTCTGCAATGGTCAAAGTATAAAAAATATTCAGATTTTTCACGTTACAAAGTCAAATTCTACCTTCCGGACAAATGCCCATACGCAACTTATGATGTCGGATGTAGCGTAGCGCGTCATGGCGTGGCGTAAATATCAGCAGTATGTCGCATTACTCGCATAAGTTGTGCTTTATAGGCTTAAGTTGAATCCGCATGTTCGTTTGGCCAGAAGCTAGTTATTTTACTTTATAAAGTTTTAAATATGAATGATTTTCTTACACAAACTTATGGCTTTGCTTCAGAAGGCCTTTATTAACCCCCAGAGCTGTGTGGTTGCAATCCACTGCCATTATAAAGCTCGGAGGTGTCAGGCTGTTTATTAATATAACTCTGATTGTATTCGTCTCTGAAAGAAGAAAGTCATATACACCTAGGATGACTTTAGGGTGAGTAAATTATGCGCTAATTTTCATTTTTAAAGTGAACTACTCCTTTAATGCACTTCAAAAGGATGAGGATTCACGCTGGAAATGATACGGTAAAACCAACGGCATTGTTAATGTTTGTGTCACTGTGTATCAAGAGCTGATGAAGATCCAGAGCTGAAATTCAGATCTGGTAATGGCCGTTTGGTGTCAGACACGTGTTGTAAGCGGTCGGCCAATCACAACAGACTGAGCCATCTGACCAATCACAGCAGAGCAGGCTCTTGGAAATGAGGGGTTTAGAAAGACAGAATCCTTGATTGAACTGTTTCAGAGCTGATGCTGCACCGTATATTAAGAGAAAAGGTTTTTTTTTACTTTGGATGCATGTAAATCTATTGTAGGAGACCTCCAAAAACAAAATTAGGAACCTTTAAAACAGCATAATTGGGCCACTTTAAGTCATTGATTTTCCTCAAACGTGCATGTTTGTTTGGCTGTCCCCAGTACCGCTTTTCACCTTTTGTTAGTATGTACTCAATGGCCACTTTAACAAATGAAACCAACAACTCTGATATCAATCAACCAATGTGACACCATATTTTAGAGTCGCAATGTAACAGAATTAGCGGCAGATCTTTTCTTCCATATTTGGATGTACATGTGAGTGAAAATGGGGAAAAAAATGTAGGGCGGGTTCTTGGTTCTGTCCAACGGTTGTTGAGTGGTTGGAGGCATATCTGAATACAAGCTTGAAAGAGGACTAAATTATTCTGTATATGTTACCAAAGAGAAGTTTGTTTTTTTGTAAACATCAATGATTCTTTTGCAAGTAGACAGACAAATAACAAAATGGCTACATTCTTAAGACAGTTGTACTTATTCAACCATGTTATGCAACATGCTATTATCATTAATACATCCATAAAATCCAGTACTCATTTGCTTGAGCTGGAAAAAAATATATCATGCTACTGATGCAATATTAATTTCTAATCCAAATGTCTGTTTCTTTCTTTCAAAATGTCAAGAGGTCAAAAAACATCTACAAAGATTTTCGCAGCAATCCATTTCTGGACTCTCGTGTCAGTCTTAAAGTATTGTGAAGCTAATCTTCACAAGCTTATCGAATGAGGAAAATATATGTTGTAATGCTGCAATGGTTTCACCCTTAACTCAGCAAATTTGAGAGAAAGCCGCCAACAATCAGTGACAAATTTCCCAAATCCGTCGCTGATGCTGAATGGTAAGACAAACAGTGGTACAATAAAACAGAGCCCATCGTTTTTATCTGGCAAGTCCACACAACCTTACTCTCAGATTTACAGCGTCTGATGCCCAGCAGCACCAAATCTTCAGAGCCGGGTTGCCACATCTATTGGTTATTTATAGTTAGTGGGAAGGGAGGCAAACGCGCGTGAGTTACATAAATGTATCACCCATCTGGGATATTTGTTTTCTCACCTATGAACAAATTACAATGTGATGCTATGAAATATGGATTCAGGGCGACATGGAGCTTTCATCAACCATGAGCATTTCTCAAGTCTGATTTAAATATGCATGTTTGCATTGCTCTAATGCAGCTCCAGTGATGCATAGCTCACAAGCTGGGAACAAACATGAGGTAAAAGAGATCGTTTTTCAATTGAATTTACAGAATATCTGTCGCATCTCTTGTGGATTGTCAACAGGACAGATTAGTATAACATGTGTTTGTCTGGGTGTACAGAAAATAAAATAAATGAAAAACAATGAAAAACATATTTTAGTATTCTACAAATACCTAAGCTAGTTTAGGTCTTACATGTGTAGAATATTAAAATTGGTCATTGGCTTTGTTCCAAACGCTGCCGTGCTGCTTCCTGCCTTCACAGGCCCATACAGTACATCCTAACCCTCATCCAACTTCACAGTGACCCATTTGTTATGCCCCACATAGGCCGCAACTCCACATGCACCACACTGCATTTACTACTGTAGAGTCAAAGCGTAACTCTCGCCAAAATGCAACCTAGGGTCTTTTTGTTAATCTACCCGAGGCAAACATTTGTTTATTAGCATAATTAAAATGGAAACGCCACTTTTAAGTTTGACGTATTTTCGTTTTCGGTCAAATTGCCTTTTGAATGGGAGTGCTTGGGGCACATGATATGACGCAGCAACTGAAAATAGTCCCCAGCTCGGTAGACTATAGGGTCGACTATTTTCAGGCGCTGCGTCATATCATTAAGCCTGCTGGACTCATGGTACGGCAGCAAAGTTTCTTGATTATTACGCAGGAATGAGAGTATAGTTCCTAGCCATATCAGCCTAGAAAATCACAACTTTTCATTTTCCGTCGGTCTTAGTACACGATGTAACTACAGAAGAGTCAAGTTTTAAATAGGAAAAATATCGAAACTCTCTGGTCATTTTTTTTGAGAGAGATGCTAATGGTCTTGTCCGATTCAATGATCTATGCTAAGCTATGCTAAAAGTGGTACCGCCAGACCCGGAGATCGGCTGAATGGATTCGAAACCGGTAAAACTCAACTGTTAACTCTGGGGGAGTTGTAAAATGAGCCTATTTCCGAAAAAGTGGAATATCCCTTTAACTAGTTTCATTACTGGATTAATCATCATTTTTGAACAAATATATTGAGTAAATGATTCAATGACACTCATAAAGACTTCAATTGTTTTTTTTAATTATTTTTATATATTTTTTTTTTATTAAACATTACAAAGCATTAAAGCAATACAGATAAACATGGAAAAAACTAAACAAAAAAGATACACAGACACAAATAATTTTCCAGGGTAAAAAAAAACCAAAAAAAAAACAAGAACAATGGAATGCATTTATACCTTAAGAGGACAAAAAGGATGAATATAGAGATACAGTTTTCATTGCTTCACTTTTTTTATTACTTGATGAATCAGAATGTTTATCTCTTGAGTGAATGATTTAATGACACTCATTAAGACTTCACTTGTTTCATTACTGGATGAATCAGCTTTTTTTTTTTTTTTAACAAATCTTTTGAATTAATGATTCAATGACAAATACAATATTAACATTCACCTTTTGGTGTAACAATGTAATTTATCTTTATTTGAAGTGTCAAGTTTCTTTCAAAAAGTGATTTACTCTATTTGGATCGCTAACATAGTCATCAGTGTTTATCTGAACTATAAACTTGTATTCCAGTACTTCTGAGATCATTTGAATTACTGCAACAGGAATAATGATACTGTGTGGTTGAAAACACTGTTTGTGAAGCTGTTTCATTCCTATACATGACAACTGATTTTTCAAGAAAAATTTGTGTTGTGTTGTTATATTGAGCCTATAGTTTACACTTCAACATATCTCTGTGGTAATTAGGAATTCATTTTAATAATGCTAATCCCCTCCTGCTCTTTCTCTCTCATCACCTGCTCTCTCTCTCTCTCTCTCTTCTTCCCTCAGTCTCTTTATCTTGCCCTGTCTCTCTTCCCTTCCCAAAGCTGAGCTTTGATTGATTGTATTTTTATGTTCGTCAGTGTCAGTGAAGAAAGTAGACATAGGGTCAAGTTCAACTGATATTTATGTTTTATGAATAATTTTGTTAGACAAGTGAACTTACTAAAGGCTACCAGGAAAGTTAGGTTACTGAGTTTGGTAAATTCATTCACAATATGTGAGTATTTCTTATTAATCTTAATAAACCTGAATTATATTTTCAATTCAAAATGGTGAAATTAGACAGAAGTTTATCAATTCTATCATAAAACAGCTGTCAAATATAGAGTGGTGCAGGGATTGACGTATTTCTATACACCAAAACCCGGAAACGAGTTGCAATGTTATTCCCAATGTTGTTGTTTTTTTAATGACATTTTGGTCCAAGGCCTGAAATAAGGCCTGTGGTCAACACAAGTCAAGATATTTTATTTTATTTGTCATGAAAAAAGCGGTTGACATCGTTGTAGTGACACCAGTGGTTCAACATTAATGTTATGAAGCGAAAATAACTTTGTGTGTGAAAAAACAAAACAAAAATAACGACTGAGTACCCTAGCAACTGCATAGCAACACCTTAGCAACCACCCCGAGTACACTAGCAACCACCCTGGGGTGTGTTTCCCGAACAACAACGTAACTCGCTGCTTAACTACCATAGTACGATGCATCGTTGAAGAAATCAACTAGCTAGTCACGACTGTTTCCCGAAACTGTATTGTCGCAAAGTGGTCGTTCAACCACGTTGGTTAATGATGTCACGCATGTGGTGGAGTAATAACTTCTTTTAATGAATCTGTTTGAGATCGAATTAACGCTAGAGGTTTTGCTATAAATTACAGACATGACATCTGAGGACTATTTCTAATTTTTCTCAGTTATTTTGCTTTATTTCCAGATTCAATCATAGGCTCGTTCTTACATAGTAGAGCACGTTCGCACATGCGCACTCTTCAGAAAAGGTGCTTTAAATCTCTTGAATCACATTTGTATGTATTCTAATAAAAGATACAGATTGTACTGAATGTCAGCTTGCTTATTTTGCTCAAGATGAGGATTTATTAAGTCCACATTTTATGCAAACTAGAAACTCTGCTTCTAACCACAGGTCGAGAGCTGTTGTTCCAACCACACAACTCTGCGATGCTGTTTGCGAATGTTTTTTAAAACGATGGTTTCGGGAAACACAGACTCGTTGAACTATGCTGATAACGACGGAACTTGCGAACATAGTTGGCTAACGATGCTTTTGGGAAACGCACCCCTGAATACCTTAGCAACCGCATAGCAACCAGTCTGAGTACCCTAGCAAACGCATAGCAACACCTCTATATCAATCTATCTATATATATTTCTATGCTTCCATTCTAATATCTATCTATCTATCTATCTATCTATCTATCTATCTATCTATCTATCTATCTATCACTAACAATCTACCGCATGGCAACACCCTAGCAACCACCCTGAGTGCCCTAGCAACACCCTAGCAACCAGCCTGAGTACCATAGCAACCTCATTGCAACACCCTAGTAACCACCCAGAATACCTTAGCAATCGCATAGCAATCACCCTGAGTAAGCTAGCAACCGCATAGCAACACCTTAGCAACCACCCTGAGTACACTAGCAACCACCCCAAATAACTTAGCAACCGCATAGCATCTATCTATCTATCTATCTATCTATCTATCTATCTATCTTAGCTTAGCTTAGCTTAGCTAAGCTAGCTAGATTTTTAAACTACTAAACTACTAAACTACTTTACTAAACTAAAACTTAAAACTATTATAAACTGAAAACCTTCAAACTTAAAGCTGTTAAAATCACTTTAAACTTGCAGGCTCGGCTTTTTCATGCCAACTTAAAGTTTGTCTTCTTCTTCTTCTTCTGAGCCAGAATTTAGACTACATATCCTCCTAGAGCTTTAAAGCTACAACCACCAAACTCGGCTCAGACCTTCAGACTGTTCTGACTTGTGTTGCTCAACACTTTCTTCTCGTCAGTGTCAGACTCCTACGCTGTTGACGTAGTAAACACAGTGCAGCTCTTCCTGGTTCATAAACTTATCATAAACTTTTGTTGATCACAGAGCTTACTTTTTGCAATAATTCAAAAGCCTATGAACTTAAAGCCCCGCCTACTTTGATCAGCATTTTAACATTGACGAGCGGTGACAGGCCGCGGACGCAGCTCAGATGAGAAGGTCACTTATGTTGGCATTGTGCCATATGCTTACTGTACCAAAGCAGATTTAATATAAGGCAATATTTCACAACCTTTATTATATATCCTTAGAATTTAGCCAAAATACATACTTTTAGGAGGCAGCATTATTAAGGAACAAAGTATATTGTGATGTGTTTGTTCTCAATAATAGTTAAGGGTAAAAATAGGTTCTCATTAAGTATGATTTCTATGAGATTAGGTTCTTAAAAGTTGAAATAATTCCGTTATTAGTCAAGGTACAGTGAACATGGAGGCATGTTGTCTTGATTAATAGCTTAAATTTGACATTGTTGTCAGCTAGATTGCCTTCATTTATTTTAGACAAAGGGTTTTTCTCATATTTTTGTTTTCTCACAGGCTTGAGACAATGTAATCTTTTTTAACCTCCTTTTTAAGTGCCTTTCCACTTCATTACCAAATACTTGTATGCTTATCTTTGCGATTGTTATTAAAAACAGAGCCATGGCCTGTAATCTGACTCGCATCACTTCCTGATCCTGTTTCCACAATCATATTTAGCACTGTCAAAAAAGCCAAATATATATTTCCATCTGTATCCAACTCATTTAAGCTCTCTGCTATTCACATTTCTTCAAATATATGTTTTGAAGACTGTAAGCAAACTGGTTTCATCTCAGATAAATGTGATTATGTGAGCAAACTGCATTGAGCAAGAACACAGAGAGACAGAGATAAACATCCTCACTTATGTGACACGTTGTTTTTACCCAAATGCTTTTACCCAAAGAGACTTACAGAGTATATTTTCCCTCCGTTTTTGTTTGCTAGTGCTGAGCTGTAGAAGCTAAAGGAATAGTTTGGATAATGCCATAATTCACTTACTCTCTCAAAAAGGTCAATTTTTGAGGAATATATTAGCCACGCTTTTTTGATGTAAGTAAAAAACAAAAAACACACAAACACACCATGAGGTATCATTAAGGTAGTACATCTCATTTTTTTAGTTTTCTTTTTTTGGGGTTAACTGTTCCTTTAAGCTACAGGGGGGAGAAAAAAAAGATAAGAATAGATGTATTCTCACAGATTAGCAATGTGCCCGAACCATGAAATCTCTTTCCCAAATGTGATGAGACCAATCCATTTGCGTGAAAAAATATCATCTGAATTTCCTCCTCTTGGTTACTTCTTAATTCATTTTCCACACACTGACTGGAGCATTTCAATAAAGCAGGAGTATACCTTCAGCAAAGCCATAATTAAAAAGTCTGAAGACTCTTAAATTACCATTTTCAGAATCATTTTGCTTCTTAGGAAGCGTTTGTAGTCTATAGTATTTATTTAAATCAGTATGCTAAATTCGTATTTTCAGTGATCGCTCACGCCGCTGATAAAGAAACAATTCCAAAGCAATTAAACGGAGGGGCTTGAATGCTTTGGCTCATGATAGCGCAGTATTGGGCGTCTTTAACTCCACCTGTTTTATTAGCAAAGAGGATTATTTCCCGGCTAGCGTTCTTCTCCCTTTGCTTCAAAACCATGAGAATTTAATCATATATCAGTGCAGCGACTGTCCACTTTGTATTAGCTGTGCTTTCGTCTCCCAAAAGCAGAGGAATCAGTTTTGACGCTGTTGTATATTGCTTTCTAAAAGTTGCATGTTTTGTCCTTACGACTCTCCGTACTAGTTCCCTGTTGTATTTAACATGAGCAGAACAACTCAGTGTGTCACCTGTACAGTGAACGAGTCAGTAAAGCTGCCGTGTGAAAATGCTCGTGTCAGTGTCATCACTCAAGCAATGCACGATCATCATTTAACGATGTAACAGATTCATCACCTGTAATGCTGTTTTTTTTTGTTTGTTTTTTTACATGTTTGATTCTTGGCGGTGTTTGCTAAGGTAAGATTCACAGTTACCACTGCTTATATTTAGTGTTAGTGATATGGACAAACCCGTAAAGGATTAGTTCACTTTCAAAAAAAAAAAATTGCTGATAATTTACTCACCCCGATGTCATCCAAGATATCCATGTCTTTCTTTCTTCAGTCGAAAAGAAATTAAGGTTTTTGAGGAAAACATTCCAGGATTGTTCTACACAGAATGGACTTGAATGGCAACCAACTTTTCCGATGTTCAAAGTACTGTAGGTTCAAATGTCCGTCTCAATGCAGCTTCAAATGCTAGATACGATCTCAGTCGAGAAATACGGGTCTTATCTAGTGAAACGATCGGTCATTTTCAAAAAAAAAAAAAAAAAAAAAAATATATATATATATATATATATATATATATATACTTTTTAACCACAAATGCCCGTCATGTAGCATCTCTGAGATGCGCCACGTATTACCTCATCACGTTGGAAAGGTCACGAAAAAAAAAAAAAAAAAAACGATTTTGAAGTTGGAGGAGAAAATGAGATGACATTTTTTAACCGGAGTACACAGACAAATAAGTTAGATAGATGACGTGACGCGTGACCTTTCCAACGTGATGATGCAATGCATTGCACATCTCAGAGATGCTACACAATGGGCATTTGTGGTTAAAAAGTATATAAATCTTTTTTTTTTTTTTTTTTTTTTTTTAAATGACCAATCGTTTCACTAGTTAAGACCCTTATTTCTCGACTGGGATCGTGTCGAGACTTTGGGGCTGCATTGAGACGGACATTTGAACCTTCTTTGAACATTGGAATATTTGGTTGCAATTGAAGTCCATTCTGTGTAGAAAAATCCTGGAATGTTTTCCTCAAAAACCTTATTTTCTTTTCGACTGAAGAAAGAAAGAAATGGATATCTTGGATGACATCGGGGTGAGTAAATTATCAGCAAACATTTTTTTGAAAGTGAACTAATCCTTTAAGAATAAAATGTACTATTATTGTGTGCTATGGACATGAATGATGCCGCAAATGTTTGCTATTCTTTTTCTGTGTGGTTGGGTTGTCAAATCATAAAACATGGATGAAAATACTCAAAACACCCTAGCAACTCAATAAAAATGTCCTGGCAACCACTTACAAACATCCAGGCATTTTTTTTTTAATGGATATTCTAATCAGAATTTTTGTCTTGTAAAAATATCTGAGAATCCTAAAGTTGGCATGAAACCGAAGTTGCGATCATCTTTTCTACCCTATTGTGTCACATATCCAAGTGAAATGGCCTCTGGAACAAGAAAAAATGTTGCACGGGACTTTTGGTAAGCCTTCTTAAGTGTTGCTATTTGAGACCTGACAGGAAGGTTTCTGATAGGGAATTGCGTACATGCGTCACTCGTCTGTGTGTCTCGTCATATCCGTAAATAGAGTAAAGTTGATCGGGCTGCTTAGACGTGTGTGTGTGTGTGTGTGTGTGTGTGTGTGACAGAGCTGGTAATAAAACAAGAATCAACATCAGCTTGGCTTCAGGAGATGGAGAGAACTGAGGGATTTGAAGTGTTGTAAAAGCGAGGTGGAGATGATGGTGTTTTTATTACTCCACAGGAGAGTAAGTGTTTTATTGAACAGATAAACTGTCATATGTAGTTCTATAACAGAGTTCACTGTAAAGCATTATCTATTGTGAAGATCATTTCATTATGGTTGTTGTGCTGGAGTTTATTCTCAAAGAAGTAGGGTGTCTATTATTGGGTAAAGCTACAGTAAAGTCTTCAGTTACTCAGCTTGAGATCTTTCCATCGAAACTGGTTATTTCTCTTAAGACTTGCAGTGAATGTTTTATGAGCAGGATGATAATAATCTCTCTGTCTTTAGTTATTAGAAATATCCATATTCATCCGCACAGTCACACAGAGCCGAAGCACAACCAAAGCAACCAAAGTTCTTCCGCAGAATGCATACAGTTTTTATTTTCAGCTGCTAGAAGGCCAAAAGTTACGTAGTGTACCTTTTAAGAAAAAAAAAGAAGAAAAAAAATACAAGAATTAGCCATATTGATTTCATAGTGACTTTTAAAAAAATATTAATTTACTTAATGCAAAATTGTGTAAAATAAGTGCTATTTTTAGACAATACAATTTTTTTCTAATTCTTATATTATTCTCTGACAACAAATCTTAATGTCGTTTTACCAATTTCTTTCTTATGTCATTTTTTCTTTTTTTTTCTTTTTTTTAAGGATGTTATATTTTTTAGCTGTTGTTTCAGTATTGATTTGTATTTTGCCTTGTAACATATTCATTAGTCACATTTCCCTCAAAATGCTCATTACCGTAATGCACATTTCTTTTTATAATTCTCATTACTCTGAGTGGTGATTCTCACTACTGTAACTTCAATATTCAATATTTCTGAATTTCAATATTATTTCAATATTTTTCAATATTTATTTTTGTATTGACTGTGAAAGGAAGCTTATATTTTCTTGTGCTTTCAGTAACGGATTGCTGTTGTCTACCTCTAGATACATCTTACACTGCAGTGACAACAATGTGCATGATGTGCTATAACGTGAGTCTGATTCAGTGGTGCAGTTAGTTGTTTGGTGAGCACTGGTCAGAGTAGTGTGTGTGTATGTGTGTGTGTGTGTGAGATTGGGCTAGTTACCTGTAGAAGTGCATTGTGGATGTCTGACTCTGTCATTACAGAGCTGTGTGTGAGTGATGAAGTAATGACCAGCAGAAGACAGTCCTGTCTCTGAGTGTTGTGCTGTAGACTCAGGAGTCAGCAGTAAAGACAGAAATGGTCCTAAAGTGCTTTCAGAGAAGAAACAGCACGGCAGTCATAACTTATATTAAGCTCAGTTATGTGGTGGACAGCCTGTACGATATGTCCGCTGGCTGTCAATTTTGGCATCAAATTTCACCAAAGATTCGTAGAGTACCGACAGGCGTAAGCTAGGTTTATTTTATGCAGTTATTTTTGTTTGTGGAAGTATCAAACGAAAACGTCTAGATCACTTCACCTCAATTTTTTTTTACATTATTTTCTGTCAAAAGGCTCAGTACCATGCATCTGGATGTTTATGCATTGTTTGTGTAATTCTTATTACTGTAAATGGTATTTCTGGTATTATTTTTTTGCTGTATTATATTAAAGAAATATTGTAAATATATTTTTCATCTCCATTATAAATTAAAGGGTTAGTTCACCCAAAAATGAAAATTCTGTCAGTAATTACTCACCCTCATGTTGTTCCAACCGCGTAAGACCTTTGTTCATCTTCGGAACACAAATTAAGATATTTTTGATGAAATCTGAGAGCTGGATCGCTCCTCCATAGGCTTCTAAGGGACTGAAACTTGCTGGCCCAGAAAAGTTATTAAAGAGATCGTTAATGTAGTCCAAGTGACTACAGTGGCTCAATCTTAAGTATATCAAGTGACGAGAATACTTTTTTTGCGCAAAAACAAAACAAAAATAACGACTTTATTCCACTATTCATTTCCTTCTCTCTAGGCCTCGAGTTGGTTCACGTAGTGTTTTTGCGCAGCGCGTCTGTGTTGCACATCACAGGCATTACACACATGACCAGCGTCGGCCAATAGTGAGGCTACGTGGTGATGTGCAACACAGACGCGCTGCACAAAAACACTACGTGAACCAACTCAAGGCCCAGATAGAAGGAAATGAATAGTGGAATAAAGTCGTTATTTTTGTTTTGTTTTTGCGCACAAAAAGTATTCTCGTCGCTTGATATACTTAAGATTGAGCCACTGGAGTCACTTGGACTATATTAACGATCTCTTTAATAAGTTTTCTGGGCCAGCAAGTGTCAGTCCCTTAGAAGCCTATGGAGAAGTGATCCAGCTGTCAGATTCCATCAAAAATATCTTAATTTGTGTTCCGAAGATGAACGAAGGTCTTACGGGGTTGGAACAACATGAGGGTGAGTAATTACTGACAGAATTTTCATTTTTGGGTGAACTAACCCTTTAAGGCTACAACAAATGCCCACGAGAATGTATACAAGCTTTACAGGTTTTTGTATTTATATGAATTTTAATTTTTTTTTGCATAATAAAAATTAGAATTTTTGGAGGAAACTATGCATAATTACAAAAAAAAAGGAAGGAAGGCAAATATATTAATGGTCTTATGACATGTTTTGTGACATTCACCCAACCAATAGCCAACTTTTCTTTATGAAAATATCATTCAAGACCTTAGCCATAACTTTAAAAAAAAATAAAATAAAGAAAGATAAATATAGCAATGTATCAGTGCAGCATTACTTATAATGGGCTTGACAGTGCTGTGTGTTTGGGCTACAATCCTTATAGTCCCCCTGTAATCAATAATCGTATCCCTTAAAAATCATCTTTGATCACCAAAGTGATATAATAAAAAAATCTTCTTGTTTAAAATAGCTTGCATGTAACTCGACACCCTTACCTCATTTAGTATGTGTGGTTCTATGAATATGCAAATGAGCCCCGCCTCCACTCACTCACAGTGGCTCAGAGATCCACTCGTTGACGATCACACGTTGATCTGATTGGTTACGATTTCAAACAGTGTTTTTGAGACTGTCTTTGATTCACTGCAGTTTACTCAGCAATGGTGTCGACTTATGAAATTTACACATGGAATAAAGCATATTAAAAACACCACATAGACATATAAACAACATTAAAAGTTTTGATTTTCACCACAGGGTGACTTTACATCAAACACTAAGACCTCTGGACACATTTGGCTGTAGTCAGCCATTCACAATAGGCTTCCAACTGGAACAAGAGGAGAGACACATGATCAATCTTTCAAGTAACACCAATGACCTTTGCCCTTCACTTAGACCCCAATGTTTTAGCTTACTGAACTTGATTTCCCTTGAGTCACATGGGTGAGATTTGAACTAGTCTATTATTTAGTTTACTGGGATTTGGAGGTTGATTAGAATACAGCCGTTGCACAGCAAAACCTGTTTTAAAAATAAACTGGATTTAGACTTCAGCACAAAGTACATATTTTGTATGTTGTCTTGACATAAGTCTTACTGAGATAACAGGCCAATCAAAGTATGCTCCAGTGATTGTTACTTAACATTTACCTAAAACTGCCAATGAAATCTACAGTATTTCATTGTGAAATGCCATTGGCCCTTGTGAAGAAACGCCTCATCATTCACAACACAGTCTTTGGCTTGAAGCAATATGTTTTAATTATAGACATTTCTGAAGATGGAGAAGAAAAAAAAACTTAACAGTCGGTCTATACACAACAGTGTTCAAATGTCTGACATCTATAAAAAAAGCTGCTACTATGGAATTTAAAGTTACAACACTTTGTTTAATGTTGTTTTTATGTCTATGTGGTGTTTTTAATATGCTTTAAGACAAACCATGTGTAAATTCATAAGTCGACACCATTGCTGAGTATTTTCTCATTAAAACTGCAGTGAACCAAAGACAGTCTCAAAAACACGCTTTGAAATCGCTGGTGTTTCTGACGTCACAAACTACCTTGTAACCAATCAGATCAACGTGTGAGTGGAGTGGAGGCGGGGCTAATTTGCATATTCATAGAACCGCGTATACTAAATGAGGCAAGGGTGTCGAGTTACATTCAAGATATTTTAAGGCATGAAGAGATTTTTTTCAAGGAAAAAACAACAACATTTAAATCTGTAATTTTGGTGATCAAAATTTAAATCTGTAATTTTGGTGATCAAAGATTAGTTTTAAGGGATACATTTATTGACTACAGGGGGACTTTAATTTCTTTTTTTTTTACCATATTTATTACATTTTCTGTTCACATATCACATCAGATTACACAACGAATAACAATCATGTAAAACCCATCAAACATTTTCACCCTATTCACCCTCCCATCACCCCATCCCCGGGTGAAGATCATGATGCTACCCTGGGACTTTAAAGTTGGCATGAAATGGAAGTTGCGAGTTTGTTCTTCCCTATAGTGACATATATCAGAGTGAAACGCCAAGAAGAACTGTAGGACGGGGCTTGATTCTGTCCCTTGAGAATTGATTGGCTGGTTGGATGGTTGTGGTTTGCTATTGGTGGATCTCATGTGAGTGACAGGTTGCTCCGCCCTCATCATCAGAGGAGAGGGAGGGGAAGTTATTTGGATTCAAGATTACCAGGAACATGAATTTAACACAATAATGATGTTCACAGATGAATCATTTATAATAAACACTGCAATTCTCTAATAAAACGGAACAATTGTAGATTTTTATTTCATGGTGACATTAAGCACAATTATAACGTGATAACTTGTTTATTTTATTTAGAGTTTTACAGTAATGATTACCCTGTACGTTTTACACCACTGCTGCATGTGTTCATAAAAATAGAGCAGAGGGAACTCGCTCCATCACTGCCCGAATACTTGAGTACTCTGTGTGATTTATCTGTCAAGCACTGGAGCAGTCGAAATGACCCAAATGCACATTCCCAGAATGCACTGTGTCTCGGCGGTGGAGTTGGTGCTGTCTCCACTTGTGTTGCGATGGCGGCTCCTGTCGAACGAAAGCATAATCAGGCCTGTTCCTCGACAGCCCAGCTCAGGATGGAGTTTAAAAGGAGACAAGGAAATTCCTGCAAATCCCTTGCTGGCACACTTGTCTCCACATTAACCAGCTCAGCCCAGCGTATTTCCCGCCAGCCCTTTAGATTGACTCATATTCCAGCGGATATTTCAGATTAACCTTTTTGAGAGCTTTCGGGGTGACCAAAAATCCAACAGCAGAATCAGTGGCCAAAAGCAGCGAGCCGCCAATGTGTGTGGTATCTCTGCGTGAGTGTTTGTTCATCTGGAATGAATTATATCGGTTCCGTTTAACAGCTTTAACAGCGGTTTTTAAATGTAAAACACATTTTATGCTAGATTTTGCAATACACATTGTTTTTTTCAGCTACTTTTCTTGCAGGTGTTAGAGATTGTTAGCGTTCAGGCTCTGTTTAATGGCAGTAAAAAAGCATGACAGGGTTATTTCTTCCCTGCAAAATTGATTGTCAAAGCT
This sequence comes from Squalius cephalus, assembly GCF_949319135.1. Lineage (NCBI taxonomy): Eukaryota > Metazoa > Chordata > Actinopteri > Cypriniformes > Leuciscidae > Squalius > Squalius cephalus. Next base: position 5,708,693 of record NC_137135.1, on the reverse strand, counting down.
TGTCAAGCAACAAGGTGCAAATAATGTTTGAATATGGATTGTGTTGTTTACAGAAAGATCTCTGATGAAGACTGCAGAACGCAATGAAACAAGCTAAATGAGATCAGACAGATGAAGCTAATCTCTTTTCAAGCATTTTAACTTGTTACACATCTGCGTTGATTAATAAAACAATATCATGATCAAATTTACACATGTAAACTATGTACACACCTACATATTCTTTAATGTTAGAATAATATTTTTTTTTTAGAATAATAGTCATCAAGACAATGAACATAAAGTATGGGAGTGATCAAAACTGTCAGGGAGATACAGTACAATTGTCCTGATACCATAATGAAGAAAAGCTTGTATTGTTTTGGTTTCTTATGTAAAATTACTGTAATGGTTATGTTCTGTAATGTTGTCTTTTATTTTGACATTCTGTTCCATTTGCTTTAGTTCCAGTTTTCCAGGTCTGTTTAGTTTCGGTTTCCTTCTGATTTAGTTTCCTCAGGTACACAATACTTTCACCCGTGTCTCCTTTAGTTTCATTTGTTTGTTCCCTGTAGTGCTGGGCAGTGTGACCAAAAATCTCAATCACAGTATTTTATAAGTTTGGTTGTTTCACAGTATTTTTTTCTTTTTATGACTGGATCTTTATATAGATTTATAGTGGCTTAGTTTACTGTCAGGAGTACATAGAATATAAAAACATTGTAGTACGCAAATTTACTTAAAAAAAAAATGGAAATCAAAACAATTTAGTTGATATTTTAAAGTGTAATCAAATGCAATTTTAATCATTCCTTTTATTTTTTGGCAAGTTTACTGTTTAAATTAAAACATGTATGAAAACTTATGATATTCCTTAAAAATAATGTTTTTAAAAAATATTTTATTATTACTTTAAGAAGTACATTATTCTGTGCAATAGTAATAAATGTTTTTCATAATTTCTTCAAGTTTTATTTTAGCTTGTTGTAATGAAGACCCTGGAGTTTCTGTGTGTTTTGATAAGCTGTATTTATTATTATTATTATTATTATTACTTGAAGTACAATCTACTGTGCAAGAGTAATATATTTCTGTTATAATTTCCTCAAGTTAAACCGAACTTTTATTTTGACAGGTCGCCGCGAAAACCTTTGAGTTTCTGTGTTATTAGAGGTGCTGAAAAACTTTAATTAGTCAATTTTTTGTATTGTTTGTAATTTGTTTCTTTGTTCCTATATTTAATATCAAAAAATAAAATTGCCTGCCTTGCTTTATTACAGAAGACTGTGTGCAATGATTGTGGTCAGCTTAAAGGGCATTTGTTTTATAATATTGGGTTGACTAAAATGGGAAGAAAAATAAATACATTTCAAGCTTCACATTTAATTCAGTAGGATTTTTTTTCTTCTTCTAGACATATTAAACTGTCTACCACAGACTAATAAGAAAAGTAACACAAAACAGGAAACTACAATCAAATCTATGCACATGTCCAATTGAAATTTGATTCAAAATCTATAATCAGTTTTTTAATCAAATTGTGACCTCAATAATCATTTGAATAGAATTGTGTACCAAAAGATTTCCACCCCTAATGGCTATATATATATATATATATATCGCCCAGCCCTATATATGGGACTATTTATTTCTTGAATGAATAGTGAAATCTGTCATTGACCCATTTGTCTCTGCCAAACTTATGTCAAGCATAAAAGCAGCAGAAGAAGAAGGTCATAACCATAAGTTCAGTCAAGTGTGTCTAAACTTTTGTCTGGTGTATGGGCTTCTACCCAGTCAAAGGCCTTACATATGCTGCTGTAATTATCTGTCTCAGCATTAAAAATGACATAATGGATCACCCCTGTGCTTTGGTGTGCTCAAGTCTGTTGTTAGCTCGTTGGCCATAACGTTAATTACATTTACATCAACTCATTATAACATCCCCCGCCCCCGATCTGCGTCTGTTGTCATGGCAGTATCTCGTCTCTCAAGCCTTTCCATTTCACGTTGAACAATGTTCCTTTAATGACTATAATTTGTTTCATTGTGTTTTAACTCTTGACATAAGTCATTTTGCTCATTATACCGTAACGGTTGTACGGTTAGATCTTTTATATAGCATGCCGCCATAAATGCACCATCTCATCCAAGCTCTGCCAACATAAACACTGAATAAATAAGAGTCGGGGAATATTCCACTGCTGAATTAGCTCTGTTGAACTGTCAGTATATCCTCCTCTGGCATCGGTAAGCAAACCGAATTACCAGCGTGCCTCAGCCTCAGCGTTACGTATTTCTCTCTCTCAGCATGTTAATGTTGTCATGGTAGGCCGGCTGCAAATGTCAAGGCACATCTTGCTAATTATAAAGCTCTAGTTTTACAGTTAACATCTGGGTCATGGTTTTTTTACCATGTTTTTTTCAGCAGTTAATTCAACGTGTACCCGTCGAAATCCAGTTCGTGTTTTTGACAAGCCACTTTGCGCTATGCAAATTTAAACAGATAGACTCTAATAACAGCTTCTGAATTAACACTGATTCTTGCCGGCGGTGAAAACAAGGCTCATGTGTCAGAATAATAATAGTGCCAGTCCAATCAGAGCCTCCATACTGTGATGGAAATACACACAGAGCAAACAAACAATTTAATATACAATGGGCTCAAAAGTCAGCCGTCGGTGTAAGTATAGACTTCATCGCATAGATTTGCAGGTTTGTAAAAAGAAATGCTGTAATCGTTGTTAATTACCCAGATGAACTAACTGAAATGATGGACGGCATTGCATGCTTAAAGGGATAGTTCACCCAAAAATGAAAATTCTGTCATCATTTACTCACCCTCATGTTGTTCAAAACCTGTATGAGTTTCTTTCTTCTGCTGAACACAAACAAAGATATTTTGAAGAATAGTTGGTAACCAGACAGTTGATGTTTGACTTCCATAGTATATTTTTTTTCCTACTATGGAAGTCAATGGGTTCTGCTTGGTTACAAACATGCTTCAAAATATCTTCCTTTGTGTTCAGCAGAAGAAAGAAACTTCCCTGGATGGTTTTGTGTCTGTTTGTTCATTTAAAAACACTACCAACATGTTAGCAATACAAAGCGGGTTGAAGACCAAACATTACACTTCAGTTTCTTTAGCGAACAGTTGAACTAAGAAATTATATACATTTTTTTCGCATTTTCTCTACGGAAATATCTGTTCAATTCTTGACAAATGCATATAATGAGGACACCCTTAAATTAGAAGTGTTTGTGCTGGGAAGTGTTGCATCTCTGTTTGTGTGTGAAGCCTTCAGTGTGTGTTTTGGTCTTGTTTTTATGTCTATAGTCCTTCAATATTATTTTAAGATTGCGTAACTGCAAGTGAGAAAACTGCAAGTACACTAAAAAAATCAGTGTTCAAACACAAACAGGCAGAAAAGTGAACATTCATTAAACACTGATTTTTTTTTGTGTATCCTAGAAGGTGTTGAACATCATAGTCAGACACCATATGTTTACATCATTGCACTATAAAGACAGTTGCTCCATTAGTTAAGTGCGTGGCTGTAGATGTGGGTGTAAATAGGAGTCAAATAAATAGGTGTTTGCTTTCTCTATGTTCAGGTCTGCTTGTTGCTGAATAAGTACTGTAACTTAATGTCCACAGCATGCTTGCAAGTAAGACTTTTTATTGGTGGAAGGAGCTGTTTAACCTTCAACTAAATATTATATGACCTAGTTTTATTTCATATGAGTTTTTTTTTTTGGCTAGCCTGTTACCAAAAAATGGGGCATTTCTAAATGCAGTTTAAAACCCTGATTTGTGCCATTTTAATATCTTTAGCAAAACGTAGTGAATAAACATAGAAATGAACTTTGAAATTGTTACTATAACTTTGTAAGTTATTACCAAAACTTTTCTGCTTTGGTAATAAGCACAAAATCATGCTTTCACACTGTTAAATATTATGTTTTTGATAATATATATATATATATATATATATATATATATATATATATATATATATATATATATATATATATATATATATATATATATATTTTTTTTTTTTTTTTTTTTTTTTTTTTCTCAATTCAATAGATTTTTTTTTTTTATTTTTTTTTTTTGGTCCCACTTTATTTTTTTCTTTAAATAAAGATAAAATAAGTAATTGTTAGGTTCAGTGCACTTATTGTGTTGATGTTGTATTGTAAAACACGTGAGCTGCTACTGGTGGATACGGGTAAGGCAGGTTTGGTAGTATGTTTAAGGGTGGGTTAAGGTGTAATTACAGTGTAATTACATACATTCATTACAGCTGTAATTATATGCAGATATTTTAATATATATTTACAATGTAAAAACATGTACATGTATGCAAACATGTTTGCATTCTATCAAATGGATTAACTGTTAGTATAGAGTAGTTAAAGACACTTGATATGAAGTAGGTCCTTTTTAAAGTCCTCCTGCAGTCAATAATTGTATGCCTTAAAATTCATCTTTGATCACCAAAACGACCTATTTAAACATGTTTTCCTTGAAAAAAAATGATTAATGCCTTGAAATAGCTTGAATGTAACTCGACACCCTTGCCTCATTTAGTATACGTGGTTCTATGAATATGCAAATGAGCCCCGCCTCCACTCACTCACTCAGCTCAGAGATCCACTGGTTGACGATCACACGTTGATCTGATTGGTTACAAGGTAGTTTGTGACGTCAGAAACACCAGCGATTTCAAAGCGTGTTTTTGAGACTGTCTTTGGTTCACTGCAGTTTTAAGCAGAAAATACTCAGCAATGGTGTCACCTTATGAATTTACACATGGTTTGTCTTAAAGCATATTAAAAACACCACATAGACGTATAAAAAAAGCATTAAAAGCTTGATTTTCACCACAGGAGGACTTTAAACTTTCAAAATATATGTCACTATTGTTTTACCAGTGTGGTGGGAGAAGCCAAAATCACCACTTTAAACACATCTTATGTAGGACTAGCTGCTTTTTATTCCATGATTTTATGTTAGATAACAGTTTATCTAACTGTTCTATCTTTCAAATAGAAATAGTTCTCTAAAGACCATGAATATTTGTGCCAAGAATTATGTTGGAAGGCTAGGGCACACTAAGAAGAAATTTCACCAAAAAATCCCACTCTATTTAATACCTCTAAACCATCTCAGTCGTCCGAAACCCTTCCTGTGCTCAGGGCAGATTTGCTTTCGGTGCGGCAGGAGTATTGCCGTACTGAACGCTTGATTGTATTTGCATAGTGAAGGATTATGGCGGGCCGACAGAATGGCCCCTGCGGTTTCTGAAAGAGTCCCTGGAGAAATGTTGAGCGATTAGCTACTTTAAATATCCTGCTGAGGGACTGTCTTTTGATATTAGGTCCTCTGTGGATCATTAAGATGATGAGCTCACAGGGTCAGCTTTATTTAACGAACGTTAGCCCTTCCAATCCTGTGTTTGAAATAAAGACCAACATACCGCAGGAAAACAGTTATTTTTGTAGTGCAAGTATAACGGGAGGAAGCAGAGAGAATATGTTTGTGGAAGATGTGAGAAGCCTGCGGTGCTGGAAAGGTCTGTGTGTGGAATTTATTCCAGAACTGTGTGTGTGTGTGTGTGTGTGTATTCTTCTGCTCGGATGATGGAGCGCCTACACTTCACAGGAAGTAGATTCCCTCTCAGACTGCAGCGATGGAGGCTTATGGCAGTGGTGATAAGACACAATAAGAAGCGAGTACACCTCTTCACACCTGCTTAAAGTGTAGGATCAGCAGAAACCACGCATGTGAGCTGTGAAGAACGAGATCAAATTAAAGGAAGCTCCACTGCCACAGTCAAAAATGTGAAAATTCGTTGTAATTATTAGGGGTTCTTGCAAAGGCAGACGTGTTGACAGCTCAAAATTCAGCAGCTTTTTAAAGAGAGGTGTGCTATTACTTTTTTTTCATAGGAAAATCATAGAGACTTTGGGATAGGCTCTGGCAATGTTAAAGTTATGCACACACATCATAATACAAAGATAAGTTCTGTGATAATAGTGCATTCACTGGTAATATTGCATTTGAATTGCAATTAACAAACAGAATCCTTAAAGTATTTTTGGAAACATTTCTAAATGAGTCAGAAATTTTCTTTTACGTTTTTTCATATTTGTCATCCTAAAAATTTGTTGCACACAGAGTCCGATGCGTTTTAATTAATCCGTCACGGAAAAAAATTGCAAAACAATACAAAATGGAGTCTTCGAACAGTGAGGATGATTTTGTTGTCCTCTCTCTTCTTAAAAAGAGAAAAAGAAAGAGGAAATATTGGGTCCATCCAATCCTGAGATTGCGTGGAGAGTTCGGAGAGTTCCACCTCTGCGGGATTATCCCGAGCGATTCAAAGATTACTTCAGGATGTCAGTGGCTCAGTTTGATGCTTTGCTAGCGATACTGGAGCCACATATTAAAAAGAGGAACACCAATTTCCGTGAACCAGTTGATCCTGAACAGTTCTGGATTTTGGCGTTCGCCTGTACGGTGGCTCTGAAATGTCAAAACACCTCTCAAAATGTTTGCTACGAATGCGAAAAACGCAGAAGATTGAACCCGAAAAAAGTTATGACGGACGAAAGTTTCGGAGGCAGTGTGTAAACATGATTGACTAAACGTGAGGTGTTTTGTTTTAACTTGTGCAAGGACCTTAATTCTCAAAATATGTTTTGTTTTGCTTTGATCAACACATCCAGCGTTCATTCTTCTTCTGCCGGAGTTTATCATTTCCAGCATGTTTACCATGAAGCACGCAGCTTCCACAATTGCATGCATTCAATTACATGACAGACTGAGCATGTATTATGGGATGAGGAGGTAAATGCGCATGAATGCATAATCCTGGAAATGTACACGCTGTGGCATGTTTGTTAAATCAAAATGGGTGTTGGTTCCAAACAACCATTCAATTTACACCGTTTCACAGACAATAAGACAATCAGCCTTTGTAGTATTGAAGAATTTCAGCTCTTATACGTCAAGTTGTGATATGTTGAGCATTTTACCATATTCACAACTTCCATCATTCAGAAAAGCCGAAGGACACTCCCAAAGACCCGATATTTACAGTCAACATGTTTTATGCAGTGACGTTTAAAGGGTTCTGTGTTCCTGTCAGGATTCTCGGATCTGAGTGCAGTTTATGCAACACACCAGTCCTGGTTTCAGACTTTGTAAAAAGGGGAGACCACTGATAAATGGATGGGCTTAATGTAGTGTGTGTGAGGGGAGGAACACAAGCTATGAAACTGGGTTTATTAAAATAGTTCAATACTTGTTTAACTGCAGTACAAACTTGCACACAACATTTTTAGTACCATGGTATTTTCTGAAGTACCCCAGAGTTGCATGTAAATTAGGGATGCACCGATATGAAAATTTTGGCTGATACCGATAAACGATAATTCTTTGTACTTGAAAGCCGATAACCGATATATTGGCCGATAAATCTAAATCTAAATTTTTATATGATTTTTGAGAAACTGATTATAAAAACAAGTGTCTCACCATTAAAAGCCATGTCCCAAGCACACAATTATTGTGTTCTCATTATAATTGTATGTACCCTATATGACAGACTTGCGCTGCACATGTTGCACTGAACTCTATTTTCCTTTTTGATTTCAATCATATTTCAAGCAATTCAAAACCATCATGCATCTGAAGTCTCTCAGCTAAAGGAAATTATACATTATTTATCGGCTTTAATATATTGTCCAAATTTTCATATATCGGCTGATATCGATATGGTGGCCGATATATCGTGCATCCCTAATGTAAATGCTATGGTACATGACTGTGCAAAGCATCCAGTAACATATCGTAAGGTGAATTACCATGTTATTAATGTCTGAAGCCATTGTGTGTGCATGGAAGTAAAGTCAGCCTGTGCTCACCCCTAGACCTCGTTCTTTCTCACCAATCTTAAAGTGCATTTCTGTGTCATTCACTGCTCTGTGTCAAAGGAAAAAAAACAGCATAGTCTGGTCCACTATGCTGTTCTTTTTCTTTTGACACAGATCTGCATTAAAGGCTGCTTCCCAAGTCACTGTGCTTCTGGATGAAGACTGGCTTTTTACATTTACATCATTTATATTGCAGTCTCTTTGATGAAATATAGACGCGCGTTATGCATTAAGCTTTTGCACACAGGTTTTTAGATATTTGAAGATCAGGTTTTTTAAAACTGTGTTATAATTCTTATTTGTTTCTCTCTTTTTTCCTGAATTTACTCAAATTTGCTTTGCACGCTAAACTGTCATTATTCATGATTAATATGCTTTTCTGTAGTGCTTAAAGCAATGTTAATCCACATTTTTACAAACACTATATAATTACTTACGAAATGTAAATGCAGTCCTGAGGGGTTTCACTTTCAGCTCGTTTGAGGCCAACTATATATGTGGTATGTATGCATGTAAAAATGTTTAATTTAATGAACAAGTGCAATAATATAATATAATATAATATAATATAATATAATATAATATGGATGGATGGATGGATGGATGGATGGATGGATGGATGGATGGATGGATGCATGGATGGATGCATGGATGGATGGATGGATGGATGGATGGATGGATGGATGGATGGATGCATGGATGGATGGATGGATAGATGCATGGATGCATGGATGGATGCCTCATTTGACCAATTACAATAAAGTATTTCATAGAGATATATAATATTATAATCTTCATGCTAGACTTCCCTCGCTTGACTTGTTTCCAGAAATAAAAGCAATCACAGCATTTTGAACACGTGTCTTTTCAATCAAGGGTTTCTACTGTAAATAAACTGTCCAGCTGTTGTGCTTCTGGTACCCGATAAGACGAGCAAACCACAGCTGTGTGTCTTCAGAGCTGATAATGCCGTCACGTTCTTATCTCACCCAGCAGCATCTGAACATCAGGACTCAACCTAAAGGCAGTGGGTGATGCCTGTCTAGCTCCACATTAAGAGAATGAGTGATGTGACATGACAAAACCAGATCGCTCTCTTTATCCAACATCAGTCTGTAATAGTATATTTATTTGTTATTTCACATTATAGAGGTGATAGATGATGGGTAGCTGAGTATATACTGTAGGCTGCAGAAACTGTCTCTGAAAATCCTCTTGTAGAAACTGCAGTGTGTGTCTGCATGCTGGCTTTATCACCGGGAGCAAGGCCAACCACATGAGACGATCAATATTTTCTGTTTTTCTGTATTTCTATATTTTTCCCATGGCGAAAATACAGCAGGTGTTTAAAGGAATACATCACCTGTAAATTGAAATCCTGTCATCATGTTCTCACCCTCATGTCATTTTCATATCTGTGGAACAGTAAAGTAGATGGTATCAGAAAGTTCAAGCAGATGACATGATTGACAATTGACATGAACTCCAAAAATGGCACAAAAGAAAAGCACATTTGACAAAAATAATGCATGCAACTCAAGAGCTATATTTCAAATCATAAGTACAAATGCTATTTGAGAACTGTGGGGAAAGGAAGATTATCTGTAAGTAATAACTCTTCCTCACACAAAGATACCCTAGGCATCAGAGAGGTTGTACACAAATCATGGATCACTGCTATTGTAGTTTTATGGTGCAGATTTGTCATTTTTTGAGTTTGACATTTGCCTTTTACTTTCACTGCATGTAAATGAACAGCAGGATTATGATCCGCTGAAGACAGAATAATAACAAACAGATTTTTCCTTTATGGCTGAACTATTTGTTTAGAGCTGAGAGCAGAAGACTACATTTGAGTACTAGGGGTCTTTAAAAAAACATTGTTACACGTAGTAGTAATAATTATTATCATTTTATAAAAAGGTTTCATTTGAAAAAAAAAATACAACTTACAGTTTGATGGTTGGAAATTATTACGAACCTTAATATACATATATTACAGGCCACTTTTTAAAAATATAAGCTAAATATAATATATACATATACTATAATATATATATGTGTGTACAAAAATATAATATAATATATATATATATATTTAGCTTATATTTTTCAAAAGTGGCCTGTCACAAGAGGATCATCATATTTGGAGTTATGTGGCATAAAGTTGTGAAAAACTGTGCTCTAAAGGATCGAGAACCAAAGACCAGTCCGCATGGTGTGACTGTATTTTGAAGAACAGCCATTGTAGGCCACTGTAATACAATAGTTCACTTACTTGTAATTCAGTTAAAGGGGAACGATGCAGTTTTTTTTTAGCTTACTTTACCTTAACTGAACAGCTTCAGAGTCATTGGAATGGTTATATGACTTTTTTCGGGTTGGATGGTGGCCGTCTCGCTTCCCTCTAACGCCTGTGAGTGGAAAAAACACCCTTGCAACTTTGGGCCGACAGGCTGCCGGGCTCAGCGTCAGGAAATATCACGTGATATCAGGTTGTCAAACACAGTGTTGTCAAATATCTATTCCGAAGCTGTAGGGGGAGCTCTATAGAGAAACCTGTGTGCAAAAAGAGAGAAAACCACTAAGAAATTGCCAAAAGTGCATCGCGCTGCTTTAATGCAGCACAGATGTGGAATTGCTAGCATTAGCAATATGTTCACATAAGAGATTTGATGACTAACACCTCTGATTTCCATTTGACGAACATCTTTTTCCTCCCATGCGAGTGTTTCATTAGTTGTGAGATTCCAGAGATTCCCGGCTGTTAACCTCATCTAACAGGACTTTCGTGTCACCGCAAAGCTCCCTGCGGTGTGAATGACAGTGGTTGTGGAAGTGTGAATCGGGGCACAGTTGCCAGGATAAAGACGTTCAAAGTCATAGCATCATGTCACTGCTCTTGTGCAAGTGACACTGCTCAACTTGACGCTAGCTGTCACTCACGTCTCCTCGAATCACCAGCTCTCGCTAGAAACCTATGACTTCTGATCGCTTTGCTGCTTTGTCAGTGTAAACACACCATGTAAACACTGGGATGTTGTGTCTGTTATTCCCTGCACATTTATTTCACATATTCAGCCGTTTTATTACACCGTCCTCATTGTCCGGTGGTGTTATCACACAACACAGGGTCGCCTGTTATCTTGTGCACCTTCATATGTTGAGTTGATCGTTTTTGAGCCTCAGGACATGCACATTTGAACCAGGAACAAGGTTCTGTTCCCTAAAGCTCTGTCCTGTGCAGGCCTTAAGGTGGGTTATTATGGCTGCGAGTGTTGTCTTGTTGTGGGTCTTTCTGCACCATTTTCCCTACTTTCAGTAGGGCCGGAAAACACGGATGAAATCGTGGAAACCAGCCATAAAAATGGAATTTAATCAAAAGTAGGGCTGTACACAAATCACCATATAGTGTCTGTGAACATTAAAAGTGCAAAAATAAATAAATAAACATGTAAATATGGACTGCAAGTCTTCATGTACTTCTCAAAGTAATAATAATAAGACTAATAATAAGACTTTATTTTTTAAGAAATAATCATCTCATTTTTCTTATGTTTTAACATTAAACCTCTGCAGTGCAGCACTTGTTTAATTATACTTGATTACATTTATTTTGATTACAATTATATTGTTAATTTGTTATGCCTTCATTTGATTACCACCGTTAATAATACATTTGTTTTTAATTAAAAAAATTCTGAAGTTAAAACAGACAACAGACTTGCTTTTGATTTATATCAGTTTAACTTTATCATTAAATAGGTCCCAAAAAAGTCAAACTTTTTATAAACCGTTGATGAATTTGTATAAGTTTCATGATTAATGATGAATTGATTAGACATGCTTTTTGATTACTAAAATTTATTTTAACTGTTAAAATGTTCCATTAAACAATTAAAAAGAAGGGAAAAAATGGAATCCAGAAAAATGTAAATGGTAAAAAACAGAATTTGGAAAAAAAATAAAATGGATTCAAATTCAAAGGGTTCCCAACGTGATTTTATATGTGATATTTGTCTGAAGTTCTAGGATAATATTTGATGACGTCTTTATAGCTCTGCATATTGCGTGTTTTGTTTCAGAAGGTGTTAAGATGGTGGCCATGTATTATGCAGCGTTATGTGCGCTGGCTGCTGACAATGAGATTCACAAGTCTCCAAAGTGATGTGTGATAAGTTTAATGCAGAACAATACTAATAAAATCTCCAACAGAAACTCAATGAATATATCCAATGAATATAATCCATTATTCCCCAATAACCTGTATTACGTCATGCCGAAAGTTGTTTTCTCACTGAAGTAAAGTAACTTGAAATACAATACAATACAAATCATATTAACCTTAATTTTAAAGAAATGTAATTTTTGGCTAGCTCACTAATTGTCCTAGAGGTCTATAATACCTGGGGGGTATTCCATAAAGCAGGTTATGTGACATCTCTGGTTAAGTTTACGCATAAACAAGAGGATAACCTCAACTCCAGGGTTAGTTTACTTCAGAGGAATTCAGCACATGTGTGTCTTAATGATGAGGCTCCAGTGGGCATGACATGATTGCACAATTAAACTCTAAAAATAGTTTTAGCAAGTTATTAAATATAGCAATGTTAATGTCGCTGCAGAGCAAGTATGGACCTGCTACTGCTAACAGATACTCAGACACGCTGCTGTGAGCATGTAAGATATGCTGCAATAATAGACATACATCAGTCCTGCAGCAGATCTAGGCAGGAGGAGCTGGGGAGGTGGAGGGGTTCAGAGGAACTCTGAAAGATGCTGCAGGATAACTTTACAGCAAACACTGAACCAGACTATTTAAATGTTGAGCAAGCAATCTCATTGGCTGCAGGATCAGCATAGCTTGTGCCATGCGGTGATGATGTGATTACTTGCAGACTGCATATAAAGGATCGATCAGCCTGCGCAATTTCATGACTGAACTAGATGTTTACTATTTTAACGTAAAACAAACTTATTTTATTTTAGTGTATTTATTCTCATCCCACACATTGTTAATCTGCATTCAACAGTTTTTTTTTTTCATCTATAATGAAAATGCATATGTGATACATTCACTTTTTTCAACAAATGTGAGCACAAAATGGCTAAACATATATAAAAAAAAAAATATATATATATACAGCAATATTATTTTTGCAAGCACAGATTTCATTCAATCAATAGTTCAGTCTCTCTGTTTTGATTTTTTTAGCATCACATAATCAATATACATTTTGTTCACAGTAATAAAAAAAGATAAGATTAAAGATAAGATTAAACATGGTTGCACAGCAGCGCAGTTGGTGGCGATATGCACTGAGAATATAAATCACAATTAAACAAAAGAAGAAGAAAGAAATATGGCACATTGACTGAACTTATTCCAGGCCGCGTATTTGGAACCGATAATCACAGGAAAGAAAAGTGTGGGTTGATCAACCAAGAGTTTGGGGTTTATGTGACCATACGATAAATCTGCTTTCTGGAAACAGTTAAATCTGTTAGCATTGTCATTCATCTCTGGCTCAGAGACCATGTGACCCATGGAATGAGACTACAAGGTGTGAAACTCCCAATAGCTACACAAAAAATACATAAGCATAACCATGATGCTGTGTATTCAATATCCAATATGTGCGTCCCTGAATGTACTCGGCGCTCCCACAAAAGTGATGTGGAGTGTGAAGAAATAAGAGAGGATGGTCTCAATGAAATCCAACCACAAGCTGTCTCAGGAGACACTTTTGAAACGCATGTTCATATTAGGTGGAAACGGAAATGCGTCTCGGCAGACCACTTGTGTTCGGATCACCAATAACGCATGTAAATACCAGGTGGAACAGGGCCTCAGGTGTCGGGAGCTGATTTCACCACATCAAGCACCAAAAGGTTATGTTTTAGACATGTGTGAACTTTAATATGGAGAGAAAGGTTTGGTCAGGAGTGAATGATCATAGCAGCTTGGCTGAACAATACATGAACTAGACTTACATTTCCTTAAAAAGGTGAGTGGTGTTTTCAGATTCGTAATGCTGGAGTGTTTTGGGAAGTCTCTATGATATTCTGGTCACTAGGTCTGACGCTTTACACTTTTTATGCTACCGAACGCTTATGATGAAGTGTTTTTATTATTGTTTATAGCTATGAAATATCACAAGTAAAAGTCAAAATGCCACACTAATTCATCAGTGCCTCACACACACTCCTCACATGTGCAAACACTCATTGCTTTACTTCACACCAGCCAATCATGGCTTTAGAATAGGCCTAGAAATAGGCCAGAGGTCGAGTTATAGGTTTTTTGGACTGTGTAATACTGTATTCACAACCACAAATGCTTACAGTAAAAAAAAAAAAAAAAGTTTTTCTTTCGTGTTTACCGTGAAATGTTCAACATCTCTCTGCCAATTACTTTCAATCTTGTACAGAAATGTACATAGTAGCTCATGAAAGAAGAGCTTTAGGTTTTGAATAACTGTGTATATGATCTATCCAAAAATATAATATTATAGCAAAGGTGTTTGCAAAGTAAGTCAAAGGTTTGCCTTTGTGATGTGTTTGTGATATTTTGAATGCAGTGCTTCATTTTGCAAGAGATGTGAGGTATTTTGCATTGTGTGTGTGCAATTCTTGGATTTGTGTGTAAAGTAAAAAAAAAAAAAAATTCATTTGTTGTTGAAAATCACTTCTCACTCGAGTAGTAAGTGAATAGGACAAGTCATGACTTTGAGAAAAACAATTTGTTCAAAGTGTGCCAAGATTACGCAGGATATTTCCTCTCTTCTCTCTGGAGATCAGCTGTACCGTCCACAGGCAGCAGCAAGTGTGTGTGTGTGTGTGTGTGTGTGTGTGTGTGTGTGTGCGGATGATGAGGTGGAGGATGAAGAACTTCCTGCCAGGCTTTGTGCAAATCAGCCCAAGTTTGGATAGGAGTTGAGGAGTGATAAGTGCACCTCCAGGATGATTCATATTGCCTCTGTCTGGTGGATACTGCTCCACTAGATACATTATAAATCATTTACAGAGTCATTTTGGAAGGCAATATCCGCTACTAAACTCCGGATTTTCTACTTGTTATTATTCCAAGCCCTCCGAGGAATGGAGGTCTCAGGGTCTTAAGCTTTAAAAATTGAAAATTGATCAGTAGTTGAGCAGAGAAGAGTTTCTCTCCACTGGGGACGACCCTCCTCATCATTAGCATTTACAGTGTTAGCACAGACGCCTGCGAGGCACTTACAAATACCAGCTTTCCAGGGATGGGGACGAGGACCTGTGCCTGAAAAATCTTTTAATACATTTCTGTCAAATATGGAAAGAGAAGTTGCTATTTTAGCTTGGTGGAAAACCTGCTTACATACAGTATGTTTTATTTACTGATTGAGTGGTTCTCAACTAGGTTGGCTTCGGGACCTAGATTTTATACTGGGCGACCAAACATGGTACCAAAATAGCTTACTGTACAAAAGAAACAAGAATGCCCTTAAAATCAAGCATTGAAATGTATGAATACTATGAACACCATAAGCTTAACAATAACAAGGTCATTCGCTAGTAATTAATATATCACAGTGTTAAGCCGTGACTGGGTGGCGCATCAATGTCAAAAAATGCAGATGCATTGGATGGGTGTATAATAAGTGAGATGTTTGCTATTCACTCGCTTACCTCATGACACATAGCAACACAGCTAAAAGTATTCCTAATATGTTTGACCTTTTCACTGAAATTAGCCAATGTTTACCTGTTGAGACATGTCTTTGCAAGCACCATAAAAGCTGTTGAGTTGAGTAAGGAAAGGGGCGTTTGCTAAATATGCTGTATTTTTGTAATTCTGCTAGCTGACACTAGTGTCGCAGAAACTACAAACTTCACCCTTCAACGCATCGGCCGAGGACAGACATTGACAGACGACAATAAGAAACATCATGGCAGGTGTTCATTTAAATATACATTGGAAGTATAATATGATCAATATTAGTAGCCTATTATAAATAAATTACTTGTAAGTAGTATAAAAAGTATAATGAAAAAAAAAATATTTAAGCATTCTTGAAAAAATAAGTTGAAATATGCAAATAAATGACTTTAACAAATGCATATACTATTGATTAACAGCCTTGGATTATTACAGTAAGTCTAAAGTAGGTCTGTCTTTAACAATTTATACATCCCTAAAAAAATCCCTATGAAGAAAAAAAAATTGAAAATAGTTTTTAAAAAATAGTTTAGTCTACTTAGTTTTGTATCAACTTTCTCACTAGAAATGAAATCAAAAGTTGTTTGTTAGCTCAACTGTCACTGAATTGAACGCACAGGATTGCGGGATATCAAAGACAGCGAAGGATACATCTACGCTGCCTTCAAAACCGATCAGATGAAGGTTTCTCAGTAGACAAGATCATTGGATTCAGACCTGGCTTGTTGCTTTCCTACCTCTGAATCCTTCTAGGAGAGGAAGCATTTTTCAGCTTTCAGATGCAGCCTCTGTCCATGTGTTAGCATCTGTCTATTTTGGCTTCAGGCTAATGTTAACCAAGTGACTGATGAACCAAAATACCCTTAAGTTTGATTGGGCACACAGGGTTTGACATGACATGAATGGGGAAGCATTTGCTATTTTGCCTTCTTAACTATGGAGGGTTATACAGTTATTTGCACTTTATTATTAATATTTAGCAATGTTTTTGCCCCACCGTTCACAATCCCAAATGGACATAGCTAGTTCAGATCCATAAGAATACTGTCAACCCTGTTTCTGTAGAGTGTAGGCGTTGTGAGACATGTTTAAATCAACCTGCGGCAAAACTTTTATTTGCATGTAGTTGTGCAGGCCTTTGGATGCATTGGGAGCATTGGCATATTTATGAGTGCTGTTCTATGCGCATACAGAAAAAACAAGTAAATAAAAGATGGTCCCATTTAACGTTTTCCTGTCTTATTTTTCTCCCGCAGGAGAGAGGACCTGACAAGAATACTGGACAGTGAATGAGGATTCGCCCGGAGGGGAACGGTGCTCGTCTATGCGTTTTTTCTTCAATGACAGGAGTAATCGGGCTGTGTTTGAGGGTCTGAAGGCAGGAGACACGTGCTGGAGGAGGTTCTCAGCATACGTCGGCATCTAGCAGCAGCTGCCTTTTTAAAGGACCATGTGGTTAGCCGTGCGCAAAAACCGGCTCCTTTTGCACCAGCAGGACTTCTGCGGTGGCAGGGCTCGCAACGTTTCTCTGTGGATATGGATTTTTTGTTGGTGTATGACGCTCGTCTGGGGACAAGGCTACCACCCCACTGTGAATACGCAGTACGGGAAATTACGGGGCGCGCGGGTTCCGTTGCCTAGCGAGATCCTGGGACCGGTGGACCAGTACCTGGGAGTGCCGTACGCCGCCCCGCCGGTGGGGGAGAAACGCTTCCTACCCCCTGAGCCGCCCTCGTCTTGGTCGGGGATCAAGAACGCCACTCATTTCGCGCCGGTGTGCCCGCAAAACATTCACAACGCCGTTCCGGAGATCATGATGCCAATCTGGTTCACCTTTAACTTGGATATAGTTGCCACTTACATACAAGATCAAAACGAGGATTGTTTGTATCTAAACATCTATGTTCCAACGGAGGATGGTGAGTGTGTCGGGTATAACGAAGGAAAAAATCTCGCTATTACATTCTGTCACTTCCTGTGTTGTGTTTGAAGCATGAGTTGTCGTCTGGCGCATGCTGTGTCTGTGTACACCATTTCCATTCTTCATCTTGACTTGATCTGCCATGAAGTCTTTCCATCAACTCTTCCCTTCCATGCCACTGTTATGGGTTCCTCTTTTGTGTTGTTCAAGAGAGCAAACCAAAAAGAAAGAAAGAAAGCCAGTAGAAAGCAGTAATCTTTTTAATGTAAGAGCTCAGATTCTAATCTGACATGAAGTTTGGATGTAATGATCTTGGTGCACCTCCCTCTCCTCACTGTCTTGACTGTTCTGGGGGATTAGCGATCCGAGATTAGCTTGCTTGATGCCAGAATGAGGCTTTTTGTAGAGTTGCTAAAATGTTCTGGAACACAAGAGGCCTGTGGCATCAGTCCTAACCATGTAAGACCCTTTACTGTCCCACTTTCTTCTGTTAATGTTCAGAGCCTTTATTGAGGAACTTAAGATCTTTAAACAAATTTGGTGATCAAGTTGTCACCCCAGCACAAAGAGCATTTCTTACAAACTCATACAGATTTGAAAGCAAAAGCACTAGCTCTGTTCCAAAACCTAGCGAGCTGTCTTCTAAGGATGCCTACATGTTAAAGTGACTTTGACTGATATGAATGCGGAAAGTTCATTATGAGGGCATGGAAAGACAGTGTCAGTTTGAAATCAAGTGGGCATGCAGTGAAAAACACTACTGTGCCCATTTTAAATTCTCATTGGTCAATTAATGCCTATCACAGTACAGTTTTTCTCAATTGGTGCTAACCGTAGTAGGATTACCAAGTATTGTTTGTTTATCTGTCGCTGCCAGATGACAGATGAACTTGATTAGCCATTATAATTAAGGGGTTCAAGTGCAAAGCACTGAAACCCTTTTGTAATTTTAAGGATTTGTATTATTATTCTTCCACCGCAAACCTGATCGTGCAGACCAAACCATAAGGCCTAGAGACTTGAAACTTGGCAAGATGGTAGGTCTCAATATGGGGAGAGACTGACACGATATCACCCCAATCAGCCAATAGGGAACAAAAATGCAAAAGTGCGCCTAATTCCTAGACCGTTTGTAGTAGTCATAAGTGCTCTTATATAAATAAATATCTCCAATTTCATTTCCACCAAGAAAAATGTTCTGCCATCTTGGATTTTGTCCGAAACCTACTTTTCAGAACTAGTCCTAGGTTTTTCACCCCACTGGAACTAGAGGTCGACCGATAGTGGATTTTACAGATACCGATATTTAGGTTTGACCGTAAATGCCGATAACAGATTATTCAACCGATATATATATATATATATATATATATATATATATATTTTTAAATGGATATTGGATAAAAAAACAAACATAACACTCCAAGTAAAACACTGCTGAACTGAAATATGCTAAATGAAATAAATATATAAATACGAATATATTAAAATGAGACGTTCTACAGGAAAAATTCTACAGAAAATAATTTAACATTAAAATATTACTGGTCTAATTTGTTTTTCTTTAGCTATAACCTAGAAACATACGTCAATTTCCACTTTGGTACCACTTTGCAAGTCCCATTTGTTAACAAGGATGTATTAGCTAGCTTTCATGAACTATATGCAATATACATTTTCACTGCATGTATTGATATTTGAGCAATACAATTGTACCTTGATCATTCATGTTAGTTCATAGTACATTAACTAAGGTTAACAGATAAAAAAAATATATATATATATAATCTCAATTTAAAATGTACTAGTACATGTCGAAACTAACAATGAACAATACTTCTACAACATTTTTTTAACTTTAGTTAATGCTAAAAATGTTATCTTCTTGTAAAGTGTTACCATTTCATATAAATCCAAAGAGTCATTCTTAAAGATGGCCATCTTTAAAGGTGCTGTCTGTAAGCATGACAGCTAGTGGTTGAAATCGGTACTGCAGTCCAAATTCAAAATATCAGAGATCGTTGTTTCCCCCGCCCCTCCTCCTCAGCCTTGACACTCACACTGGTTGCCAGTTTGAGGACACGCAACAGGAAACAGCGCAATTGGAAATGAAAGCCAAGGAGACTTACAGACTGTAAGTTAATGAGTTGATTTATCCGTGTTTTAATATGCTCTCGTTCATAGAGATTTTTAGATGGATATCAAGTTTTTTTAGGTTGTGTAGAATCTGCAATCTTGGTTTGCTCGTTTCCAAGTCTGTAATACGTAGTGTTTCTCGCAACTGGCATCACGGCTGTCGAAATACTATTGGGTGAACTGGCAGTGGGCGAGATCACACAGACCAAATCAAAAAACAACTGACAACACAGAACCTGTAAAATAATAAGTAATATAACTGGCTGTAGAATTGTTTTTCAGAGAAACAAGTATGTGAACTTAGCATGTTTCCTAAATATCTGCAAACATATTATGGTATTTTTAGTAGAGAAAAAAGTTACATACAGCACCTTTAAATATCTGCAAAGGCCAGAGCATTAAAATTACATAATTGTAAGCCTATATTACATGTACAGTCTCTCACTTTATTTGCTTCTATTTCAGAACACTTGATGAGTATCTAATCAAAATAACAATATGTATTGTAGTAATACAAAAAGACCTGGAAAAACTATTGGTGTGGATTTTTGCCGATAAACGATAGTTCCACCAATCAACTATCGGTACCGATATATCGGCAAAACCGATGAATCGGTCGACCTCTAATTGAAGCCAAACCAGTGCAGAAATATTCATGCATATATCTCATATCTCATGCAAGATATGGTTCTAAACAAGAATGCAAACTTTTATGGAGATCGGACCATAGGTGGTGCTATAACTGTTAAAAAGCTTTAAAAATCATAAATGGTCATTTCCATCTCTGATCTAAGAGGTTACAGGCTTGTTAAATAAAACATAATACCTTTTTACTCGTGTGCTTAAAGGCCTTAAAGCGCTTGAACCCCGATAACTGCTGCTCGCAGCTATATTTATTATTATTATGTACCCAAGCAAAACAAAACTTTTAAAATACAATGATTGCAATGGTTGGCTACAATGATTGGCTTATTTCTAAAGAGTTAGTAAAACATTTGCATGCTGTCAAGCTAATGACAAAATTCTAACATAAATAAGGCATAGTGCACAAGTACTGGGGGAAAATGAATATTTCACTTAGAATTTTTTCATGAGCTGTCTAGGACCACACTATGTTTTGGAACAGAGCTACTGTTTAATTGAAAGCTACAACTTAAAATGCAACTTAAGTCATAAAACCAAAATGGATTAAATGTGGTGGAGCACACTTACAGCAATTCTCTGCATCTGTTCGGTCTCATTCTCAAAGCACATTTGGTGCATCGTACAACAGAGCCATGCATTTCTCATGCAAAACCTAGAGTGATGCAGCGGTGCAGGGATTGTGATGAGGAAGAGTTCAGTCAGTTTCTCCTGTGCTTGTAAAGGGTCTTATATAGCAGTGCATGTGAAACTAGGCTTCCTGTGTTCCAGGGTGCAGCAAATCAATTCCACCTTTTTTGGAATATTTTCTGCCCAAAAGACAGAGCACCCCAGCTAACGTTCTGGACAGGTTCTCTTTGTTGTTCTTGTGGGGAGGGGGAGTGACGTTGTTGCATGTTCTCCTCAAACGTTTCTTCCAGAGCCTTCTGTTATTTTGTAGTCTTTTATTCATTTTACAGTCAAAAGAATATCCAAGGAATGTGCCAGAAAACCCAACAAGAAAATATGTAGAAAAGGAGGTATGTAAGCAAGCCAACATTGGAGCCAAATACAGAGAAGAGAGCGACTGGTACTTCCTCTCTCGTTCCCAAGGGATATCTCCGTCAACTACACAGTCTTGTGCGCTCAGCAGTGTTAAAAATGTCTGTATATTTCTTTTAACATAGGTTTTTTTTTTTTTTTTTTTTTTGTGAATATGTGTTATTTCAAATTGCTATACAATGTGTATGTAGACAACTCCCAGATATACTAGTTGACATGAAGTGGTGCCCTTATTTTTTTATTTATATATACATTTTTTGTCATTTCATTTGAAAAGGTTAATATTGTTAAATTCATTTTGTCACTTGATTATGCCCCCCAAAAGTGTGAATAACTGCTGAAAGTTCTCTTTCAAAAATGGTTAGTGTTCATGTGTTCAACCTTATTATGTTTAAAAACTTTAAAAATGGCAAGATCAGTGCAAAAAAAAAAAAAAAGAAAAAAAATGCTGCTCTCTAGCAAATATACAGTACTTGCATTATGTCAACTCAACAGTCAATAAGCCATCAAAGCACAAGAATGTTGACTATATGCTTTGATTTCTTATTGACTGTTGAGCGTGACAAGGTCAAAATTGCTTACTAAAAACTAAAGATTGCAAGCTAAAGTTTTTTTGCCCATAGAGAGTCCATAATATTATATTTAAATGTGCAAGTTTCATAGCAGAACAGGGTTGAGTAAAAAGTTATAAAAGTTATGAAATTTGGCACACAGATAGAGGACAGTCTGAACATTAACCACATCAATTTTGGAGTCTCTACATCAATCCCTCTAGCGCCACCAACGGATCAAAATCCATGGCGGCAAAAATGATGGATTCAAGTTTATTAGTCAAACTGTTCTAGAATAATGTGCGAAAATGCAAACTAATTCGACAAAGAGCACGCCAAAAGCAACATGAGGATATATCTCCGCAACATTTTAGTATAATCAGACTCAACTTGGTGTTTGTTATGACAACCATTATCTAATTATACCTGCACAGATTCGGCACAGTGCCACCTGTTGGTCAAGCGATATAACATTTTTATATTTTTGCTTATTTCTGAGCAGTTTGGCCAAAAATCACAAAACTGACGTCTTTAGATTTGGTGCAGCGTGCCGAGTTGAATGATACCCAACTTTCCCATTTCAGCTATTTTAGGCATCGCCCATTTAGATTTTTTGTCTTAAAATGCTATATTTTACGAATGCATTGGCGTATCGTTACAAAACGTGTCTTCGGCATGATGTCTTGAAGGTTCTCAAAAAGTTTTGGGGAAGTGCCACCTTGTGTTTAGAGACCCCTGTCCAAGACCGTTGGTCCGATTTTTACCAAAATTTGATTCAGATCATCTTCAGACCATGCCGGCAAAAATGTTTGGATTTCGTGTTGATAGACAAAACCGTTATCATTTAACATATCAACGAATTTGAAGGCGTGATGCCAAACTGAATCTAAAGCTTTATATCTGCAAGGCTTTGCTGTATTGACACCAAACTTTGTGTTTGTCATTGTCACCCTACGCTGACCAGACCACGTCAATTTGGTGATAGCGCCACCTATTGGTCAAAAGTGATAAGCAATGTTTACAAGATTTTTTATGATTTTTTAACCATTTGCTTAAAATCATCTACAAATGTTTTGAATTAGTCATTTTTGAAGTTAGTGTGCTTGGCCCATTAATCACTGCTTGCCGCTATATTTATTATTGTTGTTGTTATTATTATTCAACAAGTACAACCCATTTAAATGTAATGGTGATGAATGTGACATGCAATTTGGCTGATATTTTAGTGAGAATTTTTTAAAAAAATAGTACATTTTAATGCATTGTTTACTATTTATTTTTGCATTGCACACTAATAGTTCAGTCTATAAAATACGTAATTACTATAACTTATTAATCTTAATTATACATATAGTAAGTCATGGGGACACACAAAATGATAACGTTTCCTGACAATGACCTATATATACATTATCTATGTAATGCTGAACTCATGTTTTAATAGACAGCACATCCAATTTATTCAGCGTTGTGACACTGATGTCATAACACAAAGAATCATACAGTAAGATATGAGTCAGTGATGTCATACAGCTTGATATGTGTCGGAACATGCAATATCATATGACATGAGTAATGATGAGTGTTCCTGCAGCCACAATATGGAGTCTGTCATTACAGAAACCTCTGCACCAATGTCAAAATCAATGCATTGTATTAAAAGTAATGCCATGAGGATATAGTTCCAGTAAATGTAGCATGTCTTTAGAGAAGCATATAATAGATGACCTCAAAGCCACAGATACGGACTAAACGCAAAAACTGAAATGTTATCTAGTTAGATGTTGGTTTTAATTGGGGTAAAATCAATGCTTCTGTAACAGCAACATATTTTTCAACAGGGAAATTCCAGGTTATTTAAGAATGGGATTAAGCAATAATAATTTTAACCTTGAAAATACCAACATCAAACATACAGTACTTTGTATACACTTGCACTTGGTAAACAGTATTAATAATGACATCAGCTGAATTTAGGGATCCATTCTCATTGTGATTCATTGAATTGCATTGGATTTCATTGAGAAATGTTCAGTTTAAAAACAACTTAAGCTGTACAGGCAGCATCTGTGACTAATTAAACTAATTTAAACTCACCCCTCAGTTTAAAACAAGCAAGCAAACCAACAAAAATAGTACAGTAGTGCATTAACAGTAGAGGTCTATTGGGAAAGTGTACAGGAGGATTTAAAAGCAGACATTTGAAGCTTGTATTTTTGTTAAAGCACTTAATTCTTCCATACAATGATGTGTGTTTTTTGAGATGTTGTCTAAAACCGACTATCCAGGTGAACTTCTGACGTTATTTCTGTAAACAGCACTTTGACGATAGTTATGCCATTTTTCTTCCTAAAACCCTTGTGTGTATTGTGTGAAAGTTGGATATAGGTTTGATCGGGATTGTTAGTGATTTTATCGCATTAGTCTAATGTTACCACAGATAATGTTTAGGTTTTGTGGCTATTCTTTTGAAACCGTGTGTGTCTGTATAACATAAAATCCTCAGTGCAGACACTTTCCAATATTAACCTCCATCATAAATGTATTGTTGTGCTTTTTCAAAATGATTTTAATGTCACAGATGCTGTCTTGCTCGTCACTGGGGCTTGTATTAAACCCTGAATATGCCTTTCAAGCATTTTGGGCAAACTGCAATATGGATCCCCATGACCTTCTCTAACCACTCAATTTGCATTTTTAAAGAAAACAAATTAATTTGATATTGTTTATGCATATTGTTATTATGTTTTCATTAATAAAACTGAGTTGTTTCTGATAAACTGTAAGCTCAACAAGACCTAAAACCTGCTGAATAACAAGGTTTTTTAGAAGAAAAAACGAAACAAACGCTTGTTATTATGACAGCAAAATGATAACAAAAATGGCAGTAATTTGTGCATTATTTAGTACTTGCATTAGCACACTTAAAACAAAAGGTTATAATGAAATAAGTGCTGTTCCTCTGAAATGAACATTAGCATGTTTCCGCCACAGAATAATACAAAAAAAAGGTAATTGTGACTTCATTTTTTTCTCACAATCCTGAGTTTAGACATAGCATTTAATTGCTAGATATAAACTTTCAAATTGTCGTATAGTCCGAATTGTGGGACACAAACTTGTAATTGCGAGAAAAATTGTGAGATACAAAGTCACAATAGATGAGCAACAGTTAGGGAAACAGATTTTTAATGATAACTTAAACACCTTTAAAGTCAGCCCTTTGAACTACGAGGTTGTTCATCGATGGTATTTGTTTCTGTTGAAGCTGTATTCCAGCGGCTTAAAATAATTGTGTTTAACAGTATATATATACATGAATGTTTTGCAATAAACTAGTTTTATATTTCTCCATTGTTTTTAATTTGATTCTGCGGTTTGCAATGCTTCATGGGATTGTAGTTCTTTCCCTCATTAAAGCTGTTAAACACACAGTCTTGTACCTATATCGCTTTAACAAAGACTTTTTTTTAAAATCCCTATAGGAAAAATTAATGTAAAAAACACTTATGGGAAGCAGCGCCGCGGAAACAAGCTTCCATAGAAATGAAAAACATCATATCCAAAATGTAAAAACTTTTATAGTGGGCTCACAGTCATGTTCTTTTTATTATTATTATTATTATTATTATTATTATTATTATTTACGTTGCACTGCTTGATATGACAGCTGTCTTTATACTGACACCTAGAGGTGTGGATGAAGCATTAGACAAAAGCACATGTTTACGATTACCAATTCTACCAATGTAGAAATGCACCAGATAAAGTTAAAAGTGCAAAGATAAAACGAGCGGTATTCAGCTGATCATGTGATCTCAACATGTGAATTAAAAACGCTTACGTATACACTGCAGTCTTCACCTCAGGATTATAAACAAAATAGCCTATTCAAAGGTGTAAAACCTTACACAAAACATATCAAAATAACACGCAATATCTGTCACATTTGGAGAAGAGGTGTCTGGAAAAAGTAATGGCATTGTGTTGTGCATCAGATTCCCTGGAAAGCTTCCGGAATCAGAGAATAGAGAACGGCAGAGCGAAAGTCCCGTGTCACAGTCCCGATCGCAGTCTCCCGTGATCTTGTTATGAGAAATGTAAATAACAGCCAAGCATCAAAACCAATGTCTTTCCACAGAAGCAGCTGCTGAACTATTAACAACAGCGTTCAGGGGGAAACTACGGCTGCAGCGAGTTTGCGCTGTCGGTTAAATGATCTATGTGGTGTGAGGGAAAGTCTTACGGGAACAAGCCCTCCCTAGAGGAGCCGTCTGTCTGGATATGGGTCAGGAACGCATTTACTCTACCTCGTTTATTTCCTCTTCTTAATATGCTTAGATCTGCTGAACCTACAAATATCATGGCTGATAGCATTAAAAAGAAACCTGAATGCTCTTTTAGTATTAAGCCAATGATTTCTTGTATTAAATGGTTGTTTTGTTTATCAGAGTTTCTACGGGCGTTTATATTTGGGGTTTGCGATTTCCCAAGGCTACACGCTGATTATCGTAATAGCATGTAATATATTAATGTATAAGAGCAGCTGAAGTTGTGAACTCGCAACACAACATTTGCATTAGAAAGCACAATTCTGAACTCTAAAATGAGGGTTTTGGTTGTTAGAGAGCGATATTTTTGATCAGACCAAAAAATAACCTGTTAGTCTCAACATGCAGCAACATGAAATCTTATGTAAATTCCGTCAAATTTGCATAACATAAAACCATCAGTAAGGGTTGCCAGGCAACAGTACGCTTGTGCTCTAAGAGCTTGTTGATGGTCTATCCACTCCGTCGAGCTGTTTCAATCCAATTTGCCCCAGGGATTTACAAAAGAAAATTTTATCAAGACATTATGTTAGGTGGAAAAGCTGGAAATGTGACAGAGAATGGAGGTACACTCCATTCTGAATCACACACACACTCTCTCTCACACATACACACACTCACTCACACACACACACACCTATAAAAGGTCTTACATTTAGTAAACACATTAAAGTTCACAAGTGCACAAACACTTCGATCTGTTACCAGAAAGAGCTATTTTCTGATGAATGCACAAAAGCAAATGACGAAACCCTAATTCCTCGTTCGCTTTAAAGTCTTATTTTTAATCCCACAAAACTGATCCATTGACAAATTATGAAATTGCATTTTCACTGCAGTTTTTTGCTTTGTCATGTCAGGTTCACAGAGTATTTTTGGCGCAATTTTGGATGCAGTCGTGTTGTTTTTCACTTCTATAATATGACATATGAGTGAAACAGCACATTCAGCAATTTAAAAGAGAGAGGGGGGGGAAGAAACTGTGGGGTTTGTTGGAAGAGAGAGAATAAAAAAGAGGCTTCAGAGATGGAGCTATTTATTACAGTTGAGTTATAACAAAATTTGATTGATTGCAACAAAAGTCCACTGAAGGCGAGCTGAAGTTTAGAAAACCATAAGCTGTTTATTTGACACATATAATCCACAGTGAACAGAACAAGGCGGTGACGTGAACTCAACTTGATTGAAGCCCTATTCGGACGGTAAATGTTTCTCATGCGGATGTAAGGTATATTCAGCATTTACAGGGGTTAGTTTGTGATTTTACATCCGAATATAAAGTGTTTGTTCTCCCACCACCCGCGTAAAAATCTCTGTCTGTGTTTTGACAAAATTTTTGCATTTGAAATGCTGGAAAGTATAAGTACGAGAACAATATTTCATCACCGCTCCACCACAGCATGTGAGAATAAAAAGAAGAAAGAGAAAAAGGGGCTGTTATTGTGGCCGCAAATACAATACAGTACTACATTTAAAAATATAAACCAAGCTTTGTTTTTACTTAATGTAAAGAAGAGGTTGCATTAACTTATTTCTGCTCATTTTTAAAATGACATTCATCATTTTGAGATCAAATGCAACACCATTTTAACTGTAGCAGTCTGTTTTCCTATCAAACTGGAGATTTAAATAATCAAATAATAAATATGATATTATTTTCTTATTATTCCCAGCACATGATCAAAACATGACAGTGAACCCAAAACTGATTAAACATTTGTGTTTCTTTGGACTAATGAATCGTTCACAATAAGGCCAGGAGCATTAAGTAAGTAATCAGGGTGAAATCTGGATTCATGTTGACCTTTAAGCAGTGGTTCTACTTTTGTGAAACATGTGAAAATGGGTCACATAAACAGCAGGGGGAAAACGCTAAATGTCAATAATAAAATGCTAATATGCATTTCATTTGGAACAAAATGACACAATTCATTGGCTCATCAACATTCAAAAGAAGGCGGTGCGTCCAATCAAAGCCATCGAATGTATCTGTCAGACAGATCCCAACATTGACAGTCTGTGTGGCATTCATCCGTCAGCCTGGAAAAGTTTAGCCAAGGACAGTTTTGCGTGTTTTGGTGTTGTGTTGGGTCATGACTTCATGTTGAATGTAAAAATTTATAATAAGGAACAATTAGTGAATTAGATGTCATGAACTCATAGTGAACAACATTTTTGCAAGCATTTATTAATCTAGGCTAATATTGATTTATAAATACACTATTGTTCATTGTTAACTCGAGTTTGTTAATAATACATTGACACAAGGACCCCTTAAATTATACAACAATTCACAATGACCTTTCATTACTGACCCAGGCTATTGTGTTTACTGGATAAAATAATAATCATAATAATCATAATTATAGAGGCTGCACATGCAGAGCAATGTCTAGAAGATAATATGTTAAAATAAGACATTTATTCACACTTGAATTTCCCATGTAATCTCTATGACTTTTTAACATTTTATTGATTTCCATTTCTTTTTTCCAGCCCTGGAAATCACTATTTTAAGGTTCCATGACTATACTGTAATAATGTACCAAAATAATGTTATTTATATACTTGGTCTTTAAAGCTATCAATATTTATGTATGGTCGTATATTTTAATTATACTTGATATATTTTAATGTGGGAGAGAATGAAACGTTTAGCTGAACTTTAGCTTCTTAATTGTAGCTTGGGTTCAGATCAAATACGCCCTGCAGAACGAATGCTAATTTACACAACTTGAAATGTTAAAATGTATTAGCATAAGTAGAAATTAACATTAACCATGATTAATGGCTGTAAAGGTGTTCATTGTTATGCTATTGCGGTTAATGTATAGGACCTTATCACCAAACCAATTGTGGACCAAACTATATGTTCTGTTCTGAATATTTTATAATCATATACCATTTGATGCTAGCAGGAGGCGCTTTTAATGAATTCTGTAGTCTAAACTTCGTGCATCTATTTCTGTTTATAAATTCAGTTTAAGAACTCCCTGCTGTTAACAGAACGTTTAATGCCTAAAGGGTGTTTTTTAAAGATTGCATTAATGCCATTCCCCAAGTACATGGTCAATTATGATTATTTGCTTCTATTAACATAATATTCCGATGTTGGCTACGGATTTCCCATGAAACACGCATGCATGATGAAATCACTCAGGGAGATATTTCTGTTTTAAATGTCATTTATCAAGAGAGAATTCCTGCTTTGGTGCGGTCTAATTGTTTGAGAGACGGGCTCAAACCGGAGAACGTTTTTACACGCCATTCAGAGGGGTTTTTTTCCCACGAGAAAGACGAATTGGACAAGTCGTCATATTCCGGCGGTCTGCCAGCGTGATGGAAACTGCTAAGCGTTAGAATCTGAACCAGGCTCCGACTGAGCAGTGACAGACAATAAAATGGCATGGAAATGGCTTTTGGATCGCTCGACTTTCCCGAGGTTTGAGATGTGTGCGCGTGTAGCCGCAGGCATGGCAAACAGCAGAGGCATAAACGGAGAAAAGGGGTGGGCGGAAGTTAGGGAAGAAAGGCACAAGGGAAGCGGATGTCCCCTCCGCTTGATATGGAGCAGCTCTTTTAAATGTGCGGCAGCCCATAGGCCTGGCGTGAGCGAAGTCTTGCCAGTGGCGCTTCATTCACTGACACTTGAAATGCAAGACACAGCTTATCCAGGAAGTTTTCCTTGGGATCCCACACTGCTCGCTGGCCCAGTGTATCTGCCTGTTCAGAGCGCAGTGTCTTTGTTCTTAGTCCTTCTATAAAGGGCCGGTTATTCCTCCAAGGTTTTCGTGATCTATACATCGCTTGCTCATTTCATCCACTCCAAAATCAGAATGTATGTCATCAATAAAGTTCTTTAGAAACTGCTGATATTTCAGCGATCTTAATGTAATCATCAATTTCCGTGCGCCGTTTCTTTTTCTTTTTCTCTCTTTCATAAGCGCTCTTCGCAGTCACTCTTGGTTATTGTTCGGTTAACGGCAAGGACAGCTCATAATGCGGTCCTCTATTTATCCAGCACTTGTAATAAAAACAAAAGGCCTGTGATATAAAAGTCCTCTGGGCTACTAATGCCCTGGTGCAAATTTTCGGCTGTCCTTTCTCTAGGATTATAGTCTCCTTAACCTTTAAAGTCGACATCAAGTCGAAATTGGCCCTAGTCACTTCCTTAATAACATGTTCCTGGTTTTATTGTACACAATTTCATAAGTCCTCAGAAACGACTTTCCTTTGTGCTGTCATCCACGAGTGGAGACTATAGTCAAAGTGTTATTTGCGGATTGCTTTAGATGAAAAGATGAGGTTATGGCAATAATAGCAAATAACAATGTGTTCGCACTCTCAAGGTGTCTGATCCTTTTGCAGGTTACTAGAAAAACAGCAAAAGTGCCTTCAGCTTCTGTTTACTGGGAAATCTGTGGCGTCAATAGACTTACACAAAAGGCATCGATATTTTAGAAAGTAAAACTAGTTTCTCAAAATGCCTTGATATTGTTGCAGGTAAAATGAGTCATGCTTGTGAATTTTTACAAAAAAAGATATTAATTGATTATGCTATATGTATACGTTTAATCAGGTGTTCCTGGATCTGGAAAATGAGTATTCATGAGTATTCGTACATTTTAGGGCTGTGAAACGATTAAGCGTGATTAATCGCATCCAAAATAAAAGTTTGTGTTTACATAATATATGTGTGTGTACTGTGTATAATTATTTAGTATATATAAATACACACACATGCATGCATATATTTAAGAGTTTATATTTATTTATATATGAAATATGGTAACACTTTGTTATCAACACAGTGAATTATGCATAATTACATGCAACTAACCATCAACCAAATCCTAATCCTACCCTAACCCTACAGTAAGTACATGCAGTTGCTTAATATTACTCAGTACTTAAATATATAATTACACTGTAACAATGACACCTTAAAATAAAGTTGTAACCTAAAAAAGTTATATATAATATAAATTATATATAAATGCATATACATGAAAATATTTCTCAAATATAAACATGCATGTGTGTGTATTTATATACAGTATACAAAACAATTATACACAGTACGCACACATATATTATGTAAACACAAACTTTTATTTTGGCTGCGATTAATCGAGATTAATCGTTGCACAGCCCTAGTACATTTACATAAGTAGATTTCTGAATATGCTGTGACTCAAGAAAATGACCATCAAATATACTACAACTGCACCTTAAAATAATTCATTTAAAGTAATTCATTTCATTCTTGCTCTGTAATTCAAATCTTCAAAATCATATGATTGTGTTGGATTATAAACTCAAATTCAAGTCTTCATTCAATGACCTCCATCCTCAGTAGCGATCATAACCACCAAATATTGCACTCATTAAAAATTCTGCTGCTTTATGATAAAGTTTTACATTCATGCTCTCGCCTGCTTCGTCACCGCTTGTGACATGCCGTGTTTCGCCATCTCAGAGTCGGCATCATTAGAAACGCTTTGAACATCATAGAAGTCAGTGGAGAAAAGCCCCGCCCCCTCATGACGGGATAGGTCACATGATTGTGATGGCAGGAAACAGGGGTGTTTTTGAGACTCTTTGGTTCACTGCAGTTTTAAGAAGAAAATACTCAGACTGATGAATTTGCACATTAAATTTGCATATTAAAAACACCACATAGTCAACATTAAACACTTGATTTTCACCACAGGGGGTCTTTAATATTCTCTGCATTCTTCACATTGAAATTCTTTTCCAGAAGTAACAAAAGATATAATATTACGAGAAACGCAGAGGAATGAGAGGGATTGTTAAATAGAGAAGCCACACAGGGAGGATTTGAGACAGACAGTAAAGTGAAAACCATCTTGGATTGTTAGAAATCAACATTTCGCCAATAGGTCCCTCGCCACATTGTGACCTTTCCGATATGTAAATCTGGGCTCAATCCATTGTCACTCTGACCCACTTCTCCTGCTCTTCAGAATGGGATGCACTTTACATTCAGTGAGCTTTTACACTGACGCATAGGTCAAAGAGGCTGTATTAGCTCACTGTAAAAGCTGAAGTGTGTGGAGACGCTGGACCAGATGGGCTGCCGTCCGCTGAGGTTAATATCAATGTGATAAAAAGCGCTGAATAAAGCTGGGAATCTTATTCAGAACCATTTTAAACAAATTATTCACATGGCATTCATTTCTGTCAACGGTTCTTGAAACTTGTATGTTTTAATGACAATACGTACTAAAATGGTGGTGCTACAAGAAAACTAACTGAAAAGTAAATGCAGTGCAATGTCAAAGCGAATAGTGTAGTCTGGGTCAATATGAACAAATGAAGGACATTTAAATCATCTAGTGACTAACTTGCTCAGTTATCAAGTCAATGTTTTTATAATGTCCAACTCAACATGAAGTTTTGTGAGACTCAAATCTGTGTACAGTAGTTACTGATTAATTGTTCATACAATCTAAATATATGGTAAAATAAATTTGCATTAGTTATGCATTAAGTAATAGTAATTATACATTTTGTTACAGATTAGTAAACATTAGTCAATAAAAATACTTTTAAATTTTAGTATTGTATATGTTAAAATTAACAAACTAAGATGAATACATGCTTTAGAAGTATTCTTCAGTGTTAGTTCATGTTATCTAATGTAGTTAACTAATGTTAACCTTATTGCAAAGTATTTGATAAAACATTCAAATAGGATTCCAGAACATTTATCAAAAGTACAATCGTCACCATCGTAGCATCAGAATTGTGAGATATAAAGTCAGAATTGCGTGTTATAAAGTCAGAATAGGGAGATATGTACACACAATTACGAGAAATAAACTCTCAATTCTGACTTAATAACATTCAAAATCCAGGGATTTTGCATTTGTATTTCAAAATTAGATTTTCGCTGACGTCAGCCATATATTAACGCTGAATCGTTTGGTCTGTGAATACTCTCAATGAAAAATAATAATATAGTTTATGGGAACTGCAACACAATGCCATTAAATCCAGACGCACTACAAAGGACATTTGAAGTGACAGAGCTTTCTCGCCTCGGGTATCACAGCTGCCACCTCTCTCAAACAAAGCATTCATTCAACTTAACCTAACAGTGTAACGCCACACACCTAGTGCGCTACAACACACGCACGAGACAGGTCTTTCCATGCGCTTTAAACATGTGTTTGTACTGCTAAAACTTTGCACTTCTTAAAAGAACAGCATGCATAAAAAGATTGACCTCCCTTCTCTGATCCTTTCCCACTGATTTAAGACATGAATCATTGGGTGACCAGGATTTTGCCAAGTAGGACAAGTTCCTGGAACAGCTTTCCAAACTGACCCGACAGATTTTAGGGATAGGGTTTTTGATAATACTGTAGCTAAACATGCAGATCAGCGAGTGTGCTGATTTATCCAACTGGATCTGTACAAACACTGATGAAGACATTGTGGTGATGTGATTAGTTGCATCTGTGTTTTGTAGCGTTCACTTGAAATGAACACTAATGATGAAATGATTACGCTTTGAAAAACAGAGTCAAATCTATATTAAGGCATTTTAAAATGGTCGAAGAATAATGAAGTTTACTCTATCATTACAAATTGTAGCTTGTCGTGTTAATGCTTTTTAATGCTTTTATTAATAGTGTGTTAAGCTCTTGACCCTCTGAAAAGTATGTCATTTATTTGAATGAAACTGCAGCACTCATTGTATTGTACTACTACTTTGTTTGAAAAAAATCTGTATATGTGATCTGTAATATTAAGAACAGACTTAATAAGAGGGTTGAACACAACCGATCGTTTATTTTAATGCCCTGCTATTGAATAATCTGTCATGTTTTTTAGACATTTAACCAAATTTACATCAAAATTCTAACCTCTTATTAGGGTTGTGTTCTAATAGATGCACATTATGTGAACTTGATTCTGCATACAGTATTAAGCAATCATGTTTGTACATTTAAGTGATTTGTGTTAGCTATTGGTCAGTTACAGTCAATGAATACTGTCTAATCTTGATCACATGTGGCAGCTCTTTGTTAAGCTTTTTTGTCCATTTTTCTTGTTTTGATGATCATACTATTTTGAATTTTCCTGTGCTTCTCTGTATTTTCCCCGCTTTACTAACAGGAACCCATTCCAAAAAACAGGGCGAGGATTTATCCGATAACGACGGTGATGAAGATGAAGGTATTCTCTTTGGTGACAAAAGACAATTGCATGTCTTGGATCTTTTTTTTTAGCTTCTGTTTTCTGTACTTTGAATGCAGCCCTCCCTCTTGCACCTTTTTATCTTCTCTCATGGTCTAAAGAGTCATCGAAGTCCTTTGTGTGGCTGTGGAGGATGACTGTGTTTTGAATACATCAATACTTAGCATGTCAGGGAGATTTTTAGAGGTAGCGTGAATTGCGTAGGTTCAGCTTGGCTCCGTGTTTTGTTTTTTCTTCTTCTTTCATCTGTTGTATATAAGAGGCTACAGACGCATAATTGTGTTGATTAGTGCAGTGATTCTCAACTGGTTTTTCTTCACAACTTCATCATAGTTGAAGTTGAACATTATAATTTATCATACAAAAGTCACAAGAATATCCTTAAAATCAGATATGGAAATCAACATAAACCCAACAATATGCTAAATTATTGAATTTGGTTTCTAAATGACTTTACATACAGTATACGATTTACGATGCATATAAATACCAAACATTTGAATGAGGTCAGTTGTGTCAGTAGTTCACTATGGAGCGAATTGTGTGCC
Organism: Squalius cephalus; assembly: GCF_949319135.1. Lineage (NCBI taxonomy): Eukaryota > Metazoa > Chordata > Actinopteri > Cypriniformes > Leuciscidae > Squalius > Squalius cephalus. The sequence goes on along the minus strand of NC_137135.1, from coordinate 5,673,669 downwards.
ATAATTAAACAAACAAATCCTCAAAAAGGTTAATTATAGATCAAATAAGACAGAAACTCACCTGTTCACTGCTCATTTTCCTCAGCTGTAGGCAAAGGCAAGTTTCAAATCAGTGCTTCTCCCGGGAGACTAGCGCTAAATTAATCCCCTAGTTTAGCGCCATCTACTGTTTTAGAGAAGAGGAAGTTGCTCAACTGCATTTGTGAGTAAATCGAGCCAAGAGATCTCATAAAAAGCCAAGTGTCACACAATCATAACAGACAGATATGCATTTGTATGCACTAGATTTGGTATTTGTTCAAAGGTTACATGCAATTTGTAGGGTGGTTTGTATTTATTTGTGAAGTATTATCTTGGCTCATTTATTTATATTGTAAAACACAATACGTATTTGTTACTCCACTGCATTTTCACTCAAACTGACCTTTGTACTTGCACATTGCTTTCTGTTTGTTTGCGAGTCGAGTTTTCCTTTGCAAAGCAGATCGAGTTTGTTTGCGAGTCGAGTTTTCCTTTGCGAAGTAGTTTGAGTTTGTTTGCAAAATGCTGGATTTGTTTGTTTAATTATGGCACAAAATTCGCTCCATAGTTCCCAGCACAACACACTTTTAGGTCAGCACGAAACATTTTTATCCTCGTCACAAGTAATCTTGGGTCATGTTGGCTTGCACCTTGCATAGTTCTGTCCATACCTTTCAAGGATAACGGCATGCTACGCAACCTGTCCATGTTGCCAAATCTCTGATTATTTTGTACCAAAATTGTATTGAGTGATTGAACGCAGACTATTTAACACAATGCAAACTGCTCAACACAAACGTCACCCATTGCTATGACCTCCACATGAGAAACGTTTTACATTGCATCATGAAAGGGTGATTTTACCATTTATTTATTTACATAGAATATGTTATGCCTTCACACTTTATAGTTAGATACACAGGATCGTGTCCGAAAGGTCTGTAGCAGATGATGTAAAAGTTGAAATTGGTTGAACCTTGAGCATTGTGTTACAGTGCTTGACCTGCGTGCAACATAAAGCCGGCTGTACTGCTGATGCTTGACGCCTCGTTCCTTTGAGTGTCATCTAGTCATGTAATAACTACTGCATATCAGTTCAAGGCCGTTGTATAGTGCAAACACATATTTTCGTGAAGTGGTAATCGAAATCTTTTCGTTATAGTCTCAACGTTTGGCTCCCGTGTATAGCATGCAAGGTTTTCTCACACTGTCTGTGTTCAGCAACATGGAGGCAGATATGAGGCAAGCATGTGTATCACAACACAGTTTTTAAAACAGCCGAATGGATTTAGATGAGGAGAGAGAGGCTGACAAGTTGTGGTAAGAGGATTAGCCACGGAGGGGGGAAAGCATGCGCGCAAGAGAAGTTGCCAATCAGCAAGAGCATTGTTCAGTTTCAACATTTATCTTGGGATATTCTGGGCTCAGGGTGGATATCTGGCGAGATTAGAATAGGCAAAGTATTCTTCCCCGGTTACTGCAAAAGGCTTAAACCCCAGAACCTATCTCAAATCCTGTTATTGTTGTTCCTTTATGCTCCTAAACTGACAATAGATTTTATAGGTGAGGGACATGTTCAGTGCTGGAGTTATGGTCTTGCTGTACGCCCCTACTGTGCCTTTGTTGGTTTAGACCAAGTGCTGCTCTCAGTTTGTGTCTGGCTGGCCACATTTACTGTGTTTGCAGGCAAGATGGCTTCGTATTTGCCATTCTACTGTTGTACTTTACAGCAGTGTCTAAGGCTGAAATGGAAACTGAAGCAAGTCACGTTTGAAGCGACTCAGTCAGGGGTATTAACAGCAGTGTTAATCGATATGCTTTCTTCAATACCAGTAGAGGCAGAGGCCTTGTAATGCACACGTCCACATGTAGAGGAGCTTCCATCGGGAGGATTTGGACTTCCAATCCCAAGCGGTTGCATTACCTTTGCAATTGGCTGGTTCAGACAATCCAATTTCTGACTTGTGCAAATGTGGCGGCTCTCCATGAAAAATTCACTAGGCTCCAGCAGTCAAGCAGCATGTCCTTACAGAGGCTTTTCCGCTTGGTCTGGAGGTTGGGTTTATGGCCGAAGCAGTCCCAGTGGGATGTGGATTCAGCTCTGGATTGAGATGTAGTCCACTGAGGTGTCCGTGTTCTAGCCCAGGGCATGTTTTTGCATGAGGTGCCAATTACCTTGCATCAATGGCCTGCCTGTTTTTCCTTGACTCTGAATGGCCCAGGGATATGGCGTCAACTGTGACAATAGGGAACATGGCTTGTGAAGCATGCCATAACATTCAAATAAAACAAGAATACAAAGCAGGCAAAAGTGGCAAATGAGCTGAATGCGTTGCCCTAGATTGGAAGGTTGTGCTTGGTGAATAGTTCCTTGTTAAAGCATTTTTTGTGATCTCCACTGAAGATATCAAATGTAAGAGAGCTACAAATGAGTGTTGACACTTGAACAGCGCGTGAATGATATTCCACTTGAGCCAACTATATATCAGTATGCCCCATTTGTCTAACAAGGCGTGCAAGTCAAAGCAACAATACTCGGACACAGAATCTACAGTTGAGCTGCCACTGCATATTTGTGAATTATAGTAGTAGTGATCATGACACATTGTTCACCTTACAACCTCTACTCGTCTCTGGCTACATAGTATCATTGTGAATCTAGGCCATGCTTCCTTGGCAAACATTTCTAGACGACATCACCACACACTTAACCCTTCGCCAGGTCACGCAGGAGCCTTTAGGCTCAAATTAAGGCAATCTCTTTCTGCTCACTCTGACTGAATCCCAATTCATCTGCTTCTAGGTAGGAATGCAAGCTAGGAAGTCAATACATTAGTATTGGGACATCTGTGTCATAAAATAACACCTTGCTAACATGATAAATGCACATACCTTTCTATAGATTAAAGTGTGCTTGGGCATATACTTCTAAAATTCCTCCTGAAACTGTACACAAGCAACTTTCCAAGCAATTTGATGTGTTTGATTTGGGATGCAGCAATCCTAATCTGATTTACTGTCTCTGATGGATACAATATGACTTTGGATTCAGCCCAGATGTCTGTCTTTAGCACTGAAATAGACTGTGCTCATATGACATAATGTAACTAGCAAGCTGTTGGCATCATTTCTCAGCTGGTGGTCCTTATTTCAGTCATCAAGCTTTGCACAAACATATTGCTGTGCCTCTCATTCTGTAGAACATCTCTGGCAATTAAGCCAACCTCAGGTGCTGCTAAGCAAAGCTATACAACACCTCCTTCCACTCTGGTTTTCACTGATATTGTACATTTTGTAGGTGTATATGTAGGCACATGGAACTAATTATTAATGCAAGACATGGCAGTAGTAATAAATTATCATTGGCCCACAGGAAGATACAGTATACCTTGTTTCATGTGTCTGCTGTCATAGACTTCCCACCGTTGACAAATAGATGCACATTGCCATTGCATTGGCTCGCTTATCCATGTGCTCTAATTGGGCAAAAGAGCACTTAACTCTTCTAGACACCAGCCATCTTCTGATGGTGCCAGTGGCCAGGCCAGCTCCACCTGCTGGGGTGTTAGGATGGATTTCACAGAGTTCAGTACCCACTGTCACACAGGATGGGTTAAATAAACAATGGGCCAAACTGGATGTATGCCTGTTTGTATAATGTTGTGCCAGTAGTTGAAGGAACAGACTGCAGACATAGTGCATATGTTGCATTGTTGGCTAGTACGTTGAAATAACTCCTATCCGCAGTCTTAATCTTTGATGCATAACTTGTCCTGCACAGTTTGTGGCAAAGACATGAGTGACCTCAAATTACACAACTTGTTTTAGAGAGGTGTGTTATTCGTTTTCCAAGAGATTGAACTTACGATGAACAATACATTTGTAAAAAAAAAAAAAAAAAAAAAAAAAAAATATATATATATATATATATATATATATATATATATATATATATATATATATATATATATATATATATATATATATATATATATACTGAAGCCCTGTTCACACCAAGACGAAAGTTTGGAGCAAACATTTGTGCGATAAACATTTTGATGGCTGTTCAGGCCAATATGAACATTTGCACACCGCCAATGTGATTTTGTAATGTGAGTTGTTCTAATCTCTTTACAATCGTACTGCAAAATTAAACTGGCCAACCAATAAGATTTGCGCCTTTGTTCCTTTGCTCAGAGCTGCTGCTGTTACCTAAAACGACAGTGAATAGCAGAGGAAGAATCCGGAATCGGCTCTGTTGTCTCTGTACTTATGTATTTGGTATTGTTTGATAAACACCAGAGTGCAGAGATCGGCAACCTATGGCACGTGTGCCAACTTTGGGGAGGAATATTCACTTTATGGGGTTAGAATGGTTGAATTATCCAAAATAATTGATTGATTGATTGATTGATTGATTGATTATGATTGAGATTTACAAATAAATGTAAAGAGATTCACAAAAAAATATCAAATTCACAAATAAATAGATTAAGATCCAAAAATAAATGTAAATAGTTTCACAAAAATTAATAAAACTCACAAATAAAAAAATAATTACAATGTGATTTTATGTGATTATCCCTCCGTGTGTCAAGGTTGCCGACCACTGTCATAGTGAATATAGTAAACTGAACATGTGTAAATACTGTTTCACTTCTTATATTGTCTCTGACGAGCGTCAGAAGTCGTGTAGTGCTGTTATGGCTCAGTGGCTTTATGTCTGCATGGGTTTCCTCCGGGTGCTCCTGTTTCCCCCATAATCAAAAAACATGCAGTATAGGTGAACTGGAGATGCTAACTTGTCCATAGGTGTGTGTGAGTCTTAAGATTGGTAACGGGGAGGGTTGGGCAAAGAACTGGCGATGTACCCCAGAAAGAAAAAAAAAATTATAGGCATGAAAATTCATGGACAGTCTCTCATATGACAAGAGATGACCCATTGAATCACCAAGAGTTGGATACGACTGAAATGGATAATGAATAAGCGCCACCTACTGTCAGAGAGTGAAATTCCCTTTGCATTCAGTCTGTCCGCCGTGTTTGGTCAAACCAGACAAATCGCTTGTGAAAATCAGAGTGCCTTTTTGTGCCGAACATTTGTGTTGGTGAGAACAGGCCTTCATACTGATGGAGGGACCCACACTTTGTATTGTTGAAACCAAAGCAACATAGAGTCTGGAGGATGAACTCTTTGGACTATTAAGCAACCTAGACACCCTAGCAGTGTGGTGGCGGGTTTTGCATGGACAAAAGCACTCACATTTGTAAAGTCCATTTTCCTTTGCATCAGTCTCAGGAAATTGTCTCAAATTCGAATTTTTCATCTTGAGGGGTGTGAGTGTATGCAGTAGTGCTACTGGTTAGTATCTGATGTGGAGTCTGCATGGTGGAGCATTGGGTTTAAGAAGAAACTATCCCCCCTCCCCTCCCCTCTCTCCCTCTCTCCCTCTCTCCCCCTTCCCTCTCTCCCTCTCTCCCTCTCTCCCCCTCCCCTCTCTCCCCATCTCTCTCTCTCTCTCCCCCTCCTCCTCATTCACTGCTTGGGGTGGGCTTCAAAGAGCACATCAAACCCCCTGTCTCTGTGTTCGTACCATTATATATAATGCACATACACCAGAGCCCAGCCTCAAGAACTCACCTTCCTCAAAGGTCACTCGTCCCCATCTGGATTAAGGTTGAGCCATTGAAGTCTAAGTCTACAAATTGCCACATGCACACCTTTTGCATTTCACTTAGGCCTATGTGTGTCATTACAACTTGTAATTTAAAAAAAAATCGATTAAAATTGGTGCTAGTACCGCAGTAATGCCGTACCCCTACATCCCATTATGCCTACTCTCTTACAATATGTGGAAAACACTGTGTGAAATAAGTAGTATGCTGTATTTATGAAATAGTGCCCGAATGACATTCTGCCAGTGAAGCCGCGTGTCTGATGTCGTAGGTCACATGACATTGCCAGCATTCAGGATGTAGTGTGTCTATGGCTGTGTTTAACTCTTCCCTTAAGGGGAATCCCTGCCGCCATTTTGAAGTGCGTTCAACTTCGTCAAGTGCATGGATGAGGGAAGTCTATTTGGACGAGTCTACTCAACATGGACACTTCAGGCAGATCCATAGACCACAATGCAACATGATTGTAACATCACAGCAGGTCACGCTCTAGTGTATATATTTAGAGTTATACACACACATATCTATAAATAGTTGAAACTACTGTAGGTTGCTGTAGACAGTGTATAAAGGCTGCATGTGCATGTATTATGTTTTTTCCCGCAGAGTCCGATCCATAATAGCTTCAGAAATATTCAGTTTGACCTGGAAATGTCGATCTCCAACATTTGTGTTATCCGTGATGAGGTCAGCGGTGGGGTCTAAAGTCGAAACCTCGGCTCGGGAGCTCATACAATGCTCACAATGAGAATGTTTGACAGTTTCCATGTTTTACAGCGTCAGTGCGAGTCCGGGCCACTTATCAGTGCTCACGCTGTCCAGTTCCTCTAGAGTGACAGGCCGTTGAGAGGTGGCCCGTGGAGAATTTTGAGAGGTTCACAGATAGCTTGACGCGCCCTCCTCCTCCTGAGCTCTACAGCTCTGACATCCCCCATGTTTTAACACCCTAATCACAACTCTGATGGAGATGCTGAAGACTTTGTGAAGAAGGTCGTTCATCTCAGGGGTGTTAAGTGTTGTTTCATTTTTAAGGAAGCAGGGGTCTTCGCCTTCCTTAGTTCATTTGGAGATGATTGATGGAGGTTATATAAAGGAATAGGATGCATGCAAAGATGAAACATACGCATTGGTTTGTGTGTGTGTGTGTGTGTGTGTGTGTGTGTGTGTGTGTGTGTGTGTGTCATAGCAAATGAGTCATGTTTTCATGTCAAAGAACATATCAACCATTATTGTGCATTCATGAAGTTGACATTTCAGTTTAATGTCCTATAGTTTTATTCCCTCATGTTTAAGGTCATTTATGTCCTGTTCATTCAACTGATGTTTTTGTGAAATGTTTTTATGATGCATTTTAATCAATATGTCTCCTCTTTTTCCTCAGGATGTGACTTTTGAAGGACTAGCTTGATTTTGATTTTAACATTATATATGAATATTTGCTTGAGAAGAGATCAGTTAGCAGAGTATTATGTTTTATACCAACATGATGTGAATCAACAAAAGAGGTTACTGATAACATTGACATGACTTATCTTTGTATTGTTTTTCTAATTGATCTGTTCATTCTATATCTCATCCTGTGCATCCCTTGTGCAGGAAATCTTGTGCATTTTTCTCTCTCTCTCTCTCTCTCTCTCTCTCTCTCTCTCTCTCGCCCTCTTTTTCCCACTCCATACATTGTCTTTCTTCCGTACGATAAGTGTCAACAGAGAATTGTCATTTCAAAGCAGTGTCTTATCATACTTCTATCAGATACCAGATAAATCTTTAAACGTAACCATAAATGTTTCAGCTGGCGGATCTGAAATGGAAAAATTCTATACAAATCAGTTCTCGCTTGTTCCATCAGATCAGGCGCGCAACGTGTGAATGCGTTCTTACCATGTAAAGGAGACGTTAAGCAGACAGTGGCACAGTTATTGCAAATAACATTGTTTTTTTGCACAAAAAAGCAAGTCGGTAATTTGCTGTGACCACATACATGCAAATAAGCGCATATTTAATAGGAGGGCTTGAATGCGAACGGGGGCAAATGCACTGGAGTGGTGTTTGCGATTAGGCTTTCTCAAAGATTCTGAATTTTGATCTGCCGTATCCATGGCAACCTTCAATACAATACAGCATTTTGAGCCCAGCAGGGCTTGTGTCTCTTTCATCTCTGTAGAGAGACCATTTTCTCTGCTTGTGTTCTCTTTTATATTATGTCATTAAAAAAAAAAATGAACTGATAATGATTGATTGTTAAATGTCTATAAAAAAATATGAAAGAAATAAGAAACATTGTGATTTCTTTTAAAGGAATAGTTTGGCCAAAATTAAAAAAAAAAAAATCTTTTATTCTTCCTCGTGTACTTCTAAACCTGTATTAGTCTTTCTTTCGGGAAACACAAAAGGAGATGTTGCAATAGATTGTCCGAGCTTCTGTTTCCCATATAACAAAAGTGAATGTTGATATATACATCAAACTTTATTATTTTCAATAAAACATCAACATCTAAACCTCTGTTAATTCTCAATAACCAAATTGGTTTGTAATACCATTCTTTTGTAGTTTAATGCCATAAAACCTACTATAGTAGTAACATATTTTTACGGTAAAACACTTGCAAACACAGCTGCCAGTTTTTTACCATAAACTTTAGTTAAATGTCATAAAACCTAAAATATTTCTACCATATTTTCTCGGTAAAGTACTTCAACCACAGCTGCCAGTTTTTTTGTTTTTTTTTTTGCCATAAATTTAATTTAATTTCTGTAAAACATAAATATTGCTACTGTTTTTTTTTTGTTTGTATGTATGGTAAATGCTACAGGAAGTTTTTTTTTTTTTTGCAGTGTCCTTTCAAAATCTGTAAATTTAACAGTATTTTACTGTAAAAAATAGAAAAAAAATGTAAAAATGTACAAATTTTACCGTATTTAGGGTATATATTGTCAACCAATGAACATATTTTTTTCCATTACATTATTACTGTTAAAATTACGACCATTTTTTACAGTGTACTGTCAAGCTTCAAAAATGAACTCATACAACTTGTGCACTATATTCTATGTCTTCTGAAGTCATACAGTCATGTTAATTTAGTTTTAAAATGTAAGAAACTTTAGAGGTCACGTAATAAGAGAACCAATAGCATTTGGAGTCAATGATGCCAAACCTGTCGTGACGTCCAATTGCACCAAATTTGAACTGAATTCCAGTGGAGGGGAAGATTTTCAGTGAATAATGACATACATTTGGTTCTGGCCTCAGAGCACTTGGAATATAGTGCTTACAGTATGTATGTACGGACTCCTTTTGTGGTGCTTTTGGAGCTTGGCAGTGTAAAACAACATTCACTTTTGCTTAAGATGATTATGCATTTCACGGAAGCAAAATATTACTCAGAACAATCATTTTAATTTTTGGCTGAACTAAAATACCCCTGCCCGTTTTAAACCCTTCGGTGTCTGTGTGCCACAGCAGTGAAGTCTAACAAGGCCATTAAATTTGCGATGAGCTCATCATTTAGGCCACTAAAGCGTGTTAGAGCCGCCTGCAATAGCCAGTTAGGTTTTGACCTTCCATATGGCTTCATCTGTTCATATCTGTTTTGCGCATACTGTTCATTACGAGAGACAAATGACTCGGCTGATATGAGATGCATCTCAGACTGTAATCGAGCTGGTGGCTGGTATCTGGGAGGACTGTGAGACGCATTGCTGTGTTGAATCGGGCCAGTGGGGGAGTGAGAGTTTAATGGTGGCCACTCTTGCAGACATACGAGATACTGGAGCCAAACCTGTGATGGTGTACATTCACGGCGGATCGTACATGGAGGGCACCGGGAACATGATTGACGGAAGCGTGCTGGCCAGTTACGGGAACGTCATCGTTATTACGCTCAACTTTCGAGTCGGCGTCCTAGGTAAGCACTTTTCGTTGTTATAGAACTTTCCAGGAGCAGCCATATTGGAAAAATAGTATAGAGAACTACATTTTTAGCATATGTTTGCTAATGTCTGGGTTTAATTATTAAAACTACCGTTTAATTGAATAGTATGCTGAATGCTGCTTGCTGTCTCAGTAAATGCAAAACACTGAAGCGAGAGATTCTGTTGAATTAATGAATCTTGCCAAAGTTCAATCGGCTTTTTGTTTGGCTTGCACAGTGTTGTGTTGATTGAGAAAAAGTGCTATATAAATGTAATGAATTATTATTATTATTACTTGTTAAAATCTGTGCAGAAAAATGTCCAGTCATCCAGTTATGCTTTTATATTTGACACATAAGCACAATGAAGAGTGAATTTTTTAAAGCTGATTATGAATCCAAAATACATCCCATATACATCCCAAAAAGAAGAGTCTTTGTTATACTGAAGTTCTTGTTTAACAGTTGCTTTTATTTATATGCACATATTAAAGCAGCAATCCTTCTGGAGTAACCTGAAGTCAAATGTCTTGATAAAAAAAGAACACTATGTAAAGTTCATGGCTGACTCTTTGCTGGATTTGAACCTACAACTTTTTGGAGACCACATCTGTTAAAGTGTAACTTCACCGATTTTCAACCCACTTTGTATTGTTACAATGTGGGTAGTATACTGTATGTAAATGAACAATGTTTACTCATTCCTCATGTTTCCTGGATTGAGAAATTCAGCAAACGTCCGCCAGAGGACAAAACGCTCCAGGGCTTTGAGGAAAACTACAGATTATACTTCCATATTTTTGTATCCCCGCCCACAGACCGTCAGATCGACAGAGGGTTATTAACAGAACAGTTATTGTAAGAGTAGTTTTACCACTGAAAATTGTATTGTACCATGTCTATGCTTTAAACAGGATTATGGTAAAAATTGAACACTCTTGCAACCAGCTTTACGTGACGGTGTTTCGGTTCGGCAGTTTCTTTCAGTTTTTCCCTCGGTTTTGCCTGAAACACTGTTCGTGCTCATCCAGTTTGACATGTTGACTACAAACACAGAGGTTTTTACGATTTATTTGCTCCGTATTTACGATTCTTTGCTGTCTACAACACGCTGGATCCTTCACTGAAAACCGGAAGAAACCCGGAACAACACAAGTCGACACCATTATGACTAAAAGTTTGCTAAGAAGTATTTCCTACTAAAGCAAGACGGTATTTCACACCCTGGTGTGAAATAAAACAATTACTCACAGTGGTTGTGTACTCGCATATATTTTACAAATGATGTTTTGCTAATGGTACAATCTCTAGAGGTGGTGGAAGGAATGATGGCAGCACTATGAACTTAGCATTTTCCCTTTATTAAAACACAGGACACCCCTCATTTGCATAGTGATGGCTGCTGCAGATGTAATTGAAATTCAGAGCAGACCGAACAATTCCAGGGAAGAAAAATAAATAAATAATAGGATATTAATATGAAAAAAGAGACTCCATTTAATTATGCAGCTTAAAGGTAAGAAGAGAGAATTATTCCTCATTTAGCTTGTGGCTATTCTGACTTGCGAATGTGAACACGGCTGTATGTAGGTTACAGGAGTTTGATGTAAAATTCATGTATTCATGCATGCATGTGCCTTATTTGAGGATCACATAAAAGCAGTCTAGAATGAAAATAGCACTGGAGATGCGTGCGAATACAGTCTGGAAATTTGCAACACACTAACAGCGATCAGCTCACTGTACAGTCTTTATTCTCGAGCACTGTTTAATAAGTCTCGCTGGAGTTTTATCATCGCACTGCAGCGTTTCCACCTGTCCTGTGGATGTGATAATTATTGCTACTAAGTGTGGACCCTGTCTCTCCAGGGGCCCTATTTGGAGACTTTCGCATGTGAACTCCACACCATGTAGATGGCTGAGAACTCATTACAGGTTTAATATTTAATTACCAATGCCAGATCACCGGCGAGTCTTTCCTGCGGATGCTGCGTCTGGCTCTTTGTGACTGATGGGATATGTGAATATTGTGGCACTCAGATTTGATCAGACACAGAGTTTGCTCAGAGACAATTTGTTTATAGAAATCCTGTCTCGTTGGGCATCGACTGGTGTGTGTGTGTGCGCAAGTGTGGATAAGGCCGGGCTTGCTGGGACCCTTTAATGGCGTGTAATGACTCCTAGTCAAGGGGGAGTATCTTATATCACTGCTCTTTACAAATATAATTACTCACTGGCTCTCCAGAGCATGTCAAATTCCTTTTCTTGTGGGGAAAACTTAATTACTGTTTCCAGATGCATTAAATATTAACAATGGCCACCTCTCTTTTAAAGTCCATGGACCTTTGCCCTTTATCTTGGTAAGCCGGCGGAGCAGTTGCCAAATGTGATTTAGAAAAGATTTGAAATAATACTGGAGCTATGAAAAATATGGAATAAATCACCAGCACTTGGCTTTCAGTTTGGTTTTATTATTATTATTTTGCGGTCTATAGATATGATTTTAAAGCAGTACATTACGGCTGTTTTAGAAGTGTTTGTCTTTTTCCAGAGCTCATAGCTCAAGGCAACATGAATGTTTGATTGCTTTCCATTACATTTGCGGTTCTTTCTGACTCAAATCCACACTGGACGATTTACATTTCAATGAACATCATCAGTATGGTTGTGCATATAGATAAAGCGTGTATCTGCAGCAAACAGTGTGCATTTGTTCGCTGTCACGGGAGTCTAATTAAAAACATCATGTGTACGTGGCACAAGAAAAACGATTTCCATGGATGGATCTCCTGTGACTGGCTGGCACTGCCACATTGCAAATCAAATTCAGAAATTAACCATTCAGTCTTCTGCTCTTTATTCGGCAGATGATATTAGGTATTGGTGCATGGATTTTCCACGTCACTGACAGCTGTCTATTACTGCAAATGGTTTCCGATTAGATGCTGTGAAACCTTTTTAGCATTCAGAGTAAAATGTTGCATGTTCAGCTGTGCTGTGAAATGAAATGTAACATGAATTCCTCAAGAGCTGTAGCAAAATCCCCTGGCAAATATATGTTTCATGCTCGAGATGCATTTCATGTAAAGAGTCTTTCTCAGGAAACGGTGCAATTTGTGCCTGAATGTGTCAGGTTTATATATATATATATATAAATAATTTTATTTGAAATGGTTATTGCTGAAGTAAGAAATTGTATTTCCCCACCTCAGGTGCAAAGTATTAAGGCCATAACCACCATCTAAATATTCAGATTAGTGGACGACAAATATGAACCCTAACCCTAAAGCTTCTTGATATATAGAATAGGCTACTGTATATAACTAAAATAAATGTTAGTTATATACCCATGGCACTTCACTTTCACACTATATGTTTTGTGCCAACACACACACACAGACGCACGCAAAATTGATATTAGCGGTCTTACTGTAACTAGCAGATCACATCACATTATTATTTTCAGTTAATAGTTTTGTACTTTGTTTCAAAAATGTTTTTAAATATCGCCTTTAAAAGATCACTTCTTATCACTTGATTTTTCTTCTTCTCACCATAATTAAATATTAAAGGAATAGTTAACTTAAAAATTCTGTCATCATTTACGCAACCTCAAGTTGTTCCAAACCTGTATGAGTTTCTTTCTTCTGCTGAACACAAAATAAGGTATTTTGAAGAATGTCGGTAACCAGACAAGTTGATGGACCCCATTGACTTCCATAGTAGGAAAAAAAAAAATCTATGGAAGTCAATGGGGTCCAAAAACTGTTTGATTTCCGACATTCTTCGAAATATCTTCTTTTGTGTTCAGCAGGAGAAAGAAACTCATACAGGTTTGAAACAACTTGATGACAGAATTTTCATTTTTAAGTTAACTATTCCTTTAAGTAAAAACTGTAAAATTGCTAAATAATATTACAATTTAAAATAACTGTTTTCTATGTGAATGCATTTTAAACTGTAATTCATTCTTGTGAACAAAGCTGACTTTTCAGCATCATTACTCCAGTCTTCAGTGTCACATGATTCTAATATGATGATTTGCTGCTCAAGAAACATTTTTGATTATTATCAATGTTGAAAACAGTTGTGCGGCTTCATATTTTTGATACATTTTCGTCAGGATTTTTATAGAACAGCTTTATTTTTATATTTTTTGTAATTATGTAGTCTTTATTGTCACTTTTGATCAATTGAATGCATCCATGATGAAGAAAAGTATTAATTAAAGTATTAAACAAACAATGACCCCCCAAAATAATATACCATCTATCAATTCATGAGGACTCAAATGAGACGGTTTCTGAGAATTACTGTACTTATCTATAAAGTTTTGTGCATTCTGACAAATTTTTGAAATGAAGCGATAAGATTAAAATTGTGACAAATGTTTTATTCATGCGTGCTGTAAAGCAAGAGTGATGAGGGGAGAGATTCAGAAGCCATTTTTCTGTGAAACAAAGTCTGTGTGCTTAGAGAGACAGACACCCGATTAAATTATGAAAAACATGGAAAGAAATTACAGTTGTTCTAATCAAATGAGAATGAATCGGAAAGGGGAAAAAAAGACATACTCTGAAATCAATTTATAGGACAAGTTTAAAAAATGAAATGCCCAAAGGCTGAAATAAATCGAAGATGAAATTCTGCAAATGTTTGGCCTGTTAATGCGGTGGCTGCCCAGAAGCAGACGATGAGGTCGTGGAGTTCTCTCGCTGCGAGTCTGCGATCTGCAAACTTTTCCCAAGTGCAATCAAATGTCTTTTCAAAAGTTTGAACAAAGACAACAGAAGCATCAAGGTTGTTAGAAACATTGCTCTCCAGCATTCCCAGGAGTCTCTGGTGTTCCTCAGGCAAGTTTGATTTACCTCCAGGGCCTGCCGATTCCAGCGCTCATGCCTTTCGGCCTTGTGGGTGAAATAAATTACACAGAAACCTCAGTAAAAACCACAGTCTCTTTATCCAATCCTGACCTCTGGGCTTGAGGGATTGATCTTCAGTATGATGGCTGCTGTCAAAGTGTCGTTTGAGTGCTGTGACATTTGGGTTCTTCCTGGCCCAGTTTTCCACAATTGAGAGATTTGTCAACAAGTGAGACAGACCGTGTCGCAAGAAACTCTCTTTCGATCACACAAGCCACCAACCTTTTTAGAGCTCCTGCTAGTAAAGATGATTTGTGCATTGCTTTGCTTTGCATATGCATGTTGAGTCTCAAACCAGTTTGGATAATACACAAAACAAGAGTACGGTTTAAAGTAAGTAGACATTTTGCAGATGCTTTTATTCATAGCAACCGATAGTCGTCTTTATAGGGGAAAAGTCCTTGGGTATCTTGCTCAAAGACAAAATACTAGTCACAGGAACAACTAGAATGCCTGTTCACAGTGACAGCCATTGGATCACTGCAGGTCTACAAGTTTTCCAGCAGACGTTCTTACGTTCCTTTGGAATTCGTCTGGCGACAGGTCAATTTCTCCATATCTGATCACCTCGTTGCTGCACATTTCTGTCAGTGTGAATGGCCCTTTCTGGTCCCACAACCCACAATTTGTCATTCACTTGTTATCTACTGCCTACTTAGTGAGGTGCCTTCTTAGGTAGCAGCAGTCTTACTGAAATGAAACATTTGATTGGTTACTGAGCAATTGGTTGTGGTAGCTCTACATTTGGCACACCGACATGTGTTCCTCCTAAGTGCCCTAGAGACTTGAGTAACAGTTCATTCCCATAGGCTAGAGTTTGAAATTAGCATGTTGCTTTGTTAATGAGTAGGGGTGCAATGGATCGCAGTTGATCCGTGATCCGTACGGACCAGTTGCCCCACGGTTCGGCACGCATGTGATTCGTAGTTAACTGCTAAATGTAATCATCATAGAGTGAAAGTTTATCAATTGGACATGTTTTGTCTTGCCAATTCACACATTCAAACAATTTTAAATGCGGAAGAAGAGGCGAAAGTCGGGACTCGCACGTTATCTGTGCACACAGCGGCACACACTCGAAGCGCACACACGCAGGGAGAGAGAGACGCGTTTCAGACAGTGATCGAACACCGAACTGATTCCTCTTTCGCGTTTCCTTGCCCTTGAATGGACACATAAACACCAAATTATGTCAAATACTCGTCTAAATGCCCATCTCGGCAAGTATTCTCTTGTTTATGTCATAAGTGAAGAGTTGAGAAAGAAACCGGATGTTTGTCAGTTTTTTCGGTCCGTGCATAAATGAAAAGCAAAGTTACACCCAACAAATATCAATATCAATATATCAACAAATAGTTGCAAATATATTCAGGTTTCTTATAAGCACCATAAAAGCCACAACAAGTCATGGTTTATAGCCTTTATTTTTCACTTATGTTGGAAAGATATATATCTTTCTTTTAGAAGAAACTGACACATTTTTTTCAGGGCGAACAAAACCTTCGAGTGACAGGGAGCTCTAAGTGATGTGCTCCTCAGGTTGCTTTTTCTTAAAGAAAGATGTTCATTGATGGTTAAAGGCCAAGAATCTTTGCCTCTTGGCCAAACTTTGCATCCATCATGCATGTGGTGACATTTTGCTGACCTCTAAATCTTGTTGTATCTTTTTTTTTAGAACTGGATTCTGTGTTAAAGTATAAATGGCGACTGGGTGAAGAATTCTCTTCCTCTGGTCAGCGCATTAAGATCATCTGTCTTACAGTAGGCATATTGGCTGTCCTAACAAACGTTGCAAAGATTGTTGAGTTCGGTATGAAGCAGTTCTCCTGTATTCCTGAGATGTTACAAACCCAAAGGCACAACCCATGCTCATTGGAAAAATGTGGTTCTGCAATATATTACGTTGCTTCTTGTGTTCATTTTCCCCCTAAACAGATGATGGCCACATTTGGTAACACTTTATTTCGATGGTGTACTGTAGATATTCTATTAACTTTGTAAGTAGCTTTGCAACTACGTCAACTATCAGTCATTAGAGTATTAGTAGATCTGCTAACACTTTATTTTTGATAATCCCTCAACAGACATTCTACTGACTATAAGTAACTTTACAACTACATGTCAACTTATTCTACTAACCTGAACACCTAACTCTATCCTAACAGTCTACTAGAGTCTATTGGACCATCGGAATAAAGTGTCACCCCAAGTTTTACTATGTTGAATATATCATTTTAATATCATTTTCTGAAGCAACAATGCCATTTTAGCTTGTTTTACAAGTATTTGAGCTCTTTTATCATGACTCTTGTTTCACGCGACTTGAACCCGTGCTTCGCATTCCCAGGTGAGCTACAGAGCAAGTTTACTACGGTAGAAAAGCAACAGATTTGGACCTGATTATATGATGCAAACAGCTAAATGTTTTAGTTTATAAATCATGCACTACATGGTAAAACTGTTTCGAAGTCATAACATCAGAACCGTACAAAAATAAGCCTTGATTAATCGATAATCTGCTCCTGTGCTCGTAATTTAGTGTGAAAAGGAATAAAAGTTGTTGCCGTTTTACTGCCTCTATAGTGTTTATTTGCCTAGTGTTTATTGATCTTTGTTTCGACCCCCTCTAGAGCAGAGCAGATCAGGTCAGCTGGAGGCAAACATGTGTATAAATGTCTTTTTAAAGTTCAGTTCTTCATCTATCAGGCTTCTTGTTTACAGTCTGTTGCCGATATCTCTGGCGATCCATTACTTCATTTGATTTGACGCTCACGCTGTGGCATTGCTTTTTCTTCCTCTATTCCTGGCAGTCTTGAGCCCTGCTCAGCTCATTCGTCTTCTACCATGAGGGAAGGTTTGTCCATCATCAGGTGTGTTTGGGTCAGAAATGATATGTCTGGAGAGACTTATATTGGCTCTCCGGCCAACTCTTGCTACTCGTCTTGTCAAGTGATTAATCATGCTTTGGCGAGTGAAGGAACCAAGGCCAGCTGTCTTAACGCATGTAGGAGGCAATATTCTCCACATTGTGTCGGCTGAAATGAGGAAGGTGGGCGAGGAGGACCGGCAGAGAGGTGTGAAGTTGGGAGCCATGAGAGTGGAGGTGGGCGCCCAATCCACTCGCTTCATGTGACTCGACAAAAGAGAAACTCAAAAGCACATGAAAAAAGAAGGAAAAAAACTTTGCTGAGTAGGTGTGATTATTTGCATGTGCCTCTTGTGAATGAAAAGCCTGTCGGAATTGGTCACAGGATGTTTGGATTTCTAAAGTGTTGCTTTAGAGGCAACGCTAATTCAGAGAAACCAACGCCGCTCGCATGTAGAGTGGGAGGGATATCGGGATGGATGAATTGAGCAACCAGGATGTGAAGTCTGAACTTGGTGTGAAATCCTATATCATTCATGCAGGATTAGAACCAGGAAACGGCTTTGTGAAGATTTGGTATGGAAGGTTTTATGGAGGTATCTGATGTTATAGTGGGAAATCTTTCTAAGGCATTGGGAAACTGTGGAACTCATTTGACATTCCTGAGAGCTGTGGAGACGTGTCATCTTTACAGTAATACACCATGCTAAAATACTGCAGTGTACACATGAGAGCTGCTCACCGAAACAGCATTCAAAGGCTTTGTAGACACACTGCCATCAGGAGGCCTGGCCCAGACCGACAGTCATCTGCAGATTTTATTTACATTTGAGGGAAAATCTGTGGTATTTTCCAGAATGGATTTACACTAAAATGTAAAATGTTTACCGCAGTCTTACTGAAAGCATAATCATATTAGCTAAAATATTTAATAAGCAAACACAAGGGATTTGTGGAAAATTATGAATGACAGCAGGAATGGATTGTAAATAGACAGCACTGAATCTTGTGGGGCGGCCTAGTTGTTAATCCTACATTTTATATACAAATTTAAAGAGAGAAAGGAGTGAAGACACTGACAGTATGTATTTTAGTATAATATTTCAGCTCCAATCCATTCTGAATCTGCACTGTTTACATTAGATCTGTGAGACCTAGTTAGTCCAAGTTACAGATCCAACAACTTTATATTTTAGGATTAAGTGAGAGAGTGAATGTTTGCGATGTTTAATACTAGTATTTATCGCTGTGTAATGTTTTGAGGGTGCTGCACATTGTCTAATAAGTACATTAATTGGTAAAACATAATAATGGACTGTCATTAATAGGGAACAATGTAGGACAAATGAGGAGTACTACATTTGCACTTCAGCTACTACTATTAACTAATATAGAAACAAGATTAACTAATCTGTAAGTAATAGTGAATTTAGGACTGAGATTTGATTGAGAATGATATTAGCTTCATAAAAAAGTTCTAACTACCAATGAATAACTAACTAATTACTACATTAATCTATATATATATATATATATATATGAAACCTGAGCATTTGGCTTTTTTTTTTACTCTGAACATGGTCTTAAAATGCGTATTCTACTTTTTCTTTCTTTCTTTCTTTCTTTCTTTCTTTCTTGCTTTCTTGCTTTCTTTCTTTTAAAATGATCAAACAGCCATCTAAGATAGATAGATAGATAGATAGATAGATAGATAGATAGATAGATAGATAGATAGATAGATAGATAGATAGATAGATAGATAGATAGATAGATTATTATTATTGTCATTTAATTGTACATTTAGAGTGCACATATGAACGAAATTCCGTTCCACTGGCTCAGCGAAAGTATATAATAATAAAAAAAAATGCTACAACGTGCATTAAAATATAACACTAAAAAGAGTTTGACAGCAACATATAAATAATGATATTGCACATGGTAATTGGCGGCATATAAATACAGGTTTGTGCTTGTTAGAGTTAGTTACAGTCTCTTAGAAACATGCTAACATCAGACTCTACTGGAATCAAGTGCAGATTCTATTGCGTGCTTTGCATGAAGAGCGTTATGTGTGTAACAGTTGTCAGGTCTTTCACGAATGCTGTTGAATAGCTGTTAGGATTTTCCCGAGAATTTAATTGCCTTCATAGGTAGTAGACACTGAGTCAGCTGTCTACGTTTTTGGGAAAGAGCTATGATATGGTTTCTCAGTTCCCTAATTTATAATACCTCTTTATATTGAGCACACACATGAGAGTTGAAAATCCCATTGCATAGTGTAAATATCATCAGGGTTTAAGGTTTTTCCCAATACATACACTCAACTCCCTGAGGAGAAAATAAGGCTAGTGTCTGCTAATGAATTTGATTGCGGTGTTTGAATACAGTAGCTTCAGGTGTTCTGTGACATTCTCTCTGAGAAAATGCCTGTCAAACATTTCTCCCTCCCGCCGAGTCGCGGTTTGAATACCACACCAGCTCTGCATAAATAGCTTAGCTAGCTCTGATCCTATCTGCTCGCTTGTAAACGGCTAATGCTAGTTTGGTGCTGCTAGCTTGTCGACCTTCAAAGCCATCATGATTTAGCTGGTGAAGCTGATCAACACTTGTGCTAAGCTACAGCACGCTACAAAGATATCTGTGAATGAACACCATCCTGGACGGGGGCGTTTCGAGGCTTTGAGATTCGCAGGGTAGGACTGTAGCTATTAAGCCTACTGTAGCATGTTTAATATGCTAATTTCTGAGGCCTCTAAATAATCAACATGATCAAAATTTTTCTGTCATCTGATTGATAGTTTATACTTTTTTTTTTTTTAGCAAGCAATAGTAAATAATATTAAATAACTAATAATAAAAAGATGTATTTTTTATGATTTGATATAGTGTTAGTAATATTTCAAGATGAACACTTACTGGACTAAAGCACCATAGGTTTACTTGATTATCCATATGTAATTTTTCTGAAAAATCATGTTGAAATTTTACTATCAAATCAGGCCTTTGAGGAAGGTTTATTTGTTAATCTCTCAATCATCACTGCATTGCCTTGCATTATATGTTTTAAAACTACAGAGATTTCATCATAAAACTAAGCATTTAAATATCATCTCACTAAGACGTATTATTGGCAGATATAGAGCGATGACTGATATTCATATGCATTTTATGTAAGAAGTCTGCTATACTGTTATAAAGATCTCTTTGATTTACATTACAAACTATCATAATTTTATGATTTTTGGCCATGTAAAGATTAAAATCTGCACCAAATTGCATATTTTGAGCCTCTGAATAAAATTCCTTGGAAAAAAAATCCTTGAGTGTGAGCTTCATATTCTCACTATATGCGTCCGACTATATGAGCCATGAAAGTCTGATGATATATAATATGATACTCAAACAACAACAAAAAACACATTGGCAAGGCAAGGCAAGTTTATTTATATAGCACATTTCATACACTATGGTACTTCAAAGTGCTTTACACAGAAATGAATTAAAATAATCACAAAATAAAAGCAAGGAAAATTAAAACAGTTATAATAAGTAATTAAAAGAGTAAGAAGATGATACATAGATAATACATACACAAACTTTTATATAAAATACATGCTCAGATATTTTGTTTAAAGTCTTCCATTTCTAAACAAATATATTATCCTGACTAGTATTTAAAATGTCAGGCTTTACTGGGGTTGAGCTAGTTAACAAGATAACAAACCAACAACCCATGCATGCAAGCTACTGGTAACCATTTCTGGTGGTTGGTCTTTTCAACAAAGCAGCACTAAAGAAATATCATTGCGATCGAGGTGCTGTGAAAACTGCTAATGCGAGCTGCTAATATATAATGGGGCGGTGCTCATGTATTGGCTTTGTGCCATGCGTTTCACGACCACATGCTTTCTTCTGTGTGACTGCATGCTGGTGCCATGACCTTCTCCATTAACCCCTCAGTGTGTGTGTTATTTGAAGTCTAAAGATTATTGGAATGCTGTCAAAATGCTGCCATCACTGCTTAATATTTGAAGCCTGTAAATGAAATGGTAAATGTTGGTTTTTGGTCTGACGTGTGCTCTGTTTACTCGGCTATGCACATGTCCCTCGGTCTTTGACTGGCCATATGGTAATGAGCATACAGACAGAGCAATTCAATCAGCATTACAGTGCAAATGCTCTGCAAGCTGGTGAATCTAAACAGAAGGACAGCTGTTTCACAGGGTAATAGTGTTGCTTAAAGGTGAAGTGTGTCATTTCAAGTTAAAATATGTGATTTTAACCCAGCTTTCAGTGACGACTTCGGTCAAAACATGCAAAGTCTGATTCTTCCAAAAAGTGTAAACTGATTGTGTGCTATCAAAACATTGCTCTGTTTGTCTGATTCGCCAACCAATGGCAGACAGGGAGAGAGCGTGCAACAAGCAACGTTATAATTGAAGTAACTATAACTTGGGACCAAATTTACTAAAAGCTTGCAAACCCTCTTTTGGCGTTAGAAAACTACTGTCAGGATTTACTAAAGACACGCAGTGAAAAATAAGCGCTAAAAAAGGCGTGGACATGGTTAGTTTTGCAGCTGACCTTATTGCATATGCATTTGTAGGAGTTTCCCTTTCAGACGCTATATTTAAGGGAGGAGAGAATTTAAATGAATCATGCAAGATGATTTACTAAGGTTTGCGCTCATCAATTTACTGGTGTTTTCACCATTATTTACCACCAAAAAAAGCATGTCTTAAACCAGATGCTAATTTGTGCTGTTCTTGGTAGATTGTGTTATTATGGAAATGATCCGTCTACGTCGGTGTTCTTTAATGTGCGTGTCGTCAGTAGATCACGCACTGAACTTTCAACTCCCATCTGTGCTTTTTTTTTTGGGATTGCGCTCTTACACTACAGGTAATTTGCCCTGTTTAGTAAATCTGGCCCTTGGTCTCTTAATCAGACATGTTGTAACAAGATTAATTCATTACAATGACAATTGACATAGATATTGACCGGATATTGACTACGCTCTCTAAACAAATTGATGTGATTTTATCACTTGCCAAATGACAAAAGAACAGCAAATCAGAACCGGGTGCCTTGAAAACAAAAGCTCTGTTGTTTGTTGCTCTTTGTAGCTGGCAAATTTTTACACTTGGTCTGAAGTTTGATTCAGCCCTTCCAACAGATTCTCTTTTCATATGGTTGCTGTTGTTTACTACTCTAGCTACTGTAGATAATGACGAGGAGTAGACGCCAGATTCAATGTTTTTTCCCCCTTTGGTTTCACTACTAAAACTTCAAACACAGAGATCGCCACTCGCATCTGATTCATGTATTGCATAAAACAACTAAAAACAACGGTAGTCAATTGGAAATGCATGCAATAGCATTAAATATACAATAACAAACCACCTCTGCAAGGAAGGAAGGAAGGAAGGAAGGAAGGATTGTGTTTAGACTAATTGCTGAACATCCCAAAATACAGCTTTCACATTAACCAAACCCTGACTTGGGTCCACTCCAAAAGCTAAAGCACTTGTGATGCACCTTAGATACAAGTGTCTTGAAGAATAGTTTAGGGATACGATCTGATGAAATGCAAAGCAAAAAAATAATGAATCAATCCAGCTCAGCAACTCAGATTGCCACAGGGGTTGGTAGAGAACTTGAGAACATCATTTCTTCAGTTCTTTGCCCTGAGGAGTTTGTCTGACTGGGTAATTCTTGGATGACTTTTTAGGCGTTTCATATTTTTTCTTGCTCTCTCTCTCTCTCTTTTCTTGGCTTGTCTGAATCAATTGAACAAACTGGCATGATATTTGATGGCCCCTGAGCTCCAATTATTACAACAATATTATGGCATGGGTAAGTCTGGAGTTTCTCAGCAGAATGCCAATATTACAGGGAGGCTATTTGTATTTGCTGCTAGTCCTTTAGGGGACCAGCAAGGGCAAACTGCTCAATAACTCAATTTCTAACAATTAGCCCCTGACACATCTCAATGTGAAACTGATATATCACTATATTTTGGATGAAATATCAGAAAAAATAAACAAGAGCCATTTCGGTTCCAAGTCTCATGTGAATGAACCTGTCAAGAACAAGTGGCATTTTTCAACAAAAGCAAGAGTCGGTCAATCTCTTTCAGGAGTTATAAATAATTTTGCAGCGCAACACTTTCACCGGGATCAGCTTTCTTGTGCATGCTATGTGAAGTTTACAATAATAATGAGGTTCATTCACTTTTCACCTGCTTTGCGCTGGTGCAGTTTCTCGTTGCCATGCAGCATAATTCAAACAGCTTGATTTAGATGACAGAAAACTGTTGTTTTGGCTTTGCAACTACAGCAATACTTTACCAAAAACAGTCACATGAGTGGAAGAAAGGCCATGATTGTTAAATCATTTCAGAATATATAGAGTATGCTTTTCAGCTACATAATTATGGCTCATATTCATATTTATGGCCGGACCCTTCGGCTGGGTTAATAGGCCTGTCATCACCTTACTGTTCATGGCTGAAGTGGCACAAATCCTAAAAACAGGGTGAGGCCGTGGGCCAAGACTAACCTTGCTGCATCAAAAAAAAGGTGAAACCCCCATGCAGAGCAGGTTCAGTCGGTATATAAATGAAGGCCAAGCACTCTGTTTTACCGCTTTTACAAGCCAGGTCAATTGAATCAACCCTTTAATCATTTGTGTATAATTAAAATTTAAATTACAATGGTCATTTGTTTGATTCGTAAAAAAATTAGTACCATGCAAACCTTACACAGAGATTAGATGAGACAGTCTACAGATCAAAACAGTTAATTGGATTTCAAGTTTTGTTCAATTTGTTGGATGGATATTTTTATTTGTTTCTAATCATTGTCTGGTTTGTGTCAAATGCCTTTTCACTTCTCAAGATATGTGAAGAAATGTAGGGTTGGTGATTTCAACAAGCCCCACACATTTAACTTGGGCACATCTATGCTTCAGACAGGATTGATACATCAAGGCCTGGTTTCACAGACAGGGCTTATATTAAGTCAGGATAAGGGCATTTAAGTACCTTTTATAAACATACCTTATCTTGACACAAAACATCTGACATATTTTAAGATGCGCAAGTTGCTTTCAGTTAAAACAGCTCAAACATGCATTTTAGTCTGGGACTAGTCTTAAACCTTGTCTGTGAAACCTGGGGGTAAGTCATGCGCATGTTGAAGAGAGGTGTTAGATGAGTGAAATACTTTTTTGACCAGGGATAATAAGCAACCACCTAGAAAAACTCTAGTTACCAGCCCAAAACACCTTTGGATTATACCGATGGGTTTTGCACAGACATGTAAGACTTCCATTTTCTTTAGTAAATGTGAAAGTCTAGTTTTATCTATACTGTGTGTATAAGTGCATATCAGATGCTGATGTTCTAGATCAGGGGCCGTATTCTCAAAACATCTTAAAGGTCCCGTTCTATGTGATCCCATGTTTCAAACTTTAGTTAGTGTGTAATGTTGTTGTTAGAGTATAAATAATATCTGTAAAATTATAAAGCTCAAAGTTCAATGCCAAGCGAGATATTTTATTTAACAGAAGTTGACTACAAAAAACGGCTGGATTGGACTACACCCCTCTACTTCCTTCATTAATGATGTCACTAGAACCGTAACCTCCGCCCACAGGAACACAGGCGTATTGATGGCGAAATGTCAACAGACGTGGTTGATGTTTATCTATAATCGGATACCGCAAAAGTTTAATTCGAAGTTGTTAGTTTGCTCTGTCCATTTCACCACAGACTGTTTTTCTAACCTGGAATAATATCAAGCAGACTTCTCTCAGCGTTTCATACTGACGAAGGGGACTATTTCAACTATATTCCAGCAAGCGGTAAGTAGTGATTTACTATGGAAGTAGCGATCACTCTTCACATCGTTTCTCTTAGTAGGATGAAAATAATCTTACTTAAACTGTGATTAATATACAGAAAGCGATCAAAGAACAATCCCTTTCCAATCGCCCAAGCTGTCAATCACACAGCGCGAGTTTATCTGGACACTTGCCAAAACTTGTTATGAAATCAATGACGCTGTTACACTGCACAACGAAGCTCTTACTGTATTTATATGCCTCATGTTTGCATTGGTGAAATCATTAGTGAGTGCAGAAACTGCGTTGCAATGATAAGATCTTTTTTCACGCGATCAACAGGCTGTCATCTGCTCAATGCTCATAACTGCAACCTTTTATGTGATGGGAATAGACCTAAATACTTAAAATACTTACTTCTCACGATTCGTTAATCCAGATAGCTGTAATAGTAAAAACGTATAATAGCTGTAATAGTAAAAGTTTTCCAGATAGTTCCACATGTAATGCCAGATATTTCATATGCAAGCATGTCAGCCAATCACAGCAGAGGGCGTTTACACTGAAGTCTCACAGCAGACACGCCCCTTCAAACAGAGTGTTCAAACCAGGGAATGAAATCAGGCTAGGAAATATGCCTTTTATTTCTAAATTATAACAATTTTTGATCTAAAAAACATACTAACATTATAAGGGCACCCCTGGAAACATTATAAAATAATAAAAATAATCCATGGAATGGGACCTTTAAGGCTAAAAGGAGCTCCTAACTTGCCAATTTAGGAGAAACTCTTTGCTCTAAGAGTATTTCACAAAGCTTTTTAGTGTTAAAACTAGCTCCTAAATCTGTGAAAAGTTAGGGGTAGTCACTAAGACCAAATCACAAACAATCCTAATGGCTGTTGCCGGCAATTCGCCCAAAGACACCATTTTCAAAGACATCAATGTACACCATTGAGGCAATATCATTGCTTAAAGGTTCATTTATATACAATGCAAAATGCATTGAATTATGGAGAATAAAACATTGCAGTCAAGTTAAAAAATAATGTCCCATCCTTTGCACCATCCCACCATCTGTATTTGAATATGGCAACATGATACCTCATTCTACAATATTTATATGATTAAATCACTGACAGAGACTCCTCCCCCAATCACTGTTTGCATAGTTACTAAGCGTGTTGTCATCATCCATAGCAACGAGGTCAACCCCGCCCTTACTCTTAGCTTCTCTTAGCTTCTCTTAGCTTAAAAGTTTTAAGAGAAAACTCTTACCTAAGAACTTTTTCTGCTATTTAGGAGAACTCTTAGTGGTAAGATAAAATGTCTTGTGATGTGAATATGACCCCAGGGGAGCAAAACTCCACAGCCCTGCAGAGTTTAGTTCCAACCCTGCTCCTGTAGTCTTCAAATCAGCCTGAAGGACTTGATGAGCTGGATCAGGTGCCTTTAATTAGGGTTAAAGCTGAAGTTTAAACTGCCCTGTCAATCATCTTGTCACAGTTAAAATCCTCCACATACAATTTAATTTAATTTCCTACCATTTCGGAGAGAAATGTAGTCCAGTAGTTCGTTGATCTGCCAGTCGTGGGTCTTTCATGCGGAGACTCTCCTCATGTGTTTGCAATTTGCATAATGATGCATTTAAAAGTTAATCACATAACGTATCTTTAGAAAAGTTCACTATGCTGTCGCAGATTAAATATAATGTGGATCACATTGAATAAGTATATTTTCGTCAGGTTAGATACTGAATATTAATCACTCAAACCCCTTTTTTTAACATGTTTTATTTGGGTTTGTAGTTCTAATCGAATCCTCGTCCAACGCTCAATGGCTTGTGGGAAATATTAGCACACGGATCTGCACTTCAGATTCTAACTGGGAAAAGTAGACCATCCGGTATCTTTGGAATACTCATTTCAACATACTACGATTTGGGATGCATTCATTCTAATTACAAATACTATTTAGGGTGGATAGTGTGCGATTTGGGACGCCACATCTGTTTTGCACCTCTGTTCTAGATCAAATCTATTTCCCCATTCATGCCTGAGATCTGAATGTGAATCACGTAGCATGTATCCATTACCAGTCATATGATGGAGATTTTCCTTCTCAATTTTTGTTGATTCATAACTGGAGGTGATCGTGCAAATCCAAAGATTTTAATAGCAACCTGGCAAATTAGCTCTGGAGCCACTAAACGCTTCACGCTAACATCTATCTGGGCTGGAGCTGCCTCATTAAGTTAAATAATTAATGAATCTGTCATAATTATGAAACTGCTCACAAGCAAGACTAATTGTACTCATAGTTTAATTAGGCTAGACGCCTGCCACTCAAACGCTCCACTCCAGTTCTGTTCCATGTCGGCCAGAGACACTCCGTGTCCAAGATAACACTCCAAATGGGAAATCATTTCATATCCCAGACCCCAACATTAGCCAAATTGTGGAACGTAATTAATATTCTGAGCAAATTTCCACAGCCAGATGACCAGTACTAATTGCTCAGTGTTGCACCTGTGGTCTGTAACCGCTCATGACTGGACGATGTGTTTGCAGAGGTCTGCAGATTTTGAGCAAGAGAATGGCTATCCATCTTCGGATCGTCCGGCGAGCTGCAGCGCTGTGTGAAACGTAATGTATGCGCAAACCATATAACCACAAGGTCACACCACAATATCATCAGAGGCCTTGAGTGGCCCGACACGGAGCACTTTGAATAATGAGACCTACTTCCTCCTCCTTTTTGAGACGCCACCTCATCTACACTCTGACAGAGCGAACAGAGCGCTGCCAGACCAGCCAACCTTCAGAACAGCAGAGTGGAGAAATAACCCAGATGACATCGACATGCAGATGGAGAAGGAGAGAAAGACATGAGAGTTCAAGGGAGGAAGAAGAACCTCTTTCAACTCATCTACCCAACACAGAAAATGGCTAGACAGACCCAGTTCAGAGGATGAGAAAAGCGAGGCAAACTGACAGCTACTATGAGATCTAGGAGAGTCATTTACATACAGTACAATTGGCTGAACTCTTTAGATTTCACTGCGACTAAAATATGCCCGAGCATCTCCAAAGAGGAAAATGTTTCACAGTTTTGGAAGAATTTGTACTCACCATTATCTGTATTTCTGCACTATTCTGTTCATTTCATTTTAAGTCTGGTGCAAATTGTGGCTTAATCTGGCCCGGAAATGTCCATTCAGATACTGTAAGAAGTGGCCATCGGACACAATTAACTTGATTGTACATGTCATTTAGGGGTGGCAATAAATCATACAGGACATGATTGTTTATGTCATGAACAAACCACTGTCTCAGCGGGGAAATAGTGGTCCTATATATTTATTATAGTTTTTTTATTTTTTATTTAACACTTTGGAATGTGTTATAGGAGAAAATTATTTTTATGATGATTTTTATGAGAGACAGACAGACAGACATATAGATAGATAGATAGATATATAGATAGACAGACAGACAGACAGACAGACAGACAGATAGATAGATAGATAGATAGATAGATAGATAGATAGATAGATAGATAGATAGATAGATAGATAGATAGATGGATAGATAGATTGATGAGGGACAAGTTACATGGATGGATGGATAAATGTGGGACAAGTTACATGGATGGATGGATGGATGGATGGATAGATAGATGTGGGACAAGTTGCATGGTTTTGGATGGATGGATGGATGGATGGATGGATGGATGATGGATAGATAGATAGATTGATGAGGGACAAGTTACATGGATGGATGGATAAATGTGGGACAAGTTACATGGATGGATGGATGGATGGATGGATGGATGGATAGATAGATGTGGGACAAGTAACATGGTTTTAGATGGATGGATGGATGGATGGATGGATGGATAGATAGATGTGGGACAAGTTGCATGGTTTTGGATGGATGGATGGATGGATGGATGTGGGACAAGTAACATGGTTTTGGATAGATAGATAGATAGATAGATAGATAGATAGATAGATAGATATATAGATGGATATATAGATGGATGTGGGATAAGTAACATGGTTTTGGATGGATGGATGATGGATGGATGGATGATGGATGGATGGATAGATTATTTGGGGTTTGTGAACCTTTAACTCTAAACATGAGCAGTAATAATTAATAGCAGGGATGGAGGTGCACGAATATCTGACATGTCTCTGATCATTTTTCAGCCATCCTCTAATAGAAACAGGAATGCCTTCAGTTGGTATTTTTATCCATCAGCTCAACGGTAACAACAGTGGTGTGTGTGGTGTGTGTCGAGCGGTGACACGGGTCTCTCCCAGACAATGGCTCATCTATTTCTGCACTGTCAGCTCACCCTTAAAGCACAGTTGTCAAACTTAATTGTATTACCTGCAGAGCCGGGAGCCCTTTTATTAATTTATTCCTGGAGGAGGGAGAAAATAGTATATGAGATGAGGTTATGTGGCTGTGGAGTGTGTTTATACTCTCTGAAACATGGATACGGCGAAGTAGCATTAACTTGGAATGACAAGAGTAAACGCTTTGGTGTCCTCCAGAAGAGGAGCCAGTCATTTGATTCTTCCGGCCTCATTACGCAGAATCTGAAGACAATCATCTTTGGCACAATGGCAGTTATTTGAGATATGACTTGTATTGTTAAAGAGACAGTAGTAAGTTATGTTACAAAACCAACATAGGCAGCATCTTAAGACATCACATGAGAGCTTCCTTGCACAATATATGGTATGACCTCAAAATACTTTTACCATAGTGCATGATTTGTAACCTATTTTGACGTTTGCATCACATAATCAGCTCCATATGTGTGGTTTTAAACTTGCAAAAGTAGCTCATCTGTGAAACTCCAATCATGATGAAAGAGTCGACTCCCCATCAGTGCGATGGAGCACCAAACTTTTATCTCCACTCACCGGATATTTCAGTTCCAAACTGCCGTGATACGTAAAACAACCAACATTGTCAGATTCAAGTTCATCTGTTGTGGATAAAACCTTCTAGCGCCACTCACTGGACATTTAACTGTGAAACCTGCAACAAGTAATGCAATATTATTGTGTGTGTTTTTTGTTTTTTTGCCACAGGCATGTTTTTCCAATGAGTCTGGGTTGAAGATTAGACTGGAGGCTAAAACTTTTTCAAGAATCATAAAAACAGCCTTCGTTTCCTCGAAGAGCATCATTAGAAAGAAGCTAGTCAGAGCAGCTAGCATGTTTAGCTCTCGGCCGCTGTGCTGTCGGCTATCAGGTGGCCAACGCTCGGCTAGCCAATGGGCAGCGGGGAAACAAAGCCACGATGACATGTTATCTGACGGAGAGTCCTGTGGGGGAAAGCCGTGCCGCTGAACTGTCAGGCTGATTTCTGTGAGATGTGGAAGGGATGAAAAAAATCCAAACAAACAGGGGCCTTGGCACCAGCTCCCATCACCATGGGCAGGATCTCCCGTGGGATCGCAGGAGGCAGAGATGAAACACAAAGAGATCTAACCTTTTTTATTCTCTGGGAGAACGCAGTTCTTTGGTGCTGAGAGATTAAAAGGGAATGGCAGAGTGAGACAGATTAAAACGAATCAAAGCCGCGCGTTACTTATTTGCGATGGATGTCAGCTGAAGAAGAAAATATTGCATGTGTGCAGTGATTAGGTGCTGTATAATTGGCAAAATTTGGTGTTGCGAGAGAGAATTTTCTTCAAACAATCCTTCATAAAGTGTGTGCGCGTAGGTAAAAGACTTTGCTTAACTACTCGTCCCATGCTGCTTTGCAAATGATGTAATTGTATTAGTTTAGAGTGTGTTTGTGTGTCTTTTTAATGTATTTTCCTTTAGGAAAAGACAACTGCCGACTGAGCTTGATCCGAATGAAATTTGGAGGGGTGACGTAGACTTGAAAGAATCAGATCAACAGGAACGATATTAATCATGGTAATGCCTTGCAAACATGCGCAGTGCTGTGATGCGTGTTTACCATAGACTGTAAAAAAATATGGACGTAGTGTCCGTGACGTCACCCGTAGGTTTCTGAAGAGCATTTTTGAAGCCTAAAGTGGGCGGAGCCGTCCGTCGCAAGTTCGTAGAGCTTATTCAGTCCATTTTAAATTCTGGTTTTGGCCGCCTCTCAAATGGGTTAAACCGTTAACCCATAGATATATTGCCTTTGAAGTGCAAGTAAATGCGCTAGAAAATCCGCGCTCATTCATGGATGTGCATTTATTGCACGGACGGAGAAAGCGCCGACGCCTGCATGATTTCATCTGACGGTACATAAGCATATTATAATCCATCTGTTCTGTGAGAGCAGAACGAACAAGCCTTTATTGACGTTTTTAAATTTTAAAACTCCAAAAAGCAACGAAATTGTCAGACATCCAGTAGGCTAGTGCATGTTCACAGAGGAAAACAACTGAAATACAGCGCTGGTTGTTCTCTCGAACGATAACGACGGAATCCAAAGACGTGGGCTTTGTACCCAAGTATTAAATTGTATGAAATAATCCCGAAAAAAAGCACAAACACTGCAGAGAAGGCAAGTTCAGCAGCTAACATTTGCTGAGGTGAAGTGACGGCTAGTAACAGCAGACAAACGGCTAGCATTGACATCAGCAGGAATCCACCTGTCACTCAAGTGGCCACACCCTTAAATTTAAATATTAATCAACTAAACGGATGAGTTATAAAATAATTCACCCCCCTCACAGTTGTTATGAAGGGCAAAATTAGCTGTATAGACCAAAGCCACATAGAGATCCAGGCTGTAAACATATTTTTTTCTGCTGTAAAGTTGGTAATTGTAACATGAGGGAGATACAGATTTTACTCACTTCTGCAGCCAGGCCAAGCGGCCAGTTAATGAATTGCAGTTTAACTCACTTCCGTGTTGGTTTCAAGAGAGAGACGGGGAGGTTGCCGCTTGGTGTTTACACGCATTGTATATCTTACGAAAGTACGTTTACTTGTGTTTCATGCGGTCAGCGGAGGAGAATGTTTACCAATTATTACATGCGCTGAAGTTTTGTTCGGAATGCATAAATGCACATGTAAATGAGCAGTGTTTATAGGATTCATAGAAACAGAACTTTCAGAATATGGATTCAATCAGATGAAAATGAGTGCATGTAAAGGTATGATTTATGGTCACTATGGCCAGAAGCGTAATCCTCAGACCTCATAGTAGATCAATCTTGAAAGGCTTACCTTATCATTAAAAGTCAGTTTCACTAGGGAGGTTTTGATGTTGACTTTAAAACGATCATTTCAATCGATTCACTAAGCAACATTGAAGTATCCTAATGCACAACCAGTATAACTTCATTTTTTACAGTAAAGGGGCAGTGTTGTCATATTTGTCATGGGCAGTGTTGGGGGTAACTCATTACAAGTAACTTGAGTTACGTAATCAGATTACTTTTTCAAGTAACTAGTAAAGTAATGCATTACTTTTTCAATTTGCAATAAAATATCTAAGTTACTTTTCCAAATAAGTAACGCTAGTTACTTTTTCACATTTATTGACTGACAGCTCTCCTGTCCCCATGTTGAGAGAAACAAAGTGAGGTGGTGGTGTGTGCGCTGTGTAAACATGATGGTTATTGTAGTTCTAGAGTAAATGTGAACTTACTCATCTCACTGCTCAAAATAAATAAAAACAGTAAAATGCAATCTCAACTTTTTTTTTTACTCAACTTTTATAATTAACTATTAAATTACACAAATATACTTTGTGAATTTAATCTCACTTTATTAATGTCTTTGCTGCTGACCTTCAATGATCTAATTCAACCATACTAATAAGCAAAAATTACTTAAGATTTAGAAATAAGAGTGTTGAACTTCCTTCTCCTGTATATTATTGTTCTTTAATCCAGAACAGCAGCGCGAGCGGCACCCTTTACTGTACAAGCGTACATATACATTTCCTTCAGCCTGAGGCTTATTCAGTTCACTTTTGGTGTGAAAGGGCCTTAACATTTGCCAAAAATATAACTTTTTTGTTGGTTTTGTTATTAAAAAAACAAACAAGCAAGCCCAGCCCAGGTGAGAAGAAAAAGTAACGTAAAAGTAATGTAACACATTACTTTTCATAAAAAGTAACTAAGTAATGCAATTAGTTACTTTTTTGGGGAGTAACGCAATATTGTAATGCATTACTTTTAAAAGTAACTTTCCCCAACACTGGTCATGGGGATGAATGCTGTACCAGCGGTTATGATATTGAGCACATATTTGAATTAAGCGCTTGTAAACAGGTTGTTTTGACAGTTCAATGTATAACAGGTCCAGAGTTAGTCACAGAAGCTCACGAGATTCCCCTCTGGATTTTATAACGTTCCTTTCCTTTCAAATGACGCTCACCCAAATTACATTTATTCCTTATGTAAGATTCATAATAAATATATTAGGAATGGATGAAGAGGATGGTCGACTAGCGATCCAACTTTCTTAGTCTTTTTTAGCTTTAGTATTTGAGCTTTAATGCTTTTAAGAGGGATGAGTTCTGCGACTCAGAGCGGGTTTTAGCTTGCCGCATCACCACTAAAAATATTAAAGCCAAAAAATCGTATAAACTAGAGCTCAAACTAGTCAATTTCACTAACAGATTGGCAGCATGTCACAGTGTTTGTGCACACAGCTTTACAGACGACTTAACGGAGGCGATAATCAAACGCTTTCTGCTTAACTCCTTCCTCAAGTGTAGTGTTAGGAAGTCATTTCATTATAGTGGACTGCTTTATTTGGACAGTTCGTGTAAATCAAGCAGTGGGAAAAAAACGACTCACCAATTCATTCGATTCGTTCCTGCTGAAGTCCCTGTGAGGCATTCTTGTGTATTTTGCTGTTGTTCATCACTGTTTTTCATGTTTAACTGTGTCAACCTAAATGAAATCCTCATTGTTTTTGTGCTAGATAAATATTATTGTATACAAAGAAGTGAATTATACAATCTGATGGCTGTATATTTGAAAAGATATTACCCGGCTTAAATGGCTAATCTGGCTATGGCTAAATGTACTGTAGTAAGATACATAATACATCACTTATTGAATAAGGCTTCTTTAAGACCAAATAGTGATTTTAGAGATATTTGAACCCTCCTTGAAAATATGTTAATTTCACACCCCTAATATACAGTCAAACCAAAATGATTCAGACACCAGATATATTTTTTTGATATTTGTTTTACTAGTGGGTGCAGGACACTAGTTAATTTATGTTAGTGAGGAGAGCAAAATAAAGTAAACTGTGGCTGAAAGTCTTCATTCAGTGACTAACAGTAAAATGTATAAATATTTGGGACCAAAAATGATTCAGACTCTTTGACCTGATCATATTTTGCTGAAGTGTTTAATCTGTAATTGCTAATGCTCTTTTTACACACAGACTGAACAAAAATAAACATTGCTTGATTGGTTGAGCTAAACTGGTATTATCTAATTGTGTAGTTAAATTTAACAGCTGACAGATATTCAACATAATTCATGTGTGAGACAGTCTAACAGAAGGATGGACAAAACCAGTCAAATATCAACTGATCTGAGAACTCTGATAAGTTCTTGTCATATTTTATCACCATTTTCTAAACGATAGTGAATAAACTGTGATAATGTAAGAAATGTGTCTGAATAAATGTTGGTTTGACTGTATATACACTGCCATTCAAAAGTTTGGGATCGGTAAGATTGTTTATGTTCTTAAAAGAAGTCTCTTCTGCTCACCAAGGCTGCATTTATATATAAAAATATATATATATATATATATATATATATATATATATATATATATATGACAATTTAAAATAATTGTTTTCTATTTTAATATATTAAAAGTATATATATTTATTCCTGTGATCAAAGCTGAATTTTCAGCATCATTACTCCAGTCTTCAGTGTCACAGTCATGATCCTTCAGAAATCACTCTAATATGATGATTTGATGCACAAAAAACATTCATTATTATTTTCAATGTTGAAAACAGCTCTGGACATTTCTTTCTTTCTTTTTTTTTTCAGGATTCTTTGATGAATATAAAGTTCTATTTCATTTATTTGAAAAATAATCTTTTGTATCATTATAATTGTCTTTATAAATGTCTAAATATCTTTTAAATGTCAAATTCTTGGTCAATTTAATACATCCTTGCTGAATAAAAGTATTGATTTATACCCCCCCCCCCCCCAAAAAAAAAAAAAAAACAATAAAAAACATAATCAGTATAATGTACAATTTTACAAGCTTTCTATTTCAGATAAATGCTGTTCTTTTGAACTTTCTATTCTATGTTTTTTGAGCATCAAATCCTCATATTAGTGATTTCTGAAGGATCATGTGACACTGAAGACTGGAGTAATGATGCTGCAAATTCAGCTTTGATCACAGGAATAAATTACATTTGAAAATATATTAAAATAGAAAACAGTTATTTTAAATTGTAATAATATTTCACAATATTACATTTTTTTTTATCAAATAAATGCAGCCTTGGTGAGCAGAAGAGACTTCTTTTAAAAACATAAAAAATCTTACCGATCTAAAACTTTTGAACTGCAGTGTGGGCTTTTACTGTAGTACTTCACTGAGAATTTGTAAATTAAACATGATGTCTTAAAAAAAGAGGTTGAAATCTCAGTAGGTTTATGTTTACATGCACCCAAATAAATGTCACATGTAAAAAAAAAAAAAAAAAAAAAAAACCTATAAATGCCCAAATCTGGATTACCCAATAATACTGCTGGAAACCCTCCCACATTCAAATCTGTAGTGTTCCTGGATATTCAACATTCGATGCAGTCATTATGTTCTAGAAAGAAAAAGAAAAAATATTGCACACAGGCTTTGGTAGATAATAGACTTCAAAGGTTATTTGCAGGGGGCAACCAGTGCAAATGCCCAGCTCATTACTGTAGCATCACGATACACAGGGTTTCATCCCATATACAGGGCATTAGATGTGTTCCCATTATTTAGCCGGATTAAAAGCTTCGGAGGTTCAAAGCCCAAGTTATGTGTTAAGCTGGAGTTCAGAGCCCCAGGGACACTTATCAAATCCCTCGTCCAGCGCTTGCTTTGCACAAGCAGAGGCTCTTGAACTCTTAAAGATGGCGGTTCAGAGACAGGCCTTTGCTCCACGAGGTAAACAGGGTACTTGTTTTAAACAGTGCTCACTGTCTCCTGTTCTGTTTCTGTCATCGGATCAGAGCGGCAATTTACATCAGAGATGCAGGAGCTTATCAACTCATCGGTTTATTCTAGGTTGTTCATCCTACAAAGGTCCAAACCGAGTTTATCAGTGTCCGCCCACTTTTTCTGCAGAATGGCTCCTGGAAATATTTTCCCGAATTCATTAGTTTTATAGACATTCCACAGAATTCTTCAATAAAGAGGTGTGCGCCCTGAACCCAACCATCCAGCTCTGTGATGAATCACAATATTATGACCAATTCCTTTTCCCATATTTTCTTTGCTATAATGTTTTGTATTATGGTTAACAAAAAACAAAAAAATCACTGCTGGAGATTTCTTCTTGTTTCATTTTTCATGAATTATTGAGCTCTTACATAAAATCCATGTTCAGAATTTTGTTGTTGCCTTTCCCAAGTGAACCCACTATAATGATTTATATTCAGAGCTTGGATATGGTTTGATTTGGTGAGAAGCATATTCAGTACTTTCACCCTTGTGTTTGTGTTATGTAAACAAAGAAAAGAAGATCCACATATTATGGCTGCAGATATGAAACTTACGTGTGTAGACAAAAATTTTAAGGTAGCCTATATGTCTTGTAAGGTTGTTTTTTTCATATTCATCAGTGCAAAAAAAAAAAAAAGTCGAAGCACAGCTGACATAAAAAGTATGCAATTTTGTTCATCCCCCAAAGTTGATAGATTAAAAAAAAAAAAAAAAAAAAAAAACACTATTATTTTCCATTTCCCACAATAATAATAACTTTTCATTTAACCAAAAACCCAAACTGAGAATAAAGTTTATTTAATACTCAATTAATAAATCAAAATTATTTTATAATCAACACTCAAATAAATGTTGTATAGAAACATTTAAATTGCATAATATGCAGTTTTTATGACAACTTTTTTTAATGACAAAATGATCTTTCTTTGTTGTTGAAATATAACTATTTAAATGGTTGCCGTACTTGTTTTCATGAAAGACTTTAAACATACGTTAAATACATAATAAAGACATCACAGGTTAAGAGAGAATACAAGGAATATGTATAGTGCATTTGTTCAGCTACTGTAAATGCTCCAATTTAGCTAATTCACAAGCTTTGGACATTGAATGTTTTTTTGTGACATTGTTCTCCAGTGGTTTTTGTGACGTCTCTCCGTGGTCAAAACACTGATTGAGTCATGATGAGACATGATACAGATTTCAGTAAGTTGTTCTGTATCTTTCAACATACCTTCTGATGTTTATTCATGTTTATTTTGTGCTGTAACTAGTTGTAAGCGGAAGAGATGAACGTTTCACATGTAGCTTGAACTGATTCAGACACAGCGAACTGTCATCTGTCTGTTTATTGGATGGGAGACGGGCTACAAATAATGTTTTGTGATGTTTCCTTCACGCATGGGATTTAAGAAT
The DNA here is from genome assembly GCF_949319135.1 of Squalius cephalus. Lineage (NCBI taxonomy): Eukaryota > Metazoa > Chordata > Actinopteri > Cypriniformes > Leuciscidae > Squalius > Squalius cephalus. Next base: position 5,635,800 of record NC_137135.1, on the reverse strand, counting down.
TGATATCAGTTTATCAAAATGAAAATTCATTGAAATCAAGAAATTAGTTTTGTCAACCCAGCCCTAGCGTCCACACGCTGACATGTTCACCTGTTGTATCTGATCTGCGTTGTGTTCGCGAACACGCCATCAGAGAAGCGCTAATGAAATGTCATGAAATGCTGGTGTTTCTGACATCACAAACTACCTTGTAACCAGTCAGATCAACGTGCCGGCGGGTTTCAGCATATCATTAACAGCGAACTAGCAGGGGAGTCTCGAGAGAAGCCAGGTTATCCTGTATATTTTTCTGTTGCTATGGAAAAACTGGGTAGATTTAGCAATAAATTGGGTATATGATTTATATATGATGTTATGATGAACTATATGTCTTTCTCCACTGACGTTCTGAGTTGTTCAAACCGTTTCTGATGATTGTTAGAAGGCAGACTGAGATGGCGAACGGGAACATGGTTTGTGTAACATTAGCAACACATTATTAGCTGTTTGATAACATAGTCAAGCAAAAGGCTAATCATATTATTTACCGTTATGTGTCCGACGTTGTAAAGAGCGATACCATTGTGCAGGGTTTACTCTAGTAAGTTCACCGAGTGGATCTCTGAACTGCTGTGAGTGAGTGGAGGCGGGGCTCATTTGCATATTCCTAGAACAGTGTATACTAAATGAGGCAAGGGTGTCGAGTTACATTCAAGCTGTTTTAAGGCATGTAGAATTGTTTTTTTCACAGGAAAATGTAATTTTGGTGATCAAAGATTAGTTTTAAGGGACACGATAATTGACTACGGGGGGACTTTAACAACCTTGGAGCACAAGGTAGGGTAAATATTTCAAGATTATGTTAAGGCTAATTGTACTGTGGAGAGTTTCGCATGATGTTTTGAAGCCTGTTAGGAGCTCTATTAGAGTTGAATTGTTGCATAGAATCTTGGGGAAAGTTAACGATTATTAGAAGTGAGTGTTGAGTAGTAAGAGGCAGGACTTCATTTGGCAATGACAGCAACAATAGAGGACTACAAATTACTGTGCCATTAATGTGAAGTAACTGTTTCCTGAGCAATGATTGTGTATCAGTGCAGCCTGTTAAGAAAAACTACTGTCACTTCAGCTTTGATAAAGGTGAGTTTGGTCCGCGGCCTGAGAAGAGGAACAGTGTGTGTTTGTTATGCGTGTGTGTGTGTGTGCGTTTCTAACCTGCGTGAGAGGATGGAGCAGGTAGTAGTGCTTGGGAACTAATTGAAATGAGAGGCGATGTGCAAGTCTCCTCCAACATCGCCAAGCCATTCGTCAGGGTGACATCACCGTACTCACACCACATCCATCTTCCAGAGCAGGCCCAGGCTTGCACCGCTCGCCGTGATTAATATCCATACCTCCCAACTGCACACCGTCACTCCCAGCGCATTCAAACACAAGCACACTGGGAGGCAGCGGGCAGCTTCCCCTGTAATCTTCTGCAGAGCCGGACAGCTGTGGTGTGGGATCCTTTTCCATGCCTACGCCACTGATGGCGGAAAGGGAGTTGGCAAGGAAGAGTGGCAGTGTAGCGCTCCTTTATTGCCCATCCAATAGGAGAATCCGCTGGCTCTGCTGGTAGCCGCACGCTCGACAGCCCCCTAATGAGTTGGATGATGTTTTCACCTTAGAGTGTTAGCAAAACACAAGACGCAGAACAAGGAAAGCCCACAGCAACCACCTGGCATGAGTTTCAGCCACATCTGCGCTGATAATTAAAGGAATTACATCAAGGGTTTACAAAATGGACACAATTTACTTGCCTTCGTTTTGTTCTAAACTTTTTTTCTAAACAGTGAAAGCATTTTGAAACCAGAGGCTGTCAAACTCTAAAAGGCCCAACAAAAATGACTTTTCACTTTTCACTTAAGTAGAGTGAATCAAGGAATGAGATGTACTGTAAGAGCTGTGGCAGAGGGCAAGATATTCAACGAATGACAGGTGGATATTTGGTCTGTTCCTCACACAAAGACTTGTAATATTGAGTTTTATAGAGTGCAGTAGTCAGCTTCCAGAAGTAAAAAAACCCATTCTGCATTGGAATAAATAGAAAAAAAGTCACAATAACTTTAACGATACAGTAAATTAACGACATACCTACTGTGAGCTCTGAGGTTGTTAATTGATGGTATACCCTGCTGAAAAATCCAGTATAAACCAGCATGATCTGGTATAGTGTATCAACAGCATTCAATTAATAGTTTCATATTTCACTATTATTTGTTATCCAATTATGTCATTTGCAATGCTTCATGAGATTCTAGTTCTTTCCCTTACTAAAGCCATTCACAGTCTTTTACATTACAGATTTTCTAATACTTTTTTGGAGTGTCAAATACTTTTTTTCTATTCACACCAACTCCACCCTCTGAAGTCTGATTGGGCCAGACAAAATTACGGAAGACGCTGGATTGTCAACAGTGGTAATAGTGTAGGGGGGAGGAACGTGGCAGAACATTTTGATGCAAATCGACCCGAGTTCGAATCTTCCTTTTGCCAAACTCACTCTACTCCCTTTTCCCATTCCATATCAGATCAGAAAGGCATTTATTTTCAATAAAATGAAGAAAATATTCGAAAAGTGGAAAAACGTGTGTTCAACAATCAAGTGTTTATCGGTTAAGGTTAGGGGTAGGTGTAGGGAGGGCTTTACTGTCCCAATAAGGCAGCATCCATTTGATAATTTTAATAAATATAATCATTTACATTCTGTTATTTTACAACACTGCTTAATTTACAATACTGAGATGCAAGTAGTATCTGCCACTGTTTATAAGTATAAATAGCATCTAACCATTTACACTTATTGCAAAGAAAATACTGCTATTTTTGCATAGTGTAAATACAACCTATTGCTATTTGTACTTAGTGTAAATAGCCGCCGACATACTTTTTTGCTTTAAATCAAAGCTTGTAATGAATTTCCTCATAGCTCAAAATTCTTTAAAAAGGACTTTAAAAAATGATCATATGGGAAATACTTCCGGGAAAAAATGCAGCTGAAAAAATGCAGCTGAAAAAGTGGGCGAAACCCCAATGAACTGTATTGTGTGATTCAGTTCCCAATTCTGATTGGTCAGTCGTGGAACTCACTGAGATAGGTGGCACTGCTGTATATCATAAAACTCATCCGGGTAACTGAAACCAGCGCTACCTTTCACACTACCTTTTTTTGGATCTTGACACCTCCTGGTCACAGAATGATTTCACTGTAAGGGCAGCTCAGAGACCCTTCATCTATCTACTTCATTTTTTCATCTGTGTTCCTCAAAATTCATACAGGTTTGGATTGACATCAGCATGAGTAAACGCTCAATTTCAGAAAGCCCATTTTCAACTGAACTATTCCTTTGAGAACAAGCTGGAACTGTAGGATGACAGAAGAAAAAAAGATGGTCTTATCAAAGCAGGCTGTCAAACCACATTTGGAGTTTTGCGTTGTTCCCCCCCAAAAGGCTCTCATTATGAAGAGATGCAGCTTCCACCTGCGATCGGGGGCGAGCAGCACTTTGAAGATGCTCTGAAATGTGACCACGTACGCCCGCTCCCTTAGACTGATTAGCTTTGATAACCCCCCCGTCTGATGTACGCAACAGTTTCATACTCTTGTAGCTCTCTGGCTGAAGCTTACACTTAGCGTAAAAGCCTTTCGCTGTCTTTGAGATGCAGAGCGAGTCGCCCCCACCCTGACACACACGCTTCCATTCAGTGCCATTCAAAGCTGGATGTGATTGATTGGGAAGTGCTCCATGAGAGCGGGGCCGTTCAATGCACACCACTCTTTTGTCATTCACAGGGTTCCTGCCTGCCCAGAGAGAGCATGTCATGTAATCAGATTAAGAGAAGTGCTGTCACAGGACAGGATGGCTAACAGCTGGCCCATAAGCACCCTGATTTACTTTACGCTGCTTACTGCTTACTCCTAAAGGCATTGGACTTTAGTGGAAGCAATCTGTTTTATCAGTCCCAAATTTCCCGGGTCGTTTATCCTCGCCTATCAACGTTATGGGTTTTGGTTTGTAGCGTTCCACAACGGCACGTAAATATGACAGGTTTTTGTGTCTTTGAGGTGAATGCGCTTAATACCGTAGAAATTGCATGTCCGTTGCAATCTCATCAAATGCTCATTTTCAGCTGAGTTGAAAATCAAAATACCAAGAATGCACCGGTTGTTTCATCTGATAGTAAAGAGTTTGGGCTGAGATTCTTGGCGTCAAGAGCTCTTACTGTTATTAAGAGCTCAAAGATGAAAAGGCGGTCTTGTCAGATCTCATCTAAATCCAGGTATGACATTCCTCTAATGCTGTCCCATCATATATCTGCAGTCATTAATTCCACGCCAGTCACTCCATCATAAACCTCTCCTTGATAAATGATGGAATTATATGATTTATCGGTCAATGATGCGGTGTTCGTTTTTTTTTTTTTTTGTCTGGATGTAGTCATTTATTCAGAAATGCATCACAATGCAGTACATAGTGTCTTCTGTAATGAATATGTTAACAAGTGCAAAATGTCATGGTGGTATAACTCATAGACATATTAATCACAAGATGCAGCTTCTGCACATATGTCAATCGCCATCTTGAAATGGTCAACAAGAACTGTTTACTGTAAATGGATGTTGAAGATGCCTCAGTGATATAGTAATATGTATATCTATGTAGATTACATATATAAATGTAGACATAATAATATATACTAAAATAGATTGCTATGCAAATCTTTACTATCCAACGCATGCTTAAGATCACCAGATTCAATGGTGTTTTACCAATACTTATCATCCAAAATATGCAGAATTGTTTATTATTAATTCAATCTTGTAAAAATTGGCTAGAAAAAAAAACAAAAACAAAACTGTTGCTGCCTGTTGCAGACCACATCTATAAATGTACTTTGCTTGTTTTTTGTTATTTGTTGGCCAAAATAAATGCGGTGGAACTAACATAAAGGATGCATTTAGTAACACTTTATTTTACAGTGTCCTTGGTACACGTTACATTACTGTAGTAATAACTATAAATTATGCATAATTACATGCCACTAACCCCAAACCAACCCCTTATCCTAACCCTATAGTAAGTACATGTAGTTAATTATTATTGCTCAGTACTTAAATGTATAATTACACTGTAACACCTTAAAATAAAGTGGAACCAAGCGTTTTGGTGTCACATGACAAGAAAAACATAAATGGGTGACAGATATTTTCACGTTTTCGTTACATGGCGAGATTATTCAGATTTCCCAATGGCAAATGGTATAATGTTGGTATAACAGTTGAAAGATGTGTACATTTGTGTATTCAAGATGAAAGGAAAATATTTTATGTTTAATGTAAATGTTTATTATATCGCTTGACATTATCATTAATTCAAAAGTCATTAAATTGCTAGATGAAAATGTGTGAAACCTATATAAATAACTCCATGTGTATTTAAATGTGGAGTTAAAACACCACCAAAGATTTCAAACGGGAATACCCATTAGAATGAGTGATTTGCACTTTTTTTTTTTTTTATGAAATTCTGACAAGTGCACTTGTGTATGTGTGTATGTAAACCATCCCAGTAATTCGGAGAAAAACAAGCCTAGCCCCATACTTTCCTGGATGCCATTCATTGCATGCTGGAAGCGTATCTATTTCGCAGAGAAACCTCTCGTTGTGGCCTCTTCTTTTCCGCCCCTCCATCAGAAAGCGAGCAGAAATGAGATGTGAATGGGCCCCAGTGTTCAGAGGGCCGTAAAAACAGCTCTCTTGTTCTAGCCTTCCCCCCGACTTCCCAGACACATCATTGAATCGGCCAGAGAGTGTCTTTGAAGAGAGGACTGTACAGTGATCCAAATGCTCTTTCCCACTCTTTCAGGGATGTGCTCTCCGCCTCTGCCTAGCCCTTTTCCCTTTCAAATACCATATTTATGTTTTTTGAGGGTGGCCTTCCCTTTCCTTCGTCATCCTCACCCCAGAGCCCCTCTTTTCAGCCCTGGGGAGAGAATGGAGGGGGGTTATGAGACTGTCAAGGCAGTGATTGTGTAGCTGAGGTTGGGCAGGCGGGGCTGGGAGACTGGCAGATACTTCAGACACACAGACAGCCTTGTTAGCTGGCATCCACAGAGAATGAAAGAGAGGAAGACAGACTGGGTGATGTCAAAAGCTACTACTCCATTGCATCATCCTCTTCCTTCCTTCATTATTGTCTTCCTCCATTAGTAACACAGGCTCTATCTAAAGCTCAGTAACGAGTATCACGTATTCTCCATTCTTTTTGCCTCAGCTTCTGAAAGATTAGAGGGATTTTCCACTCCAAAATGATTATATCATAATATATCATAATTCACTCACTCTCTGGACTTTTGTTGAAAAAAATTAAGATATTTTTAATATTCTCTCAATATGTTGTCCATTCTTTAAAAAGTAAATCAATAATGCCAGTCTCCCAACCTCAGCAACATTTACAAGCTTCTAAAAGTACATAAAGACATTGTTTAAGCATAAAACACCATGTGAATCAAGCATATGGATTATTTGATGAAAAGATTTAATTTAGGTATTTATTCACATAAACATTGATTAGTGCACACTGGTTCTCGTGTGTCAACCAAGATTGCTTGAGCTGCCGTTTACCATATTTGATGATGAAAGTTTTTTTTTTTTTTTTTTTTTTTTTTTTTCGGCTGCAATGCACATTTAACTTCCCACTACATTAAAGAGATATTCACTAAGTTTGTAGGTGTGTTTCATTACAGGCGGTAAGTACCCTACAAAGAGAATATCACAGGGGTATATACCAACATCTGTCCCAGCCCTAATTTTTAGCGCAATTTTCCTACGGACAAAATTGCGATTGTTAACTCATGATTTCTGTTCTGTCTGTGCGCACCAATCTTGCACTTCTATCTCCTCCTCAACCAGACCACCTAGAGACTTCGGGTTTTCGGCATTATGTTAAGGAAGGTCTAATCTCGGGAACGCACACAAAAAAAAAAAAAAAAAAAAAAAAAACAACAACAAAAAAACATAAAAACATTTACTATCTCTTAGTGTTGTGATCCCATGACGTCAGAAAATTGCGCTAAAACACTCACTGAGTTTTTATTACTTGTTTATATGAAGGCCACTACAAACAGCATAGGGAATAGGGGAAGATCGATACCTCACTTCACAGGAAGTGGAGAGGGATATTTACCCATCAGTCGTTGCGCATCACTCCAGGAAGTTTGTCTAAAATAAAGTTTAAAAAGTACCACCACCATCACCATCTCGTTTACGCTAAAACCTTTTGAACTGTAAGGCCTAGAAACAAAATCCCAGATTCCTCATGCCGAGTTGAATGCGTACCATGCTTTCAATTACAACTAAATTTCCTGCCATTTTGAATTTTCAGAAAACCGTACTTTATTGAACTTGCCCAAGACAGTTCATCTGATCTTCACCAAAACTGGCTCAGATCAGCAGTTGCTGAGATAAAGTTATTAAATGTTTTGAGACAAAACTTGGTACCTGTCAACACATTCTTGTACAGGAATAGTGCAACCTTGGCTTAAACTTCTAAATGGTTTGGCCTAAAGTCATGAGACTGGTCTCTTTAGTTATTAGGCGCAGCATACCAAGTCGAACGATACCATGTTTCACCATGTCAACCATTTTGTGTGTCAGCCATTTTGAATTTTTACAGTAAGATGTTATTATTTACGAACATAGTAATGTATTGTGAAACATAGTATGTGTTGTTGTCACCATGAAGGAGCCTGAGAACTGTGGGGCCGGCGCCACCTAGTGGCCAAAAAATAGAAATATATGCTTGTAATTTTTTTTTTAAACAAATTTTCTTGTGGATCATTTCCTTGCACTGGGACATGCCGAGTACAACAATACCAAACATGCAAGTTCTATAGCTTGTCCAACATTTTGATTTATCACATAAATTACTATTGCAAATTGGTTCTAGGTCGTTCGCTTGATTGGAATAAAGTTGGAATTTTGATTCTTCGTGCCAAAGGAACCCTGTCAAAGAATCATTTGTATATAAATGGATATAATTATTAAATGGAATAAGATATTTTCATAAAATATGACACATTTGTGTAAGGCCTCAGTCTAAGAACACACTGAGTAAAAGTAGCAGGACTGGGCCACTTATTGGCGCCATAATATAACAAAACATGACATTTACTTTAACTACAGAACCGTTGGTCCAATTGACCTCAAAATTGGCATGCAATGTCTTTTTTTGAGCTGCCATCATTGTCTATGATGACAGTTGTGTATCTTGAGAAACATGACCCCCCCCCCCCCCCCCCCGATTTATTCAACCAACATTTTTGCAGATAGTTTGCTTGTTGCTACTTGCAGCTAAATGCTGTATTTATTTAGTTTCACGAGTGTTTATAATTTTTAACTGTGAAACAAGACAATCGTACATTTGCAATGTCTGCAGTGACATCCTAATATACAGTACATGACTCTAAAAATGATAAGCATGTGATGTACGAGGCCTTTGGGAATGCATGAAATGCAGAAGTGAGTGGAAATGTTTTGATATTCAAAGCATGCTCAGAGCGAGGCTGTCTGATGAGCTGTCCAGGTGACAGGGTAGATGAACGGAGGGCAAGGCATTGGATGGACAGCAGTGAGCAATCCGCCCGACGGCTTTAGTGATGAAAGAAGGTGAGGAAATCTCCAGTGGGTTTGCTGTATATTTAATGTGGTCATATTCCAGCGTCAGCTCCAGCCCAACTCCCACCAGCTCAATGTCATGTCATTGTTGCCGCATCGATCGATATCTGTGTGTGCGATTGAGCCAAAAATGTTTTACAATGATGGAATTTGAACATGCAGGATTGGCCTGAGACAGAGCTTTCACCCTCTTTCTGTCAGCATTGTGAACAAGAGCTATTGTTAAAACTCTTATAGGAGAGTCTGTGTTTCATCACCTTTAGTGATGGTAAGCACTACTGATATTGTAAGTCACCTTATGAGCTTTTTTCTGCCTGTGGAAAGCATTCTATTCCCCTAGGGGATAATAATATTGTAATGTATTGCATTATCATCAAATTAACAAGTACCATCATCTCTAGAGCCCATATGATGCTGGGAAATGTACAGATAGCAGATTACAGACTACAAATACAGCATTGCTGTGTTTTTTTTTGTTTTGTTTTTCTAGGTGAATGTAAATTCTGGGATGGCCCTACACAACATAAACATATTGAACTTGACTAGATGTTTTACCCTGGACAGTCCCATATTTCAACTCTTTTTAGTGACCCAACTTCTTATTAAAAAATCATGTTTTGTCCTGTATTTCTTCTTTCCCAAATTGTCTTTGCTAGGTGATCATAAAAGTGAGTATAGGTCCGAGCCACGCGAGAATAACCTAATCAAAGGTAGCCAATCTCGTCATTGTATATTTTGGAGAACAATTGGTTATCGATTAGCCTAATTTGCAGTTAGTGAAGGCGGGATATTAGAGAGTGCGGAGGAGTCAGATGCCAATATATCAAAGAAGTGAGTGTGTACATTTAATGAATATCTTCAAAAAGAGTTTATTAGAAAAAAGTTATCTGCAGTAAGTGGAAAAAAAAAACACTCATTGTGGTATCAGGCTGAATGATGCACACCAGAAGCGCTCTCTCAGACAGTGCGCAATCCAGAATTCAGTTCTCTTTGCGCCTGATTGGTCAAATATAGACACAGTTGTATCTTGGGTAAATACAGTTGGTTATGGCTTTAGTGAACATAAACAGCTTGATGAAAGCCAGATATGTGTCAGTATATTTGGTCCTGTTTACACCTGGTATTGAGATGCGTTTTGGTCGATCAGATCACAAGTGGACGACGCTAAATACAAGTGTAAAAACGTTTTGAGCTTGTCCACTTTCCACCTCTTCCAGAGGTAGTTGAAAACGCATTAGACCGGATTGCTTTCGTAATGTAAATGCTCAGGTGGTCTCGTTCCATATTACACCATGAGAGATCTGGTCACCCATGTAACAGGCAATAACAGGTTGAAGTAAAAGCTAATATAACCTCAGTCTGACCCCAGTGCTTTGTAAATTCTACAACAGCCCTGCATATAAAACAGTGATGTGTAAAAACATCTTTTAAAAATCGTAATTGCTTTCCTAAGAAAACATTTGCTTCCACATTTCCAATTAAAATACATCCACAAACCACAGAGAATATATTTTTTAAATGTAGCCTGTGGGCTAGCTTTGTTGTCTTCTATAATAGTTCTGGAAGTTGTTTTCAAATTAGATCATATTGAATAATTTTCAGTCCAAGCCATTACTGCTTGTGTGTTGTTGTGTTTTTTTTTTAAATGTAAAATGTAAAGAAAAAAATATTAATAATAATAACAAAAAATATCTAAATAATAATGAAATGTAATTACCATTTACCATTACAATCACTGTAGTGGATTAAAGTAAAATGGGTTACATTAGTACTGTTACTGTATTATTGCATAAATGCTGTAACTGATTAATTAATTTACACCTCTAGTTGTGTGTTGGGGTGATCTCTGACTGCTGGTGAATAATGCCATGTTTGTGCTCATTAACGAGTATTTGAGAAGACAAACACAGCAATGTATTTTGCATGAATATAAGTGATTTAACTCTCATTTGATTCAGCGTGCGGCTCTACGTCAATATAAAGTGACATAATGAAGTGCAGAATGTCTGCCAATGCCCTTGAGATGCTCTCTATAAACCTATTTCCTATCTTTGCACGCTCCTCTGTACAGGAAGCAGCCTTTCAAAAAAACATGCTTTATTTGATATGCTAATATATTACATGCTGTTTAATTGATTTGTTCCTGATGAAAGCACAATAAAAATGCATTTGGGGAACAAGATGGTGAGCCTTCTCTTCCATCCATAGAGGAGCAGCGCTCCCTTTGCATTACAATAATTTGCCGTCATAAAGACGTGTTTATTCGCTGTTTATTTCACATAAGTTAAGATGTGTCCAGTCAGTCATGTTTTTATGTAAAGATTCCTCCCAAGAAAAGTCAAGCATATATAATGTGAGAACAACACTTATTTCTCAGAGGAAATGGAATCAGATCGTATTCATTAATTTCTTCGTTCAGCCGCTTCATACACCTAAAAATTGGTAAATTGTTCCCTTATTAAGCTATTTCAACCTGATTTAAACCATAAAAATGAGTTGTGTTGATACAAATGTTTTTAGTTTGATTTAATAATTAGTTTGACTTGATTAAAACCAGTTAACGTAGATGTTACAATTTTTAGGCTACTTTTTTGTCAGTTTAAAGGCTCACTGAAGTGCCTTGGACCGCTCAGCTCTGTGTGATGCGTCAACGTAATTTCCACTGAAACAGGAAGCTAAGGCGGGACATATTGAATGGATAGCCAATAGCGTTTAGTTTCCCTCACAGACTGACAGCACCATGGAGGCGAATCCGAGTGCTGATGATACGTTGGATTTTAGTAGAGGTGTAAATAAATTCTAGTCATTTCATTCTTAACTAACGTACAGTTGGAAAACTGAATAAAACTCGAGCGTTTGAGCAACCGAACACACACTCCAACACATATTGCTCTGGGACGTGTCAATGCTCGCTTTGGCCAGGTGGTGTTTATAGCAGAGGGGGTGGAGCTTTACATTCTAGAGCGCATTTGATTGGACAGAAGATCTGATGAGAAGCTGAAGTCATAAAAATCCGCGATCCATTTTAGCGGAAGTGAGGGACAGTACGTTTTGAACGCTTATATCTCCTAAATGCAAATATTGTCATTGTTTTGGAACACACCAGCTTATTCATAACCTTAAGGCTGACATATTCATACTAAAAGCAAAAAAACTTAAATTTTGATTTCAGGGGGCATTTAAGATGCCATTTTTATTTTTTTCCACTATAACCACTGACTTGCACGCACAGGATTGTGGGATAGGCACTGAAGGATGCTTTATGCTGCCTTCAAAAACCGACCAGATGAAGGCAGCTCAGCAGACACGAGGTTATGCAAATATTGGATTTGGACGTGTACTGTAGCTTTCAGACACAGCTATCAAATTGAGATTTCATGCAGTTGTTCTGTGAATATGAATGATATTACCCGTCATTTATTGGCTCCTTAATTGTAGAGACAAGCACACTCTCTGGAGGGAAATTGCCTTTGATTGTAATGCTCTTCTGCATTATTTGATCACCATGTTGATCATCTGCCATGATCAATGTAGCACATTCTTTCAAATATGGCTTCATTTTTTTTAAATACACATGGTGTGGCATTATTACAGTGCATTTTCTGCCTGCTTCAACTGAATTTGCAGGTGGTAAGTGAATAAAACCCAGGAGTTTGCACCGAAATTCTACATGCTAATGTCGCACAGCTGTTTAGTGAATCCCCTCTTATCTCTCTCGCCCACTCTCCCCTTCTCTATTTCAGTCTCTGGTTTTCTCTCGCATTCGCACGAAAACGCAGTGGCACACATGTTAACACCAGCCCTGCAGTTTGAGGCTTTCCCTCTAGAGATGTCAGGTTGTCAAAGCTAACCATCCACTGTTGGAGTGAAGACAGGAAGCAATTCAGATAAAACATTTAGCCTCTGTGTATCAGAAAATTCATTTCCCAGTCACCAGCTCTAATAATAGCTCTTCTGGGAGGCAACATGTAGATTAACATTGTTTCATTGTTGTTGCTCTATTCCACGCTAGGAAATCTCTGTCTGTTGTGTACATTTGTAAATAATTTCTCATACAAAACTACCAATACAAAATTTCTCTCTAATACTGCTTAAACCGAGGCGCTACAGTCATGTACAGCAATGTCACATTTAAAATGCCCTTTATTGTTCGATTTTCGTGATAAAATGGACTGAATTTGAAAGCTGAGACTTTGTTTCTTATTATCAGAAGTGAAGCTCAATGCTCTTTGCGATTGGATTGGAAGTGATACAAATTATGTTTGATGTAGGGAAAAATCGCAGACCTGCAACCCTGGCTTGAACTACAGGTGATTTGTTGGGTCAAATAGAGCTTTAAAGGGGCTATGTGTAGGTTTTTACTTAAAAAAATCTTTAAGATAGAGTTTTCATTTGTACATTTATGAGCCAACCATAATGTAATAGAAAGAATGACACCTTGACTGTCCACCACGGTTGCCTCTATCAGCCTGTAGGCTCAATTGTGTGTGGAGGAGTCGGGTCCGAATTGGCGGAAATTCACAAAATGTGACGTCATGCGCGTTCTCGTCTACTTGGGCTTACATCCGTACGGCAGCCATTAGTAAACAGCAGTAGTGTTTCAAATGGACTCTGCGGACGGAAAAGAAGCGACCAGCCTCCAGCACAATCCAGACACCCACTATATAATAACCTTACAGTACTGTAACTTTTCTTACCTCTGTAAACGTGCTGGTGAATCTCAATGAGCTGTCTGTGGTTGCTGCGGCAACTCTCTGGTTGCTGTGGTCGTGCTCTTACAAGCGTGCGCACCGAGAACGAGCATGAGGCTGGCTGCAGTTTCTCTAACGGCCACTGGTGTCAGTAACGGTTAGAAATTTCAGAACTTACGCAATGCTCCTTTAACATCGCTATATGTTAATCTTAAATGTTAATACGTTATTGTCGCGTTAACTTTGACAGCCCTAAATACAACAGCAGAGATTTTCTTCAAACACAGTGTGAATTGCAATCTGAATTTTTCCCGCCCCTTTTAATTGACAGGATATAATTGGCCCTCATCATGGGCTGTTTTCAAACAGTCGATACCGATTATTGGCCTATTCATCCGTGCATCCCTATATAATTATCTATATAAATACAGGTTGAGTGCAATGATTGGTCAACATACTATCAGCACAGTATTCTACATTTGCCTTTATTAGGTATTTATAATGGTGCAAAATAATACAATAACAATATTTTCCATTTTATAAAGAAAATGTGAGTTGCTGTGGTTGCCAGGCAGTGCTATGCATTTGCCAAGGTATTCAGAGTGTTTTGGAAAAAAAATTGTGCTGTTGCTGAGGTTTTAAAATCAAAAGAGCTGATTCCTGTATGAAGTCTCTATGATATTTTAGCTTAAAGATATGCCTTGAGTCCCTCATTCAAAGTGAGTCTATGGGATTTATCCACTCGTTTTATCATCTACCAGGCAAAAAGTCCGAAAGTGCACCTCCCCTCAGATAGCCAATGTGAAGTATCATTCAAATCCATTGCACAAACGATGTGAAACAAGATCAAATCCATGAATTTGTCTGACAAGAGGCTTAAGAAGATCCCTCAGATACTGCAGGTTTCTCAATGCCATGTGTGCTCATTGTGTTACAGGGTTCCTCAGCACAGGAGACCAGGCTGCTAAAGGGAATTATGGGATTCTGGATCAGATCCAGGCTCTGCGTTGGATAAGCGAGAACATTGGCTATTTCGGCGGCGATTCCAATCGCATCACTGTTTTTGGATCAGGAATTGGTGCCTCTTGCGTGAGCCTTCTGACCCTGTCCCATCATTCTGAAGGTAAGGGAACATTTCATTCCACAGAAGAACAAGTACATCAAAATTAATACTCAACTTTGCTATGATCTTTGCATTATAATGCGAAGGGAAAAGTAATATTGCAAGTTAAATAAGTAAATACAGGTTGTACAGATACAGCTTCAGACTCATCACTTAGTTTGTAAAAATGAAAAAAAAAATGCATTAACTTTATTAATACATTATCATATAAAATAAATAGTTATTATTTATTGTAAATTATTATCATTTATAATGTTTTTTTACAAAAGACTATCACAATGTAATTAAAGAATAACTATGACCAACCAATGTCAGCACATCATAACCATGTAAATCCAGTAAACCTGGTTGTGCACAAGGAATCCAGAAAGGGACATGGACGTCCACATCGTCTGGGATTTACTTGGAAATAACTGTATACCCACAGAACTTACAACAGAAACCAGAAGTTACTCCACCAAAGAAATGCCTTTTTTCATTCTTTCCATTTTGAAAATCGAGAGATGAGTAAAAAATGATACATTGTAATCAGCAGCCAGTTATATTTAACTCCTATGATTGCTATTAGTGGTTCCACACAGTAGATATGGACACAAATGTTGTCTTTACTTATTCATGGTTGACTAAACTGTTTAACATGTGTCCAATAAATTCATGGTGGACAATATAAATGATAGATGTGTTGCAGATGTGCTGTTTTTCTGTTGACAGCCTGTTGCATTAAACACTAAAGTGCTTTTAATTGATGCCAGCAATACTGGACGTTCATCCGACAGTAAATTGCAAACAAAGTGTGTAAATTAACATGCATAGTTATGTATTTATGCAGCCATAAAGAGGTGGCAGTTTTTCACAGGACTTACCAAGGTTACATTTATCATCTTAGCAGCTGTAGCATTTCATCGCAGCCGACTCTAGATGTAAATCTAAAACACATTCCCAAGAGGCTTTTCTGAGATGTGAGACACAATGATGGGAAAGTCAATTGACTTTGTGGGTTTCCATGACATCCAATTGACTGTTGAACTTCAAATGGTTGAATCATAAAACATGAGAACAAATGTTAACTGTAAATATCAATTCCTTTGAGATAAATATGTACAAGCAACACATATATTATAAAGATAAGCCTTCTGTTTGTATTGTTGTAAGACAGTAAAATGAAGTTGAAAGGTTAGAATGGAGCTTTCTAAAATACTAGAGATATTCAAAGTCGTGACGTTGTGCATTTTGTGATACTACAAGCAATTGATGTTGTATCAGGCAGTCTGTAGGAGACTATTGTAAAGATAGCCACTGTAATTCTTTCACTCGCTCTCTTTCTACATAGGTTGAAAGTTGTGGGTTTCTCTATTAAGCGATCATTGAAGTTTTAGATAAGGTCTTAGGTTGTTTCTACGCTTCACTTCCTGCTATGAATAATTTTGTGTGATTGTTTGCACTCTGTAGATTGCATCAAAGCGTTATTAATTGCTTTGATTTACTTTGGATTTAGATTGATTTCCTTTACCATAAATGGATTTTCTATTCACATATTCATTATTGCCAAGCTTCATGTAGCATGTTATTATATAGTCACATCAACCGCCTCCTTCCTTTCTCAGTAAATTGGATATTACTGATGCTGATGTTTCCCCTGAATAGAACTATATTCCTTTCTTGGTTTGATGAGATAAAAAAGCAGTCTTGGGGGAGCTGGGTTTTACTGACAGCCTCTATAAACCTTGAAAATTGAAACAGGAAACCTGCCATTGCAAAAAGGGGTACTCGCAAGTCTTTCCAATATCAATCAGCTAGCTCTGCAATAGTCCTCAAAGCTATGATTTTAGCCATCACAGCAAGGGAAAGCGGCCTACCAAACAGTAATGGCAAGGCTTAGAGGAATGCTGTGCTAAAGTATCCATCTACTATTTTTTATAAAAAGTAAATGTCACCACAACAGAGAAGTAGTTGCCTTGGTCAAAGTTTAGAGTTTAACCCTCTGGTGCTGTTCGCTAATTTTTTACTTCATCGGAACGGTACGAAACTTGGTTTTGGCACTTGCTGTGTGAACAAAAAAAAAGATCATTGTTTTTATTGTTAGCGGTCAAAATAAACAAATTTAATCTAATGGAAGCGTTTGGTACTGCGCACAAGCACATTATTACTGAAAGCTCATTTTTTGAGATATCAACCTCAAATTTGGAACACTTCTTGTTTAGATGTATGGCTTTGATTTTCTCAATAGTAAAATTTTATAACTTTTTTCAAGGTCATCTTTTTTTTTTTTTAAATCACTTCAGTGTCGTATTTAAAAAGAGACCAAACTTAAGTCTGTGCTCCAAAGCATTCAAGATTTATGGCAGTATCAGTTGGAAGTTTCATTTTCAGGTCCATGCTCAAAAAGTTAATAAATGGATTATACTGCATAAACATGATTTGGAACAAATAAAATACCCTTGAAGTACAAAATATTAAATATAAAACATTATCAAACTAAAATATAGCACAATCATTTAATTCAGAAAAAAAAAATCTCAAATTTTTGACCGACACACGAACAGTACCAGAGGGTTAAGCATGATACTATATGGGGGACAGGTGAAGAAACATGTTCAACAAAGTGCTTGTGTAGATGTCCAGGTGGTCAAGAACTCAATCATGGTGTTGAGAAAGATTATTTTTGGTTGATGTCCTGGTAAGCAAATGTATGTTATCACAATTAACAAATCATTGCATCCTGTTTTAAGGAACTCATCAATGTTCTCACAGATGTGCAAAAATATATCTTTGCAAGCTACGTGTGCAATCTGGGAATTGATTGTTCTGCTAATTGGCAAAAAATATAGTTGCCCTTGGAGAAGAGCAATAAACATCCTCTGATGAAACAGATTTCATGCACTGCCCAGCGGCTGGACAGGACACATCTGAGGCTGAAATCCCTCTGCTGGTGAATCCCACCCACAGTGCAAGAGACATTCACATTTCCCCTGACCCTGATCCCCAGGAAAACACAATTACCTGAATCCCATCATCTGAAATACCAAAGGCCTTGATCAAAAAACACTTCAGCTCTATCCTCGCAGTGCAGTGTGTGAGATTGAGTGTGATGCTTGTTTGGCAAGTGTGTGTATTTGTGGTGGTGTTAATGAGGCCACTGTGACCTGTCTCCTCCTTGCAGTCTGGCTCATCATCTTATGGTGCCTGCTGCTCCCACATGGAGCTCGCCCTGTCTGGGTGTGTGGCAGGCCAGGAACGAGGGCTTCATCTATCAGCCCACTCCACCGCAGGAGTTAGCCTGCCCGCCATGCCCCTGTTGTGGGATGGATTGCAGATGCATCCCACTGTCCTCCTCCATCATCAAGTGTAAGGGCAATCACCTGCCTTGGTTGTTTGATGGAAATGGGGACCTTATGTAAAGGGAGAGGACAAAGGTGGTTTCTGTGTATAGAGTTTTTGTAGGATGGGGCTTGAATGTGTTCACATGATCTTCCATTTCCTTATCTGTAAGCATCCTCAATTGGTGATTTACACAAGTGGGACAGGATTTCAGCATCCTTTGTTGGTTGTGGAACAACACTCCTATTGACTGTCATTGTCCTTTGATTTGCTGGAAGGTTTAGGACACCCTGGAAGAGTGTAGCTCCAACCTTAATTAAATTAGTCCACACTTGAACCAGCTAATTAAAATCCTCAAGAGTGACAGGTGTGTTGGAGCAGAGCAGAGCTAAACTCTCTTGGAAGTTGGCTCTCCAGGAGCAGGATTGGACATTCCTGGTTTAGAGTTGTTATCAAAGCCTGCAAAACTCTAATCAACCAGGCTACACCTTCGGGTTATAGAGTTAGGGAGAGGTCCTGCAATAACATTCCTATTAACCAATCATTGCAGTGCAATTTCAGGAATAGGGGTGTGGCAGTGATGACCAATTCTGCTCCAAGATTGCCATATTTCAGCTCCCACCCCAAGTGAACAATCCTGAACCAGCTAATCAAGATTTTGAGGACTTACAGGTGCGTTGGAGCCGATTTGAGATAAACTCTGTAGGAGGCCTCTCTGTAGGAAGTTGGCTCTCCAGGATCATGATTAGACATCTCTGGATTAAAGTTATTGCTAGGGCCTGCAACAGCACTTTCAACAAGTCTATGCCTTCTGATTTTAGGCTTAGGGTCTGGGGAGTGGAACAACATTCTTTTCAACCAACTAGTGCCATTTAACATCAAGGATGGGTTAGGGTCAGGGCTAGGGCAGAACTGTGATTGATAATATGAATGTTTTTTTCGAGTACCAACAAAGCGTGTTGGTCCAGGAACATGTTCTACAGCATCTTGGCAAATCACATTGTTCACAAGCATCCAGTCAAGAATCCAGATGTTCTTTCCTGAGTTGTGTTCTTAATCATTCCGGGCCACTGCCTCTCCTTCAAATGCAGCTTTTCCGGTCTTTCTAGCGTCAGTGCTCCGGGAGGGAGAGCAAACAAGAGGGAAGGTGAATGATTGAGAGAATGAGGGGTTCTATATCAAGGACATTACCCAATCTCATGTGTTATTATCTATTTGGCATAAGGCTGGCTCTAATTGAACATGCAGATTTGCCTTTTTCTTTCTCTCTCCTAATAATAATTATGTCAAATGAGAGATGGCTCCACAGGCTGTTGCTGGAATATTAAACAACTAGAGCTTTGGCTGTGTGTGTGTGTGTGTGCGTATTGGAAGGATGTTGGAGACCACCCAGCAGTGTTACTGAAGGTCACTGGGTGTCCTTTTTTTCTATTCCTGTAACTAATCAGCCTAAAAGCTCTGCTCACGAGGACATGCTCCCCTTTTAATGGAACGTCTCATACATTAAAGGGGACTCGTGAGGGGCTACATTGGAGGATTCCTTCTACCCATGTCAGCTCGCATTTTTTATGAAGACTTTTGGGTTATTGGAGACCATAAATATGCACACTTAAATTGTGTTAGTTTTATTAGTGGGATGGTATTCATGGTGGTATAGCTTTGTGATGTGATGCACGACTTTCAAGTGTTAACACTTCGAGCTTCAAAACTGTGCATGAATAAAGAGGCACTTGAGTCTAATGAACTAAATGAGATGACGGTTTAAACAAAGTCTGCGATGAACAGATATGCCAGAATTAGTGACACAACATCTTACGAAATGAAGAGATATTTGCTGTGACATTACAGTTAAAACAATGCACAGATAAGTCCTAGCCAGTCGACACATCGAGTCATTGCTTTTCTTTATGACTGAATATGGTCTAGTTTTAATTGAAGCCATAATGTGGCTGTACTTAAAGTGACAGTGTCTCATATAGTGAATAAGAGCTCTGAAAAGCAATCAATCTACTTTATGACTTTAATATCATACATTCAAGTTAAGCAAGTCCATTTGCTTTTAGTGTACTGAAAGCACTTAGTTTAACTGAACATCATTCTCTGGCTGTCCTCATTCACTCCACACAATGTTTTTACACGTCACAACAGTTATTCACGCCTATGCTCTTCTGCCTAACTTAAACAATTACACTT
Source organism: Squalius cephalus (assembly GCF_949319135.1). Classification (NCBI taxonomy): domain Eukaryota; kingdom Metazoa; phylum Chordata; class Actinopteri; order Cypriniformes; family Leuciscidae; genus Squalius; species Squalius cephalus. Next base: position 5,615,780 of record NC_137135.1, on the reverse strand, counting down.
TTCTTTCACATAGCTGTGTTGATGTGACTTATTGCTATTCTTATATTTTTAAGTTTTTTTTATAAGCAGTAACTTAAAAATACTGGCTGTCGTGGAGATGTTCCAGATTTTGTACAGAATAAGCTGTGAATAATTGTATTTATTTTGGATAATTAATATTTCATAACCTAATAACTGATGCTCAGAGAATATTGATGCATCATTGACTTTAATCTGACTTAAGTCTTTGTAGGAGGGGATTATGAAAAGACTTTATTTTGACATTCAGCTGTTTATTCAGCTTGTACATTTGAGTTACCAGAGTGAATGAATGTTACTGTATTTGACAAATGTGCATGTATTTCTTGTCAAATTATTCACTCAAAAACAAAGTATACATGTGGATCACGCACGAGTAGCATGAACTAGCACAATAAGTAAATGCGACGTGTGTCTATGTATGTGTGTCCATGTCTTTTATTTATAACCGAGTCATTCAGTTTAAAAATCATATTTTATCCATTAAGGGTATCTATATTATAACCTCAAACAAACATTATGTTTCATTTCGCTCGCAATTGCCTTGATGTCCCTTAAAAAGTTCAAAGTAATGAATAAAAAACGTTAATCTATATTATATTTAATTATATTAAAAAGCAGCTCAAATGTAATTTTCATTTAAATTCTGAAAAAATTATATTTTTCTTACGTCCGCAAACGTTCTGTGAACTATGTTACTAACCATACATACAAAAAGTGGTTTATCTCAAATCCACGTGACCAGCATTATATAATGTTTTTTGTTTTGTTTTTTCTGTGGAGGATATTTCGAACACAATATTGTCTTCGAATACTCATTTAATCTAAAATAACCTAGTTAAATGTTACTTTTTGAATTAAACTTTCCCATATTCCAGTGTTGATAAAACAAAAAAAAATTTTTAAATAATGCATGTGCAAGATACTTGAATAACAGTAAGGAACCTCACTTTTGCAATAGTCAGTCAATACATAACAGCATTAAGCTAAAATAAAACATTTTGTATTGTTGTTTGAAAGCAGAGGCTCTGTTCTTTATTATGATATATTGCATGTTCAGATATTCAAAATATTCTGGGGGCCATGGAAGTTTTGATGAAATTATCAAAAATTCTGACGGCATTTATATATATATATATATATATATATATATATATATATATATATATATATATATAAAATAATAATAATAATAATAATAATAATAATTAAAAAAAATTTCAAAATGGTCAAAATGGTGAAACTGTCAACTATGTTACCTGTCAACTAAGAGCTGTACCCTGTAAAGCCAGTTCTTGGATAACATAGTTGTCATGACCCTACTGTATGACTATTTCCAGTGATTATAATGATTGGTTGCCATAGAACTAGTGCTGGACATTGTACCGCTTCATCCGTGTATACAGGTGTCAATATTGGGTACAATATTGTATGATTTTTTCAAATACCTCCATACTGGTGCATAACTAAAACAATTGCTGCATCTATTCAATGGCCACAAAGAGCGCTATATAGGCTATATATGAGTGTATCGAGAGGGGACCACTATTAACAGCATATCATTCTTATTAATGGTTATAACTTTATAACACAACAATAAATAACCAACACAACTAACCCTCTTTAATAATGGCAAATAGCATGTAGACCCCAATGATTCCTACAATGCGGAAATGCGGATTTCAGTCACAATGGAACTTACTGTATAAAGAAGAATTTGGCCACGAATTAATCAAAAGTGGGGCTGTACAATGAATCATATGGCGATATGGACTAGTGTCTGTGAATATCAAAGCTAAAAAATACTGCTATTGAAGTCTGAATGTTCTGCATGTCTCTGTGTGAATGAGCGCTTCAGTTTCGTCTATACACACACACTGATACATGTGTGACGCTCGTCAGCAGCATTTCACCATTTCGTTTGAGAAAACTATCATCAGATTCACTCAGAAATAGGGATGGGCATATCGAGATGAAGTATCGATATATCGATACTGACGTCGAGTATCGAACGTATCGATACTCAAATATATATATTTTTTTCACCAGTTATTTTGTTTATTTGACAAGACATGTAATGCTACAATATGCACTGAATTGGATGAATAACCAATGTTAGTGAATAATTGTGTAGTAGAACTATTTTCCTGCTCATCTGAACACACGCAAATGCTGCAAGTCACAACCAATCAATCACAGGGAGCGTTCACACACTGCCAGCATTCAAACAGGGCTGCGTTTCCCAAAAGTGTCATAAGAAAACATTGATGCTTTTGGGAAACGCAGCCCAGAACACTGCTTAACAGAAGACAGAAAAACATCATATGTTTGAGTTATTTCACAATAAACAAATTGAAATTGTAGCCTACATAGTCTGTGCAATTAAATTGAATGTTAAAATAAAACATACACTGTCAGAATAAAAAAAAAAAGTTGCATTTTATGGGTGCAACAGCCTGTCACTGGCAGTCCCTTGTGGAAATGAACATTACAGTGACCATAGTTCAACTATTTCGTAGATTTCCATGGTTACCACTACAAGTAAACATTTTAACTGTGTGTAAACAAAAAATATATTATAATAAATTCCAATTAAGGCGTATTGAATGTTAAATTGCCTTTTAAGTGGGTATCATTACCCATTTTACTCTTAGTAATTCAATAATTTAAGAAATTTTAAAATGTAAAAGTTTCGGTATCGGCGATACTGGCCTTGAAAGTACACTGAAAAAAAAGGATTCATTGAATTTAATCAATTTTTTTATGGTAAGTGGTTGCACACAATTGATTTTAGCTACATTTAAACAAATGCATTAAATTGAACTAAAATGTATTAAGTTCAACTTAATGCATTTGTTTAAATGTAGCTAAAATCAATTGTGTGCAACCACTTACCATAAAAAAATTGATTAAATTCAAAGAATCATTGTATCGTATCGAAAACAAAATAAGTGGTATCGCCCATCCCTACACAGAAGGTTTTAGACTTGAAGAAACTTGAAGAAATTATAACAGAAATGCATTACTATTGCACAGAGTGTACTTCAAGTAATAATAATAATAATAGGAATAATAATAATAAATACAGTTTACGAAAACAGAAATTTGAAGGTCTTCATTACAACACGCCATAATAAAAGTTCAATCTAACTTGAAGAAATTATTTTAAAAAATGCATATGTATTACTATTGCACAGTATAATGTACTTCTTAAAGTACTACTACTAATAATAATACAATTAACAAGTGAGTTTACAATTAACAATTAAGTTAAGGGAATATCACACTAGTTTTTACATGTTTTAGTTTAAACAGTAAACTTGCCAAACATAAAAGGGATCATTACATTTTTATTTGATTACACTTTCACAGATTAACTAAATTGTTAGTTGTATCAATTTATTTGATTACCACCGTTTGTAAAAATAAATTTGTATTTGAAATTACAATGTTTTTTTTTCCATGTACCCCTGACAGTAAAATAAGCCACTATAAATCTATATAAAGGTCTAGTCATGAAAAGAAAAGTACTGTGGAATTACCAAAATGACATATTTTGGCAGATTTATGATAAATAAATAAATAATAATAATAAAAAAAAAATTGGAATTACCTATAGTGAAACCAATAGTAATTTTATTGAGAAAGCTTTTTTTTTATTACTTTTTTCCTTAAGGTGAAATATGCCCACAGTTACAGAATGAACCTGTTGTTCAGAAGCAGTAATAGTCTCCTTCTTTTTTGAACATTATTCAACAAAATCTTATTAAACCATGCAGGTGTCATAAAGGTCACTGGCAATGAGGTGCATTTTTAATTTGATCGAGCTAATTGGCTCGCTAAAACCTGACTTATTTTAAGTTCATTTTTATTTGAATGTGGTTGAATTTGGCATGGGTGGGTTGATACATTTGTAATTATTCTGTCTTTTGACACCATTTTGACCCCCTGAGGCCGATTGCAAACATGAGAGGTGAGCCTTATCACATCGACAGGATAACCAAGCAATCACAGTTGTGTTGACACACCGGCTTTCACCCATATTAACCTGTTCCTCTTTCACATTCAAAACATGCTACGGGATCTCAATGAGGAAAAACTTGATCCTTAGGGCTTGCCTGATTTTTTTTTTACTATTTGATCTAATATTTAGTTTTGTTTGGTTGTTATTTTCTCATCTGGGCTAAATCCATCCATTTTTTTTTTCTTTTTTTTTTTTTTTTTTTGCACTGCCTCTCTCTCTCTCTCTCTCTCTCTGTAAGACTACATTGGCTTTTAGGTGTGAAAGTGAAACATGTCTTCATTCTTGAAATACATTTGAACTCATATATAAACAGACATGCACACTGGTGTGCCGTTCCTTACACAGTGGTCAAGCTCATTTTCAAGAAGGAATGGTTTTTCTGTTTACTGTGTTTGCGTGACCCCATTTCAAGTAGCTGGTGAGCGCAACCCCATTCTGCAAAATGTCAGAAAAACAGGCTAAAACGTGTGCATCAAGAGCCTCTCTGTAAATTCACTGATCACATTTGACCTTTAGAAATGACAGAAACCTGGCAGTATCCGTTGTGTTGCGTTCCCTCTGAAATCAAACCTACAGAGCCAGTTTTATAGACGCCAGTAGCAGATATGATATTGTTGAATGTGGAGTATCACAATAGCCTCCGATCGCTGGCCGGCACCGGCAGGTAAATGTCAGACCTGAGATCAGAGAACGGAAATGTGACTCTCTAACAGCATCACTGATTTCTGTGAAGAAAGAGCCACTGCCGATTGCGGATGTAGTTTTCACAGAGAATGGCCGAAGAAGACACTCTGACAGCTGAATCGAGATCTTTCAGGAGCTTTTAAAGCTGCGCTGTCTTTGTCTCTCTTCAAAGTATACAGTGATAATTTCCATCAATGCTTTATCCTAATCATTTCATCATCTGATCATCACAAGAAGTGCTTAAAACCCTGAGAAACTCCATCAGGTGTGAGTCTTTTCTCTCCGGTTAAAACCTCACACAAAAGACAGCTAAACTACTTCCCTAAACACAATACAGATGTCATATTTAATTTTCAGTCTAGTTCCGGCGGAAGAGTGACCTCTGACCCGACCAGTCCCGGCGCCACGGGTGGGCATTGGGGTCCTGGCCCGCCCTGTGAGTCACTAGTGTCCTGGACGAGCCTGTCTCCCTTCACCAACTCCACGTCACTCACGTCCCAACCACCAGTCCTTGCTTGTTTGCACAATATTTAGTTAAAGTTATCTTTTTTTATATACATATCTCCTGAATAAAAATAAAAATGTGTTTGAATTGGTTTGTCGAGAGTGAGCGCAGAAATGCAAGTGATCTTATTGAGCGAGTCATTGAATCATTCATTCAAACGATTCGTTCAAATGGCTGATTCATCAAGAATGAGACAGTTGTTTATGAATGGGTCATTGAATCTTTGACTCAACTGATTCGTTCAAAACGCTGAATCATTCAATATGTCGTATTTATTATTTAACATGCGAAAATTTCGGAAGAGAATTTCGGACTCAGTGTGCAAGGACCTTTAGCGTCAGTAGGTTACATTATACATTATATATTAATTTGCACTATTGATCATTATCATTGTATCATATGTTCATAATCGATTAATGTTATATTATGCAATGAGGTTGATCTCATTTGTGCCCCCCTGAACAAATGTAATGCCCTCTGTGAATTTGTGTCTGGCGCCGGGTCTGGACGTCGGGTCATGACGTATTGACAAACGCGGAAGCGCAGAGCATTGAGCAAAACAAATTAGAAGACTAAAAGGAGAACTTTTAAATAGAAATGTGGGAGGAGCTTGAGTTGTGTTTGAACCGCGAGAGGCGTTGACTCTCACCTGAGCTTATGTTACTCCTACATCATACGTCAGTGGTTCTCAACTGGTTTGGCCATGAGACCCACATTTTCCCATGGTCATCAAGCTGCGACCCAATTTTTTGTTGACAGACTAGTCCCAAACAATTTTTTTGTTAATACAATTAAGTTGGTATGAGCCACCACAGTCATTTAAAAATAAATAAAATAACACAAAGTGAAAATAAAGTGGCATTTTGGGGTTATGGAAACAACATTTACAATAGTGAGCGATACACAATACCAACATAAACTGTTAATGAAACATGGAAACTGCTCCTGAATAGAATAAACATTTTACATGCAAGCAAATCCTTCCCAGCTAACACACAACGTACCAGTTATTTGATTTATTGGTACTTTACTTTTATTTCATGTCTTACTAATTGACAACGTAACAACGTCGACACTGCATGCTCATAGTTTCTTTTGCGCTTTAGTGAAGTGATGTACAGACTGAAGTGATATACTGTGCGGTACTAGCGCAGTTTAACGCCTGACAGGACAGGAAAGTTCGTTTTTCTGAGGTTTTTCACCTAGTTCTGAGGTGAGAGACTTTTATTATGAAAATAATGATAGAACAATGACACTGACATATAGCCTGACAACATGTCATCTGACCGCAGATACTGAATCGGGACAACGGGTTTTTCTCAGGCACTCTGACAAGTGTCAACAGCTTTCACAAACGTCTTTCAAAATAAAAGTCTCCCATCAGAAAAATATTTAGAATTACTGTTTGTTTTTTTGATGTTGATGTAGTTTCTTTGCACACTCCTCGACCCACTCAGAACTCTTTTGGGTTGCAACCCACCAGTTGAGAAACACTGTCCCACGTCATGGTTCAGGTCACTCTTATACAGGAACTAGACTCACGTGCGGCCGTTACCGGAAGCCAGTGATTATAGTTTATAAAGATATAAATATGAATATTTTTCTTACAAAAACGCATGGCTTTGCTTCAGAAGGCCTTTATTAGAGACTTCTATTAGAGTATGGATTACTTTTATGATGGATGGATACACTTTTTTTGGGCTTTAAAATCTCAGGTACCATTCACTCCCATTATAAAGCTTGGAAGAGCCAGGTTATTTTTTTAATATAACTCTGATTGTGTTTGGTTGAAAAAAGAAAATCATATACACCTAGGATGGCTTGAGGCCGAGCAAATCATGGGGTTATTTTCTTTTTTGGGTGAACTATCCCTTTAACCCACCCTTGAACCTAACCATTCCACCAAACCTGGCCCTAACCTTATGTGTATCCACCTCCATAGCAAAAGAAGTGTTTTACAATACAACATTAACACAATAAGTACAATGAACCTAACAATTATTATTATTATTATTATTATTTATATAAGTACACAGTAGTTAAAGAGACCTAATATAAAGCAGGACCCAATTTTGATGACATTCTTATTAATATTTGAAAGTTTTTAAAGTTAATGTCATTAAAATAAAATACTAAAAGTCATAAAATACTAAAATCAGCTATTCTATTTAAAATTGTGTTTTGACAATTAAGTTGAATAATTGAATAACTCATGACAAACAAAGCAGAATCCCAGAGATTCATTTTAAAGGTAAATTTATTCTAATTCTTCTATACAGGCACATGAATAAATACATATTTAATTGCCCATATTTTAATTGAAAATAAGTCGTAATAGCTATTCTATGAATACAAATTGAATGATTTCACTCAATTAGCCTATGGGTTTTAATGAATAGCAAAGATGTCTGAAATGTACAATTCGGAATAATAACCCCATGAATTACAATAAGTATTACATTTGAAAATAACATCAGTTGTATTGATTTGCCAGTCCCGGGGGCCCATCTTACCCCAAGGGTCTAATTATCTTTATACTTCAAAATAAAAGCAATATGTTTTACTCCATACATCTAAAAAATATTCATCAATCCACCAAATTAGTTTAACTGACTTAAATATTACAAGTGTTGATATTCATAAGAATTCATAAAATTAATAAGAACATAGCCATTCATTAAATGTGGTGAGACAAGATTTTGTGGCTTATATGATCAGGAGAAAAACTTAAGGTGTGGCATTTTAGTTAAAATCTCAGCAGCTATAAAAGGTAGTGCAGCAAAAAAAGATCATATTGAGGATGGAAAAAACATTTTTGGGTCTCTAACATTATAAAAGTATCTAGGGGGTTCTCAAGTATCTTGGGAATGTATCTATCGGGGTTATAATGTGCACATCAAAAAAAAAAAACTGTATCATTGCTTTTTAGTTTAACCACTAGACTGAAGCATTTCTATTTCAGTTCAATGAAGTTTAAAATCCCCACCCAAACCAGAGGGCCCAGTGCAGACTCAGCAGAGCGTGAAGTATTCTCAGTCGCTGCAATATGTCAGACCCCCAACTACTGACCGCATGTTGAGGAACTCTGAGAGATGATCGATAGGTCTTAAAGCCGCTGCCCGTGGCCCACATGTAGATGCTACTTACATCCAGCGCAGTGAGAGCAACACTGAAAGTGCAAGTAATGGATGGACGGGTAGTGTGTAAAGTATAAAAAATAGCCATTTGTCCCAGAGGGAATGCATATCCAGCTCTCCTTCAAGAGAAATGGAGAAGTGACGAATTGCCGCCCATAGGAGTGTAGTTTATTCTGGGTCTGGAGGCATCAGTCGGGCACCTGAAGCAGCGAGACAGGTCTATAAAGTATAATGCCTGGTGATTTGAGCACTGACAAGAGAAAAACTAAAAACACGAGGAAATGTGAAAGAGGATAAAACGTGTGTAATACATAATGCAAAGCCAACAAACTATAAACATAGGTTCTCCTCTCGTTCATTTCTCTGTACCACTAGAGAATGTCATAAACATACATTTTATTATTCTTATTTTTTGGTAATGAGGACATGTAACTCAACCAATGTTCGGCAGATAATGCCAATCGTATTTTGAATGCAACTTAAAAAAAAAAAAAAAAAAAAAGTGTTAGTCTAAAATGCATGAAAAAGCATGAGCATTTTGTATGAAATTCATTTGACTTTTCTCAAAGCATTTATTATTGAAATGCCAAAGCTGTTAAAACCAGCTAGACGTTAAAAAGGTTTTTTATTTTTCGTTGAACACCCAAATTAGCCCCAAAGTGCTTCAGTGGATCGGCAGCCATTTTCCGGGCTTTTTTCTCTGGCTGTGTTCTTTGGTTTTCTGTGCCTCGGGTCAGTGACCTTTCACTGGATCAACATGTTGATAATCTGTCCTCAAAAACATCTCAGGAGCACGAAACACAATCCGCTTCTCATACTCATGTCAAAATTGATATTGTAGGATACTGTGTTTGTCAGACAGTTAATTACAGTATACTTCATCTTGAAAGATATTAAAGCTAATACCTGTCACTTAGAAAAATTATTATGGTTATGTTTACTTTGTCCATGTGCCGTAGAATGCTACTGGCCAATACAATTTGTATCTCAGAACAAACTGTTGTATCATCTTTATTTACAGTCTGAAATCTCAATGGCCGCATTAGCCGTTTGACTGATATATTAGGGTGCTTTCATACTTTGATTGTTTTCAGACTATCTTTCTGGTTCCAAACCCCAGATCGTTTAACATTGGCAGCTGATATCCACTGTTTCTAAGCAACAACGACACAGGAGAAAGTGGAAAAATGCATAGCGTTGCTCATCTCACTTTTATACTTCACGTGTCTATTTGCTGTGAAATCTATATAAAGAAGAATGACTTTGATATTGTTAGTAATATTTCAAGATTTACGCTTACTGGACTGAAGCAACTCAGGTTTAGTTGATTATCCAGACATCATTCTTTAGAAAAACCATGAGCATCAAATTTGATCATCAGGCTTTTGAGGAAGGTTCATTTGTTCATCTCTCAATCATCACTGTATTGCATTGCATTATATGTTTTAAAACTACAGCTCTTTGATCATAAAACTAAGCTTTTAAATATCATCTTACTCAGACATATTAGAGTGACGACTGATATTTATATGCATTTTATGTAAGTCTGCTATACTGTTATAAAGAGCTCACTGATTTAAATTACAAATTACTTTTGTCTGTATAAATATCAGTATCTGCACTAAATTTCATATTTTTGCTCAGTCTGGGCCTCTGACTAAAATTTAGCTGTTTTTTCCTCCATATTCTCACTATATCAGATTATATTAGCCATAAACAATATTCATCTGGAGCAAATGGATGGAGTGAGTGAGGAGAGGAGGGTTTGTGTGTTGGAGAGATGAGAGAGAGAGAGAGAGAGTGTTGGAGTGTTGTGTGTTGGAGCGCTGTCGGAGAGATGAGAGAGAGAGAGAGAGAGAGAGAGAGAGAGAGAGAGAGAGAGAGAGAGAGAGAGACGCTGGTATCCTATTCTGCGGAAAATGACTATTGGAAGCGTTTCAGTATCGAAAAATCAATATTTTTGACAACATAACATTGCACTTAGTTTATTATTTCAGTTACCTTTTTAAAAGACTACAATTGAAAAAATGTCTATAAAATTCAACCTGCAAAAGTGGCTAATAGTGACTGTGTTAAGCATTTGGCGTGTGTTAATCCAAGCCCTGATCTTTTCCCTCTGATTTTAGGGAGAAGTAATGGATAAGGTTGGGTTTAGGGGTAGGACCACATTTTTGAACAGGAATGTTATTCCAGGATCAACAAAATCTGTTAATGCAGGAACATGTCTTACTTGGCAAAATCATGGTGACCGCTGACACTCCACATCATGCCTAAGAATACCGCTCAACCATGGTAAAATCACAGTAAATCAAAAACACTGTGGCTTATTGCCTTATTTATTGCCACAGGATCACTTTCTCACAACATACACCACACTAGACTTTCTGCAGGAACTTCCCCCTGGAGCAGCAATCCGGCTAATCAATACGTTGCAGGTTAAACCATCACCGTCATATTTGTATGGTTCTCTCCGTGTCATTCCTCTCTCTTTGACTCATACTGCAAATTCACTGCTGTCTTCGTTCTGAGAGCTGCACTGCGCCGCTTTCTTTCTTCCTCTGAGGCGATACCTACCCTTTCCTCCATCATTTCGCAGCCTCCTCCCTCGCACTCGCACTCCTTCGCTCTTTTCCTTGGTCCTTTGAGACCGTGCCTCTCTCTGGCCCCGTGAAAAGCAGCCATTATAGTTGTATGCATGGCGGTCTGAGTTGGCTCTCGTCGGCGCCCACCTGCACAGGAAGCCCAAACACAAAGAGCGTGACAGCTGAGCGCTCGACCCCAACACACCCCCCACCGGCCTCCTCTGCATCGGCCCTCGTGTCAACCAGCTCTTTGTCTCTGCATCTGATAACATCAAACATGATCGAAATAAACTCCTGTTTCCACATGCTGCCTGAGAATCGGTGCCAATCAGCCTCCGAAATGACCGTCTCTCTCTCTCTCTCTCTCTCTAACAGCTCCAGGTCTTTGGTGCGAGCTTAACACCTCTCCTGCACCTTGCGAATGCTGCTCACATAATGCTTTGCTTATTTAAGACTTCATTAACAGCCGAGGTACATGCAGTTAGCAATGGAAACTCTCCGCAGATCCGGCCAGTTATTCAAATCACATCACTATTTAATATCTGAGAGTTTCTCTGCAGCGCTGACCGTTTGCTGTTAGCAACTGCTATGTGTGATGTGCATATTACCTGGATGGCCTACTACATTTGCCAAAGTGTGAAGCACACAACCAGAGCACACTGCGCTGGGTAATGTATCCCACAATGACCCTAGTGACAAATAAATTGGAAGTCATGTCAGCTATGATTTTTAACATCACTTATTTTCACTCATCAGACTTCAGAAAGTCGTTTTCACACAAAATCGATAAAAACAAAAATGCAAAATAAGCATTTTTATTTCCCAAGTGATGATAACTGAATACCACTCCGCAATGCAGAGAGGTCATGTGATGACAGTGTAGTGTACTACTCTTTGACATGTTTATTGTTGCATAAACCTACTGTTTTATTTCACTTTTTTAAATATAGTAGTCAGTATCCACCTTATTTTGCAACACAGAAAAATGTAGCTGTATTATTATAGGAAAATGTGATAGTATTATATAGGGTGATAAAGGCTATGTCGATTAGCATTGCATTATAAATATACTGTTTTCTTATGAAAATAGCTGAGATGTCAAGAAGAACACAGATAAATCATATATTTATTGTCTTCATGTTTGATCAGTCAAAACGTTTCTACAGTGATATCTGGATGCATTTGTCCATATAAGGGATTTCCTGGAACGTCATAAGCTTCATGACTTCTCTGAGACTCAATTCTGGACTTTCTGCGTGTGTACTCAATAATGCTCACACAACCCTATTTTGGGTAAAAATAGGAAAAAACATAGGCTTCTCTCTAAAGTAATTTTAAAGGGGTCCTATTATGCCCTTTTACGAAGTCTTGGTTTTGTTTCTGGCCTGTACTTGAATATGTTTTCATCCTTGATTGTTCAAAAATTTTTCACCTATTTTTCCATTATTACAGCTCCTCTCTCCCGGGTGAACGCGCTGTTTCGATGAAGCCCCTCCTTCAGAAAACCCCCTACTGTGATTGGTTAGCTGGCCCAGTGTGCTTTGATTGACACAGGAAATATTGTTCGGGAAATGTCCCACCCTTCATAACAGTGAGCTCTACTCAATCTGGTGTAAATAGCGGCAACTTCAAACCAATGCAAGCCTGATTTAGACTTAATAATAATAATAATAATAATAATAATAATGTTAACAAACTAGAGGATCGTGCAGAACGGATTTCATTCACGGACTATGCAAGCACGACCTTCACAGGATGTTTCAGAGTGGTATGTTTTTTTGTTTCGTTTTTGTAATTTTCTTAGACACTTTAGTTTAGATACAATGTTATACACCATTTAATTGTGATATTTGTTGGAAAACTATGGTAATTCAAACCGTAATCAACACAGTTTTTTGTGTATTCCATGGGCGCGGATTATTTAAATGAGGAACATTGTGACTTCATAAAATCCAGAAAAATCGCGTTGTAATCCAAACGAGCCGTTAGTTGTAGTTGAAAAGTGGATTCTGTTAATTAAAATATCTCCCTTTGGAGTGGACTTTGAGCTTTGTAACCTTGCAGATCTTTTGTATGCTCAAACAGCAACATTACACACTAACTAAAGCTGGAAAAGTGAAAATGCATAATAGGACCCCTTTTAGTAAACGTATATGCCAATCCATGCGTTTTTTTCTCCAGTGTAAAGAAGTGTACAGGATTTTTTCTCTCTCTCTCTCTCTCAGAGGATGCATACGGTTTCCTGACAAAAATTAAGAGATTACCATCACAGACTTTTATCATAAAAATGTAATATTTTAAAATGAAACAGACCTTTCTAATGATTTAATTTAGGAAAATGAAGCAGTATGTTTAAGTGCTCAACCAAACCGGATGGATATTGTTTGGATTGTGATTAGTGATATCGGGCTATATAAACATAACTGAATTAATAAGCAAGAGGTATTATGTTCCTGCAGTCTGCCAGTTTTAGCAAGTAAAGCTTAAGGTTTGCATTTTGTGTGCCCTGTATGGAACATTAATGTCCTGTTTCAGTCACACGCCTGTTTAACTCTTTCCCTTCCAATTTTCCGGCGTTCTGTGTTTTCACTGTTATACGGTAAGGGGCGCTTTTATGTAACTTCTTAAAAGGTACTGAATCTGATCAAAACAGGCAAAAGGAGCAGAAACTAGCGATAAAAGCATTGCTTAAACACGATTTATCGATTTTCTCAGCTTTTGTTAAAAATGTAGATTTTTTTTATGAAACTTACCCACATTCAAGTGTTGATCAAAAAGAATGCATGTTTAGATAGTCATACAACAAAATATTCTGTGGGCCATGAACATTTTGTGAAAATGAAAAAAACAAAAAAAATGCTGTGGCTGGCAACTTTTTATTTGTATTTTATTAAACGCTGCCGGGGAAAGAGTTAAGAGGTGAACTGCACTATTTGTGCTTGTTTTCAGAGCTGGTAACAGCCTCATGGTATGTACTCAGTGCAGGGAATACATATTAGCCGCTTTCCGACCGGAGGAACCTTTTCACAGTTCCTAGAACTATTGGCTAAAGTACCCGGATGTCGGCGTGTTTGCACCGCAGGAACTAGGAACGATTTTAGTTCTAGGAACTCCATTTGTAGGAACTAATTTAGGTCCTACTTCAGAGTAGGGTCTAAACCAGCACTATAGGAGAACTATCCGTGACGTTAGTGTACGCTGATGACCGAACGCACGTGGAACACCAGCACCCGCCATTTTTAAAACAGCTAGAATGTAAACACACAGATTATAGCCTATATATTTTCTCCATAAACTAACTATACAAAGTTTAAACATGGAAAACAGTGATAGATGGGTCTCTAAACCTTTATGCTGAAGAGAAAATCCAACGCAACTTTGAGGGGACCAAGGCAAACATGATTATGTTTATCTGCCCAGCTAGCAACACTGGACATCAACCACACGGCATAGGCTAATAACCTTTTTTCATATAATGTCTACTTTTTATAACAGTTCTATCTGATAAGATATTAAACAGTACTGTTAGACAGATCGCTAACTAATAAACACAGAGAATGCGAGCATTGTTTGCTCTGGCGTTCTCAGCGCCGCCAAAATAAAGGTCCGTCGCGCCGTCAAAGTCACCGTGCTTGCGTCACTCCCTTACCCCTACTACCAGTTCCTATGGCCACTTGGCCAGTGCGAACGCAAACAGCAAAACCGAGTTTGGGGGAGAGTAGTTCATAGAACTGTTTAGAAGTGGAAAGTTCCTATAACTAAGTTCCTAGAACTACTTGGTCGGAAAGCGGCTATTGTCCGTATACACAAAATACTTGGGATGATTTTGTGTACCAAAATGTGCAGTACAACCAGATAACACTGCATGGGATACTGTATCCCAAAATTCAATGCACTCAACTTGAACTTCCACTTTGATGAATGAACTCCAAGCGATATTAACCATTTTAAAATGGTTATCTTTCTTGACACTATATTGATTGTTCTGCACAAGGCATTTCTACACAAAATTGCATTAAAATGACAAAATAAATGTATCCATGTCTGCAATGATAGCTCGATGAATTAAATATTCACCATTATGATGTCTATGTGAAACTACTGTTTGAAGTGTTGCAAATTGCATAGTGCTCATGCTTTACATACCAAGTCAGCAGCACAGTCATATCCCATTACAAACATTGCATGTCTGTGTCTCAAGCTTCTTTCTCTTCTCTTTGTATTGGTTTCACAGTGTCTAAGGTTTGGTACCAATTTCAATTGCATTTCCACGTAAATCTGCCAAATATTCCAGATAATAGACATTCAGTTTTCATATTCAAATCATGCATTTTACTCCCCGAACCACTAACATTGCTTTGCCTGAACTTTTGTAATGTGCTGAATAGTTGCACATTGGCGTCAGGAACCGAAATTTGCAGAAGATTGGTATCCTTTAAAGTTTTCCTTCTGCAGTACTTTTTTATAGCAATGCATTGTGTAACCCAACAATAGCCTTAATCATATTGTGTTGTAGAAATTAAATTCACGTCAGACACTGTTGTTTGGCCTGCTCTCCAACTAGTGCTGTTGAAATTACCCATCCGTGTTTCTATCAGCCCATCTCACTCAAGAGCCCTTCAGGCCTCTCACCTGCACAAGAAAGACCATTGTCTGCTCTTTCTGTCATTCCCTTTGATTTCAAAATATTCGTACGCATGATAAGCAGCTTGTTTCCCCTGAACATCTTGCAGCCTGACGAAAATAATTAGAGATGAAGAAAAGAAAAATCAGGGACAGCAGAGAATTTTTCCTTCCGCTCTAGCCAAATCAAAACCAATCCAATTTATTGAGCTGTGGGTGTGTTTGGTGCACATGGTACTCTAAAATGTGGCTCGGAGAGAAGCTCTCATGTGCAGTGACATTGGGGAGCATGTACCATCTGGAGCATTAGGCGTTGAGGAACACTGCCACTGGAGTGCACAGCGACGGACAGTTGCTTTCATAGCGTGCCGGCATCACTCAGCCTGACACGACTGCCTTATCTGTAAAACGGGATGAAAAATGCACTGCCTGAGCATGGTTAAATCCCAACTGGGAGGAACATTCATGTTAAAGAGTGAAATCTGTAAAAAAAAAAAAAAAAAAAAACCCTAGCACTCAGGTTGTTTGGGGAGAAAAAAACGGAAATCTTTAACCTTCACTCCTGCAGAGTTGCAGAGATTTTGATTTTCAGAGAACGCAAACGGTTTCATTTAAATATATGGATTGTTTCAGTGCAGTAGGCTTAGCGACAACCTTTCAGACTAAATAATGCGACAGAGATGAAAGTGGATGACATTTGCTAAAACTAAATTTGTTCTTTCTCTTCCATTTTGTGCTGGTGTTTTTGTTTTTTTGTTTTTTTGTCATTGTTGTTTTTTGTTTTTGCTTTTTTTTTTTTGTGGCAAACAATGTAAAATATAGTGGCAAGCTTCATCACAGTGTGTCAAACTGCCTGGAGATAAATGTGCTTACGTACTCTTTACCAGACTTTATTGTTCCTTGGAGTTATGTGATTGCTAGTCTCATATCAGCATAAAAGGTCCACGTTCCACCTTATCCTGGCAAAGAACTGCCCATTTAGACAGGAATAAGCTGTCTGAATCCCGCTTGGAGCGGTGAAGTGAGTAGAACTGGAGGGGTTACATAAAGCAGTCACAGTTTATGTTTTTATGGGATTTTTTTTTTATTCATTTTTGACTGTCAAAATGCCTTTCTGAAAATCTGGATGGATGGATGGATGGATGGATGGATGGATGGATGGATGGATGGATGGATGGATGGATGGATGGATGGATGGATGGATGGATGGATGGATGGATGGATGGATGGATGGATGGATGGATGGATGGATGGATGGATGGATGGATGGATGGATGGGTCCAAACTGGTTCAAGAAGATGGATGGATGGATGGATGGATGGATGGATGCAGACTGGTTCAAGGAAATGGATGGATGGATGGATGGATGGATGGATGGATGGATGGATGGATGGATGGATGGATGGATGGATGGATGGATGGATGGATGGATGGATGGATGGATGGAAACTGGTTCAAAGAGATGGTTTGATGGAGGGATGGATGGGTCCAAACTGGTCCAAGGATATGGATGGATGGATAGACTCTTAAATATAAAGGGCCCTATTTTAACGATCTAAGCGCATGGTCTAAAGTACATGGCGCAAGTTCACTTAGGGCGTGTCCGAATCCACTTTTGCTAGTTTAATGATGGGAAAAATGGTCGGTGGTCTAAAAGGGTTGTCGCTATTCTCTTAATGAGTAATGGGTGTGTTTTGGGATTTACGTACATTAAACCAATCAGAGTCTCATCTCCCATTAAATTCCCTTTAAATGGCAGTTATTGCGCTCGCACCATGGCTGATTCGCTATTTACATGCCGAAATTTGATAGTGGAAAGACTGAACGCGTCTCCAGAGAGGAAACGGATCTGCTCGTGCGCAAGGTAAAAGTGCGCAAGCAGACCATCTACGGGACAAGCCGGATTCCACCATATCTTTATGTACACAATAATAATCTTTTACATTGTAATCCTTTTATTTTAAATATTTGGCATGTTTGTGTTTGCTGCTGTGCAGCCCTGTGTGTGTAATAAGCAGAGTGTACCTGCATTGTGGAACCGCGCACATTACTATCGCGCTCTTTAAATAACAAAGAAAAAATTTTGCGCCATTGACTTTAGACCGGGTTTCAGTTGGTCAATGGCGCAGTCTATTTCTGTTGCCTCAAAATAGCAACGTGCCAACAATGTGCCAGAACACACCTCGTTTTCAGACCAGCACGCCCATGGGCGCACATATGGGTGCAAATGCACGTGGTGCAGGACGTGAAAATGATAACTGTGTCAGACTGAAACTAGTTAAAAACACTTGCGTCGCTCTTGGCACCGGGTGTAAGATAGGGCCCAAAGATTCTTTATTGGCATTGATGTTTCCATGAAGAACCTTAAACATTCATGGAACCATTCTTTTCTACAAAAGATTATTTATATTGGTAAAGGTTGTTTAGATTATTAAAATATTCATTCACACTATGAAAAAAAAAAAAAAAGATTAGTTTTAGACCTGTTCACTGAAAGTTTATTTGGGGAATATAAATGATGCTTCAATCATGCATGACTGCCAAAACACCATTTTGGAACCTTTAGTTTTATTGTTGCTCCTTATATTTAGTTTTTAATGGTGCTCCTTATACAGTATTTTTATAACAAATTAATTAGCTTCTACTTTTTTAGTGACTTGAAGCATAATTACATTTTTCATATGGGTAGCTTCACTGTAGTTTAGCTAATTTGAATTTGTTACCAAGTGCCTCAAACAAGGATTTGATGACACCAACCTAGCAACTTAGGTCCTCAAATGAAGTGCTCATGGCAGCCACAAGGCATCCAAAAGTTGTGTAGCAGCTCTTGCCAGTTCTGCTTGCAATATACATCAGACGGTCAGGGAGAATGTTGTGAATGTTAATACCATACTGTGCTGCTTTAGTCTGCTTTAGTTTCTCCTTTTTCTGATCGGAAATTAGTGATGCAACTTAAACATAAAAAGCCACAGTTTCACCTAGACATGATTGTTCTCTGGAAGGCCCCCGGACTCCAGCAAACGTGTAAAGGCTTTATTAGCCGCAACCAGCTCCGGTGCCGAAAGAACATCTGTTTGCTAACTGGCAGCATTGTTACCCAGTGGTCTTTGTATGCCGTACTGCCAACACACTCCCCCGTCTGCTAATAGATTCCTCATTAAACAGCAGGTTCTTGATCAGGAACAGCACAGCTATGCAGTTCTTCCTCTCCCATCGGTGTCTATTAAACGGCATTGAAAAGCCACAATCCTCTCCTCGGACAACCAAAATTATCTCACCTTGACCACGATGGGATGCAGAGAGAACATCCTATTGACCTCACCTCTGAGAGTTTTGTCATCTTTCCTCTACATGCCCCACTATCGATTGCCTTCTTTTATGTATTAGGTCACTCGCTTGCTCAGACCCAAAGATAATAGTCTCTGACCAGAAACAACACTTGCTCGGTCTCAGCGAGAAGGTCAAAGCTGTTGTTTTTCAGTTTAGTCCAGAGCGTGGATTCACTGGAGCGTTCAGAACGCACCTCTATAATTTGATGAGAGCCACTGCAAAGTCCATTTCTCTGTGTCAAAACCGATAAAGTCCCGATGTAAACTGAGCGAAGGGGGCACGAAACGAGGCTGCTCAGAATGCATGATCTCCGCAACACTTCATCAGAAGCATATGAAGCTGTTTAGCTGGAGACTGGGGAAAAAAACAGTTTGGGCAGAAATGTCACAAGGTCAAGTGGACCTCTGAAAGGCAATTATGTTCTTGCATAATGAAGCTGATAATCAGTAAGTCTGTTTCGCCGCTTCCCCGCGGATGGTCGGGCTGTAAGGGAATTGTGTGGCGGCGGCAGGGTTTTTTCTCCCATCAGCCTCATGTGAAGTTGGATGTTTGGATTTTCATAGAGGAAGCACACCTGCCCACACCTTCATGTTGCCCAGCCGCAGATGTGTTAGATGTAATGATGAACCAATTCAGTCTTCTCTGTGTGGACGGACAGACAGACAGACAGATGGTTATTAGAGTAGATTTGGTTGTTATGGGCTTGTGAATGGTGAGCCATTAAACAGATTTTACACAACAAACGCAGCACATCCAGCAGCAAGAAACTCTTTTCTTTTGTTGCTGCACAAGCAAGCGCTGATATCTGCTTTAATGTGGAGCAAACTGTGAACGGATTCGTCACTCCCTCTCCCTCGATCCCGGCTTTGATAATGGTGCCGTTGTTTGCATCAATTTCCCAACATGTTCCTGAAGTCTTCCTGACAACCTGAAGTTTCCCTGCAGACACCAAACATACAAAAACAAAACACATTGAATTCCCAGAATCTGAGAGGGGTATTGGAAATGGATTTTTTTTTTTTTTTTTTTTTTTTTTTTTTAGCCAGTTGCTACAGCTGTGGCCCGAACACACAGACTGCATAACACTCCAAATGTGACATAATATCCGGAGGTAGCAAAGCTGTCACAGTACATTTGCTTTCTGGTGCAAAATAAATAAATAAAAATGAACATTTGACAAGCAGTCGGCACACTAGATTCCTCTGTAGACTAACTCTCTAAGTCTGTAATCTGTAATTTAGGGCTCTTTAAACATCAATATAGTCCATGATTACCATCACTCTAATTACCTCCAAATACTTTGACGGATCTTGAAGTACGTGTCATCAGAAAACATGCTTGATTGATGACATCTATTGAATTTGTTTTAATTACAGATGCATTCAGCATGGCAGTTCACACTTAAGACATTCATTCTCACCATTTGATTTGGAAAAAAGAATACCTTTTTATTCTAGATGGACAGATCAGCCAAAACGAAATACTCTGAGAGACCACTGAGTGCCCTATCATGGAAATCAGATAAGCTAATGGCCTGAGAGACCTTTGCACGCATTATTAGCCCATGAGCCTCATGTATATGATGTGTAAAAGCATTTCCGCCGGAGGGCATTTGGTCCTTGTTACATGTTTGATTTATAGCCTTATTTTATTCAGACAGTCAGTGTATTGCATATATAGAAGCCCAGGCGCTATAGTGTCTCTCTGCGAGCCCTGGAATCTGGGGAAGTTATTTCTGGCGCCGGCTTGACTGCTAAAACTGCTGCAAAATGTAAGAGTTTGACATGTGAACACTTCAGGGGAGTGAATCTGGATTTTACTGCTGAATATTCTTCTTGTTTCTCTCGCTCAGTGGATGTGCTAGAATACCTTGATATTTGAAAAAATTTAAAATAATGCATACACTTTTAGATTAAAGAGGAAACACATTTACACAACGCACTTACAGATTTAGTTGTTCATACTTGGAGTTAGGTATTTGAACATTTGCATGATTATGCCATGGAAATGAAAGGACATTACAAATATTAATCTTTTTTTTTCAGATCATGATCATTTGATCGTTTCTCACCATGTGGATGATAAAACAGATGCTACAATTCCATAGACTTACTTTAAAGAAAGGACCTGAATCTAGAGACCAGATTATTGGTCAGGCTTAAAAATAGGCTATTTAAATGGCCCAAATTAAGTAACGACGTAGCAAAGCTTAAGCAATAACCCCAAACTATAGCAACCACATATCAGTGTGCTAAAAACACCTAAGCAACTGCGTATCAACACAACATCCTCGCATTTCTAACATTTTCTTCATAATATGCAAAAACTCTTGATATTAAAATTGCTTAATTCTGGTCGACTTGATTTTTAAACACTCAGTGAAACAATTAGGACCTTTACAAGAGCTCCATCACAGCTGTGCACACACTGTGTATCAGTAAATGACAGTGAAAGACTTAATTTATGGATCATTTATTTATTATCCAGATGGGAGTTTTAATACTAAGCGAAATCTGTTGCACTTTTGTATGGTGGAATTTAATTAAGGATTTTAAAGCTCAACAACTAAAAACTACCGTGGCACTGGCTTCATAAAAAACATAAAACATCTTTGAGACATACTGTATTATTTTGAATGAATATATATGAAGAGTTCAGATGCAAAAGCCTCTAAGTGCCATCTGAAATTTTCTTCTAGAATGATCATTTTTATCAAGCTCGTATATTTAAGTTCAATAATTTCACTTGAATGGCAATGCAAATTGCCTATTAATTGTCATTTAAGTGAAATTACTTAACTTAAAAGTTTTATAAAAAATGTATGAAATTTATTAATTTTATGAAAATTTCAGATGGAACTTAGAGGCTTTTGCATCTGAACTCTTCATAAATATATATATATATATATATATATATATATATATATATATATATATATATATATATATATATATATATGTTTAGCACTGGGGTAAAAGGTATTCTCATTTATTCTCTTTTAAACCACAAGCACATTTCTTAACATCCTCTTTTCAAGATGCACGTGGAAATTCGTCTGATCCATGACACGATCGCTGGCTGTCGCGCAAAGTTGCTAATTTGATCTAATATTTTATGTTTTAAAATGCTGTAGATTTATGTAAAATGAGAATCAATACATTATTGAATATACACTGCTCAAAAAAATTAAAGGAACACTTTGAAAACACATCAGATCTCAATGGGGAAAAATATCATGCTGGATATCTATACTAATATGGACTGGGCAATGTGTTATGAGCGAAAGGATGCCACATCGTTTGATGGAAATGAAAATGATCAACCTACAGAGGATTGAATTCAAAGACACCCCGGAAATCTAAGTGAAAAAATGATGCAGCAGGCTTGTCAATTTTGCTGAAATTTCATTGCAGCAACTCAAAATGGTACTCAGTAGTTTGTATGGCCCCCACGTGCTTGTATGCATGCCTGACAACGTCGGGGCATGCTCCTAATGAGACGACGGATGGTGTCCTGGGGTATTTCCTCCCAGATCTGGACCAGCGCATCACTGAGCTCCTGGACAGTCTGAGGTGCAACCAGGTGATGTCAGATGGACCAAAACACAATGTCCCAGAGGTGTTCTATTGGATGTAGGTCAGGTGAGCGTGGTGGCCCTTCAATGGTATCATTCCTTCATCCTCCAGGAACTGCCTGCATGCTCTCGCCACATGAGGCCGGGCATTGTTGTGCACCAGGAGGAACCCAGGACCCACTGCACCAGCATAGGGTCTGACAATGATACCTAATGGCAGTCAGGGTGCCATTGTCTAGCCTGCAGAGGTCTGTGCGTCCCTCCATGGATATGCCTCCCCAGACCATCACTGACCCACCACCAAACCGGTCATGCTGAACGATGTTACAGGCAGCATAACATTCTCCACGGCTTCTCCAGACCCTTTCCTGTCTGTCACGTGCTCAGGGTGAACCTGCTCTCATTTGTGAAAACCACAGGGCACCAGTGGCGAACCTGCCAATTCTGGTGTTCAATGGGAAATGCCAATCGAGCTCCCTGGTGCTGGGCAGTGAGCACAGGGCCCACTCGAGGACGTCGGGCCCTCAGGCCACCCTCATGAAGTCTGTTTCTGATTGTTTGGTCAGAGACATTCACACCAGTGGCCTGCTGGAGGTCATTTTGTAGGGCTCTGGCAGTGCTCATCATGTTCCTCCTCGCACAAAGGAGCAGATACCGGTCCTGCTGATGGGTTAAGGACCTTCTACGGCCCTGTCCAGCTCTCCTAGAGTAGCTGTCTGTCTTCCTGGAATCTCCTCCATGCTCTTGAGACTGTGCTGGGAGACACTGCAAACCTTCTGGCAATGGCACATATTGATGAGCCATCCTGAAGGAGCTGGACTGCCTGCGCAACCTCTGTAGGGTCCAGGTATCGCCTCATGCTACCAGTAGTGACACTGACCCTAGCCAAATGCAAAACTGGTGAAAAACAGTCCGAAAAGATGAGTAGGGAAAAAATGTCAGTGGCCTCCACCTGTAAAACCATTCCTGTTTTGGGGGTTGTCTTACTGTTGCCCATCTAGTGCACCTGATGTTAATGTCATTAACACTAAAGCAGCTGAAACTGATTACCAACCCCCTCTGTTACTTAACTGACCAGATCAATATCCCAGGAGTTTAACTGACTTGATGCTATTCTCTGATTAAAAAGTGTTCCCTTTATTTTTTTGAGCAGTGTATTTTGAGACAAAGGTCTTGTCAATGATAATGTAATTAAAATGATTTTATGAAATTAACGCACCCGCCCCACCCCAGACCTATATAGGTCGTCTTGCATTTCATACAGTGATTTGTGCCGAACATGAAGCAGGGCAACAACTGACTGCGTGATGGAGCCTATAGAATGCTGTTAGAATGACCCTGAAATTCTATAAACTGGGAGAATTATTTATTTATTTGTTTTTATTTTTTGCTGTTTTGCCTGCTAGTTTTCTTAGTTTTTGACGTGGGTATTTTCTAAAATATCTCTAGTATCTCTAAAACAAATAATTCTGCTTTTCAGTGAAAATTACAAGACAAGCGCTTAGACATATATGGTACAAAATAGCAGCAATATTGTCTCAGAATTGAGCCCTCTTTTGACTCTTCCCAGATTGCGTTGTCTATCTGATGCATGGGGGTCTGGCTCCGAGGCTCCGGGGCCAAGTTTCCACTCTCTGCTGGACCCGCATGCTACAAGTCAGGGGGTCAGAGTTCCTCAGAGGCCCATCAGATTTGTGTCCCTGTGCCATATGCCTTGCAGAAAGACTACATATGGCTCTGTTTGTCAGGGGCCTGAGGCATGTGCGCACCACATGAGCTTTACATCAGTGATGACAGGTAATATTAATAATAATTGGTAAAACGGTGGCGGCAGTTACTAATAAAGTTTTTGCCTATACCGCCACACAGTATCTGTGCCATTTTTCAAGAATAATGCCATTGATGTGTTTGATCAAAGGCAGACGATCTGTAGCAATGACTGGAATGAGTACAAAACAACTTTGGTTATGGCTTGGAGTTGCCTATAACGAAATACCGTGACTCACCAAAGACATTGAGATGCCCGAGTGTGTGCGCTGAGAGGAATGCAAAATCAATTTTGGCATTTGGGGCATTTTTTTTCCAGCCCACAAGCAGCCTTGGCCTGTCAAGAGCTGGCTCACAGGACTGTGACTCGCCGGAAAGAATTCAAATAGCATTTCCTTCAGTGAACTGCCACAGTCCCTGGCAAAGAACAATAATTGTATTGCACTCCATTTTATATTTCTAACATAGACTGCACTAGAAGAGTAAAATGGATGGGAATAGTATATTCATGTGATCTGAACTGTGACTTCTTGTCAAGAGTTCTAACACTGTTTTTACTCATTTATCTGCAATAGAAATGCAATTCTGTTACATCATATGCTTGAATTCTCTTTCGCTCACTAATGTCTTGGTTTCCAAATAAGCATGGCTGTGTTCAGAATGGAGTGTCTGTCCACTGCATAGTGTGTATATACAGTGTGCTACCATTATTATTTTTTTATTTTTTTAATAGCATGTGAAAAAGTATTTTGTTAAGCAGTATTTAACAGAAAACTTTTTTCAAATAATGTTCTGCTACCAAGTGTTCTGTAATACTTAGTGGATATTATCTGTTAGCATTCCTGTTTTATTATTATTATTATTATTATTTATGTACTTTATTATATAGATGAATTACAAATTAACACTTGGCAGTCCAATCTAATATGCTCTGCTTTTGTATACTCTTTTAATGTGAAATGTATAGTAGATCATCCAAATATTCTATTCATACCGAGATTCATTATGCTGACACATTGTGCATGTAGAATGTATGCTATTTCCAACAGAGCTGAATTATTTTCTGGATATTTTAGCCTAATTACAGTATAGAAATCATTAGTGATGCAATTAAATTAGATTTTTACCAAAACACTGAAACCAACTAATCAATTAATTAATACAATAACATGCATACATACATACATATATAAAAACATACAATAACACCCATCAAACTGAATTTCATATAAACATTTAAACTGTATCCTGACATTAGGCAGTTTTTATATGATATTTGAAATGGTGTTTCTACTCCAATGCGTTGTTGAAATATTAAAATTTAAACACTGCCTGTTACAGATTATGTATTACAGATGTATTAAAAAAATTGATTAAATAATGAGGACAACAGGTTATGTAAAAATATAATGAATATGTAATATAGTGCATATATTTATCAAAATGCTCCTCTCTAAAGTTAGTGTCATTTTTAATGTTTCTAGTGTGAGTAGGGTTGCCAACTTCAGAAAAGGAAAAAGGAAAATAAGGGACTATCGTGGTTCTTTATAAGGGACACTAAAAGTATTTGTACTGTACCACACAGTGTATGTCATTCCAGTGTCTGCAGTTTAGTGTGTGTATTAAAGGTTCTCAGATATAAGCACATTTGTTTTTGCTTCACCTATCAATGCACAATTTAATCCTAAAAAGACTTTTAACATCATAGAAATAATTGCCAATTGTTACACACAAACCATCTAAAGCTTTTGTAGCATTATCCACTACCGATCTAAAGTTTGGGATTAGTAATAATTTGTTTTAAAGAAATGAATAGTTTTATTCAGCAAGAATGCATTAAATGTGTCAAAAGTGACAGTACAGACATTTTTATGTTACAAAAACTTTCTATTTCAGATTAATGCTGTTTTTATTTTACTTTCTTCATCAAAGATTCATCAAAGAATCCTGAAAAAAAATGTACACAACTGTTTTTAACATAAATTTCTCATTACAGTATCACCGTGAATATCATAATGATTTGTTTTCAATATAATACAAATGCATACACAAACAGATGTTCCTGCCGCAAACTAAACGTTCTCGTGGCGTCTGCCGTTGCTAAGCAATCATGAGCCACATTCTCCATGATGATGAAGAAGTTTCAGCAAAGGATAAATGGATTTCGAGGCCTTGCATTAGCTCTACTGCTAGATATATTTATGGAGATGGGCAATAAAACCCTCCCTGTTCAGCTATGATCAGCTGTGCGTCCATCTTGGCTGAGCTTTAGGCCAAAGCTGATCGGTTGGTTCGATGTCACATGACCTGCTTGCGGCATTCTGAAAAGTTGAGATTTTTTCATCTCGCTGCGGCATAGGAAAAAACGAGCGTCGCAACGGCGTTGCTCTCTATTTGAGCGTGCTTGTAGCGCGTCTACATTTAAAATAACAAACTTGAGCGCGCAAAAGACGCAACATATGTGAAGCCCCTTAGTTACTGGATACATCAGAGTAGCAGTCAATAAATGGGACAAGGGAGGTCATGTACGGGACAAATCATTACGTCCCAATATATGGGACGTCCCAGCTAAGACGGGACAGTTGGCAACCCTAAGTGTGAGCCATGGTGTGAATAAAGGCTTTCGTAACTTTTTTTGACTGAAAGAAGTGGATCTTTTTTCTAAAAATATATATTTCATTCATGTTTATTTGGTGCTGTATATAGCAGTAAAGCGGAAGAGATGATCAGTTCAACTGCAATAACACTGTGCCACATTAAAGAGCACCAACATTTTGATTTAAAATTGACAGAATTTAAAAGCTGAGACTTTGTTTCATATTATTAGGACCAAAGCACAAAGCTTATTGTGATTATTGGATGGGAGGAGTGCTACAAATAATGTTTAGTGAAGTTTTGTCCACGCATCAACTGAAAACAAAATAGACAGAACGATTTTGGTTCATCAAAACGAAAAAGAGCAGCTATATAGCGTCCACACGGCTGACGTGTTCACCTGCTGTAGCTGATCCATGGTGTGGCACGAAATAGACACGGACACAGTCAAAACACGCCGTCAGAGAAACGCTAATGAACCTTCGCCGTTCCGGTCAATAACTTTGGCCCTCCAAAAAAACGATGATTCATTTTTCAGTTGCCTGAAATTATCCATCACTATAAAACATTGCACTCTTAAACATATGGGTGAATATTGCTTCATAATGATCTAAAGTGCTAAATCAGTGTGAACCGAGAGCGACCGCATCACGAAAGGGTGGCGAGGAGATTTCAAAGGCGATCTGACAGACGCACACACACACACACACACACACTCATCTCTTCTTACAGCAGGTAATCTCTCTGAGAGGAGCAGAGATGGAGGTACCAATCCCATCTTTGCGGTTCACTTTCAATCTTTAATGTGTGTGAATGAGTGAAAACAGAGGGGCTATTTTCAGTTGCGTGTTTACCGAGAGTGTCTGCTCGCATTAGCCAGAGCATGTGCACTGTCCTCCTGCAGGGCTTGTTATCGCAGGAGTCGGGGTCCGGTAAGTGGGCTGGGATGGATCCGTTTGTGCCCCAGATGGACGCCATGGTAACAGCGACTCATAAGGGTGGGGTGGGGGGGATGTTTGCGCCCTCAAGTTAAACATTTACCTAGCACTGCCTGTCCAGACATCACTGTAAAGTGAAGTGATGCTTTTTCTATTTTTAGCCTGTGCTTCAAGGGGGAGTTTGACAGCTGTTTTGCATGACGTTCAGGGGATGTTTGAGCGTCTGTTATTTCCTAGAAACACAGAAACATGTTGCTTTTCTCAGTAGCGACGGAGGGAATGTTACGCATGCTGCATGCTCTGCATGTGGTGCCTAATGAGGAAGAACAGTCAGAGAAGAGGAGGATTTGTGAGGAGGAAGATGGAGGGCGAGAGAGAGTGAGAGAGCAGCGAGAGGGCACATATCACAGTAATTGCCCAAAGGTATTTCATTGCATTTGCACAGAGCGTAAGTGGGCGCAGATCAGCCTGAAGAAGTGTTTGACATGTGATGTGAGTGTTTGTGTGTAAGTGTGAATTTGAGCTATTTTCCAAATATCCGCATTGTGTGGGATAGACCTGCAAACTCTACAGTCTTTATATAAACATATAGAAAATATGTAAATAATAATATTTTTATAAACATTATAAACTAAGTAAATTATAATGAGCCAAGTGCAATGTAGTGTTGTCAAAAATAGATTTTTCGATACACAAATATCTGAAACGCTTCCAATAATCTCCAACAGCGAGAGACACGCAAACCCGCCTCTCCTCACTCACTCCATTCATTTGCTCCAGATTAATATTGTTACTGTTATAGGGATTGAATGTATGTGTGGGATTGGGCATATTACGCATAATTTTACTCATTCATGCACATAAAGCCGCCTCTCAGTCCTAAATTGAGTTATTTTTTGCTGATTATTGCTCTTAAACAGTCAAATACACACAAAATAATGTCAAAATGTCAACAATGTCTTGGCGCGGAGTGAACGTAAACAGTTGAGAAAGAAAATGCATGTGTACCAGTATAATGGATCAGTGCGTCAGGTCTTAAAGCTGCTGCCAAATTATAAGATAATATTAAAAATATCTATATGGCAGGTTTTTCCCATCGTATCGACGTGGCCAGTGAAAATGCTGAGTGACTAGTTAATGTCAAGCCCTATGTGTATATATATATATAGTTATTGAAATGCCTTATTGTCAGAAATGTCACTTTAGTCAGTTCATTGGTATTTAACCATTTTGACTGTCTTTTGCTGCAAAACCAGCTAAGTCCTTCTCTTTGGACAACAAGACATTGTAAACAGTTGCAAAATCACTAGAGATGCAACTGGAAACGTTGCAAATGATGAAAGCAGAATTCAACGTGTAACACTGAAGAAATCCACACAATACAGGGGGAGTTTCGATGCAAGTGACTTCCACATGCATTTCTGTCAGAGTTTTACAGCAGCACAAGGAACACTGTTGTGTTTGCTTGCTACTCGCAAAATCCTGTCATTGCCACTAACGATAGACAAAACATGATAAAAATTGAAAGCCGGCTCATACGCATTACGTCATTCATCTTGAAATCAAATAATTCGATTTGCATATTCCGATTGGTTCTTCTGTGGACTTAGAGGCTTTTGCTGATAATGGGAAGTGGCGTTTTGCGGTTTGCCAACGAATCTGTATTTCTGAATGGGCTGGCACTGGGATTTAGCGGATTTGAAGTGAAAATATTTGATGAACGTCTCAAATGTGCAGCGCATTCACTCATTATTGACGGAGGCAACGTTTAGCGTCTTTTGCATCTGAACTCTTCATATGTATATATATATAATCCCGCTCCAAGGGGGATTCGAACCGGGTTCTCCGGAGTGGGAGGCAGACGTGCTAACAAGGCTACTAAAGACCGCAGCTCCAGCTCTTGCTGGCCTAAGTCTGTAGTATGTTGGTAAATAACAATGTATTTTCTGTTAACCAAATGCTTTTTAGTCTTCGCTATTGCTTCAATGCAAATAAACAAGCATGCCGTTATTTGTTGCGTAGTGACAGGCATGTAAGCCATACGCTGTATTTAATAGTTGAGTATTTGCTCTAAATCTGCGCAGATTTGGCTTAGACAAACTTGCCCAGCTAAGAGAGTAAACAGCATAAGTAACACGCCAAATTGGCTCGTGATTTGACAGCGTTACCCTCCACAGTTGATTTGTACCCGCATTGTGTGGGTTGGCGGGTGTTCATTTCAAACCCTGTTTACAAATATTTGAGTAGTTTGAGACCATAGGGAGTCATTCCTGGTGCTTCATGGTAGTGGGAGGAAACTAAAGAGCTCTTTTGGAATAATTTATCCATCAGGGGCCTAATTATGTATGATTTCATTTTTTTAAGTCCATTTACAATGTTATTCAAGGTTTATTGCACCAACAATTGCCATATTCTATTATAATATGATCATTTTTCAACCAAGAGCTCAAGGTTTTTGTGGATTTTAATTGTAATTTTAATGTCACTGAAGCACACACACATACACACACACACACACACACACACACACACACACACACACACCATATCACCATATCACATTTGCTGGTGTAAATTCCAATGCGTTCGGCACTAGTTTTCCGCTTGCAACACCTGTAACTATGTAAGTAATGTGCAATACAGGGGTTGTGCAACAAATAACCATTATAACTTTGACCAATTTTCTAACGTTGTAATTAGAGATCTGGTCACATGTTTTAAAGAACAATATCACTTTAATTATCCCACCACTTCTCTTTCTTCTCTCCCTTAACCCTTCCTCACATCTCTCCTTTCTCCCTTTTCCATCACCTCTTATCATCATCAGCATTCTTTACAGTGGGAATGTTTCCAGAGAAACACAATAGACTAGATACCTTGTTTTTATCTTGCAAAATAATGGAAATCATCTATCAGTGCTTTTATAACTTGTTAAATGACAATACGTTTTTGCTTAATGCATTCTTTCTGATGTAATATATTTCATTTTCCATGTTAGGTGAACACACTGAAAACTAAAGAGAACCCAGATACCATCCAGATATATGTTTAATGTCGAGTGTGTGTGCTGTGTTAATGTTCGGGGTGGATTGTGTCTGTGTACCTCCATTCATTTGTCTGTCACAGCTTTAGCTGCTCCATACGCCTGAGCTCTCCATAGTTTAAACTGAGAGTCTGTCGCCCCATCTGTCTAAGAGTCACGCTTCAGCACAGGCTTGAGCTATTCAATCCTTTCCTGCTTCACAGCTGAATGCCCTTATTTGTTTGCAACTTGCAATTCCCTCTTGCGCTAGTTACATTAAAAATATGATTCATGCTTTGCGTACTACACCACAGTCCCACGGACGTTTCCTCCTCCTTGAGTCTGATCTGCAAGAATTGCACATCTATTTTGAGGCTTAGTAGAATTCTCCCAGTCCTTGTTGGTTGTCTGGTGGAGATGTACATTCTGGTGAGGGTTTCTTCTAAACCCTAGACCCTTCTGTGATTCAGTTGGACAAACCGCATAAGATACTGTTTTTTATACATATAATGTATGGATATTTTCATAATTTACATGTTTTTGTGAAAATAATGTCTACTTGTCTATTACTTACCAACAGTGACGCTTCCATTATAATATCTGCATACTACATTTTGATTGGTCTTCTTTCTGACCTCTTTGTTGTGATTCTTGCATCTAATTAACCATCTATAGAAACACAATTTTTTTTGTTTGTTTGTTTGTTTCAAACAGATTCTCCCATGATTCTGAACAGACAACTATACAAAATAACTAGGGCTGTCAAACGATTAATCGCGATTAATCGCATCCAAAATAAAAGTTTGTGTTTACATAATACATGTGTGTGTACGGAGTATAATTATTTTCTATATATAAATACACACACATGCATATATATATTTAAGAAAATGTGTTATATTTATATAAAATATTTAAATATAATATAATATAAATTATATATAATATAAATATATATACACAGTATATACATGCAAATATTTCTTAAATATATACATGCATGTTTGTGTATTTATATATAGAAAATAATTATACACCGTACACACACATGTATTATGTAAAAACAAACTTTTATTTTGGATGCGATTAATCACGATTAATCGTCTGACAGCCCTAAAAATAACATGTCATTTTCTAGAGGTTCTGACAAAATGTTTATTTAAAAGGTTTAACTAATCTGAATGAATTATAAAAATAAAAAATTGAATAAATGATTCAATGACTCGCTCATAAACACTTCACTTATTTTCATTACTGGAGGAATCAGCCTTTTTGAACAAATTTCTTGAATGAATGATTCAATAACAAATAACAGTCACAGTATTTAACAGTCACTTGTCGCCACCTACTGGTGTAACAATGTAATCGATATAATCTGTATTTGAAGCGCCAAGTTACTTTAATAAGGTGATTTGCTCTATTTTGATCGCTACCGTGGACATCACTGTTTATATCTGAACTATAAACTTTTATCCCAGTACTTCTGTGATAATCTGAATGATTGTAAGACAGAAATAACAAAACTATTTGGTTGAAAAGATTGTTTGTGAAGCTTTTTCATACCTTTACATGACAACTGCTCTCTCTGGATCAGCAGCAGTGTCGACGCAGATTTGTTGAATCGTTGAATCGAATGGTTGTCATTTAGGAATGAGATCACATGGGTGTTTGAATCGAGATCGCGATCTTTTAGCGATTAATCGTGCAGCTCTAATCTATAACCACATTTACACCACAAAGATGTTGTGTTGATTCTCATACACAGTTGACAGAAAACAAGACGATGCTCTGATGCAGTATTTCATTTGCACAGAACCGATAAAACCTAAACTTACATCAACAGTATTTTATTGCTGCCCATAAGCACTGCTATTTCTTTACGGAAATGCAAATGTATTTATTTTGTCCTCGACTAAGACTTGTTTTTCTACCAAAATATCAAGTGATGAAATTATTCCAAATATTTGTTTATATTAGTCTTCTCATGAATATTGAGTTGGGATTGTATACAGATTTAAGCACATAACAAATTTCAAAAACGTTTTTCACTGGAAAATTCCTTGAGAAAATAAGGAAATAAATTAATACATTTTAAATCCAAAGTTTTTTGGGGAAAAATGGAATCGAATAAAAATGAAAAAAATCCATGTAATTTGTTCTCACTAATACTGGAGTGATTTTATTTATCTATACAGTGTTCATTAAGTTAAACATGCACACCACTAACACGTTTTAATGAGATTAGAAGAAGAATCGTGCATAGATATGTCACTGAGATAAACAGTCATAACCCAATAATAATTAATGAGCCCGATCATTAGCAGTAGCTGTAACAGTGAGGCTGTGCGGGGTTGTTCTGTCATTACAGCAGCGCTGGACTGAAACATAGAGCAGTGCTGCACACTGGAGTCTATTAGCACTTTATGAAAGCCAGTACAAAAGCAGAGAGAGAGAAAGCGAAAGGTGAGCGAAAGAGAAATGCATCAGAAAAGGGGTGTGAGAAAGAGAGCTTTTGATGGAGGACAGGAAGCAGAGCGAGAACAGATGGAGAATGAGTGAGGGGGAAGAAATGAGATTAACAGGACTGGTGATTAAAACAATGCTGTGTGTGAATGAGAAGAGGTCTCGCTGGGTGGCAGAGGAGGCCACACTATTGACCGCCGGTGTCACACCATGATTAGTGGGAGGTATCAGCTGCAACAGGCAATACACATCGATCCCATGAGCCAGACCCCGTCGATCGGGTCATTCTTAGCCAGACCTCTCTTACTTTCATGAATTACTCCTTATCTGGACACAGCTCGCTCTCTTCCCTCGGCCCCAGGACTGTTGCTCCACTCTCTCTCTCTCTCTCTCTCTCTCTCTCTCTCTCCGGGCCTGTGCACACAGAACCTCTCTCACCGACTCTCACAGCTGTGGCTGGAAAGCACAAGCAAACGTGCAGTAACTTCAAATGGCCCCTGCATGCACTACCCTGAAAGCAATTAAAACCCAGGTCTATTTTAAGATGAACCGCAGAGGAATCGTGGGGAGTGCACTGCACTCATAATCTCCAAAGCGTTTTTGAATTATAAAAGAAAACACGCAGTTCACTCTGTATGGGAATATGTGCTGTGACTGTTGTTTATGCCTACATTAACAAAGTAGTGTATACATGTGTAATTTTACTTTCTTTTTTTTTCAAGCTTTTGCTCTGCTTCTGTTGTGATCATATATTCTGTTTGCATGTTTTGTAATTATTGCACAAAAAGCCTAAGGCCAAAATCGATGGAAAAAGCAGAGCCCCTAACACAAGGCTTGCCAAACCGCAGGGGGTTCGTGAGCTGATGAAAAGCTGATCATTAAATTGAATGTAACATTAAAATAAACAAATGGGGCTGCATAATTAATACAATTAACACTGAAATAGCAATATCAAATAGTGAATATATTAAAGAAGCATATAGTCTGTTGTGCTGCTTGTTGCTTGTTTGCGTGTGTGTGCTTCAGTGACATTAAAATTACTATTAAAATCCACAAAAACCTTGAGCTCTTGGTTGAAAAATGATCATATTATAATAAAATATGGCAATTGTTGGTGCAAGAAAGCTTCGGCAGTGACTTGTTGCCTCACTTCCTTTTCAGGCAATGACTTTGCAGGCAGCGTTTGCACACGCATGTACTTCACAAAACTGATTTCAGACTTCTGACACGGCAAAAAGGGTCATGATCTACAACAATATAGAGCTAGCTTTGGTGATAACTAACAAATATTGAATTTATCTCTAGAAATGACATAAAAAAAAAATAAAAAAAAACCCATGTATACGCAAACTGACCACCAACTGTAACTTTTCAGACTTTATTATATCAAATGCAGCGATGCATAAATCAATGTTGCCTTCAGAAATCGAAAAAGGAAGTGAAGCTAACACTGGATTCGGACGTGCCTTGATGCCTTCCTACCTTGTAATGCACCCTTTGAAGGCAGCGTTTTCAAGCCTTCGGTCTCCACTGTGTTATTGTACACACGTGCAGCTTCTCACGACCTCTGTCAGCCTTTGGGAACGCATACTAGGTTCACTTCATTTATATTCACATTCACATAGTTTCCACCATTCTTGTGGACTGAAGCTGATCGAATTTCTGCTAAAATAAAAGCGGATTTGTAAATTTTGTAAGATTTAAAAAATTTAAGATTTAAATATTTGTATTGTACCTTCCCAGCAAACAATAGCCGTCATTTCACAGTCTAGATTAACCCGATATAGCATGGCTATGAGTAACCCACTTCTAGCCAATATAACCTTGAATCTGGTTACATGTCGTTTTTGCTAAAAGAACTTACGATAAGTATGATATTCCATCATGTAAGCAAAGACAGTGATTACAAGGTGTTTGGTTTCATTTCTTTGACATGTTCTATGTGTTGCCTGTGCGTCTATTCTTGGGCTATGGTTAGATGTCTATTACATTTTCACTGACAGTACAGATTTTGCCTCGTTTTAGCCTAGACGTCAGGGCTGTCTTTCGACGGCTAAAATTGCTTGCTGGGTTGTAGAGTTAGTGAACTCAAGTGTGAACACCCTTAAATGCAACTATTCCCATTAGCAGAAGAGTCTTTGTTCTTTTTGTCTGCATGTCTCAGCAGCAGTAATGAGCCATTTTTATAAATAAATAAAAAAAAGCTAAAAAAAAAAAAAAAAGATTCAGTATCACTTTATTTCTAATGTCTACTTTAGACATTCTATTAACTAAGTACCTTGTCAACTCCATGTCAACTATCAGTCATGCTCCCCAACAGACAGTCTACTATTCTACAAGTAATAACACTAGAATACACTAAAAGAGAATAACACTAAAAACTAATAACACTAGAATACAAATGTGTTTTTTTTGTTTTTTTTGATTGATTGCAGTTTTGATTTGGAGAGGAGGGGGGCCTTGAAGTAAAAATGGTTGAGAACCACTGTCCTAGACAGTTACAAGATTAAATTGACAGCAAGTCTCCTACTGAGTTTCACATTAGAGCTTTTGGTGAAGAGCCAGTCCTCCTGGCGTCAGAGTTCGCTTCGTTTGTTTGCGGTGAAAGCTGTTTTCCAAAACTCAAGCGTGCCTTAGCAAACCACCCCAACTTGGAGCTGTGCTCTGGGGTACAGGTCATGTGGACATGATTCGCAGATAATGTGAACGCAGTCTAAATAACTTGTGGATGGGAAGGTCAGTCTGGTGACCTACGCATCATGTGTAGAGTAATGCATTTCTCAATGCTGCTTGTCCATGCTGATAGTGCTTTTGGTGTGAAGCTCGCTCTTGCGATGCATTTGCAAGTGCCAATTTGTGTCCTAGCATAAGTCACTTTGAACTATATTGCTTTATTTGTAGCAGAAATAAACTGCTGCAGAAAAAGTTAGGTGCTATGCAATATGCAACGAGTAATTGCATCACTCATCAGAGATGTGTTGGAGTAAAGCGTAAATATACTTATTAAAAAATGTAATCAAGTAGAGAGTAAAAGTTGCTAATATCTTTGATACTAAAACTTTACAGTAGCTGATAACATTTACTCAAATACGTTACACCACTGTTAAAGACATCTAATATAAAGTGTGATCTTTAAATATTCTAAATTGCAAATTCATCTAACATATGTGTAATTACAAATATATTTAAATACCTGACATACATCATACAAGTTTAAGTAGATGATAAATAGAATTTTACTTTTGTTCTTGATTTTGGCTTCCAGCGATTATGAAAATACGATGCCGCATTCCGTCCCGTTCCTGTAAAGCGCTGCGCTGTCGCCCTTCCTACGTAACATTCAAATCAGTCAAATCATGCAGTGTGACGGTCATAATATGCAGTCTTCTGCCGGATGTGCTCGACAATACAAAAAACGTTAAGAGCGTATTGAGCTGCGGAGGCGGCTTTCTGTGTGAGTGAAACGCGGACAAGTGTAGGCTACTTTGGGCTTCAGGCGTGTGCTTAAACACACAAATACACACAAAGATATGTCAGAATGTTATGAAGGTAAAACAGTAGCAAAACTCGAGAGCTTGCTAATTTGAATGTGAGAACTTGTAAAATTAATATTTGTATTTGTAAGTTGAAATTTATACTTGCAGCTCTGATGTGAAAAGCTGCATCTATCGATTTGCACACACAGACAATACTCAGAACACCTGTGTTTTGAATTCGAAGTTGCAGATTAATAGTTACAAATGTGTAAAGTGTCATTTACATAAACAAAATGACAGGCACAATTGTGTACTACACATTTATCTTTGTGCTTTAGTTCAGTTTCGTTGTACAACCACAAGTCGGCACTCACAACCTCTCATATCTGGCAGTACAACTTCAAATCCTAGCGCTTTGACTTTTGCTACTCTTTTTGCGATATGCCTGTAGCAAAACTCACTCGTGCACTTGTAAATGCAGACTTGAGAGAGCAGAGTCGGGGGCGGGGCTGGGGGCGGAATGAAGTCATTTTTTGGTCGATGCCTCACCAATGAACAACGCCAGCCACAATGCAAACATTTGTATGCATATGTATCAGCTATTTTTTAAAACGCTTGGAAAATATTTTTATGAAATATCATTAGTTTTACTGGAATAGTTTTACAGAATATGAACACAACGCGTTTAATTGAGACAGTGGTATTAAAAGACCAAACAGGAAACACCATAGCCTATACAGAATTTTTTTTAGCACAGAATATGAACGCAACGCGTTTAATTGTACGTTTTCCTCGAAACCCAAGAAAACGCTTAATGAGGCTTAATGGACCAACAGTTATAAAATAAAAATTAAAAACAATAAAAAAAACACATAATTTGTTACTTTATTAATAAAACATAGGCAGCAAGTTTATTTGCACTGAACACACATTTGCATATATATATATATATATATATATATATATATATGAAGATTTCAGATGCTCGTATATTTAAATTCAATAATTTCACT
This sequence comes from Squalius cephalus, assembly GCF_949319135.1. NCBI lineage: Eukaryota > Metazoa > Chordata > Actinopteri > Cypriniformes > Leuciscidae > Squalius > Squalius cephalus. Next base: position 5,578,029 of record NC_137135.1, on the reverse strand, counting down.
TAAATGGCAGTGAAGATTAATTATCATTTAAGTGAAATTACTGAACTTAAATATACAAGCTTGATAAAAATGCATCTAATATATTCCATTGCAATATGAAAATGCACCTAAATTATCTGATAAGAATGTAAAATGTATACCTTAATATGCAATGTAAGTCGCTTTGGAAAAATGTAAATGTTTTAAATATTCACCCTAGCCTAACTGTTGGACACACAAAAACAAACAAAACATAAATAAATTATATATATATATAAGTACGTGTGTGTGTGTGTGTGTGTGTGTCTTTTACAGTCTGTGGTATACCATATATATATAGGGCATATATATATATGGCATACGTCATATGTTTTACGTCATATTCTGTGCTCATCTGCTTTTCTGTAGTATGCATTAGCATTGTGTCTACTGAGTTTGATAATTTCGTTTATTTCTTTTAATATCAGTCTAATGCATTAAGCCATGTTAGTGTTTCAGTGCACGCGGGTTTCGTGACATCATCGAACTCCCATTTCATTGGCTAGGTGCCAACCAATAAAACGGCTCCTTTGACCCCCCCTCCTCCCGCCCCCCTTTCCCTCTCACCGCCTCTGAGTTTCAAGTGCACAAGTTAGTTTTGCACCTGATATATCGCGAAAAGAGTAGCAAAAGTCAAGGCGCGAAATTTGAAATTGCAGTGACAGATTTGAGAAGCTGCAAGTGCCTAATTGAGGAAGTACCGCGAATGTGAACGTAAGATTAAACGCAAAATATATATTACAAGTTTGTGTCTGTCGTTGTATTTCTGTGAATGGCATTTTACACATTTGTGTCTACTTGTCTGCAGCTTCAGATTCAGAATACAGGTTTGTGACTATTGTCTGCGAGTGCAAATTTCAACATTCAACTTCAGATTTTTATTTTACAGGTTTTCACATGGGAGCTGTGAGTGTAAATGTTCATGTACAAGTACGAATATTTATTGTACAAGTTCTCAAATTCACATTTACATGCTCTCGAGTTTTGCTACTGTTTTACCTTCATAGAATGTCTGCCTTGGGGAGTTTTCACTTAAATGCATTCAGTTATGTTTTTAGTGAACATAAACAGTTCGGAAAGTAATCGAATGCTTGTCAATGTTTAAGATCCATGCATCTGGTCTTAAAGTGACAGCAGCCTCATAAACCTGCTGCCGTCTGCCATTAATGACAAAGAGGAAATCACTCACTGCAGAAGTCTAGAACCAGCACTAGGTTTAAGTCAATTAAGTGGGTCAAATTAAGCACTCTAAAGTATTTATTATGGATTTAAATTATAATCCACTTTTATTTAATTGCAATTACCAAGAAATAAAGTGTCTAAAACATTCACACTCAAGAATATTCTTTTAAAGTATATTATTTCTGTAATAGTTTATCTTTTTAAAGGTAGCCTATGTTTTTTTTTTTTTTAAAGGGATCACACTGAGGCACACAATCAATATCAGAGAATCAATATGAGCCAAACAGTTTCTCATAAAAATGATCTCGGCTACATGTATTTAGTTATCCTCAGTACAGAAGTGCATGTTGATGTAGGCACCCTTATGCATATAACAGGTTACAGACTTCATGGTGCTGTGTAACAGAAGCGCTTCAGCGCATTATAACGCCCGGTCAGTTTTTGCCAAGCGTTGCACTGAATCCAGGCGTCTAACAGCTGTTCAGTTCGGAGCTGAACTTTGGGGTTTGGGTTTCATTCCATGTAGATTAATTATCATTTGGATGTAAATGTGATGCCCCTACTTATATGTATATCAAGTTTGTATAAAAAAAAAAAAAAAAAAAAAAAAAAACTAAAACTCTTGATCATTTAAAATTGTACAATTATTGGCTCTTATTAAAAAATATTGACATATTATTATTAAGAATTACAAAAATGATATGCATCCTATGCTACCTTTCCTGTAGCTCAAACAGTAGAGTGTTGGCGCTTGCAACGCCAAGGTCATGGGTTCAATTCCCAGGGAAAGCAAGAACTGATAAGAATGTGTATTATGTGTACCTTGAAATGCAATGTAAATCGCTTTGGATGAAAGTGTCTGCCAAATGCATTAAATGTAAATGCAAATCAAGCTTGTTACGCACTCTCAGTGTGAAAGTGTGAATCTGTGAGCTGTTACACTGCAGCTTCACCTAGGCATGTTTCGGAAAACAAATCTTACTGTATGTCTTTAAGTGTTTCACTGTGTTTATTTCTATTTAGCCTACAGTATTTTTCCTCTGGGTTTGCAGTTGTTTTCTCTAATTAAATTTGGTGGAAGACACATGGGCCAGTCTGTGTTGGTATTGTTTGACTCTCTGATCTCGCTGATGTGTAACAGGTACTATGCAATGAGCAAATGTCTCTGGCACGTGTGAGCTGATCCAGCAGTAGCGTGTGTTCAGCGACCCGTTTGAAGCATCTGATGTCATGTTCAATTGTTTATGAAAGAGTCTGCTGATAGCACGCGGCATCAGACGCTACATAATCCCCTAGCTCATTTCACACACACACACACACACACACACACTGCAGCCCAGATCCCAGATGAGATTGTAATATTCTATAGCACTGCCAATGTAAAAAAAAAACAGTAAAATGCTATTTGGCCCTTGTGATTGCAATGGAATTGATTTGCAGCCAGCCAGCTCTCCTAATCTATACAACGTCTTGCTATCGTGAGGAAAACAAGGGCATTATGGTATTTCAGAAATCGGCCTGACCCTGGAGGCAGTTTGTTGCATTATAGGCATCACTTGGCTGCCTCAGAAAATGAACTCCACAAAACCTCAGCTGCTACGTTCCACGCGTTGCTGTCGCGTGTGTTGTAGCTATGGCTACGGACGTTTCTGAGTCCGAGAAATGAGCGGGAATAAAGAGGGATTGTCACTTGTAGGACTGACCGTATCTCTCGCGTGTGGCGTGTTGACAGTAAACTGTGTTGATGAGTACGACTCTGCTCTTGCGGTCTGTTATGTAAAATCCATCTGAGCGCTGTAGTGGCACGGCAAGAAAAGAAGAGAAGGGGAGGCGGTAATGACATGCTGGGCATAACCAGAGGCTGTCCCGCCGAGGGATCCCACTTTACAGAGGCTATAGAGAGACGAGAGGGATTTGATGGTTGGGAGGGATTTTTAGCTGTGCTGGAGAGACGGCTCAGGAGAATGAGCCCAGAGCACAGACGGGCTAAAACACATAATCAGTGTGTGTGTGTGTGTGTGTGTAACAGCCAATGGATATGAAAGTGGGGCTTATGATGAGAGATGAGAAAGAGCAATAGTCCAGCCTGGATGGATGGATGGATGGATGGATGGATGGATGGATGGATGGATGGATGGATGGATGGATGGATGGATGGATGGATGGATGGATGGATGGATGGATGGATGGATGGATGGAAAGACAGATGGATGGATGGATGGATGGATGGATGGATGGATGGATGGAGAGATGGATGGATGGATGGATGGATGGATGGATGGATGGATGGATGGATGGATGGATGGATGGATGGATGGATGGATGGATGGTTGGATGGATGGAAGGACAGATTTTTTGAGTACTTTGCCAGCGAACGCAAAGTTTCTGGATAGAACACAACTCTTTCGCAAGAGAACGCAAAAGCATGGAAATATTTTTTTCCCTTCCATCTCATATTTTTTTCCATCACCATGTCACTTTAGGGGCTTCGTAAGACAAGGTTAGCTCAAGTTGTAAAATATCATTTTAATGCAACTCAAAAACTCAATAAATTCATGTTTTACATTGAGCATTTTCGAAAATAATGATTAATATGTGTATAGATCTACATCTGTTCAATATATATTAATGACCAATGTGAACACAAAAGAGTGCCTGGCTATTGTGTATAAAACTCTTTTTTTTCCTTTTCTTAATTGTGGACACTTATTTTGTCATTGACCCTTACACTGTAATGAAAATCAGCATATTGTTACACTAAGGGATCAACAGTTTTACACCATGGCCTAAAGAAGAGCTATGCGATGTTTGCCACAATGAAAATGAAAATGTTGTACAATCACAGCCAGTCAGAACATATGTGATGCCATATACAACGCTACAACTGGATTGGGATTTCACTGCGGAGCTACAAAACATCACAGAAATAGGAATTACGCATTTTGGATACAGGAATAGGAATTACCCTTTATTGCATTACGTCTGGTTAGGTCACGTCGTAATGAACTGTGTAAAATAAAGATCCCCCTCAGCCTTTCTTTGCTTATAAATTTGAAGTAGTCCATCCTGGAAATGTATTGAATTCTGAGTGACCCGTCTCATAAGTGCAGTAATGATTATTTGAGGGTTGGTTGTTATACAGTAGTTGACGCTAAAAAACCATCGGAAAAGCCAGGCGTTCGTCATTCCGCAAGGTCAGTGGTCACGGGTTTGTACCTGAAGTGAATAATCCCCAGCAGCCCAAGCATGTTCTGTGCTGCCGTTTCACCGCTGTCTTGAGAACAGTGGCAGCTGAGGTCGAAAGCACAGCAAAGCAGCGTGTTTTAGCGAGGCCAAATGAGTGATTACCTCCAACTCCTATCATAATTCACCATGACCTCAATCTGCCACCGGAGCCTCTCCCTGACTGATCGTAGTTCAGGTGCTCTGCTCTGGTGTTAAGTGTAGTTAGACAGAATTGCCTTTATCCGTCGCCTGTACAGGGCTAACACAAATATGATGTGCAATGCTAACGGTTCAGGACGCCACTAGGGAGACCTAATTATGCCTGTAATCAGTTTACTGATGTGTTGAGTTGCCGATCTGCACCAAATTTTGTACTTGTTGGAATAGGACATAAATTCAACATCTGTGACAATAAAAATTTATGTCAAAGTATAAAAAGTAAGCACAAAATGATTAGCACAATTAGCTTTTTTGCCAGTATAAGCAAGAACCCAACTATATTTTTGTCAGCACAAGAACTAGAATATGGTGTCCTTCACCTGAAATAATTTCTTGAATCCAGCATATGATTCACCGTGTTGACCCTTCTGCTGATCTAGGATCAACCACCGAGACAGAATTGTACAGCATATTTATTAGCACTCTGACAGTATGTGTGGCCCAGATTGCATCGCTAACAATAGTAATACATGCTCGTGTTACTCATGTTTCTCTCCTCGCCCTGGAACGAATGCAGCATGTCAGCAGTACAATCAAACGTCGGATATTGTTTGCTGTTTTTAGCCTTCCACCATCTGGCTGATCAGAGGATGTGCTAAAGGAGGAGTGATATAAAGTTAAGTGATTGTGCAACAACAATATAAAACAAGATCTGTGTGTTGTGCATAAACGCTAGCCATCCAACGAACTAGCTTTCCTCCATGTTGAGATGCTGTGGTGTTTCTGTGATGGCTGGTAAGGTCTGAAACTTAATGAAAGGAATGTTGCGCTAGTCTTTTCCAAGTGAATTTAGGGCTGAATTTTGATTGGATGGTTGTGGTTTGCTATTGGTGGATATAATGTGAGTGACAGGTTTCCCCGCCCTCGTCATCAGAAAAGAGAAGAGACGCTGCAAGAGGCAGGGGAAGTTATTCTGATTCAAGATCAGATGACTAATAAAAATCATGACGTGCACTGTTAAATCATTTATTATAAACACTGCAATAGGCATATTCCATAAAAACAAGAATTGTCCATTTTGATTTCATGGTGATTGTGATGATTATGAAGAATATGGAGGATATAAATGTATTTACGCAGCAAGAAGAAAATATCTTGCTATATCAGTGCAAGTGAAAGTTAGTAAATATGGTTGATAATAGGTATACAGAGATTTGAACATAGCTTAAAGCTTTTTCTATTGATTCTGAAGCTTTAAAACTAAATACTTAATTGTCCAACTAAAATTGCTCAGTTGTAATGTCCAATATATTATTTATTAGCATAATAATTATATACATAATATAGAGATTACATAAAATAATTATAATAAATAATCATCGCTAAAAGCCAGACGGTTTTGTCTCTAAAAATCTGTTAATATGTAGTGTGACCTTTAATTTGGAGGCAGAGAAATAGAGGGAGTGACTTCATTCAGAGATGTGTGGCTTTGCTCACAGTTTCTATGGCACTGAACACCGCTAAAAGCCAAACCACTATCTAAACCTCAGGGTAGGAACAAATTAAACTGAAACATACCTGACTTGCCACCTACACCGCCTCATGGTATAGTCCCCAGGTTTGGCACAGAGATTTGAAGGAAACTCTATCGCCCCCTTGTGTGCTGAAGGTTGCCATCACCACAGAAACGCAAGCACACATTAAAAGGATAGTTCACCCAAAAGAGAAAATTCTGTCATCATTTGCTCACCCTCATGCCAATCCAGACTGTGTATGACTTTCTTTCATAAAAAAATGTCTCTTTTATTTCATATAATGAAAGTCATTGGGGTCCAGTGTGCTTTGGACAAATACATTCTTCTTCAAAATCTCTTCTGTTGCATACTTAACATCAGTATATGTTTACAGTATTCATATGTACTGCGTGTTGAGAGCTCAGAAAAGCTACGCATTTGGGACGAGTGGAAGTGCACAGATAGAGTCTTGGCTTCTTCAGCCCCAGGTGGCCATCTTTCATCCCACAGCCACCCTGTGAATGCTGTGAAGAGAGAGAGAGAGAGAGAGAGAAAAGAGAGAGAGTCGATATCCTTGACATCTGCTCCCTCACCCTGGGAGTCTGGCCACTGTCCTGTCCTGAGCTCTGCTATTCACAGCCACGCACACAAATACACATGTGTCAGGTGTTAACAGTATACCAGCACTGCATCTGACAGCACACCACCAGCACATTTCCCCAACCTCTTCAACTGAAGAGCAATTGCAAAGAAATTAAAGGTTACGCAGGTTAGTTGGATTGGAAATATCACAGCCTGCCCATCTGCAAGGTGCGAGTCCACGCTATTTGAACTGCCTTGGACTCTCTTCATCGCTTGGCCTCCAGAAAGTTATCTTTGGGGAAATGAGGAAACCTAAGTAGTGGGTAAATTTCCTTAGTGTGCAGTGGGCCAACAACGAAAAGCCTCGCTGCGAATCAATTTGTGTAGTCAGGTAAAAAAAAGTGCCCGGAGGAGGGGTGATGCAGGAAGTCTAAAGAGAAGCAAATCTGGTACGAGCACAAAGGAGAAAAAGTACTAGCCTGAATATATCTCCTGATTATCTTATCATTCATGATCATTGAACAACTGTATGTACATGCTAGCTCACTTGAGTCTCTAGCTGCGGTGTGTTTCACTGCAGAGGGGTGGTAATAGTAATATTGAGCGGTCATAAAGGTGGGAGTGAGGCCAAAAGCGTTCTCGCTGCTGGGATGTGTGGTACGTTATGCTACCTACGCACTGCTGAGCCCGGGCTTCTTTGTTGTTGATAAAGAAGGAGTAGGAGTGTAAGTGTAGTTGAGGAATTAGATCCCGTTAGCATGTGCTTATCGCTGATCTAAGCTTTAGAGAGTAGAGGATTCGTTGAAAGGTTTGGGTATTGACTTGTTTGGTTAAATAGTGAGTTGTGGATCTCAGCACATTCAGATACACATCTAGACACAAATGTGGGCGTAGATTAGAGCTGTGAACGTTTCAGCGGAGTGGATGAAATTGTGTTGCATTCCTCGGCCCATGGCCATCTGTGCCCATGTTTGTGTAATGATTAGTTTTAATCATATTCTGCATTCTGTGTTGCTTTGGCAGGCGTGATTATCTGAGATCAATGCAAACAAACTCTGGGAAAATATTTAGACCTTTAAGCTGGTTATTAAAGTATTTTAATTAAAGGGTCACTCTCTCTAGATGTTCACCATCTCCAGATAATAACACAAGGCTTCTCGTCTTTTTTAAATGTGACTTTATAATAAGGTTGTCAATCGATTACATTATATTGATTTACATACATGGAATACTGGTTAATTAATCAAATTAATCACAAATAAACTCATATATCAATATTTGCTAAGAAAAGATCCTAAGTGAAGACATTGTTGTGGCAGACAAATAAATAAGTAAAACATCACTGGCCCAAAGTCCACAACAATCCATTTTGTTTAAAAAATGTTTTATAGAGTCAAGTGCCATTCGTACAAAACACATTCTTTCATCTGCACTATTTTTTTTGATTAATGGTCTTTGTATGTATGAGTTAGACTGATGTCTTTGGTCAGTGTGTTGCGTCTTGCTGTTTTTTTCAGCGTCTCACTCCATGAGCGTTGTATTTTAAGACGCAGTGTCAAGTTTAAATATATTCTCAAGACCTGTGCTTTGAGTTTTCTTCTGTGCTTTGTGTTTTTGTCTTTTTCTTCTGGCTCTGTTAAGCTGTTTTTGATTGCAAGAACATGTCACAGATTTGAACAGCAAAGTTCATTAAAAGACGTTATTTCGTTATTTGAGCTAAATAAATCTGATTGGTGGAAGGATGTTTGCTGTATCTGAAATCACTCACTAATTCGATAATTTCTTATAGTGAATGCTGTATAGTGATCAGGTTCTGTCCAAATGTTATTTGCTGCAGTCTATTTGAAATGTTTAATTAATCTGAATTATTTCAAAAACTTGGTTTGAATGAATGATTCAATGGCTCACTCATAAAGACTTCACTTGTTTCATTACTGGATGAATTCGAATTTTTGAACAAATCTCTTGAATGATTCAAGTAATACATTTTAACAGTCACTTGTCGCCACCTACTGGTATAACGATGTCATTGATACAATCGTTATTTGAAATGCCACGTTACTTTCTCAAGGCAATTTACTCTTTTGATCTATACCGTAGACATCAGTTTTTATCAGAACTATAATCTTTTATCCTAGTACTTCTGTAATATTGTGAATATTTGTAACAAAAATAACGAAACTGTGTGAAAGGGATGTTTGTGAAGCTGTTTCGCACCGATACATGACAACTGCTCTCTCTGGATCAGCGGCAGCACAAACACGGGTCTGAATGTTCCGGTGTGATTTTGTCAAAGGTTTAATAGACATTTAGGAATTAGGTCGCGTGGGTGTTTGAATCGAGATTGCGATCTTTTAACGATTTATCATGCAGCTCTATAGTGGTAGCTTGTTGTAGCAGTACTTTATCTTGTTACACCCTGTTTTTTGTAGCCTGCTTTCTTTACAGACAGGAGGTGATTTGACTGTTTTACTGGTACATCTTAATATTAAAGACCGTTTTGGAGACGGTTAAAACTGGCTTAAGCTGGTTGGCTGGTCTTACCTGGTCTCCCAGTCTGGTCAGGTTGGACCGATGGCTGCTTTTAGTGGGGTTTTGGGCATTTTTCAAATGGTCAGACTGGGAGTCCAGTCACTATAAGACCAGCCAACCAGCTTAGACTGATTTTCAGCAAGGTAATCAGTTAGCACTAAGCTAGCAGACAAGCTTAGTGTTAGCTAAAACAACAAAAAAGGGAAGTGTAATTTTGCCTTCTATAGCCTTTTTCAGATGATTTGGTTTATTTTTAAGACATTAATGTGCATATTTCCATGATAACACTATTCTGTCCTTGATTCGAAGTTAGTAGTGATTTAGAGTACCCATAAAAAGTTATTTCCCTTCTTTTTTAATCATTGATTCCTGATATATAACCTTGTCTAAAATGCATAATTTTGTCTCCTCTTGCTGCAGGACTGTTTCATCGTGCCATAATCCAGAGCGGCTCAGCGTTGTCCAGCTGGGCCGTCAACTACCAGCCGGTTAAGTACACAAGGCTGCTGGCAGAGAAAGTGGGCTGTAATGTGTTGGACACTTTGGACATGGTAGATTGCTTGAGAAAGAAGACAGCTCGCGAACTGGTGGAACAAGACATCCAGCCGGCGAGATACCACGTAGCCTTCGGCCCGGTCATCGACGGTGATGTCATTCCCGATGACCCTGAGATCCTGATGGAGCAGGGCGAGTTTCTCAACTATGACATCATGCTGGGTGTCAACCAGGGTGAGGGTCTGCGCTTTGTGGAGAACGTTGTGGACTCTGAAGACGGTGTCTCGGGCAATGATTTCGACTTTTCTGTCTCAGACTTTGTGGACAGTCTGTATGGTTACCCAGAGGGAAAGGATACTCTACGAGAAACCATTAAGTTCATGTACACAGACTGGGCGGACAGAGACAACCCTGAGACGCGGCGCAAGACTCTGGTGGCGCTGTTTACTGACCATCAGTGGGTGGAGCCCTCAGTGGTGACGGCAGATCTTCACGCCCGGTACGGGTCACCCACCTACTTCTACGCCTTCTACCACCACTGTCAGAGCCTGATGAAGCCTGCCTGGTCCGACGCGGCCCACGGAGACGAGGTGCCCTACGTCTTCGGTATACCCATGATTGGCCCGACCGACCTCTTCCCCTGCAACTTCTCCAAAAATGATGTTATGCTCAGTGCAGTCGTCATGACCTACTGGACAAACTTTGCCAAAACTGGGTAAGTGCGTACCTTGCAACATGCACAGTTTGTGGTAAACTCTAGTACCCATATTATGCTCATATACAAGTTCATACTTTTATTTTTGGGGTGTGCTAGAATACATTTACATGATTTAAAGTTTAAAACATTATTTTTATCTTACTGTACATTTCTGCAGCAGCTCTTTTCACTCTCTGTGTTAGTTCCTGTCTCTTTAAAGGCCCTCCTTTCAGAAGAGCCCAGTCTGCTCTGATTGGTCCACTGGCTCAGTCTGTTGTGATTGGTCAACTGCTTAGAGCGTGTGTTTAAAATGTAAAAGCCCCCACCATAATCATGTTTCAGCTCCCAAGGCTTCATGAGCAGCTGTAAACATATAGTATATGAACAATATTTTATGTATGGCAACTATGGTGTCATTATTGGAAGTCCATACAATGTTGTTTGCTCTTGCGTCCTCTCGACATAGCAAAATGACTTGGCCATCTTGTCATGAGGGTGGGTCAAAGTAGCCAGTAGGCGGGCGTTATGCAAACGTGTTACATGGTGAAATAGCAAAGTCACAGTAATAACGGCAAAACTAACCATTTCAGGCAGGTGTTTTAATACCATGGTAATACCAGAATGCCAATAATCGGCAGATAAATCAGAATGAAAATGTTTGATATGTACAGTGAGGAAAATAAGTATTTGAACGCCCTGCTATTTTGCAAGTTCTCCCACTTGGAAATCATGGAGGGGTCTGAAATTGTTATCGTAGGTGCATGTTCACTGTGAGAGACATAATCTAAAAAAAAATCCAGAAATCACAATATATGATTTTTTAACTATTTATTTGTATGATACAGCTGCAAATAAGTATTTGAACACCTGTCTATCAGCTAGAATTCTGACCCTCAAAGACCTGTTAGTCTGCCTTTAAAATGTCCACCTCCACTCCATTTATTATCCTAAATTAGATGCACCTGTTTGAGGTCGTTAGCTGCATAAAGACACCTGTCCACCCCATACAATCAGTAATAATCCAACTACTAACATGGCCAAGACCAAAGAGCTGTCCAAAGACATTAGAGACAAAATTGTACACCTCCACAAGGCTGGAAAGGGCTATGGGGAAATTGCCAAGCAGCTTGGTGAAAAAAGGTCCACTGTTGGAGCAATCATTAGAAAATGGAAGAAGCTAAACATGACTGTCAATCTCCCTCGGACTGGGGCTCCATGCAAGATCTCACCTCGTGGGGTCTCAATGATCCTAAGAAAGGTGAGAAATCAGCCCAGAACTACACGGGAGGAGCTGGTCAATGACCTGAAAAGAGCTGGGACCACCGTTTCCAAGGTTACTGTTGGTAATACACTAAGACATCATGGTTTGAAATCATGCATGGCACGGAAGGTTCCCCTGCTTAAACTAGCACGTCAAGGCCCGTCTTAAGTTTGCCAATGACCATTTGGATGATTCAGAGGAGTCATGGGAGAAAGTCATGTGGTCAGATGAGACCAAAATAGAACTTTTTGGTCATAATTCCACTAAACGTGTTTGGAGGAAGAAGAATGATGAGTACCATCCCAAGAACACCATCCCTACTGTGAAGCATGGGGGTGGTAGCATCATGCTTTGGGGGTGTTTTTCTGCACATGGGACAGGGCGACTGCACTGTATTAAGGAGAGGATGACCGGGGCCATGTATTGCGAGATTTTGGGGAACAACCTCCTTCCCACAGTTAGAGCATTGAAGATGGGTCGAGGCTGGGTCTTCCAACATGACAATGACCCAAAGCACACAGCCAGGATAACCAAGGAGTGGCTCTGTAAGAAGCATATCAAGGTTCTGGCGTGGCCTAGCCAGTCTCCAGACCTAAACCCAATAGAGAATCTTTGGAGGGAGCTCAAACTCCGTGTTTCTCAGCGACAGCCCAGAAACCTGACTGATCTAGAGAAGATCTGTGTGGAGGAGTGGGCCAAAATCCCTCCTGCAGTGTGTGCAAACCTGCTGAAAAACTACAGGAAACGTTAGACCTCTGTAATTGCAAACAAAGGCTACTGTACCAAATATTAACATTGATTTTCTCAGGTGTTCAAATACTTATTTGCAGCTGTATCATACAAATAAATAGTTAAAAAAATCATACATTGTGATTTCTGGATTTTTTTTTTAGATTATGTCTCTCACAGTGGACATGCACCTACGATGACAATTTCAGACCCCTCCATGATTTCTAAGTGGGAGAACTTGCAAAATAGCAGGGTGTTCAAATACTTATTTTCCTCACTGTATGTACCACTAATGTGCAACTGAAAGAACATACATTGTACAATAGGTACCACTCATTAAGTACAGTGGTGCTTGAAAGTTTGTGAACCCCTTGCAGAATCTGTGAAAATGGGAATAATTTGAACAAAATAAGAGGGATAATACAAAATGCATGTTATTTTTTATTTAGCACTGTCCTTTGTTTTGGTTTTTTTTTTTTTTTTTGTGATGGTTGTTCTTGAATTTAATTTTAATTTCTATTAAAAAAGGTTCAAACATATGCTGATGCTCTTTAATACATTGTGTTTCCTTCTGGAGCATCAGTGAATGTTTGAACCTTTTTAATATTTGTGTTTGAGCCCCTCAATTGTCCTCAGTGTGAAAAGTTGGATCTCAAAATCATACAGTCACTGCTGGAAATAGTTTAAATATGCAAAATATGCTGGAAAACTGAAGAATTTGCGGAACCTGGAGGATTTGGTCAGTTTAACTAATCAGGTCAAACAAAGGACTCAATCACAACAACAACAAAAAAAGTTGTGGATTATCCAGGTAACGACACACAACATTAATAATCAAGGGTACGTAAACCTTTGAACAGGGTCATTTTTATAAATTCAGCTTTTTTTGTCTTATGGACTATACTGTTTCTTTTATGTAAAATATTGTATTCAGGAAAATGCTAAATAAAAAATAATATGCATTTTGTATGATCCCTCTTATTTAGTTAAAATTATTCACATTTTCACAGATTCTGCAAGGGGTTCACAAACTTTCAAGCACCACTGTATGTCTGTTGTTTTTTGCCTTGAGTAAAATCTGTTACTGAGTAGCATTGTTTACAGCGTTCAGTATGAATGGGGCTTGAGACCCCGTGCAGAGAGAATTATCAGTGGAACTTATCGCATTTCTGCCCCTCAGCAACATCGATCAAAACCCCTCTCTTGAGTTGATCACTGCCGCCCCAGGTGAACGCATCCCCAACAACACCTCCTCCCTCGCTCTCCCTCTCCATCCTGCTCAATCCTGCCTGGAGCACAAAGCATTATAGATCTGTATGAGGAGTGCTTGTAATCAGCTCTAACAACACAAATCTAATTTGACAACTGCTGTTACTGAGAAAAATTGATTGGTCATGCTGCTGCTTCTCCACTTTTACCAGTCACAATAAAAATGACACCCCTTGGCGTTTATAAATCTTTCTTTAACTGTTAAGTGCACACTAGGTGTAGCCAAAAAATAACATTCAAAAAGTGGAAATACTAATGGCGGAGTACCACAGGCTATTTTTATTTATCTTTTGCGCTGAATGCTCAAGTCAACATTCTGCGAGCATATCAGAGAACATTTCAGAACAACATCTGTCCAGAAAATGTCAAATTAGCTCAAGGGCATGGGACATTTGTACGCTAAACTCGTTTCTCCCCATAGGGTAATATCTTTCTCAGTTAGACTGCCAGATTTTCTCTGTTTTCTCAGTAAAAATAGAAAGAACTGAAATTGTTTGACTAGTGCAATTTGCTGTTTCTGTGTTGATGTATTTCCTGTTAGTGCTGGGGGGATTTTAATTGATGCTAATTTTAAATCAATATTGTTTCTTAAATCCCAAAATGTATCTTTTAGTCTATGCCGTTTTAAGTTGATGCATGAACAAAACACGTCATCCAAAAATTGCAATAAGCTTTGTTGCATTCGATATGAAATGGTCTCAGCTTTCAAATTCTCAATTTTATCACAAAATTCAAATGTTGTAAATGTGGTTTTGGTGCTCTTTAATTTGTGCTGACAGATGGCTGTAGCACGTGAACTGATCATCTTTTACTCTTTACAACTAGTTAAGGCACCAAATAAACATGAATGAACATCAGAAGGTATGTTGAAACATACAGTACAACTTACTGAAACAAATCATGTCTCGTGTAACCACGTCAATAAAACAGCTTGTAAACAATGTCACATAATGTTACATTTACCTTAAGAAAAGCCAATCTCCAAACTCCAAAGCTTGTTGGTTAGCTAGACAAATAACTCTATATTGGAGCACTATTGGATTCATTCTACAAATTCATTTTTCATTTTCAGTAAAAAAATATAAATAAAGTTGTAGAATGAATGAGTTTGAATGAATCTGTAAAAAAGAAAAACCTTATGCGCAATTTAATTTAGTTATATATATATATATATATATATATTAATGTACCACCTGACAGGGTACTCTAGTTTACAGCTTTTGTTAAAAGATTTTGTTTCCTCTGGCATGCATTATTCCTGATATATCGGTATTGAATCGAATCATGAAATGTGCAAAAACCCAGCATTATATCCTATACTGAAACAGGAAAAAGATTTGTTTCTTTTTAAAATAGCCAAGAGCCAAGAGTTAATGCCATGGCCCGATCAAATCACGCTTGACTTGTGCCATGGATGAAAATAATAAAGAATATTCAAATCAAACTTCTTTTGCAACCACTTGATGGTTGGAAAAGGAAATAGAGCACAACTGAAGACAGACCAACCACCACTAGCTACTTCCTACTGATTTTGGAAAACAGATGGTGTTTTCAATTTAGGGGACAGGAACATTCTCATTCTAGAGAACATTTTATTGGATAAAAAAACCAAAACAAAAACAAAACACAAGCCTGCAAGATGAGTCATCACTATTTTGGTCTGTTTTGTCATAAGATAAAGACTATGATTTGAAAATGTATATGCCTGTTTATGTGCAGTATTAGTGTACATTGTCCATTTTAATCCATTATTATATCGATGACCTCAAAGCTAATTTCCAATGCACATAATTTCCAGATTTCAATTTTACAATGTTTTGAACATATTTTAACATGAAGACAAAACCATGCCCTGTCAAGCCTTAAAAACACACTGCCCGTAAATAATCACTCACAGCAGAACAGCCAGCCCATTTTAAAAGCATCCTCTCAGAAATACTATTATGTAAAGATTATTTATTACATGACAAATAGTGTATCCCCTTGCAGTCATTCATCTAATGGCTCTCGATAGGACTGGCATTATAGAATCAGTTTCAGGCCGTACTGATGTGCTGAGTTTCTGATATTGCAGCCCATAGAGTTGCTCCATTTGTGTGGTGGATTATATAGGATACTGCTTAGCAGAACAAAGGATTAGATGCAAGGATAATAAACCTCTCAATCACATGAAATATACACAAATCATTACTTCCAACTTAACTAGCAAACTCTCTGGTTTAGATCTGAGGAGACAGCCACAAATGTGCAATACAGCATGTGAAGTGTGCTTACAGCTTCTCCATGTGATGACCTAGATAGCGTTCCCTGCCATCTCTCTAAATTGGACACTTGTACCTGTGCCGGATACAAACGTGAATATGGAACCTCGAGTGGACTGGGTGAACATTACATTAAGCTTGTGCTGTTTAATGTCAACTGTTGTATCATTCCCCAAAGCTAAATTCCTCTTTCCGCTTCATGGTGCTTACAAGCAGTGTTTTTCCCCCTGCAGTTGGAATACAACATAAAAACAACCATTAACTGTGAAATCTGGGTAGAAAGGCATGTTTGACTAGCCTGACAAGCCAGACCCACATCAAGATGTTGGGTCTGGGAACACACCATTGGCAGGGCTCAATCCGTGGGCCGGGATAAACGGTTGTCTTTCAAATTCCCTCTGCACGCAATAGGATAGCGCTACAACCAACCAGAGCGTTTTCCCACCAGCAGATTAAACTTTTGCCGTATCCGGTCGGCAAAACTACGAACACATCTTCCTTTTTTAAGAATGACTTCAGTGCCGTTCTTTGTTCTTTTCTCAAAGAAAAGCTTAACTCCAAGTCCTCCAGAGTCGCGGCAAAGCCGACTGGAAAGACCGCTGTTCGCCAGCAGCAGCAGCTCTTCTTTGTTTTCAAGTTGCAGGGAATTCACGCGGAACCGTCACAACTCTGTCGTCATTATGTTAAACCCGCCCACCGACTCTATACACGATGTGATTGGCCTGACTAGAGTTTGGTTTTTCCAGCTCGCAAGCCAACGGAGAGTTGCTAGACGACACTGGCTGCAAATTACATTTGCTGCCGCTAGGGTGCATCTAGATTTCTAGGCTAATGTTTGACAGAAGACTAAGGTAAGTGAAGTGACAAAGTAAAATGTTTCTTTATTTGATGCCATGCCTGAGTATGATGAGCCCCTCATTTACATTTACATTTTACATAAATATGTGTTTGGGTCAATCTGCATGATCAAATCTATTAGCTAATAGAAAAGAATAGAACTTCAATAGAGCCTGAAAATACCTGCATGTCCACAGCCACACTTTTAATATTTGATGACATAATTTCAAATTTCACCAGAAAGAAAATTTATTATCCTGATTTTTATGAATAATATTTGTTCAGGAATTTAACGTGTAGCATTTCAGCATACATGTCTCTTAAAAATAGGTTCCAAAAAGGAATTTTCATAGTGTTTCCATAGAACCTTCAAGTGAAAAGTTCTTAAAAGAACCCTTTTGGATGATTTTAAAAGTCAAAAGCTGAACCTGTTTCCAATATAAAGAACCTTTTGTAGAAAGGAATTGTTCCATGGATGTTAAAGGTTCTTCATAGAAACCAATAGAATGTTTAAGACTGTGAGTCTGGCAGCTCTACATATTTCATATTTCAACAAGTCTTTTTGAAGAAAATATAGACATAGACATTTTATCTGTCTTTGGAACAATTATTAAAAATCATCAGGCTCTGAAATAAATGGAAGAATAACGGTAAAATGCTTCCAAACGTAGTACCATTAAATTGAATTCGAATCTCCAAGGCTTTTGAGACATTTTCTCAGCTGGTTTTTAACAGTAAATTAGCACCCTAATTAATTTCTCAAGTGTTAACCAGTGGCCATCGGTCCTGCAGAAGAACAAAAGCATCCGAGAACCTTCTTCACACTTGATAAGTGAATTGTTTGCGCATACCGCCTTTGTTCAGGCTACAAATGGACCTCAAATGCTGCCGTCTGCATTTCTTTAGAGATTGTAGCGTTAGCATTTGATGGACAGGGACTGTTTCCTTGGCATTCTTCTACGGTGTCATTCAGCCTCCAGTCAAACAGCCCATGCTGTGCCGAGCCACAGACGTCGCTGAGCAGAATACTGTTGTGCTTTTCCTTTTACCCTCCTCTTTTTTCTACATGCTTCCTTGTAACAAGAACACAAGACACTCTCAGAAATGCAAAGGCCTGCTGGGATGAATCCAGATATTTCTGTTTGAAAAGCCCATGTTTTTTCATGATGCTGTCCCTTGCGGAGACATTGGCTATCCACCCCAAGAATAAAACATGGCTAATCAATAATCAATAAGCCATGATTAATAAATAAGATTTAGCTGCGCACATGCCAGCTCGACTGTAATCACTCAATGATTTGACACAGCCTGCATTTCGTGTTTTATCGACGTATTTATATTGACATCTGTCTTATTGAAATTCTGTTGCCTGTACCTCATCTGAATGGCAAGCAGATGCTCATTAACTCTGTCTTGTCGTATCTGCCTCGTGATTGTGAAAACAAAAATAATAATTTCAATGCTGCATGTTAATGAGCAGTTTCCCCTACCGCTACACGCAGACGAAAACAGTCTTTTGAACATCAGTTGACCCTGCACCAAAGGCCAGGCCAATCTCTTTCTGAGGCTTTGAGATAAATTGCTTCCCGCATCCGCTTCTTTTGTCTTTTTTAAGACTACTGCGAGTCCACTCGGGAATTAAAAGGGATTGCGTTCCGTTTGTGTAACAGTCTCACAGAGCTCTCAATTAAGTCTAGCACTTGATTCTGTAGGACAGGGGTTCTCAGCTCGGGCCCTTGAGATCCACTTTCCTCCAAACCTGATTAAACTCGGCTACCTGCAACTTTCTGTTAATCCTGAAGACCCTGATTGGCTTGTTCAGGTGTGTTTGATTAGGGTTGGAGCTAAACTCTGCAGGAAAGTGGACCTTGAGGGCCAGAGTTGAGAACCCCTGCTGAATATATATATATATATATATATATATATATATATATATATATATATATATATATTTTTTTTTTTTTTTTTTTTTTTTTTTTTTTTTTCAAAAGTTTTTCAAGGCTTGCACCTTGGAATCTATTTCAAGGTTTGCGTTCTCGAGCCACTAGGCACTGTTTTGTGCGGATGAGCGGGCCGGAGCGCGTTGAGGGTTTTCTGTTAGAACGGTGTCGTGTTAGCGGCCCCTAAGTTAATAACTACTGATCTTCGCAACGGAAGTGAATCAATCAGTAAAAACTAACTTTAGCTGGACAATAACTTTATTCTAGAGCTGCTGTAAAGCCTAAACAATCTCTGTTACTGTAATTTCCTATTATCACTGTAAAGCTGCTTTGAAACAATCTACATTGTTAAAAGCGCTATATAAATGAAGGTGACCTGACTTGACTTGACTATATCTCTGAGATATGCAGATTTACTTTAGAAAAGGTAAGGAAGCTGCGCAGGATCTTGAGGGGCCCATGATGAAGAGGGCGTGCTGAATGTCGAATGTAATGAGCACCATCAGAGGAGAGCGAGAGATCAGGGCCGGACAGCAGTCAGGACACATGTTGACCATCACTCACCTGATCAATAGCAGTCATAATGAAGAGTGTACAGGGGTCTGTGTCCTCCAGATACCCATATTACTTCAAAAGCATCACCTTCTTTTTGGCTTACTGGCCGAAAATCTCGCTAACAGTGATGTAGAGGTGCTAATACATTTTTTAAAAAGTGTTGATTGCTAGTGGTGTGGGATATTGACAAAAAAAATGATATGTCGATATTTTCTCAATTGTCAATATTGTCGATATTTTCTCAATGATTTTGTCAATAACGATGATTAGACGATATTTTGCCAAATGTGTGTTATTGTATTGGTACAGGTTTAGGATTGCCGTGGACAGCTGACTCCTAAAGTTTTTGATATTCTTCATATTTTGTGTGGTGGTCAGTTTGCAGCAGTGACAGAATTAAAATTTTGATGACGAAGATTATTAAAACAATGATTTAAAATTGACCTTAAAATAAAACTTTAATTTGACATTTTCCCAACGCATACTTTTTAAAACCGTACTTAAGTTGTACATTCAGTACAATTAAGTGCACTTCTTTTTCACAAGGGATTATAATTGAGACATTGAATCATTCACTCAACCGATTTATTCAAAAATTCTGATTCATTAAGAAACGAAAACTCATAACTGTGTATTGCTTAGAGACACGGTTGAACCTGCTTTGACTTTGTTTGGAACTGTTTTCATTGGCAGAGCAAAGATAGGCAGGTAATAATTTAATTAACTGGAAATGTTAGGTCTAAAATTGTATTCCTATCTATTCAGGTCCCTAAACATAAGTATGAGTAATTGTAGCCATATCAAATAGCACTAATTATCTTTTTTTCTTGTTCTGTGAGGAATTGAGAAAGTAATGTGGAGTTAAACAACACTTTGTATCTGAAAAATACTTTAAACAACAGCAGTTTAAATTTTTAGCCTTAACAGCAAGGCTCTTTGAAATATCTCTCTCTCTCTCTCTCTCTCTCTCTCTCTCTCTCTCTCTCTCTCTCTCTCTCTCTCTCGCTCTCATGCTGTTTTATGTTGTATATTCTATCTACTGACCTTGAGAACAGCAATGAAAGATAAGAAAATCTCTAAATGTAACACTGCATCTTTCAAAAGCAAAGCCAGTTGTGTGTGGACCTTGAAATGTACCGTAGGATGAAAAACCACACAAATCAGTGCACACTACCTCCTGTACTTATAAATAACTCCAAGATAGAAAACTTTAAAATTAAAAGTACATACACTACCTTAAGTTGGAATCAATGGTATTCGGTTGAAGATGGTGTTTTCATTGAAATAAGTGACCCCGAGCAAAGTACTCTAAGACATTGAAGTGGAAATAGAGGCTTTTATGATGCGCCATCGGATTTGGCGTCTCTGTCCACAATCATCCAAGCGCTGCCAATTAGACTGATGAATAACCAATGCAGCCCCATCGAATTAACTCGGACTCGTTCTCACCTTGCCATATTCATTAGATTTATTCTGCTGTGAAAAGACCTTTCTATAAAAAAGACCTTTCTCTATTCATATTTTTTTTTTCTGCATTTTTCCATTTATTTTGCATGCATTTTTCCAAGAGCAACACCATTTCTTTCTTTCTATATGTACAGGTATGTATTCATGTATGTAAAGGTGAGTTTTTTCAATTGTTTTTAGCATATTGTTATGTGGTGGCTTACTGGCTCAAGACAATAGATCCTGCTCTGTCTCTAGTCTCTATACATTCTTATGGAAGCTTGTATCCGCCACAGAATAAAACATTTTAAAAGATAATTGTGACTTTTTAATCTCACAATTGTGAGTTTACATTTCAAAATTCTGACTTTATTTCTCAGAGTTGCGAGATATAAAGTCAGAATTGCGTGACATAAAGTCAGAATTGCGTGAAAGTCAGAATTGGTTGACTTACAGTCAGAATTGCGTGATTTAAAGTCTGAATTGCGTGATTTAAAGTCAGAATTGCGTGATTTAAAGTCACAATTCCGTGATATAAAGTCACAATTGCGAGGTTTTTTTTTTTTTTCACGCTATTGTGAGTTTATATCTCACAATTCTGACTTTAAAACTCACAACTGTGACTTTATATCACACAATTGCTAATTTATATCTCACAATTCTGACATCTTTTCTCAGAATTGTGAGATATAAACTCGCAATTGCAAGTTATAAAGTCCAAATCTAAGGAAAAAAGTCAGAATTGCAAGTTTATTTCTCACAATTGCGAGTTTATATCTTGTGATTCTGACTTTATAACTTGCAACTGCGAGTTTATATCTCACAATTCTGAGAAAAGATGTCAGAATTGTGAGATATAAATTAGCAATTCTGAGATATAAAGTTGTGAGATAAAAAGTCGCAATTACTTTTTGTATTTTTTTATTCTGTGGTGGAAACAAGCTTCTATACATTCTGGCCTCTAGATATACTGCATTTTTTTTTGTCAAATGTATTATTTGTCAAGTAAAAATGTTAAGACTGATCACTGATCCCTAGCTCACCTCTCCTCAAAAAAAACAAAACAAAAAAAAACCATGATTTAAGGTTACATTCATTTGCATATATAAAGGGGAAATGGTACAACGCAAGCACTAAAGTTTAATCCTGCAGGGTTTAGAACTATGAACAATGAGCCTTAGCAAGCACTACTAATTAAAATACTAATTAAATGACCATTAACAGTAGAATTTTGTCCAGACTTAATTTGCAACTATTGCACTGCTAAGGATGGATTGTTTGATGGAAATATCTTCAGACAGACCTCTGCCTTCGGTGTTAATGTGGTGTTTAGGAAGTCCAGCCTAGTTTCGGAAGCTCAATGTTCGTTGAGTCGTTTCCTCTCAGGGCCTGAGATCTGAATGAGTGGCGCTGATAGAGGCTGAAGGACTGCTTCACTGGGCAAGCCCAAGTGGCCTGAACCGCAGAAACATTCAAGCGGTTTAGGAACCCATTTGAGTGGGCGACCTTACAGAACGCTGTCAGCTAATTCACTGCCTCCATCTGCACACACTCTACACAGACTGTGGGTTAGTGGGATGATCGGGGCACAGGGGAATAAAAACACTCATTATACATTATTGATATTAATATGGTTACCGTAACAAAGACACTGAACTGGACTTGGGGTTTTATATTCCTTAAGCAGAAGTTTATTAAAAACATACAAAGTTACATTCCGATATCCGAAAGAGTAGTCATACAACGGGCCATGCTCAGAATTCAGGGTTATTATTATTTAACTAAAACTAAAACCATAGAAAATCGTGACTTAATTCATTGAAATCATTTTTAACTGAAATAAAATCAAATAAAAATTTTATCATATCACATCATAATTTTTACTTGGCTGAACTTAAAAACTATATTGATATATTTTTGAAAAAAAGTCAAAATATTTGAAAAAAAATATTTTCTCTTTGAAAAAAATTGCCAGCCACAGCCAGCATTTTTATAATTTTAACAAACGTTTCATGGCCCCCAGAATATTTCATTGTATGAATATCTGAACATGCAATAATCAAAAGAAAGAACAAGGTCTCTGCTTTCAAACAAAACAATCCGGGGTTTTTTCTAGCTTCATGCATTATTTATTTATCAACACTTGAATGTGGGTAAGTTTCATAAAAAAGGGACATTTTGAGCAAAAAGCTGAGAAAAACATTTTTGTTAAAGACCACATCTGGATCGGATTCAGAACGATGATCAAAACACAGATGGAGTAGATGGAGTCCATCAACACCCTCAAAACTTCACAGTCCTATACGTCGACATTTCATTCAGTAACATTAGGCAGTTTTGATTTACAGGTATATGCTGTTTAATGTTGATGATCGCGTTATTTTACATATGCATATGCTTACATATGATATCACTTGTTTCTGCTTCTTCTTCACCTGTGTTTTGATCAGGAGATTCTGTAATCTTTCTGAAGATGTGTAATAGCGCCACCTACCGTATTACAGTGAAAATTCTAGCCTAGAAATATAGACGCACCCTAGCGGCAGCAAAATGTATTTTGCAGCCAGGGCAGTCTAGCAACTCTCCATTGACTTTCGAGCTGCAAAAACCTAAATTGGGTCAGGCCAATCACGTCGTGTATAGAGTCGGTGGGCGGGTTTAACATAATGACGACAGAGTTGCGACGGTTACCTGCCACTTGAAAACAAAGAATGACAGATGCTGCTGCTGGCGAACATCTTTCGAATCGGCTTTGGCCGCGACTCTGGAGGACTTGGAGTTAAGTTTTTCTTTGAGAAAAGAGCAAAGAACGGCACTTAAGTCATTCTTAAAAAAAGGAAGATGTGTTCGTAGTTTTGCCGGCCAGATATGGCAAAAGTTGAATCTATCAACTAGCTCCGCTGGTGGGAAAACGCTCTGGTTGGTTGAAGCGCTGTCCTATTGCGTGCAGAGGGAATTTGAAAGACAGCCGTTTATCCCGCCCCTCGGATTGAGCCGTGTCTATGGTGAGTTGCCAGACCCAACATCTTGATGTAGGTCTGGTTTGCCAGGCTAGGAAAATTCTGTCAATGGTGGGGAAATAGTTAATAAAAACTATAATAGTATCTCACTTAAACTAAAATAACACTGCGAACAAATCCAAACTGACAAGCAAAACATGCAAGAGGTCGGTAACATAACCAAGACATGTACTAAATATAAACAGCCATAACTGCAGGATAAATGAGACTTCACAAACACTGAATGACTCACACTGCCTTATACCAGAGTCTCTTTGTTATATGCTTCTCTTTGTTAACCTTCAAGGTTGACAAAGAGAAGCATAACACTGCAGTGCATTGGCAAGGAGACCAGAGGCCTTTTTAATGGATGTCAATGGAGAAGAGGCTTCAGTACACTGAATTAACTGCTTTTGTAAGGAAACAGCTAATCGCTATCTGCAATAGGCTTTACACTAATTGTTCATTTTGGATTTATCTACTCTTGGAGTTTTCAACTAAAAATGCGATTTTATAAGAATGTAGGATTCAGTGTATGGCACTTCTCATTCCTTTCTCTATTTTTCACAAGCATGATTGACTGTCGTACAACCTTGACAGCGATTCAATGATGTAAAGGCTATAATGTGATTGGTTATCAGGAAAAACATCCCGCTTTCTCTCTTATCATCTGCAAGCTCGCGTTCGCATATGCCTCCATCCAACAACGGGTGGATAAGATCGAGCTCCCACCATTTATTATTTTTAAATCATCCGTTTCACTCAGATGTACGTAAGAAAAGATCAGTCGCTATACTTCCATTACTTCACAACTTTAAGTGAAATATTTACTCTGGCAAATGAAATAAATCAAATATGCTCAAAGGTAACTGCCCAGTTTAAAGTATGAATGTTTGTTTCCACCCCTATGAAATACCAGGATTTGAAATTCCTCCCTTTGTGATTTCCTCCTCATGCCACTTAACATGCGTATGTAAATCAAGGAGGTGTGCTTTTAACAACTCATGTCTGTCCATCAATCATGAGAGTGATACTGCTGTCGAGTAAGTCCATCTGACATTTTTCTGTTACCTTACTGTAGACAAAAGCTGTTTTTTTCCCCAGTCGGGCCAAACCGTTCTCGTTGCTTAACCGTTCTATTCTGTGCCGATCCAGCCCAGCCGGTACGGATATGGTTTCATTCTTCACTGTAGCTCTTTGGAACGTCATACGTCCGTCGTTTACAGACGTATGAGATGTTAATAGCAACCACGTTATGGAGGATGATCAGATCACAAATATTTGAACTTTTTTGATGCAAACTTCATTTGCTAACCTCCAGAAATATAATGGCTATGTTCAGACTGCCAGCAGAATTCAGATTTTTTTGCATATCCAGATTTTATCCAGATGGGTTTTTGAAAGTCTGTATAGCAAAAAAAAAAAAAACAAAAAAAAAAAAAACATGAAATCTGATTCAAACCACATTTAGAGGTGGTTTGAAATGTGATTCCAATCATATTTTTACCGATGTGTCTCAGTCTGGATGTTCTGGCTGCTCAAATCAGATTTCAAATAGTCTTTTGCATCACTCTAAATGCGACACACAATGATAACGTCAAAATAGGGGACGGAAACAACCGGAATCTTATTTGATCACTTGTAATTAATAGTGCTGACAGTCTGCCTGAAAATATCTGATTTGAGAAAAAATCTAATTTCCCTGCTGTCTGAACAGCCAATGAGACATAAAAGATCTGCAAATGCTATTTCATGACTCCTTTAAGTGTGAGCAATAGCAGTAGTGCCGTCTGCTAACTCTTAAGGCCAACATCACTAATTATTCAATCTTCACCAACATCAACACACTATATCTCGAGCTAAACCCTTCCATGTGAAACTCTCACACTAAATATGTCATTGCTGCAGATCAATAGACTCGGCGAACACATACAAAACATCACAACTGACCTCAAATCACCAGTCAGTGGCATTGCAAACCCAGCCTCTGCACAAATGTGCTGCGTCATGCAAACTGGTTGATTGACAATTATGAGAATGCATGGTGATATTGAGATGCGAGCATTTCCTATTAACCGCGAATGCCCCAGGTACAGCGACTGCAACTCGCATGCCACGCAGCAGGAATTCATATATGCGGCGCGGCTGCAGACTCATTGATGTCCTGTTCTCTGCCATGTTGCGCCGTGGCAGATCAATATGACCTTACCTCTGCTGCCTGCTTCTTTGAAACTTAATTACTGATATTCAGCTACAAAGTCATCATGCTCCGGCTGCCAATATTCATTGGGGATCATTACCAGCTTAATAAAACCAGTTATTTATCGGCTGCTGAGCTGACATTCAACCTATCTCCATTTACCTCAGACCAGGGAGAGGGGGAGCTCAAAAAACATGAAAGTGTGTGATTTCTCTTAAAGCTCGGTTTTTCTGCCCTCTCAGATGCATATTCTCTTTTGCACAGGTGTCACTGCATAGACCAGTGGCTTTCCAATCTGTTAAACATGACACGTATCATTTTTTTAATTTATATATAATTTAGTGAGGGGCAACGATTAATTCACATCCAAAATAAAAGTTTGTGTTTACATGATATATGTGTGTTTACTCTGTATTATTATTTAGCATATATAAATAAATACACACATATGCATGAATATATTTAAGAAATATTTATATTTATAAAATTATATTTATTTATATATGTATATACTGTATATATATTTCAATATAATTGATATTATATATACATTTTTATATTTTATATGTAAATAACACACTTTTCTTAAATATATACTGTACATGCATGTGTGTGTATTTATGAACAAAATGATTATACACAGCACACACACATATATTATGTAAACACAAACTTTTATTTTGGATGCTATTAATCGTTGCCCTGACTTATTTATTATCTATGACTTATTCTTATATATAATTTTAATAGGGGTTTAACAGTATACACAAAAGTCATGGTTTGGTACATACCGCGGTTTTGGGGTCAAGGTTCGAAATGGTACGATTTACATGTGCAGATTTACATGTCTGAATTGGAGTGTGGATCGCCTGTGACACACTGTATTCGTTTTCAGGACGAATACGTAACATTACACCCCTAAATTTGAATATAGCTTTGTGCATCTAAGACTCTTCTGCAATGCAAGAGTTGTAGCTGCTCTGGCGTGCCGCACAAGAGAGGAATACTGCAGTACAGACAACTAAAGGCCCGAAATTGTCCTGTTTATCCTTAGTCTGGAGAGGCATTAAGATGCTCGATTTCATGAGGGCAAGCACAATGTTTCAAACATGATTTTGATAATGTAACCAGACCACTTTGTCAGAGTAGTTCTAGACACACGGAGGAAGTTTTACGATCAAATTTTAAAATATATTTAATATTAATGTGTTTGAATTGAACTGCAACATTTGAATAATAACACACAGAGTTACAATGGCATCCTTTCTGAATGTTTTTATAGGTTGTATGTGTATTTTCTGATAGGACTCTTGCTCAGATAATGCAAAAGTAGTACTTGGCTTAAAAGTTTTCAGAACCACTGGCAGACAATATTAGTGCAATATTAAACAACATCTTTCTTGAGTTGTCGTCACTTGTCATGCACTGTGAATTACAGAACATTAGTGACAGGGACCATTCCTGCAACATGGAATTGAATGACTTGCTCAAGAGCACACCAGTGATACCTGTTACCGTTTATTTCATGGTTTTCTCTTTATTAGATCAAGTCTGCACTATTGTTACAGCCTCATCTTGCGGTATTTTATCACAGATGAAGGGTCAAGGTTTGGCTGGTTAGCATGACCCTCTTAGCCCCTGGTTGTTAAACTAAGCCATGTGGCAGCATAAAACATATGTCTGTGTTGATGTTCATACAAAAGTGAATTTCTGATGAAATCATTTGTTTTTCAACCAAATATTGCAAGTATTTCATTAGGATATATCATAGTGTATGTTTTACCACTTTGAATAGCTCTTAAAAACACAGCATAGTCACTACTGGAGCTACAAGATAAGTAGATGTGTGATTATTTACATGGCATATGTTAAAACAGACGATAAATCACTAGTGCCACAGAGGCTGGATGCCACCTTGCTTTGCCTTATTGAGCTTGCAATGTCAGTTGGAGAAACAGTGACCCCCGGAGGCTAAAGGGTAGTACAACGCGCACACAGGGCCTTTGCCAGCATCCCTCCTTTAACATTTAGATTAATATGGTTCACTTTCTATCAGCACACTCGCTGTTAATGCAATCTGCACTGCTTTCCCAAAGCAATTAACGAAATGGATGCACTGCTGTTGTTTTATCAAAAACAAGTTGCATCCTGAAGCACATCTCAGCTGTTGATTTATTCATTTGTTTCACTTTAAAAGCCTCAGGCACATCTCTTTTTTTATACAGAATGAGCCGAGGATGCGTGAAGCCCAGCAGGCAGAGGTGCTTAGAGATATGAGCTGTAACGTAATGTCGCATGAGGGAGAAATAGAAAATGATGATTTGGAAGAAGTACCTGGTATCTTTATACAACAAGAAGGTGCAACAAGACCGATAGGAGTGCAGTTATGATGAGGAATGACTATGGATGTAAATTGTTTTGTTGATTGGCGTAAACTCCAGGGGTTGATCTGAGAATGGGCGCAACCTCTTTGTGTCTTTATGCGTGCTTAGACTGCCCAAGAATAATGGTAGTGTTTCGCTGAAAAGAGAGAATATAAAAAGGCAGGGTGGACAAGAATGAAGCATGCTGATTTTCCTTAACGTTAAAGATTGGAAACTATGATAATGATGATATTAAGAAGCAGATGCCTTTATCCAACACAACTTTTTCTAAGAGAGTCAGTCTTCTTAAAGCAGGGGTGTCTAATCCTGCTCCTGGAGGGGTCAATATCCTGCCGATTTTAGCGATTTTACCCAAGACACTCGCCTGAAAATTTCTAGTAATCCTGAACACCTTGATTAGCTGCTTCAGGTGTGTTTAATAAAAACTGAAGCAAACCCTGGAGGATAGCGGCCCTCCGGGAACAGGATTGGACACCCCTGCCTTAGAGTTAAAGTATCCACTTTTGGACATATATTCACACACTTCTCTAAGGACTGAGTGGTAGTTAAGCAACGAGTTATGTTTAAAGTAAAAGCATGTAATGGCGAAGGGTTGTCAAGGTCTAGTGAGGACAAAAAGCACCATTAATGTGGTCCATACAACTAGGACTCTATGGCTAGTCTCTGAAGCTTTTCTGCTTAAAATGAGAAATAATATTTGAGAGCTTCAGAATATTTCATACATTGATGGTACCTTAGTCACTGCATGCGTTCCATCATTTTGCATTCCATGAAAAAAAAAAATAATAATATGGGTTTGGAACTATTTCTTAAATTCTAGCAGCCATGCATTAAATTAAAAACCGTCTCAGTGTCATTTATTAATTTATCTTTTATTTGTTTTGCAGAGATCCCAACAAACCAGTGCCTCAGGATACCAAGTTTATCCATACTAAGGCCAATCGTTTTGAAGAGGTGGCTTGGTCCAAATACAATCCCCAAGACCAGCTGTACCTGCACATTGGCCTAAAGCCACGAGTCCGTGATCACTACCGTGCCACCAAAGTGGCGTTCTGGAAGCACCTGGTCCCTCATCTGTACAACCTCCATGACATGTTCCACTACACCTCCACCACCACCAAAGTGCCACCACCCGAGACGACTCAGAATTCCCTGTCCACCAAACGTCCCAATGGCAAAGCCTGGCCGTTCAACACCAAGCGGCCACCAATGTCTCCAGCGTACAACAGCGAGAGTGGGAAGGAACAATGGAACGGGGAAGAGGAACCAGGCCCTCTGGTGGTGGAGAACCCACGGGATTATTCCACCGAGCTGAGCGTAACCATCGCAGTAGGAGCTTCACTGCTGTTCCTCAATGTTCTGGCGTTTGCTGCTCTGTACTACCGCAAGGATAAGCGGCGGCAGGAACAGCACCCGCAACCCAGCTCACCACGAGCCACCACCGCCAATGACGTGAACCGCCACGGCCCTGAAGAGGAGATCATGTCTTTGCAGGTGAACCAGACGCACCACGAGTGCGACGCAGGGCCTCCCGGTGACCCGCTGCGGCTCGCTTCACTTCCCGACTACACGCTGACTCTGCGGCGCTCGCCTGACGATATCCCGCTCATGACGCCAAATACCATAACCATGATCCCCAACTCGCTAGTGGGCATGCCGAACCTACATCCGTACAACACCTTCACAGCCGGCTTCAACTCCACCGGCCTGCCACATTCCCACTCCACCACGCGTGTATAGCTTTATGGAGATCCAGCAAAGGGAGGGATGGGGGGAAAAGTCATTGGTTTTAGTGAAAGCGTCACAGAGAGAGAAGGGGATTCAGGATGATGACAGAAACAAAATGATTTGAATAGACTTTTGCAAAAAGCAGTGACAAGTTCTTTCCAGATGTCAAGTTGTGCAAACCTGCCAAAACAGAACTGTTCTCTTTCCTTCGAAAAGGGACGAGCGTTTCGAGCAGTATTTTTTCTAATCATCGTTTTAAAAGAAAAAAAAAAAAAACGCCTTTCTAAGCAGAAACAGGCAAATGGAGTGATCGCTTTTTTTCTTGAATAAATAACAAAAAAAAAACAAAAACAAAAAAAACAAAGGAAAGTGCATTTTATTTCCCATCACAGTCTTTTGTGGGAAACACGTTTCGAAACAGTGGCCTCTAAGGTGACATCTGCATAATATTGTTTGCTTTGCTTTTCGATTTCTTTTCAATGCCTTATAAAGAGCTGTTTTTTTCTCTTAATTTGATGATCTTTCCCTGAGATGAGTTTGTGTGGAACATAGTGATCTGACTTGAGTGGTTGGATTTTAGGAAGCCTGAGACAGATGACTAATATGGAAACCGGTGGATTGAAACGGTAACTGCAACTCATTTTCCAGTTGCATAACCTCACATGTGGTTTTTACTTTTTTCTTCTTGGTTACACTGAAAATCTTTTGTTTGGAACTTTTCCACACGACAAAACTGGAGATAAAGACTTCTAAAGTTACTGTAATTGTTTTTGTTTAAAGAAGTGCATCTTTTACAACAAAATTATCTATCAGCTCCTGCGTCAAATTCCCATGAAATGCACACTTACACACAACGCTCAGAGCACTGTTTGACTGGTGTGAGTGATTATGGGTACGATCGGGAATATTTGAGTCTGTGTGTGTGTGTGTGTGTGTGTGTGTGTGTGTGTGTGTGTGTGTGAGTGTGTGCGCGCGTGTTTGATTGCCTTTTGCCATGTTTTTTTGTTAAATATTTGTGTGATGAGGGTGGGGGGGGGGCTTATTTACCACTGCGTTGATTTTGTTCACCACAAGTAGTCTTTCAACTGCGTCTATTGTCGTCTGTCTTTGCGAAATAGAACTTTTTGTTATTTTAAAAAAAGTTACATATGTCTAATTTTGCTTAAGAATTACAAAATAAATCTATTATTTTACATGCAAGAGAAAACAATAGCATAAGATTGAACTGAACTAACTGACATGATTCCATTGACTTTGTAAGCGTTCCTCTTGACTGGAGACAGTGGCCTCTTTACACTGAATAACCACGGTGTAGAACTGTCTTTCTTTAAATATATATATAAATATGGGCATACATACATATATGTATAGGGCTTTTATGAAGATTTTGCTCCCATTGACCTGAAAGTGTAAATTACCATTATTATCAATTATTAGGCTGAAAGCACCCATATTCAGAGGGCAGAGCATTTAGTGTCTGTGCTAGTTTTATTCTCGACACCATAATCTGAGGCCACAACAAGTGTCTTTTTAATAGCTCTATATGTATATTTATGTATAAATATATTTAATATTTATTTATGTATACCAGATGTATACATGCTGATTGTGCCATGTGCCAAATTAAACCATAAAACTGGAGAAGAAATGTTTCCAAAACACTATTTATTTTTATTTTTGTCCTACTCCATCACAGTTAAATGAATATTTCCAACCTGATTTATGTTGCTCGGAATTATGTGTGGAAGTCAGGGTGAAATCCTAAATCAGAGTCACCATTATGCTGTATGACAGCACAGAAAAAGGCCTAAAGACCCCATGAAAACTTCATTTTGCCAAAATGATGCATGATGTCCCATGAACATTGTGTCACCCTGGGAGATTTAATGCTAAACAGTCACTTTTAAGCAAAAACCTGCATAAATGAGTTTGCAACGTTTGCAGAGATTGGTGAGTAAAAGATGGAAAATTATGTGTATAATTACACACCTGCGAAACAAAAGCTATTACTGCAAAGCATCATTCCAGGCAATGGAGCACCTTTATGGTTGGAAACCAGCGTTATCATCAGGTATGAATAAACCCACATCCCACATCGAATGCAGCTGCAAAAGACAAAAAGAATGAGGATTTCTGAAAGAGAGTTTGTTCAGACCACAATCGTTGAGCCTCCAGCATCAGTCCCTGCTGAAAATCCAGCTTAAACCAGCATGAATTACATTTTGGTCCAGGCTGGTCTAGCTGGGGATCAGCAATGCTGGATTTTTCAGCAGGGCTGGCCTGTGATTTCAGCCAGACTCTTGTCCCGTTTGACCTTCATCAACCCCCTGCCACTCTTCCTCACAATAACTCAAACCCTCTCCAGGACATGCACATTTATCTACAGTTCTGTCCTCACTTTCAAATCACCTTCACCTACAGTAGCAGGTTCTCCACAGGTATCCGAGGTTAAACCAGTCCAGTTGGGTGCATTAGGCCCCGAAACATAAGCAAGCACATAAATGTAAACTTTAAAAGGACAACAAACTCTTCTTCATAATGCATTTAGCTGTGATGAAGATTAAATACCACGCCTCTGTGATTAAAAAGCTCTTGAAAGTAGGCTTGAATTAGAACTTCCAGAACCTGAGTCATCTGCAGATGCGAGTATTTATTACTCATGTGGGTGTTTAAGGATGTTTTGATGGCAGCTGATTCATCACTCATATTCAGTGTTTGATCCCTGATTGACTGAAGAAATAACACAACATTCATCATGGAGGTCTCACAGGAGCCGCTGGGTTTCCTCGGATGAGCGTGATGCAGACGAGGGTTATATTACAGACATGGATGGATATGAGCAGATAGAAACTCAGAGACCCGAAACTCAGAGACCCAAGGGGCCACATGACAGACACCTGCTTCAATATCTACTGACTAAAGTACTCGGGTGTCACGCTAAACCTGAAGAATAGGCATAAGTATGACATTAAACAAGTTTTTAGGCTGTGCAGTGAAGCAATTGGATTGTAGTTTTGTTCGCTTGAGCGTGTA
The DNA here is from genome assembly GCF_949319135.1 of Squalius cephalus. NCBI lineage: Eukaryota > Metazoa > Chordata > Actinopteri > Cypriniformes > Leuciscidae > Squalius > Squalius cephalus. The sequence continues at coordinate 5,544,983 of NC_137135.1, read as the reverse complement.
CCTGCCGTTGAGGAAATTACTTTAGCTCCTAGGCTGGAAGCCGCGGTGCATAACATCTTCTCCTCTGTGTCTTAAGTGCTGCTCTCATAAATCAAATGACTTTTCGCGCTTCCCTCTGCTGCTTTGCTCCTCTGGCCTCCTCTTTTACTGTTTCTGGTCTTATGATGCTCTGAAAGGGTGTAATGTGCTGTAGAAACTAATAGGACATTTCCATTAATTAGATGGACCATTTTATGACTCTTGTAGTAAGGTCTACATGTTTTACTGTGTTCAGCAATGGCGGTCCTCCCTATACACACAGTACGCAAGTTGCGTAGGGCCCCCAAACCACCAGGGGGCCCCTTACTCTCAAAAATGATTGTGCTTTAGTTTCATTTTTGATTTTGGCTTCCAACTTTAATTAAAACATGATGCTGCTTTCCATTCCTTTCCTTTAAAGCGGTGCGCTGTCACCCATAGCATCCAAATCAGTCGAATAATGTAATGTCACGTGTAAAAGCATATTAAACGAGGCTTTCTGTCCGCGTGATCCGAGATGGAGAGAAACACGGACAAGTACAGGCTACTCTGGGTTTCGGGTGTGCGCTTAAACTGACAAATACACGCCAAATATGTCAAAATATCCATCTTAGGGACTTTTTAACTTAAACGCATTCAGTTATGTCTTCAGTGAAAATAACAGCTGGGAAAGTAATCGAATGTTTGTCAGTGTATTAGGTCTGTGCATTCGGTCTTAAAGTGACAGCAGCCTAATAAACCAGCTGCTCTCTCTGTCATTAATGTTAATCAAGCAACAAAAGAAAACGAGAGAATCGTATTTTTACAGTTGATTATTCAATTTCTGTATAGTAGGCTATTATTAGTACATGGCGAAATTGTTTATTTCATGCATATATTTTTTTATGTTGTATTTGTCTTATTGTTTTTTTATTGTATTATTGAACATTTTTTAGACACTGTTGTTGGTTGATAGTGAAAAGCTCTGAAAGAACAGATTAAGAGGTTTGGGGGTCATTTTGGGGGTTTTATGAACCCTCTGACAGGGGCCCCTGGACAACGTTTTGCTTAGGACCCCCAGAAGTCTAGAAGCGGCATTGGAGTTCAGAATGCTAGTTTTGAATGCACACAAATATCTCCTCATGTCCGACTCCGTGGTCAATAATATAGCAGAAACATTTTAGGTTTTTAGGTCCTTTGTCTGGACCTGTTAATATAGAGATACAAAAGGGTGTTTTATTCAATTTATCCCTCTTGTCAGGGTGACAAACAATAGCAATAATTTTCCATACTAGTGTATCCAAATAATATGGAGGCTTCTTTGCACCACTGAATAAAAAATACAAAATGTTATTGCAACTTTTTATCTCACAATTCAAACTAGAATTGCAAGTTTATATCTAGCAATCCCAGATTTATTTATTTTTTTCACAATTGCAAGTTTATATCTCCCTCAAGTCTCTCTGATTTTCTGGTCTCTAGATATGACTTGGGTCCCTCCTTCAATTTAAAGATAATATAAGGGGATTTCACTCATCAGTTGTATTGTCAACCAAGTGGAAATGAAATCTTAGAATGCTAATATTACGTCTCTCATCAGCAATCCATGTCATTTCAGGTATCATTTGTTTCCATTGGACGAACCTGTGCAGGCATGTTTAATTTAGGTATAGGGGTCTGTTCAGATCACTGACTTCGAGTATGTGCGATAATAATAGTGATAGTCATCTTGGAAAGCACCACTTTTAAACGATTTGCTTGCTTTTAAAAGCTTGTGTAGTTTTCTCTTGTTGATTGGAAATTTTACTGTGAGCTGCAGCTAGAGAGGTCAGAGATTTATTATTTTCTTGTAGTTGAAAAAGGTTTAAATTAACTATGATTAATTGAGTGAACAATAGTTCATTTTTAGAAATAATCCAAAGTTGGACTGGGGAGTATAGATGGTTTGCACTCGCTTTTGGACTTGAGGGCCTTAACTGGAAGGATTGGAGCATTTGAGCATATGCATTACTCTCTTTCTTTCCCTCCCTCCCTCCCTCTCACTCATTAAATAGTTTTAAAGATTATTAGCTGCAGTATTGCTTTGAGGGCTACAGGATCCATTGAACAGATGTGCAGGAGATTCACAGTAAATGCGCCCACAAGGTAATACACATTAAATAGAGCTAATAGCACATGCTCTAAGGTGTTAAGAAGCGATCTCAACCATGACAAGCTAACGGCGCATTTTAATCTTATTAACCTTATGTACTGTGCCAACCCAACTGCGACGACTGCACACAAACAATAAAATGATCTTGCAGGTAATTGCATGCAAAGGAAGGGAAATAACTGCATCTTTGAATGTTACATATTAATTGAAGACACTGAAGCGGTCATATAGAACTAATATGTGTTGAGTGATGTGTGGATGTAATAATTGTGAATGACTTCCCATGAGACACAGGCTTGGGTTTGAATTTTATCTTCATTTGAAAAGAGCTGGGGTTTTAAAATGAATGTATCTATCCACCTCACCAGAAAGTATCAGCTCTCTCAAAAAAAATTTAATAAAAAATTACACATTATTTTTATCATTAAGTACCGAGGGTGTGTAGGCACCTATTGTAATTGTTAGTGTTATTATTATTATTATTTTTAGGACAGTCTGAACATTAACCACAGCAAATATTGGAGTATCTACATCAATCCCTCTAGCACCACCAACTATCCAAAAATCGATCTCACATTTATGCTAGTAACTTTTGAACCATAAAGGCTAGAAAAAAAACATATTTTTGTTTGGCTATATCTTTGCAATGCTTTAGTGTATTCAGACCAAACTTGGTGCGTGTCATGAAAACCATGACCTGAGTAAACCTGCACAGTTTCTGCACAGTGTCACCTAGTGGTCAGGAGATTTGAAAAAAAAATGGCTATTTTTGCTTAAACCATTTGAAAGATTTGTAAAAAAATAAAAATAAAAAAACAACAACAACATTTTCTAATTTAGTTGAAAATGATAAAAAAAAATACTAATGTATTCTTGTATCATTACAAGTTGCACCTTTTGGTCAAATATTATAATGAAATTTTGAAAAATGCTAATAGGTTTTGATTAATTTTGCCTATTTTATTGAATCTGGTCTTTCTTGATTCCTTGAGTCATGATAACAATTATGCCATAGTCGGTCAAACATTCTGTCCATCATTTTAATTTCTTTGAAAACATACTTTTTCTAATTCCTCTTAGACCGATGGTTAGATTTTCACCCAATTCGATTCAGATCATCTTCAGACCATGCCGGCAAAAAAGTTATGGATTTTGTGTTGATAGACAAAACTGTTATCGTTTACATAACGGACATAACAAATTTGATGGTGTGATGCCAAACAGAATCTGAGGCTGTATCTCTGCAAGGTTTTTGCTGTATTAACTCCAAAATTTGTCATTGTCACCCCAGACCACGTCAGTTTTGTGATAGCGCCACCTATTGGTCAAAAGTGATAAGCAATGAAATATTATTACAAGTGATTTATTTATGATTTTTCAACGATTTTGCCTAAAATAATCTACAAATGTCTTGCATGTTATTAGCCCCTTAATCAATTTTGCTATGTTCTGAAGTGTTTAGAAGAATTGAATAACAATTTCCATTTAAATCCTCTCTCCATTAGTTATATAACGTGTATATCTCTGACCAGGCCTCTGCAGCAGTCTCCTGCTCTTTCTTTCATTACCTTCAGATGGTGTTGTCTTTTTTCTTCAAAGTAAATGGAGTGAGATTAATACCTTGAACAGACGGTCCTAACCTCAGTGCTATTATGCTAAAGAACAAATATCATTATCATCATGTCATTATCTCTAATTTCAGGCGCTTTATAGCTGATTTGAGGAAGTCTTTCCTAAATGAGATCCATAGAGTGTGCCACTGAAAAGAAATGAATTTGGCCCTAAGTAAAGCTACATTTTCAAGTGTGGTTTGAACAACCCAGGCTCATTGGAAAAAAGTGCCTGTGGCAACATTTCAGCAAAATAACATTATTTTATTTGCTTGTTGCACATTTGGTGACACTTTCAAATATCCAGAAAGTGGTGTTAAAACCGTTTCATTTGAAACTGACCAATGCAAGTCTGGCAGCTTTTATTACATTGGTTGTTGTATGTATTGCTGCAATTCAGAAATGAAATGTCTGGTGAGTGGCATTTAAAGGTTAAAGCTCTATCACATTTGAAAATAACGTATCACCTCTAAACCTAACCAATGGTGTTAAAAAAAAAAAACATATTTCCTGATGCAACCATGCCATTTTAGCTCCAGTCTTTGATGCCATTTTAGCTCATGACTCGTGTTTCACGCACTCGTACCCAAACACTTCGCATCTCATGTGCAATGCTGCACCAGGTAAGCTAACAAGCAAGTTTACTTGGCCTATATCAGAAAAGCAACACGTTTGGAGCTGATTATGTGATGCAAATGTAAAAATGTGTTAGACATCCCTGTGCTTTTATTCCAAAATATAATCTACTACAGAACAGATGGTATAAATATGCTCCCAGCTATTTGAAGTGTTTAAATAATGACTAGATGAGCACTACATTTGTTTTCATTGATCACAGAAGTATTCTAGAAAATCATAATGGCTAAATGCACATAAATCCATGACTGACATTATTTACTAGGTTTAAATTCATGCTTACAATTTGTCCTTGTTGAAAGAACTCAGAACAGCTGCTCTCTGAAATGCATGACCACCGGCAATCAAAAAAGGTCAAATAAATGATACATGATATCCTCTTGTACCTCCAGTAATATGGTATGTATTGAAGAAAAATGGCAAGCTGGCCTCTAACCGCACAACTGAAAACTAGCCCCAATTTAAAATATTTCTCCTAATCTGGAAATGCATTTCTGTGGCCCTCGAGCAGGGGGCTGGATATGAGTCAAAGTCATCCAGACTTTCTACTGCTCAAGCCATTATTTTCACACTGTGTCACACATTGCAGTGCACTCCATTACAGAGTCTCCAGCATCTTATTTAAAGGGATAGATCACCCAAAAATGTCAATTCTGTCATCATTTACTCACCTTCATATCATTCCAAACCCGTCAGAATTTTGTACACAAACTTTCTGCGCAACTACCACTTTGTCTCTTCAAAAAGTTCATAAAGTTCATTATACTATTAATTGATTGATAGTATTTGATTTGATTTTATTCACATATATAAACATTCATCAAAGAGCACATCAGATATGGTAAACGGAAGAACAAGCATATTCGCTTGACGTGCGAGAACCAATGAGCTTCATTCTCTTCTTGAGCAGTACGCTTGAGCTTCAACAAGAGCCAATCAAGTTCATTCTCGTGTTACTCAGCACGTCTGAGCTTCAGCAAGAACCAATGAGGTTCATTATCTCACATTAATCAAGTACGGTTCAGCTTCTGTTTTCGCTGATCAAGGTGTACATGAGAATAAAAGCCAAAAATCTGTTCAGAATCTCTTCAGAATATTTGGACTAAACCACTCGATTCATATGGATTAGTTTTACGATCTCTCTATGAACCTTTTGAAGTGAAGTTCAGAGGTTGTCCACAACGTTTTTCAAAAGCCTATGACTATTCCAGTTTGTGTGTGTGTGTGTGTGTGTGTGTGCGTGTGTGTGCGTGTGTGCGTGTGCTTATTTTTCTATCCCAGTAGGGACTTCAACCTGAATGCATACTCATGGGGACTTGTGTCACCGTGGGGACCTAAACTGAGGGTCCCATAAGGAAACAAGCTTATAAATCATACAGAATAAGTTTTTTTTTGAAAATGTCAAAATGCAGAAAGTTTTGTGTAATGGGTAAGTTTAGGGATAGGCTTAATGTAAGGGGATAGAATATACAGTTTGTACGGTATAAAAAACATTACGTCTATGGAGAGTCCCCACAAAGACAGCACAAGACTAGAGAAAACACCTCCAATGTACATGACACTTTCAGGTCTAGAAATCATACTTTTAAACATGTTTCCAGGCATTGGGAATCCTGGTTCATTGAAGAAAGTTGAGAGGGCCATGCAGTTAGAATAAGAAATATCTTGATTTTTAGTTAATTTGCTTATTTTAATTCATTTTAAATCATCTTGAGGCCCCCTTGGAAGTTTGCTGGGGCCCCTAGTGGTCCCTAGACCCCTGCTATAGATAGACTCTCCTGCAACTGAGAAACAGGAATATTCTTGTTTTATTAGAATTCAGAAAATCATTTTTATTTTTAATAAAAAAAAGCTTTTTAGAACTGCATTGGCAAGTTTTGGCCATCAGATGGCAGTGATACAAATGTTTTAAGAATCTAATACTTATCAACTGTAGTCACTAAAGGAAATATTTAAAGGGAAAAAAATATTCAGGCCTTTATTAGATCATTTAATCGTATAATTTAAAATTGACTTTTTTATATATATTTTTTTTATATAATATATTACTTTTATAGCTATCAAAATGAGTAACCTTAACTAATTGGTTAATATCTAAAGGATAACATAATGAGTACAAAAGACCAGCATTCTTTTGTAGTGAAGTTTACCCAAAAGATTTCCTTGCTCTTTCTTGTTCTTCCTGTTCCAGATAACAGTCTTTGTGGGAGAGTGATTAAACATTTGTTAAAACATTCATCTGTTCTGAAAGTAGCATTTCGTGCCATATACCAGTTCTGTTAATACTGAAGTGTTGACAGATCAGATCAGAATCTGCTCGACTGAACTTGTGTGCACTTCATTCCAGACAAAAAAAAAAAAAAAGAGAGAGTTTGTACTGTTTGTTTTGGAATTACCCAGGCTTCCGTGGGGCCATTAATAGGTTTGGTTGGCATAAACAGAGTGTAGAAACTTGTTTCATGGTCTACTTTTTTAATCTTTTGTTGCATAAGCAGCATGTGTAGCGTAGTGCTGCTCTATCTTAATGCAATCATTGCACAGTGCATCTCTCTAGGGTGTACTTCAGCAAAGCATTGCATCAAACAGATGTCAAGCCACTGTAAACAGAGGAGGAGGGGTTCCAAGATGCACAAAACACGCACATTTTCTTGCATACATTCTAATTAGGCAATCAGAGGAAGGATGCTTGAAAGCACCTGTTTTCTTCTGCTCAACATGCCGTCGAATCGTTCCCTTCTGTGCCTATTTGTAATGCAAAACAGCAGAGGAGCAAATATCTGTTTTATATCAATAGAGGTGGACATTGTCACAGCAGTAAAGGGCCTATTCATGCTGAAATCCTCAACCGTCCCTTGCAGACTAATCTCTTTGTATATTCATAGATGTGATGCAGGAGACCCAAGGCTTCATCTGGGACTGTCAGCTGTCAAACTGTTTATCTAAGAACCAGATTAGAATGAACACACACTGTGTGCCATAAATCTCTGTATGGACTACTTAACCATCTGACTGAAGGTTATATTTATATTTTTCTAAGACAATCTGACTTACAATTTTAGAATGGTGGACAAAAGAGAGGGGTCATAAATCCCATGGATTTAAGCCATATCTAGGGATCAGAATATTACGGAGACCTGTTGGCTCACAGCAATGTGCAAACACTTCCCATAATTTTGCAAGAGCAAGAAGAATTGAAACTTTGGATACTCTCACACCGGAGATACTGCCCTACATTTTAAACCTGTATAAAAGTACTATAAATGTTTTAATGCATATATACAATTAGAAGAAAATGTTCTATATGGAACCTTGACGGGTTCTTTCAGGTTCTTCATGTGCAGAAACTTTTTTGAGGTTCCCATCATGGGATCATTTTATGGACCAATTTTTTAATTAAAGGGGTCATGAACTGGATTGTTTTATTATTTTATAATGTTGCCTGGGGTGCCCTTATAATGTTAGTATGATTTTTACATAAAAAATTGTCCTAATTTATAAATAAAAGCCATTTTTCCAAGCCTGATTTCTGCCTCAGATTTGAACGCTCAGTTTTAAGGGGCGTGTCTGCTGTAAGACTGCAGTGCAAACGCCCACTGCTGTGATTGGCTGACATGCTTGCAATGAAATAGCTAGTATTACATGAACTCTCTCGAAAACTTTTACTACGTTTTTACTATTACAGCTATCGAGATTAACAAATCGTGAAAAGTATCGTTTAAAGCATTATATTTAAATCTATTCCATCACATGAAAGGTTGCAGCATGATGAGCACTGAGCAGATGACAGACAGTCTGTTGATCGCGTGAATAAAGATCTTATCATTGCAACGCAATTTTTGCACTCTCACAAATGCTTACACCAAATCACAATGCAAACACGATGTGAATACACAGTAAGAGCTTCGTTGTGTAGTGTAACAGTGTCATTATTTCATCACGAGTTTGGTAAGTGTCCAGATAAGCTCTCGCGGCTCGCGCTGTGCTGTTTGATTGACAGCTTGGGCGAAAGGGATCGTTCTTTGATCGCTTTCTGTAGGCTATATAATTTAATAACAGTTTAAAAAAAGATTATTTTCATAATACTACGATAAATTATGTGAAGTTGATCGTTTAGTCACTGATGCATAAACAGTATTGAGCGATTTTAAGAGAAATATCTGAACTTGAATAATTACACCGAAATCACTGATCGCAGATCAGGCATTAGAATACACATGGTTACTTACATGTTGCTGGCAGATCCGTGTCGGGAAATTGTGATTGACTGATTTAATAAAGTTTAACCATGCTGGAATCCGAAGGAAGCTTATGACTGTCTTCTTCCACAAACAGGCACGCACAATATTTAGTAAACAGCATGTTTATTGCTTGGAAGTAGCTCGATCCGGTAGCAATTATCATGTCGTCCTATGTTATTTAGCATGTTTGGGCGAATCGGTGGGCGGGGCTAAACAGGCCGTGTTGAAGTAGGCGTTTATCTTCTTTTGTGGAGGCGGTGTTTTATCCTCTTTGACGTCATAGTTCCCCACTTTGAAAAACGAGTCGTTTGCTGAGCCTGATGTCTACAAAAGCTTTTATTGGACTAACAAGGTAGTTTTCAGTTCTGAAACTTACAGGATATTATTATAGTATGATGATCTCTTATATGTCAAAAGCTCAAGGAAACTTTGATTTCTCAGTTCATCACCCCTTTAAATGTATTTAACTTTCAGCCCTCTATAAGTTAAAAGACAAAACTGCATGCATTCTGCGGAAGAACATTGTTTTGGTTGTGCTTGGGCCCTCTCTATTTACGGATATAACGAGACACGCACAGACAACGTACACAATTTCCCGTCAGGTCTAAAATATAAACAATTATAATAGACTTACCATAGTGCCCTGGTTCACTATAGTAAGTCTATTATAAGTGTTTATATTTTAGACCTGAAGGGACATTGCGTACGTAAGACAAAAAAAAAAAAAAAAAATTTAGAAGAAGGATTGATGATGTAGTGACTCATTATTTCATATAATTATAATTTCGTATAATTAATTTAATTTAAATGTATTTTTATTTTTAATTAAATTTTATGAATTAAACGGCTTGTAAACATACTTTATCACTTTTTTAAAAAATGAAATAATTTGCAATTAGAAATATTATGCAATTATTAAGAACATTTCTCCTTATTTAACCTTTTTGGCATAAACGTTTCTTTAAAATTGGGTCAAGTAAGTACCCTATATCCCACACTTTTTTGTAAGAGTGTACACTTCAGCCAGTATGAAGTGGAACGTGAGGGAAACGGTACAGTTAATAATTTTGCTTTAAGGTCTAACCCAGTTTTCACATGCAGTCTTTTTGATGTCACTTTTCTTCTTCCAGGACAAAGTGTTATTTATTATTTGCTCAGCTCACACACCCATCGCAGGAGGCTGTAAACACTGTCAGAAAGAGAGAGAGAGATGTCAAAACTGCTGTTTCTCTCGACCCTTAACACATCCACTCACACTGCGGTTTTGACAGTCAGGCCATTCTGGACCATGAGCATAATTGTGTCCCTCAAGGAAGGAAGCAAACTGAACAAAATGTCTTCAGAAAAACATTTAACTGTCTCGAGCTCAGTCTGAAAGCAGACATAGCGTTCCATGACACTGTGGGAAACATGGAATTACATATTTCATTCTGATCAGGACTATTGACCAAAAATAACGAGATTTCAAAAAGGCTACTTCTGTTGGAGTTTTAGATTCTTTAAATCCGTTCACTGGTGACTTCATAATCACATGCGTGGAGCATTTATTGTAATAACAAGTGTTCTCATAAAAGTCTGGAGCAGTGATGTCAGCATTCTTCCTCAAACCGCATGAGACTTTAGATCCGAAATACCAGAGGCTGAAGTTCCTCTTTCCATCAGCACTGTTGCCCAGTTTCCACTGTGACCATAACACATACATCTCACATCTGCTCTATTATGTAACATGTGAGACTACAGTCTGCTAAAAATGAAGTTACAAAAGTACCCTGTAAGCACTTACTGTAATATAAGGGGATAATTTTTAATTTATACTAACATTGTTTGGACACTTAAAGGGATAGTTCACCTAAAGATATCAAGTCTGTCATTATTTACTCACCCTCATGACTTTCTTTTTCTCTGCAGTGTAAAATACACAATGAAAGACAATAGTAACTCAAATGCTTGGTTATCAACATTCTTCTGAAAATCTTCTTTATATGTTATGTTTCCCAGAAGGAAAATCATACAGGTTTGGAGGGTAATTTAGAGTAAATTATAACAAATAAAAAATAATAATTCAAATGAAAAAAGCACGGACGTCAACACATTAGATAAGGAAGCAAGTATAATATGCATCCTGTTTGATATTTCAATTCAAGTGCATTCTCTCTTGTGAAAATACCGCAAACAAGAAAAAAAACAGTGCTGGTTTCGACTGCAGAGCAGCTTCAACTTCCTCTTTCATCTGTTGCAGAGCGTCTATGCATATCTGTGCATTTCCATGACCTGAATCGAGAGCGGCAGTGGTACAGATACAACTAATAATGCATTTGAGATACAGCACACAGTCAAGCAAGAACTCTATGTTAGGGTTTACGGGGCTGGGCTAAAAATATACATTTTAATCGATTTTTAGTTTGAGGAACTGATATCCTGTAGTCAACAATTTTATCCCTTAAAACTTATCTTTGATCACCAAAATTACATATTTAAACGTTTTTTCCTTGAAAAAACAAAAAATTATTCGTGCCTTAAAATATCTTGAATGTAACTCGACACCCTTGCCTCATTTAGTATACGCGGTTCTATGAATATGCAAATGAGCCCCGCCTCCACTCACTCACTCAGCTCAGAGATCCACTGGTTGTCGATCACACGTTGATCTGATTGGTTACAAGGTAGTTTGTGACGTCAGAAACACCAGCGATTTCAAAGCGTGTTTTTGAGACTGTCTTTGGTTCACTGCAGTTTTAAGGAGGAAATACTCAGCAATGCTGTCCACTTATGAGTTTACACATGGTTTGTCTTAAAGCATATTAAAACACCACATAGACATATAAACAACATTAAAAGCTGGATTTTCACCACAGGGGGACTTTAAATCCCAAGAATCGATCTTTTTAGTCTGTGCTGTTTTCAGTTGGTGCGTGAACAAGTGTTGCTCCTCCCATCCAATTAATCACAATAAGCTTTGTGCTTTGTTACTTATGATATGAAACAAAGTCTCAACCTTCTTCAATTTTATTATGAATTTCAAATATTAAATAACGTTTTGGTGCTACTAAATGTATCGTGACAGATCGCTGTAGCGCCTCAGTTGAACCGTTCATCTCTTCCGCTTTACTGCTATTTACAGCTTGAAATAAACATCAGTGAACATCAGAAGAAATAATGAAAGATACAGAGCAACTTACTGAAATCAATCATGTCTCATGTAATTCATCAACCAGTGTTTCAACCACTGGAAGACGTCGTGAAACAGCATGTCATGTAATTACATTTACCTACATTTAAAATCCATTCAGAATTCCTTAGTCAGCTAATAAACTCTAGAGCAACATTTTGCTACATTTATGCACTATATTGCATAATCATTGTATTTTTACTTAACCTGCTCTTGAATGACAGCCACCATTTAAATGTTTATATTAAAGAAATGAGTAGAAACATAATTAAGTCATTAAAAAATGTATTATTATAATGTGGTTATTGCACTTTAAACATAAGTGATGTACCAGCTTGGGTTCCCTGTTTAGTTTACAGCATTAGTTGAGAGAGATTTATTTCCTTGAGGAAATTTGCCATGTACTGTAGCTGATATAATATATCCCAATTAAACGATATTGGATCATAATCAAAACGCAAGCTTGTGAATCAAAATCTAATTGAATCATGAAATGTGTGTCAATGCCCAGCCCTAGTTTATAGTTAGATGAATCTCAAAAAAACTTGTCCATTTCATATTTCACTGTAAAGAAAAAAAAAAAAAAGATATATATATATATAGACCTATATACAGTATATAACGATTTTCTTGCATAATGATTTTCATGAAAGTTAAATGCTTTCTTTTGTCACATATACCCAATTATCCTGAATAATTATGCAGTTATTCCCTACATTCAATACTTTTAGTTCCTAATATAATAAAAAAATAAAATTAAACAATTAATACATTTTTAATGCAAAAACCTTTATTATTTAAAAAATATATACAAAGTACATTATGTTAAACATGGTAACTGATATTTTTACAAAAAAGTAAAAAAATAGCTATTTATTAACAAGTCTTTCATAAAAGAAATTGTGCTTTTTTTATGTAGAAAAAATATATTTATTAAAATAAAACATCTACTGAGAAACTTGGAAGTTTGTGACAAATGAGAAAGACACAGTAAGCTCTGTTTCCTTAGTGAATGTGGGAAAGAAGCCTTCAGTTTCCTAATTTCCTCATGTGGAAGCAGAGATTCTTCAGGTGCTCCATCCTCTCCGATCACGCCTGTCCCGTCAGCTCACATCTCTGTCAGACAGATAAGATTGTGACAGCTCAGGTCATGGGCGTGAGATATCATGGATCTGGGGAGTTATGATTCATGACTGTCACACTGATAGCGGAGCATGCTGGGAGTGACCGCTGTTTAACCACTGGCCTTTGTTAGCAATTTAGCAATAGGCATATTAATATTATCGCACTGATGCACATTTTACCTTTATTTGTCAAGAATGATGTAATAATAGATTGGAGGTCTTTCACTAAGCACAATGTGACAAACAAGATAATGGGTGTTAATGTGTAATGCCAATTGTTTTCTGTTATACTGTCTACTATAATAGGTAACATATCCAGTTATATGGCAAAGACATATGAACGTAACTCTATAGTCCCTTCAGGTACTGAGGTTTGTTATCGCCACAACACTTGCAGTTGGTCAAACATTCTCTGCGTAGAGAATACTTTAAGACGTGTAAAAAATTATATGATCAATAAGTTATAACAACGTGTTTTAAGAAATAAGTTAAACAAATTTACACTTTTTTTTATTAGCATTTTATAAGTCAGTTTTTTTTTTTTTTTTTTTTTAGAGCAATTTTCCACCAGACAAATTGCGCTTGTTAACTCATGATTTCTGTTCTGTCTGTGCGCACCAATCTTGCACTTCTATCTACTCCTCAACCAGACCACCTAGAGACTTCGGGTTTTCGGCATTATGTTAAGGAAGGTCTAATCTCGGGAACGCACAAAAAAAATCCAGGAAAAGATTTACTATCTCTTAGTGTTGTGATCCCATGAGGTGAGAAAATTGCGCTAAAACACTCACTGAGTTTTTATTACTTGTTTTTATATAAACTGACAAGAAGTCAGTTTAATGTAATTTAAGTTGAAATTACTTAAACATCCAAGTTGATTGTACTTAAAAAAAAAATTTTTTTCAGTGATATACTAGGTGTTTTGATCTAGATTAATAAAATTCTACACTGTAATTCTGATTATGCCACATCATGCTTTCAAAAGATACATTCTTGGGAAAAAGGGTCCAGTGAGGTTCTATATAGAACCCTGGGGTTCTTGACTCGATTCTAAAGAACCAATAAGTTCTATATAAAGAGAACATTTCTTAAAATGTACCTGGTATTTTTTTTTCTACAGATAACCTATGTTTACGAGCTCTTTAATTCAGAAAAATTTACTGAAATAAAAATGAACACAAAATTAATTCATTACAACTAAATCCATAAAAATGAAACGTTAAAAGGTTCTAAATGTGAAGCGCCTGACGGAACCCTTTGAGGTTCTATATAGAACCTTTTCTTCTGAAAGTTGCATTTTCAATTTTAATATAACATCTGCCTCAAATGTGACCAAGCACCAAACGGTGTTTATACCTGCAAGCTCTCTGTCCAGGTTTTCAATGAAGCTCTGTAGGTCGCTGGTGTCCCCGAGCCTGGCTGTAAAGAGCAGAGAGAGAGAGACAAGACGTGAGCACACTGGAACGCTGGAACGTGGAAAAGGCATTTCCTGTGGAACATTCCAGGCAGAAAGAAATGCGACCCTCTGAATTACGTAAGGCAAGAAAATAGAGGGGGTGAAATTCCCTATGCATGATGAAAATGGTTTTAATAAACCAAGGTCACAGGTTTGAGTTTGATATTGGTGGGGACAAAAAAAAACTCTTATTTCAGTGTTATTGTTAATTTGGTGGATATCTCAGAAAACCATTTGCATTCAGTCTAACAGCAGAAAGTGTAGAAGGTGAACCTGCATTTTAAACGCTCACGTTCTGTTTTCACTCCATCCATTCCTTGAATGAGTGGGGTTTACTAGTGTATTTACTAAAACTTCTCAGGTAATGCCATTGGTATGACCCATTTCAGGTGTGAACGAAATTACAATCAGAGCTGTGGAAATGTCTCTTCATATTTACAAGTATCAACTTTCTAAGACAAGCCTTATTTAGAGGAGCATAAGAGATTGTTAATCTCAGTGTGGCCCAATAAAGGTTAGACACAGATGGACAACAGTGGTTATGTAAGGGTTAATGCCCGACGAGGTGTCCATTATCAGGTTTTAATGGACGACGGCGAGGCGTGAACCGTCCGACGCGCAGCGGAGTCCATTAAAACCTGATAATGGACACCTCGAAGGGCATTAACCCGCTTATACCATGGTCACTTGCCAAATAACACATTTTTAAAACATTAGATTATATTTTAATTAGTTTTACAATCGAAATATAAAGTTACAAGTTACAAACAATAACTTGGTTTCCTTGGTTACGCCTGACGGTTTATTTAGGTGTACATTATCACTTTTTAACGGACAACCTGCAGCCAATCAGAATCGAGTATTCACCCAGACCATGGTATAAATATGTATATATTATAATTGTTTGATTAAAATGATTGCTGGATATTGGTATATCATCCGTAATAAATTCTATGCCCTTGTAATAAATATAATAACACAACAAAATTAGAATTACACTAGTAAAACACATGCATAGGCCTATAGATCATCTTAAACTGACTGATTGATTAAACCGTTTTTTTGAGATGTCTTTTCTGGTTCACACTGGTTCACCATCTTATTATCATATTAAATTCCATCAGACCAGCATTCATGCATTCTGTGGCCAGATCAAAAGCATCAAAGCAGAACAATCCACAAACAAAGGCTAGAATAAGACGGGCAGAGAGAGCACACAGGGGTTCGGGCCATGGGAGGAAACCCCAGCAAGGCCTGTTTAGTAAATGTGATGCTGTCTGCTGGGTGTTGTGATGTTAATACCTTTTGGAGCCGAGGTCATGCTTGCGATGTGGAGCTCCTCTTGACTGGCATTCAGACTGTTTGCCAGCGAAGCCTCACTGCCTGAAAAGACACTGAAGAGTTAATGTGTGCCTCATACATCTCAATGCAAGGGTTGCTGAGCCGCACAAGGGGATTGATATCACAAGAATAAAGCTTTCTTACGATCAAAGGTTGACTAATACATGTATTCTGTTACATTAGGATTGTGAGGATCAAAACCAAGAGAGATGTGAATCACATTAGCAAAGCTATAGAAGTGTCCCTGTGTGTGGGTCGGGTCTTTATAAGAGGCAAGACTGTCCACAGAGCTAAATCTAACAAAGACAATGGTTTCTCCAAAGTTAAAGAAAGTTTTCTTTTATGATTAAAGCTAGTCTGTATTAAATATATTTGAAGCTATTGAAGTCTATGGTTTGTCCTCATTTAGTGAGAACATGGGTGTGTGTTTGATAAAAGCAGAGAATCATATAATCCGTTGAACTAAAAAAAGTTATCTTTAGATAAAGAGTTTCGCAAATTATGAAAATAGTGACTGGTGATAGAGAAATACGAGGACAACATCTAATATATTTTAAGTAGTACAAGAAAAGGCTCTGTATCTATATGTACGTCCATTAAGTAAGCTGTGCAGTTTGACAGGTAGTGTACTTACAGTAGTCTGAATCATCTCCATCACTGACTCCTGTGTGTCTCTTCACATCTCTCAGCACGTGTTCAGAGCTCAACTCCTTCACAACATCATTAAACTCCTGCAGTAAGTCTCCCAGCTCCAAATCCAACTCTGCAATTCACATCTTACATTAGAATCGCTGAACCAAATACTGAGAAATCATTTTCAACTATTTATGACTTATGTCTGTGACATATGAAGACTGTAAATACATAAAATTAATAAACTCAAATAAATCAAATCTCCATATCACATTTGAAATAATATGGGATTTTATACAAGAAAAGCTTAATCTTACCAGAATTGTTTGGTGTAGACATCGTGAGGTTCTCTGAATAGTCCTGGAAACTGATGATTCTTGCCATGGGTTCTCATGAGTGTTTATATAGACTCCACCCAGCAGACAATGCGTCGACCAATCAGAGCACGGCTTGGTCTCCGTGGTCACAGTAAAGAAATTTCCCCTGACTCCTCCACACATGACGTCACATGCGGAACCAGAGAAAGCAAGTTTCCGACCACTCTTTTCACAGCATTATTCACTGGAAGAGAGCATTCTTACTCCCTGACAAATACTGTCCAATAAAATCAGACAGGTATACTTTAAGATTCTACTCAATATCTATGCAACCAACTCACACATTTTTTATTTATTTTTTTATTTCTCTAACTTCATTTATTCTACAATTGCAATCAGGTTAAATATCTTTGGGAGAACTTAAGTTGTTATCTTTCTCCTTTTATAAAATGTGATTTAAACTTTTCATTAAAAGATTTTTAAATATATATATATATATATATATATATATATATATATATATATATATATATATATATATATATATTTGAGATTGTTGTTTATTACTTTGTGTTGCATTGTAAAAACAAAGGAAAAAAAAAATCCACAAAAACAGATTTCTCAAGACTTTGCCTAGATTTGACTTTATTGATATTTCCCTTATTGTAAAATCTCTTAAACTTGTTGATAACAATACTAACAAGTTTCTTACGAATTAGCTATTTCTTACATGTTTTTCTTACTGGTTGAGTTGCCATTGTTATTTGTCTATATTCCTTTTCCTTGTTGATGTATTCAATGCAGTGCTGTTTTTTTTTTTTTGCAATTAAAACAAGTAATAAAAACTCAGTGAGTGTTTTAGCGCAATTTTCTGACGTCATGGGATCACAACACTAAGAGATAGTAAATGTTTTTGTTTTTGTGTGTGTGCGTTCCCGAGATTAGACCTTCCTTAACATAATGCCGAAAACCCGAAGTCTCTAGTGGTCTGGTTGAGGAGGAGATAGAAGTGCAAGATTGGTGCGCACAGACAGAACAGAAATCATGAGTTAACAATCGCAATTTTGTCCGTAGGAAAATTGCGCTAAAAAAACAAACATTTCCACTCACTCCTCAGTCTACTCATCCACTTTTAGGGCACAGTCATGGACCTTTAATCATTTCCAAAATGCAATGCCTCTTTAAGTGTTAATTACTTTCCTTTCCCCAATTTATTTCTTCTACTATAGTTAACTAGATCTACCATAGTTGCCAAGTATTTTGGCGGAAACTGAGGTTACTGTGTACAGTCTGTAGTAGGAGTATTTTTAGTAAGGGCTGTCATCATTCTTATTTTATGCATATCACTTTTTATAGCTTTTCTTTTTTTCAGTAGTTCCATCATATACCCCATAAAAATTACGCTGGCTTACAGAATAATAGAATATAACAATGTGGCTAGAATATGAATATGATCTCTCGAGAGGATTCAGATAAGTGTGATATCACTGGTGACCTCACGATGGCGTCACTGAGACATAATGACAACAGCAATAATACAAAAAAAAAAAAAAAAAAAAAAACATAGCAATAATACAAATATAACTGTGCATTTTGTTTTGAAATCCACAGTTCCAATTCATTTTGGTTCAGGAGAGCAAAACGGAACATCAACAACTGAAATGAATAGGTATAACTACTATAATCTCTCTTATTATAGTTTAGAGTGTATATGCTATTATAATGCATTACAAAGAGTTTAGTGTTGAATGGGGGAAAATGCTTAACCGCAACCCATCTATCATTAAAAGGCATTCAGGCAGAAAAACATCCCGTCAGACCAGTATTTTTCGCTTTCACCCAACGGCTGAATAATCGTGGGTTAATCTCGTTCACCTGTCGCACAGGTAGCCTACGCGGCGCGCTCCCGACGCATTTCACCCGAGCTCTTCTCGTGCTCACAGAGCTCAACATGTTCCTGAAGAATGGACAGCTCAAAATCACCACATGATGAACTGGACTACTCTACAGGTCAGTGTCATATCCAGCACTTTACTCGCTATTATTATTATATTTCAGAAAGAAAATATTTCACTTATTTTGGCGTTGAACGCCAAGTCTGTCAGGCGTTACACGGAGGTAAAGTCCACAGAAGTCAGTCTGCATTCAGTGTGTCAGGTGGGGATTAACACGTTTCCAACTACTTCATTTGGTAGTTTCAAAGAGACAGATGAATTAGACTATTGTATACAAAGAAACAGAAAATAAACGTCTAACAGTTTAAAGGGACAAAGTCTAATAACCAACTTAAAATGTGTTGCTGGCACTTTCCATGAATAGGGCACATGGTGTCCCATAACAATTTTTTAGAGCAAAAAAAGCAAAAATTCCATGTTTGTTTGTTTGTTTTATTCAAGAAAGCTATGTTAGATTGCATTTATTATATATCATGCAATTTTTAAGCTTAATTATTCAACCCTGTTAGTAATTATAATAATAAAAACGATCAAATAGCCTATTAATTATTGGGAAAATATATGCTTATCAAACATACACATCTGTTGCAGAACCTGTTAAGCCCCTTCTTAGTGAATACTGTGAACCTGCCATTTCCCTTAGAACGATTAACCTTTGGATTGTATTAATGTTTTACAGGATGTTTATTTCTAGAATATTAAGAAAATAAACTATACATACAAACAATGTAGAAAAGGACTGGAAAAAATTACGAAATATATTTGATTTTATTTGATTTAATATATTTAAAGGTTACTAACACTTTATTTTATTGTCTTTGTTACACGTTAAATGTTACTAGAGTAATCACTAAATTGTGCTTAACTACATGCATCTAACCGCACCCTAATCTTAACCATAAGCCTATAGTGAGTACATGTAGTTAATTATTATTACTCAATACTTAAATGTATGATTACACTAACATGGGCACCTTAAAATAAAATAAAGTAAAATAAAATAAAAGTGTAATCCTTTATTTTAAGGTGACGTAGTTACTCAAATAAGTAGTGAGTAATAATAATTAACTACATGTACTTACTATAGAGTTACAGTTAGTGTTAAGGTCTGGTTTACTTGCAATAATTATGCATAATTTACTGTTATAGTAAGTACATGTTGTAACATGTAACTACATCACCATAAAATAAAGTCTTATCTATTTAAATTGTGGAAGAAGACGCATTGTTGGGGGATGCATTCATTTTTAAGACCTATTGTGTAGTCTGTTTATGGAAAGTGTACAGGTATTTTCAAGATTGGTTCAGATTATATATTCTAAAGTAAACTGTCTGGCTGCTGGAACATCAAGTAAGTCTAAAATACAGCCTTTGCAAAAACGCATTCAGCAGGGGAAAAAAAGACTGGCTTGGTGGTTAAGGATTACACAGTGTGGTTAAACTTTCATATGGAAAGAAGGGTGTTGCTTTCTTTCAAGTAGTAAGTTGCTTCTCTTGTTTTGCAGTGGGTGCTTCTCTTGGCATCTGCAGGGCAAATCCAAAGTCTCGGAAAACTGTGTTTTACCATCCTGGAGGAGCAAGAAGCGGGCGTTAAGATCGGAAGCCTAAGCAGGAACTACTCGGCTCCATACCAGCTCCGCGACGAGACGCACATCAGGGTGGACGAAAGCACAGGCGATCTGTTCACTAAAGAGCGCATCGACAGAGAGACCTTGTGTCCGACACATCAGGACGGGGACTGCACTTTTCCGAACACTGCACTCGTGGGTCTTAATTTCGATTTGGTGCCGATAATAATTGTTGTGGATGATGTTAACGACAACGCTCCTTTTTTCGAGAGGAACGAGATTCATATACGCATACCTGAAGATGCATCAAATGGGATGGGTTTTCCACTGGATGACCAGGCACAGGATAAGGACACTGGCAATAATGGCTTGATACATTACCATTTAAAAGGCTCCGATGGCTTTTTTGGCATAAAACAAGACGGGTATGAACTTGAGCTGGTGGTACAAAGGGAACTGGACCGGGAAACTCAGGAAAACCACTTCTTGGTTCTTATAGCAGTAGATGGAGGTTCAGTGCCTCTCAGCGCTACAGCTAATCTCATTGTAACTGTAACCGATGTTGATGACAATTGCCCAGAGTTTGACGCCGATAGCCCCATCAGAGCCACTGTGGCAGGATTAGGAATCAAGGGCGCTGCGGTGGCACAGCTTAAAGCCACAGACAAAGACCTGGGCCAAAATGCCCAGATCACTTTCTCCTTCAGCCGTCAGATCTCAGACAGGGCCAAAACGCTCTTTCAGGTGGACGGACACACAGGTCTGATCAGCCTAGCTGTTGACGTGCAGGTTGACAGTTCTGAAAAGCACATGTTGAAAGTCCTTGCGAACAGCCCACTTTGCCCCCCTGCTCAAACTCAGGTAACCGTAGACATTAAGCCGCTGGCGAGTCCAGAGCCGACCATAAAGATCAGGTTTGTCGCAGAGCATAAAGACCAAGTGATCGTGTTACCAGAGAACGAGCCCCCCACCGTCTTGGCCCTCTTGGAGATACAAGACACCTCTAGTGATAAAGGCACTCTGTCCTTAGAAGCAGACAGCATGCCATTTTCTTTGAAACCACAAGCAGGCAGCTATTTGCTTTCAACATCAAAACCTCTAGATTTTGAGATGTGCAGGGAGTATGATGTTACAGTAGTTATTTCTGATCCTCATGGCACACGGCTGCATGGAAGGAAAGTCATAAAAGTGGTGGTTGAAGATGTGAATGATAATGCCCCGAAGTTTGATCTAACACAATATGAAAAGGACATCAAGGAGAACAACACACCTGGAATGTTTCTGCTGAAAGTGCAGGCGACCGACGCAGACGCAGATCAGTTTGGCAAAGTAAAGTACATGCTTACAAATGGGGGGCCTTTCAGTATTCATGAAGAGACCGGTGTGATTTCGGTAGCAGAGTCGTTGGATAGAGAACAGCAGGAGACATACATCCTGACTGTTCTGGCCCGGGACGGCGGCGACCCTTCACAGGAGGGCTTTGCTGTTGTGTCCGTGAACGTACTGGATCTGAATGACAATCCACCGGCCTTTTCAACCCCGCATTTCTATTTCTTTGTGCCTGAGAGCCTTCCACGACTTTCCCAAGTTGGGAACATCCCAGTAAGTGATGCCGATGATGGAGACAACGGAAAAATAATGGATGTGCGTATTTTAAATGAAAAGGTCCCTTTTGCTATAGACCTGGTGCAGGGATCACTCCGCAGCACTGATGAGGTCGATCGCGAGAAGCAGGATCTCTATGAGCTTCTGGTTGTAGCCGTCGATGGCGGAAGACCGGCTCTTTCCACTACGGTGAAAATGACCATTTTTGTTGAGGATGTCAATGATAATCAACCCCAGGTCCTTCTTCCTAGCAGCAACCTCTCCTGTCTGACCATATCTCCAGCTACCAAAGCAGGGAGCATGATAACAAAGATATACGCCATTGATGAGGACTCAGGAATGAATTCGGACATCACTTACCAAATTGTTGCGAGTGAACCGGCTCTCCAAAGCCCCTTCCAGATTGACCAGCACTCAGGAAACATCACGCTGGTCCAGCGCCTGAGCGGCGAGGACTACGGCATGCACCACCTCTACGTAGTCGTTCGCGATGGAGGAAAGCCAGACCCGCTGCAGACCACCGTGTGGGTCAACCTGCTGGTCAACGAGACTCTGGAGAAATGTCAGGTGAGCGCAGTGCCAGAGTACCTGCCAGCGACGCTGCCGCCTCCAAAGCCACTACCTGTCAAAGACTGCAGAGGCGAATCAAACGCCTGGCTCGTTCTTCTCTGCGGCCTGGGCCTGATGATCGTCTCGTGCGGTGTTCTTCTGGTGCTTGCGGTGGTGTTTATCAAGCACAAACACACAAAAAGGAAAGTGAAGAAAAATAATTCATGGGAGACTGAGAATTTCGGTGAACTGAAACCTTTAAACTAAAGCGAGGGGGGGGGGTCTTTTTTGATAATCTGCAAATAGTATTCATTAGGGGTGTAACGATACACAAAACTGACGGTTCGATACGGCCCACGGTTTTGACATCTCGGTTTGGTTCGGTTCGGTGGGGTGGGGGGTTTAGAAAGCTAAAATTGCTTCTTTTTTTCTTTTTTTTTTTTTACAGTGGTTTAATGAACGAATTCTGTCTTTGTCTTTAAATTAATTCAATTACAATTAACAGGGGTGCAAACAGCGCGCTTTTCGGCGCCTCCCGCTTTTTTCACGTCAGTTTGGGTGACTTGTGTTAATCGTGCAGATCCGAAGAGTTTTGTTTTTAAGGGGGGGGGGGGGGGGGTCTGATTATAATTTAACCAACAGTAATTCTGGATTGCGTCCACCAACAAGTAAATAGGAAATAAGCGAATCAGAACACTGCGCGCCAAACCAGCAGTATGTGCGCAAGCGTGAACCATAGTGTTTCTGTCTCACTCTGGATCTGCCACTGCATCACATTTCTCTCTGCGTGGTGTGGAGTGTCCGTTTTTATGTCGGCTCTCATGTTAACTGGTTAGAGCTTGTGTTAGAGCACAATGCCTGCGTGACACACTTCTCGAGCCGCGCCGAAACCGCGTGCTAGAAATAGAACCGCAACCGACGCCTATTTTTCAAGCGACACGCAAGAGTGTTGGAAGTTTTCAGACAAAATGCGCAAATACATATTAATAAATTACATTTTGATGCTTGAAAGTCTCTCGGTTTTGACAAATGCATATATAATTGTAATTTAAAAAATAGGCCTAATTATCGATTTTCAAATATTGCCCCTGTCAATAGGCCTACAGAACGAAACATTCTGTAGCCTATTTTGCCGTCAATACTGCCGACATTGTCTTTGCTGTATCAGGCTATATATATTATGTTTAACATCCAAATGTAGATGGTCTGTCGGCGCACAGAGCCACGCAGTCGCAGACAGCACGTGAAGTGCGTTCGTCTTAAAGGGACAGCACCCAATATACCTGCAGCTGTTTGTGTCACCAAAGTTAATCAAACAACAAAAGAGAAAGAGAAAAATCACGTTTTGTCAAAAGATAAACTGTATTAATACTTAATACAGTTCATTTACCTGAAAAACATAAAGCACTGATTTATTTCTCGTGTATTTGTGTTTTATTGTATTTATATTTGTATTTTGTTTATTAGTTTCTATGCAGATGCACTAGGCCTACCCTACACAATTACCCCAATCATCCTAGAATTATTAATTCTTTACAAAAAGAGCTATTCAAATCATCAGGTGAAATTGTTTTCAGGAAGTAGCAGTAAAGCAAGAAGAAGAAGTGCAAGATAGTTTTTCTAAATTTCATTTGACTCTATGTGCCTATAGGGGTGGGGTGGGGTGGGGTGGGTTGGGGATGGTGGCAATGTAGTATCTGGATATTTGCCGCGGGACGAGGGCTTCGATTACCTCTCTCTTTTTTTTGACCATACATGTTTGCACCCCTGAATTAAACTTTTCACAAGGATAAAAAAAAAAAAAAAAACGCTAATGCTGTAAACTATATAGGGAGCCCAAACATTACTATAACCTTAAAGGTTAACAACAGAGCCTAGACTTTTTGCCTAATTTCAGATACTATTTATTTTTAGATATAATAATCAACACTCAACACATTGTATGAAAACATGTAAACTGCACATAAGGCAGTTTTCTCATTAACTTATGTTTCCTACTCTAATTTGTTATTGAAATATAAATATTTACACAGTTGCTGTCATTTTCATGACAGATATTTAAAGCATTAAATAATCAAGATATCAATCTTTAACATGTTAAGTAAAATATATTATATAGGCTAATATAGTGGATTTATTTAGTGCAAGAGTTCATTAAGGAACCAACAAGCTGTGGGCACTGAATGACTTGCCTGAGGTAAGGCTATGTGACAAACTAAGATGTTTTATTGGTGTCTTTCCGCTGCTGAAACACTGATCGATCGATTACACAAGTTATGATGCCTTTCAGTAAGCATACTGTATCTTTCAACATACCTTCAGGTGTCCATTCATGTTTATTCTGTAACTGAGGAAGAGATGTTCGTGTTTACTCGCGCTCCGCGCTGCCGCTTTAAATGAGGAGCTAGTACAGTGATCCGTCATGCCACATCAAAGTTCGCCAAAACGGCATTTATTGTTTGAATTTTGTGATCAAATAGACAGAATTTGAAAGATTACACCTTGCTTATTATCGAAAGTAACAAAATACGGAGCTTGCTATTATAGGGTGTTAATGGTGGTTAGGCTATAACGCTGTATTCGTTGTGTACACATAAGACATGAGGTCCATTGAGCCGGGGCTGGGCCGGGGCTACAGGGGGCGGGGCGTCCTCGGTACGCCATGAGAGTGGGTGGTGTATCGCGGTTTTTCGGTTCGGTTTGAATATCGTTACACCCCTAGTATTCATTGACTTGTATTTTGGTTAGTATTGTATAGTAAGCTTGTTTCCGCCACAGACTAAAAAATAAAAAAGGGCGACTTTTTATCTCACAATTCTGACTTTTTTGCGTGCACTAACAGCACATGGAGACTGAGACTGTACCAAACACTGTTTAGTAGTTTATGCTGTGGAGAAACCTCCTGATAAAGGGTATGAAAATTGCAAGGAACTGTAGTAAAGGTATAATTCATAATTCATCTCATACCCGCAGGTTTCCTGACAGCCAATAGCGCCTTTCTCAGCCCATTCAGGAGGTTCAGAGGCTCAATAAACACGCATGGAATGAGGAAACTGTCAATTATTCTCTTTTGAATGCTGGTGATTTGGACAAGATTATGCATGAAAGAAGTTGTAAGAACTTTGATTTTGACTTATGTTTCTTTATACAAGTAAAAATAAAAGAAGTGTTCAATAAAATAAGTTCTTGAAAGAAAACAAAACAGATGCCATAATCATACAGTTCACAAGAAGACATGAAAGGGTTTTTATCAATAAAAAAAAGAAGAAAAAAAAAAGGCATGTTTGAGCAGGTCTGCAGTGCAGGTGGAATGAGAAGCACTTCCCGAAAGAAGATATGAGTAAGAAAACACCGTCAGTTAACTGTCATGTTTCCGCATACAGGCTAGAAAGATACTTCATGTGTGATTCTCAGATTGCATCAATATCCGTAGCTGCTCCTCTTCTTTATATGCCTCAAGCCTGTTTTTGATCCTTCCACTTTTTACGGCCACTGGAAGCCGTCAATTATGTTATATTTTCCAAAAGCATAAAGGGTTATGCACCTGCAAACAGTAACAATGTTCTAAATCAATGCGTGAATAGAAAGATTTACTGTACTGTGTTGGTAGGTTGATTGGTATCAGATGGTAGTACTGAATGATTACCATTTAGCCTACTATTTATATGGTATATTTCAGGTGTTTACTTCAGCATATTTCAAAAACACTATGACTGTCATAGTAGGCTACATGTCCAAAAACAAAAAACAGCACAATGTTTTGTTCTTATTAACTCAAATTCCCACAAGTTAATATGTTTTGGCCTCCACATGCTATGATATTCTGTTGTGGCCACGAAAAAAATAAACGAACAATGGAATGTAACGCATAAGAATGAATTTCACTAACACTAAACAATGTTTTAATTTTTTCACTAGCATTTGTTATATATTCTATTATCAGTGCTGGGTATATCTTAGTAGGCCTACATGTGATCTGGATTATGTAATCAGATTCCAAAAATTAAGAATTTAACTATAGCCCCTTTCACACAGAGATTCCGGAAAATACATGGATAATGTGACCCGGGATTTGTCCCGGGATTGTTTGATTTTGCTACATTCACACTGCCTGTAATTTTCCGGAATCTGTGCGTGCATTCACACACAACCCGTAAAGATCCTGTAAAGATACGTGACATCGATGTGACATGTAATGTCTCCAGTCCAGCATCTTAAGTTATCTTATGAGCTGCCTCTCTCTCTAGTGCATTTTATGAGCTTTCTCTCTCGCTAGTGCATTTTTTTTTTTTAAGCGCATTACGTATCGTTTCACTAGCTGGCGAACAATCCCAGCTTCAGTGTCATCACTACGACACACACCTTACGGCACTGATTATGGCTTTTGTTCAGACAGAGCGCATTCCGGGACTGATACCGGTAATGTTATTAGGTCCCCAACCCGGCATCGATCCCGGCATCAATCCCGGGACGTGTTTGCGTTCACACAGAAGGCACTCTGGCAATTTCCCAGCAAGTTCCCAGGATCAACGCACTGTGTGAAAGGGGCTTAACTGTAACTGGATTATATTACATTTTAAAATACTCGTAATCAGACTACAGTTACTTTTTTTATTAAATTATTACATGTTATTCTTACAATGACAGTTAATTATTCATAATTCATTGATTCTCACTACTACTTATTTGATCTTCTTCTCACACTAATATCCATTCAGAAGCTCTTCCAGGTTTGTGAAACTGCACACACTGTGGTTGTAACTGGTCACTATGAAAAATACACTATTGTAAATGCAATACAATTCTCCTGTGAACTGTAACATGATAAATACTGTCAGGAACGCCACAACACCAGCTCGAGCGGAAACAGCTCGGATGAATATTATATTGTGACAGCATGAGAGGTTCAGGATCTTTAGTTTGTGCAAGTTCCCAGTAAACACCACTTCAACAGTCTCTTCAGTATGTAGGTGTGTTTAATAATTAAAAAAAAAGGTTTACAACTTAAATCTCTTCAGCTCAAAAGTAACTTAATCTTCTTTGTTTCACAGAGGTATGTGTCCTTTCTCCAGCCACACACACAAATCAACAGTTTCTCACACCCACTATTAGAGCCTGCTGCTGGTCTCATTAGCTGCAGCTGTACTCTCAGGCAGCCTGGGTTTTGTAGTCCTTAAAGGGTTAGTTCACCCAAAAATGAAAATTATGTAATTAATGACTCACCCTCATGTCGTTCCAAGCCCGTAAGACCTCCGTTCATCTTCGGAACACAGTTTAAGATATTTTAGATTTAGTCCAAGAGCTTTCTGTCCCTCCATTGAAAATGTATGTACGGTATACTGTCCATGTCCAGAAAGGCAATAAAAACATAATCAAAGTAGTCCATGTGACATCAGTGGGTTAGTTAGAACTTTTTGAAGCATCAAAAATACATTTTGGTCCAAAAATAACAAAAACTACTAATTTATTCAGCATTGTATTCTCTTCCGGGTCTGTTGTCAATCCGCGTTCACGACTCCGCAGTGACGCTGCTGACGTAAGACGCTGCTGACGTGTTATCTGGTATATATCTGGTGATATATATATACACAGATACATAAAGATATATATATGTGTGTGTGTGTGTGTGTGTGTGTGTGTGTGTCTATATGCTTGTGGGTTTTTAAATTTCTATGATTATTGTACAGTAGTTATACAATCATACATTTATATCAATTTAAGTAACAGCCTTTTGTGATAATGACTGAGTGAGCAGGAAAATCTGTCACAGATGCTGATTTAAGAAGAATTAAGATTCTTTTTAAATATGCCAATAAAAATACTACCGCTTTCTTAAGGTCTTTATCACTTTATTAAAATCAAGCAAATAGACAGACAAATGTTAACTTTCACGAGCTGTCACGCATTTCGAGCTTGCAGTGGGAATCTCTTAAGTGAGAACCAGGGTGAGAACGATAAGTTTAAAGCTTACAGGCTTCTGTACGTCGTCCGCCCGCAGCGTCTTCTGGGATTTTTATCAGTTAGATTCTCTCAAGTCTGCATTCGAATTGTTAAAACATTGATTAAGACCTTGATTATAATCACTCATTCATATACATTGAAGCAGCAGTGGATCCTAATCCACCCCCTTCAGAATGATCCTCGATATCTAGAACACATCCTGGCACTTTCATGCGTCCTCTGCGCTTGCGTTCTTGAGTATTGGAATTGAACTTCGACGGTTGATAAAGACGTAGTGCGATAACACAAGGACGCAAGATCGCTGAAGAACGCATCTTGAGAAACAGCCATTGTTATCTTCATGGCGCAGCTGATGGTTCCTGTTGCATCAGCGGCCAATGAGCTTGTTGTTCAACATATAAAGTTCCTTATCAATTTTCCTTTGACTCAGGGCTGTTGATATACAGTTGACTCTTGTTATGAAAAGCGTATCTTCATAACCAGTGAGCAACTGCACAAGTCATAACTAGTTTTTAACTATTGTTTTAGTTTTTTAACCAAGTGTGGGCCGCTCCCAGTACAACACAATACAGATTGTTTCAAAGCAGCTTTACAGATAAACAGGAAAATAATGATCAATGATGCAAACAGAAATCAATTCTGCTGTAAAGCAGCTCTAAAAAGACAACAGTGTCATTGTTCAGCTGAAGTCAGTTCCATTATCGGCCGGTCACTCTCAACGAACGTCATGACCGCCGATTGGAATCTCGCTAGAGAGGCCAATCTACTTCGAGTAAAACTAAAACGAGCCAATACACATTGGCGTGCAATCATTTGCATCAGCTGTTCAGCCACACAGCGCAGGTATTTAATGAGCAGAAGGTGCGATTGCACTTCAGCTTTTTGCTTCGGAGCCGAGCGTTTCGATGCTGTTTAATCTACTGAGTGATCAAACAACGAGCAAGCTCTTCAAGATGATCTCTCGTGTCTGGTGCAGGCGATACAGTGCAGCAGCGGGGTCGACTTTCTTTTTCTCTCTCTTTTGTTTTTGTTTTACTGAGCAAAACAAAAAGGCTGTTTTCACAGCTGGTAAAGGTGCCCCAAGAGCGCTGAATAGCAGGTCTTATGGCTGGTAAGACCGCTGTGAAGACAGACAGCGCAAGACAGGTTGCACATTCCTGTCTGTGTCCGCTGCGACCGTTCCCCTGCGTGCTTCAGTACCAAGGAGAGCATTCCCCTGAAAGAGGTAAGAGGTTACATGGGTGTGAGTTGCGTCTTTCTAAAGATGACATTCCACCCATGTGTTTCTGGTTGCAGTCATTTCCTGTTCTCACTGACGGCCACCTCGCATGCCTGGGAAACATGTGAGACTGTGTTCGTGGGTGGTTCATGTTTTCGCATGGGAACATGACCACGTCGGCACGCCAGTCAACTCTTCTTTCTCCGGAAAGCTTGAGTCCCCTCTGTTGTTGGCCAGCCGCTGCTTGTGTGTAAAAGCACAGCTGCAGATCTGCTTGACACTCTGGGAGACCGTGGAGAGCAGCGAGAGCTTCCGCCGGGCATAACCCAACCGTTCTCTCGCTCCTCAGTGTATCGTGTGCTGTCGAGCTGCCGGGCTGCAGCGCGGGTTGTCATGGCAACCCAGCGCTCACTCGACACTCTAGGTGCGCGGCCTCCTTGTCTATTCTCCGTTGTAGCGCCCTCCCTGGTGGCCACCAGGAGTGGTCTACTTCAGTAGAATGGCTTGGGTGATCTGAGAGCTGAGGGCTTCTCCTTTGGGGAACCAACCCCCTAGGGCTCCTCCCTCTCTAGCGCATCACAAGCGGTGCAGCTTCTGGATGGGATTGCTGGTCCTTCAAAAATGGAGGAACCTAGCGTTTCATTCAGGGCTCCAGCTGAGGGCAGATGTCGATTGCTGCATCAGAGAGAAGGGCTGTTTCGTTCTGGAAATGATGCTGAGTTCCCACTGTAATAGTGTGTGCTTATGCTGAATCAGATTCAGAATTGACATCCATGCTTTCCCGGGTCTTTCTCGGATGTCCATTGAAAACTTAGCAGTATGGAGCTATATTGGTGCCAAAATATGGAACGCCAAAAGTTACAAATTCTGCATAAAAGTTTTCACCTCTCTCACTACCCTCGATGGTGGGGTGGCTGTGCCTCTGGCGAACCACCTCTGACCTGTATGCGAGGCCAAGGCACTCTTATTGCACAAAGGTATTTCTGAGCCGGGATTGAGCTGCCCTTGTCAACCAACCGTGCTCAAGTCACAGCGCAGGCCTTCGGCCAGACGATGTCCACCTTGGTGGCCCAGAAGCGCCCCTGGCTGTCCTTACAGAGGTGCGAGAGGTCATCAAAGTATGCATTCTTGATGCTCCCATCTCACAAGGTGGCCTTTTCGACAACACTGTTGAGAACTGGCCCAGCAGTGGAGCTGCTCTCTCCCGGTGGAGGGCCGGGGAACGAGTCAAAATTCTGTTCCACCACTGGAGTCACAGTGGTACCTAAATTCTCAAAAAAAAAAAAAACAGTTCCTCTATCCCTGGGTCTGAAGAGGGCCAGGAGAGCAGTGGGAGGAGAGAATCCTCACCACTCTCATCCGCCTCTTCTATCGCCAGCAGGCAGCAGTGTGCGGTTCGAGAACGCAACCAAGCTGCCTCCTGCACCTCCTGCCCCGTGGAACCAGGCTAGTGTTGCTCAGCACACTCAGACTCCGATACGGGCCGCCTTCCAGAGAGAGCCTCCCGAGCCGAGTCTCTGTGTTCCACCTCGCTGCCCCACTCTGGGTACGCCTATGGTCCCTTTGGTCCCGCTTGCACGGTCTCTGCGAGCCTGGTTAGCGCTCCCCAGTTTGTCTCGCTGGCTCATTCGGACCATCAGGCTCGGCTATGCGATTCAGTTCGCCCGGCGTCCCCCCAAGTTTCGGGCAATCCACTCGACTACAGTTAGAGCAGCCAATGCCCATGTCTTGCAGGTGGACACAGGCGGTTTCTGCGCTTTGCGTTCGAGGGTCGAGCATATCAGTACAAGGTCCTGCCCTTCAGGCTGTCCCTGTCTCCCAGTGTCTTCACGAAAGTCATGGAGGGGGCCCTTGTTCCCATGACAGAACAGGGCGCTCGCATTCTCAACTATCTTGATGACTGGCTCGTACTAGAACACTCTCGAGATCAGTTATGCAAACACAGGGACCTCGTGCTCAGGCACCTCAGCCAGCTGGGCCTTCAGGTCAACTGGGAAAAGAGCAAACTTGCCCCTGTGCAGAAGATCTCTTTTTTCGGTATGGAGTTGGATTCGGTCGCACAGACAGCGCGCCTCATGGAGGAGCGTGCTCAGTCAGTGCTGAACTGCTTGAACACGTTCAAAGGCAGGACGGCGGTCCCACTGAAATTCTTTCAGAGGCTTCTGGGGAATATGGCAGTGGCAGCAGCGGTAACCCCGCTTGGACTGCTCCATATTAGACCGCTTCAGCACTGGCTTCATGGCCGAGTCCCGAGATGGGTGTGGCATCACGGGTGACAATCACACCGGAGTGCCACCAGATCTTCAGCCTGTGGTCAGAACCCTCGTTCCTGCAGGCAGGAGTCCCCTTGGAACAGGTGTCCAGGCATGCTGTGGTGTTCACAGATGCCTCTACCACTGGCTGGGTTGCCACGTACAACGGGCATGCAGTGTCAGGGGTGTGGACGGGCCCGCAACTGCATTGGCACATCAACTGCCTCGAGTTGCTAGCAGTACGTCTCGCTCTGAGCCGGTTAAAGAGGCCACTACAGGGCAGAGACGTGCTGGTCCGCACCGACAACACTGCAACCGTTGCGTTCAACAACCAACAGGTGGTCTACGCTCCTGTCGCATGTCGCAACTTGCCCGCCATCTCCTCTTCAGAAGCATCTGAGGTCGCTTCGAGCCATGTATGTCCCCGATGTGCTCAACCATGTGGCCGACGAGCTATCACGAGCTGTGCTCCCGGGAGAATGGTGACTCCACCCCCAGGCGGTTCAGCTGATCTGGAGAGAGTTTGGGGAGGCTCAGGTAGACCTGTTTGCCTCCTCAGAGACCTCCCATTGCCAGCTATTTTACTCCCTGAATGGGGGAACACTCGGCACGGATGCACTGGCACACAGCTGGCCCCGGGGCCTCCGCAAATATGCGTTCCCCCCAGTGAGCCTACTTGCACAGACACTGTGCAAAGTCAGGGAGGACGAGGAGCAGGTCCTTCTGGTGACTCCCTATTGGCCCACCTGGACCTGGTTGCCAGAACTCATGTTCCTCGTGACAGTCCCTCCCTGGCCCATTCCTCTGAGGAAGGATCTTCTGATCCTCTGGAAACTCCATGTCTTGTCCCTGAATGGGACGCGGAGGTTCTAGGTGACTTACCCCCAGAGGTACTTAACACCATCACTTCAGCGCGAGTGCCGTCTACGAGACGTGCGTACCTGTTCGTGAAGTGGAACCTGTTCGTCGAGTGGTACTCTTCTCACCGAGAGGACCCCCGAAGTTGTTCGATAGGGTCCGTGTTTTGCTTCTTGCAGCAAGGGTTGGAGCGAAAGCTGTCTCCCTCCACCCTCAAGTACATGCTGCCGTTATTCAGCTTATCACGACCACTTAGATGGCAAAACAGTGGGAAAGCACGACCTGGTCGTCAGGTTCCTTAGGGGGGGCGAGACGATTAAAATCCTCCTCGACCACCCTCCATACCCTCTTGGGACCTTCCCTGGTGCTTCGAGCACTTCAGGATGCTCCCTTTGAGCCTTTGCAGTCAGCAGACTTTAAGCTTCTCTGCATGAAGACTTTGCTGCTGATTGCACTGGCCTCTATCAAGAGGGTAGGGGACCTGCATGCATTTCGGTTGACGAATCTTGCCTAGAGTTCGGGCCGGGAGACAGCCATGTCGTACTGAGACCCCGGCCTGGCTATGTACCCAAGGTTCCTACCACTCCCTCAGAAACCAGGTGGTGAACCTGCAAGCGCTGCCCCTGGAGGAGGCAGACCCAGCCCTGGCTTGCTCTGTCCCATTCGCGCTCTTCGTATGTATGTGGACAGAACTCAAAGCGTCAGGATCTCAGACCAGCTCTTGTCTGTTATGGAGGCCAGCAGAAGGTAAAGGCTGTCTCCAAACAGAGGATGGCCCACTGGATAGTGGATGCCATCGCCTTGGCTTACCAAGTGAGTGCCCGCTCAGGTTGCATGCACAATCCACAAGAGGTGTTCAGGGTTTCTGCAGGTATCTTCAATTTAAATGTAATGCTTTTTAATTTTTTTAATTTTTAATGCCATACATGACCCATGACTAACCACAGATATTTTTTATATATATATATACTGTATATCCCCACATAACTCCTTCGGGAAGAATGTGGCTTCCGCAGCATTCTCCTTCCCATAGAAAGGGCACGCTTCCCAGTGTTATCCAATATCTCACTGTATGGGTTATCACGGAACAACAGTGACATATACACTCTGTGTAAGCCCTCTCCTATCGTCCTTCCAGGCAAGAATGTGTAGAGGCTTGGTCAGAGCGCTGGATGGGGTGCAGCAGCTGTGGCGCTTTGGTAGGGATTCCTATCTGTCGGTCACGACGTACGTCGAGAGTGACCAACCGATAAGGGAACGTCTCGGTTACATATGGTAACCCTCGTTCTTTGAGGGAGGGAACAGAGACGTACATCCCGTCGCAACATCTGACTTGTTTAATGGTTAAGTATTGAATTTATAAAAATAACAATTACTTTGGGATTTGTGATTTACATTACAGTAAAATTGTTCTTTATCAAATATTACATGCACAAATTAAAAAAAAAAATAGTACATACACACACACACAATTATTACACAATAATTTATCCAATTGACTCTAATATGCAGAAGCAGAAAACAGGGGGAAAAAAGAAATTGGCAGTTTTAATGGGTTTCAATGGGGACATTTTTGTCCTTTTTTTATTTTTGTAAATATTTTGTGTACCCAGTGATTTATGAAAGGAAATGAGGGTGAAATAAGAAAATTCCATTAAAAATACACCTTTGTACCAAATTTGATGCAGTTGGCATTAACACAGGAACAATGATTTAAACAAAATTAAAACCTGAAAGAGACAAACATGTCCTTAAGGAAACACAAGTGTTAAGTCGGCTCTAAATTGTACATTTAATTGTGATTGATCAATGAGACCCTTTGATTACAGTGTTGTTATTGAAGCATAATTTTCAAAACTGTATTAATCTAGAAGTAGAATCAGATTTAACTGTGATTTTCTGCTGTAATAGACAGTTTAACTGGTAAGATCCTCAGAGGGGAAGTTTTGCAGCGATTATAGAAGAATGGAAAGACAGTCTCTGTGAAGGATGTCCTGATTGTGCTCCGATAGTTTTTAGTTACAGGATCAGAGAATGACACTGTTCCTCTGTCATAGTCCAGCTGAACTCTCACACGCTGAAACTTATGTTCAACAGTAAAGACAGTGGCGGGTTGCTCTGGGGATTTTGAACTGTATTTGCTGTCCATGTACCACACATACCAGACATTAGACTTAAAGAAAACCTCTCCCTTCCTTTGGTTTGATGCTGTTGTTATTCCAAGAATCCAGTTTGTATTGTCTCCAACCTCCACATCCCAGCAGTGTGTTCCTGAGTTAAAGCCCTCAGATCCCAGGACACATGGACACCTATCAAACCTCTCTGGATTATCAGGAAGTGTTTTATCTCCATCACTGACCGACACACTGGTCAGATCAGCAGAGAGTGTGAGACGAGGAGCTGCTGTGTTTGGATCCAGAGTCAACGGAGCTGCAAAGAGAATAACATCAGATTACAGGATGAAATATGATGTATAAAAAATGTAAATGTAAAACATTTTCCTTTTGTTGAAAGAGATTATAAATCATGCAATCATAACAATGGTCTCTCAGTTACTGTCAGAATGGATTGAGGCTTCGGGTTTAATATCAGTATTCAATAAACACTATTGTATCCTAATACATAAACATAAACCATGAGGAATAGATATTTCATTATGAGTTCGCTGTATGATCTGATGATTTTCTGAAATACAGTTCAGATTCAAATTCAAGTGATTATTAAATATATTTCTATCAAATGTTGATGTTGTGTGTGTTTATATCTGAACTATCTTCTGCACTGGTGTCAAATCTGCTGAGACTCACTGTGTTGGACAGTTTCCAGCATCTTCTTCCAGACTCTGAACGGCAGGTTACCCAGATAACGCGACACATGAATCAAAGCTCCAGAACTCATCCGTGGATCCGGCTGTGAGATCTGGACTCTGAGGAACATTCAGGAGTCAGAACTGCAGTGAATTTGAGTTCAGATCCACTGAGAGAAGAGATACGAGCAGCTCACTCACCTTTCCATTGAGGAGTTAAAGTTCTGGAAAATATAGAGTTTGAAAACATTTTAATATCTTATCAAACACTCTCAGTGTCAATGAGTCTCTCTATACAAGTTGTTTTATGCACAAAGAATGAAGCCAGATTGATTTGTCACCTTTAGAAACGAGACGTCATTGTCTTTCATCATCTCCTCCATGTCTCTGATTGTGTGTGAAAGAGCTGAGATGTGTGTGTTCATCTCCTCCAGCTTCTCCTTCATCCTCTGCTTCTTCTGCTCCTCTTCCTCTCTCAGTGCAGTGATTGTAGCTTCTTCTTCGTCTCTGAGAAACTGATGAAGCTTCTCAAACTCTTCTTTAATCTGACGCTCTGTGTGCTCAGCTTGAGACTGAAATCAAATCACATTCACTTCAGTCAGCGCTGTATGAACACACACACTCCACTAATGTCAATAATAAACTCTGTGTGTGAATGTTGAGTATTTAACTCTTTATATCCTCACCTTGATGTGTTCAATTGTTTCATCACACTTTTTCTTCATTTCTTCTCCATGTTTGAGCTTGTTTTGTAAGGACGTCAGTGCTGCATTAAATTCCTCCTACAGGTTAAGATGAAAATCTGTGAAACTTATGCAGCTCTAAGAGGTTTAAACATTGTATGTTTGGATGGTTTTATTGTTATATTATTTATGTGCTGAATGGGTGATTCTCAGGAAGTATTTGTACCAGAAAATTGCAGGACATATATTTTTAATTATTTAATTTGGAAAGGATGAACATTGAGAAATCATATTATACACAAACAAATGTGGCCAATTTTCTGCATTTATACATGCAGTTGTATATATTTGTGATTGTGCAATAACAAATACAGAAAGTGAAAGTATGTTAGTATCAGTCACATTTGGTATGTCTTAAATCACATATTATTATTATTATTATTGAAAAAAAAAAAAGTTAATAACCCATGACATTTTTTTTTTTCTTTTTTTTTTTTTAAAGCATGGTTTGTGCTAATTTTCAAGAAGATTTGAACAGAGGGTCCAAGATTAGTGCCGAATTTTATATCAGTAGTAAATCATAGAGATTTAGTGTGAGTAAAAATAAATACTGGTCTATTGTATACACAAATAATAATGTTTTTATGTTTAGCACTGTATTCAGCATATGAAATGAGACATTAGTCTTACCTTGTAAGATGAAAGCACTTCACTGATGGGTCTGAATTTATGATTGTCATGTTTATGTGAATTAATACACACTAAACACACAGGCTGTTTGTCCTCCAGACAGAAGAGTTTGAGTTTCTCACTGTGTAAACTGCAGATCTCCTCAGATCCTGATGAACGTTTCTCATTTCTCTCCTTTATCAATGAATCACACAAGTTTTTTAACACAAGAATAACTGCTGGATCATCTCTAGATGATCTTCTCCTGCAGACAGGACACTCCTGAGTTTCCTTAGTTTTCCAGAACTGTTGTAGACACTCTTTACAAATACTGTGACTACAGGACAGAAGAACAGGAGTCTTGAAGATTTCACAGCAAACAGGACAAGAAAGCTCTTCCACAGATTTTGAATCCATTTCCTTGTCTTGTAAAATATCCAATGATCTACAATTTACTTTCACTTTCTGAACTTTGGTTTAAAGAGTAAATAACTATTACAATCAAAATCTAATCTGGGTTCATTCAGAAATACACAAAAATAATATAATGTGTCCTCCTCTGTTCTCACGACTCGTTTTAGCTTTCAGTAAAAATGAAAGGCAGAAATAATGACTAGTCACTTCCTGGTTGGTTTTGTAGCGGGTGGAGTTTCTGATGACCCTTTGAAACCTCTGGGACTGGTTGCATAGTTTTTTATACCGCTTTTTTTTTTTTTTTTTTAACTCTTTTTGTCATATAAGACTGTCACATCCACCAGCTGGAGTGCCCATGATCTCCACTAGGGGGAAACACCTCCCGACTCTTGCGCTATCTTATCATGGACTACATTTCCCATAACACACTGCCGGACCCATTATGCTTCCTTACATTCAGCTGTGTCTCAATACCTTGTTAATATTGCCTAAATAAGCCCTGTGTGTTCTGTCATTCCTTGCAAATGTCTTGGATGTTTTTACTCTGCATTTCTGAGTGTTATCCTGGTTTAATTTTTTATTTAATTTTATTCTTTATTCATTCTCTGCCTGTGTTTTGGATACTGGATTCCCTTTTTGCCTGTGTTTTCTGTAGTGATGGTGAAGTGAAGCATTATGAACCAGCGAAGCTTTCAACACAATTGAATCGGAAAAAGGTTCAGTATCAAAGCTTTTCAAATAAGAGCTTGACGAGGACCTCTGCTGGTGAAAGTGAGGGAAAGTGTTGTGTCACAAAATGTTTCACATCCGAACGCATTAATCTAACATGAATGAATGGATAGATGAATA
Organism: Squalius cephalus; assembly: GCF_949319135.1. Taxonomy (NCBI): domain Eukaryota; kingdom Metazoa; phylum Chordata; class Actinopteri; order Cypriniformes; family Leuciscidae; genus Squalius; species Squalius cephalus. The sequence continues at coordinate 5,506,922 of NC_137135.1, read as the reverse complement.
AATAAATTAATCAATGTATTAAATAGCCTATATGACAACAATCTGTTCCATTGCATACTCATAGTAACTCAAAACAATAAAGACAGCATTTTGTATCGTGGATGTGGACATTTTTCCTGTTTGTAAACCAACAAAACTCATGAATAGAGGAGGGAGTAAATAAATGCAGGTGCATGCACACAAAGACACACACTTTCACATGATTATACAGATGAGGCCATTAACAATCCACATCGCAAGGAAAGGGATTCAGTAGTGTAGTGTAGTGTACAGTAGTGTAGTGTAGTGTAGTGTAGTGTACAGTAGTGTAGTGTAGTGTAGTGTACAGTAGTGTAGTGTAGTGTACAGTAGTGTACAGTAGTGTAGTGTAGTGTACAGTAGTGTACAGTAGTGTAGTGTAGTGTACAGTAGTGTACAGTAGTGAAGTGTAGTGTACAGTAGTGTAGTGTAGTGTACAGTAGTGTAGTGTACAGTAGTGTAATGTAGTGTAGTGTACAGTAGTGTAGTGTACTGTAGTGTAGTGTACAGTAATGTAGTGTAGTGTACAGTAGTGTAGTGTAGTGAAGTGTAGTGCAGTGTACAGTAGTGTAGTGTAGTGTACAGTAGTGTAGTGTAGTGTAGTGTACAGTAGTGTAGTGTACAGTAGTGTAGTGTAGTGAAGTGTAGTGTAGTGTACAGTAGTGTAGTGTAGTGTACAGTAGTGTAGAGTAGTGTAGTGTACAGTAGTGTAGTGTAGGGTACAGTAGTGTAGTGTAGTGTACTGTAGTGTAGTGTACAGTAATGTAGTGTAGTGTAGTGTAGTGTAGTGTACAGTAGTGTAGTGTAGTGAAGTGTAGTGTACAGTAGTGTAGTGTAGTGAAGTGTAGTGTACAGTAGTGTAGTGTAGTGAAGTGTAGTGTACAGTAGTGTAGTGTAGTGTAGTGTAGTGTACAGTAGTGTAGTGTAGTGTACAGTAGTGTAGTGTAGTGTAGTGTAGTGTACAGTAGTGTAGTGTAGTGTAGTGTAGTGTACAGTAGTGTAGTGTAGTGAAGTGTAGTGTACAGTAGTGTAGTGTAGTGTAGTGTACAGTAGTGTAGTGTAGTGTAGTGTACAGTAGTGTAGTGTACAGTAGTGTAGTGTAGTGAAGTGTAGTGTAGTGTACAGTAGTGTAGTGTACAGTAGTGTAGTGTACAGTAGTGTAATGTAGTGTAGTGTACAGTAGTGTAGTGAACTGTACTGTAGTGTAGTGTACAGTAGTGTTTGTGTAGTGTACTGTACTGTAGTGTAGTGTACTGTAGTGTAGTGTAATGTACAGTAGTGTAGTGTAGTGTAATGTACAGTAGTGTAGTGTAGTGTAGTGTACAGTAGTGTAGTGTAGTGTAGTGTAATGTACAGTAGTGTAGTGTAGTGTAGTGAACTGTACTGTAGTGTAGTGTAGTGTAGTGTACAGTAGTGTAGTGTAGTGTAGTGTAGTGTAGTGTAGTGTAGTGTAGTGTAGTGAAGTAGTGAAGTCCTCTGGCACATGACGTACATCACCAGTAGGGGGCAGTCCTGTTTCTTTCTCAGTTATAGCCTGAACTGAAGACAATAATAGGCAACGGATGTGTTTTGACAGCAAACTGACAAGAGTGCACTGACCACATTTTATTTTGTATTGTAGGCTATATTGTTTATGTACATCTCAAATAGAAATAAAATATTAATAAATCAGTTATTACTGGTTTTTACATGCTTGTCATGGGCGTTTGAACATTGTAGTGCTTATATTGTGTTAAATTAATAGCAGTGTTGTAATGTAACGGAGTACAAATACTTCGTTACTGTACTTAAGTAGAAATTTCACGTATCTGTACTTTACTTCGCTATTTAAATTTATTTCAACTTTTACTTTTACTCCACTACATTTCCTAGATAAAATATATACTTTTACTCCGATATATTTCCACTAAGCATCTTCGTTACTCGTTACTACAAAAAAAAAAAAAAAAAAAATCAGAAGAAATGTGTGCGACTGCATTCACAGGGATGTTTGGCGAATCACTGCTCCTAGACTGCATTACGCACGCTCCGCACGGCGCGCGCTCTATTTCAGCGTATGCTTGTTTGTTGCCATGCCAAAGGAGGAGGAAACACAGACTGTAAAAAATAGCATAACTGAAACCGCCATGGAAGCACGAGCACTTACTGGAGGACCTCCCGTTATCGTAGACGACCGTCCAGAGCTGCCAACTCACACGCATTCACCGTGAGACACACGCAATTGACACTTTTCACACGCTCTCATGCCACACATACATTTTCTCATGCACAGAAAAATCGCGAAGCAAAGAGGACACGGAGACCGACAGACAGACTAGACAGAGCAGGTTAGTTATGATCTAAAAAAAAAAATCTCAGCTCTCAGATTCTGTCAATTTTATTACGAAATTCAAACAATACTGTTTTGGCGTTTGTAAATGTGACGTGACAGATCCCTAGCGCACGTGAACCGATCATCTATACTAGCTAATAGTAAATAAACACAAATGAACAATGTTAAAAGAAACAGTACAACTTTCCAAAAATGTATATTCATTATACATAATATCGATCAATCAGTGTTTTTCAACCGCGGAAAGGGTCAGTAAAAAAGCTGGAGAACAATTATGTCACATAGGCTAGCCTAACATTTACCTCAGGAAAGCCATTTGATGACCATAATATAGGGCCAGGCTATAGTATAACGTTAGCACGTTAGTTGGTTAGAAAAAAAGAGAGCTATGGAGAGTATTTAGCTAAATATGTGTAGACTACTATATTACATATTTATTATATTTTTACTTATCATTAAATACATTTGTTATTATGACAAAAAAAGCATTATTTAATTTGAATTATTTTTAACCTTAAATAATGTTTATAGCATTAGGTGAGATTTTTTTTCTTGCGAATTAATGCCTATCTTGTGTACCTAATATTTATCCAAATTAGTCAATATTGCATATTGTGATGCAAGATTATTTTTTTACATCCCAACAACCCCCCCACCCACCCCACAATAAAGCCACAATAAAGTTCACAATCAAAGTTCTAACCGCTTGCTTTTCAAAAACTTTTACTTTTACTTTAATTACTTAAGTACATTAAATATCAGAAAAATACTTTTGATACTTAAGTACAGATTATATCAGATACTTTAAGACTTTTACTTAAGTAATATTCTAAAAGGTAACTTTCACTTCTACCAAAGTCTTTTTCTAGTACGATACTTGTACTTTTACTCAAGTATTGCTTTCTAGTACTTTATACAACACTGATTAATAGGATTATTTAAAATTTAGTCTGGTGAACACTACCAAGAACATAAAACAGTGTGACAATAACTTTTTCGGTGAACTTATTAGTGCAAATATCCCGTCACATTTTAGCAACCTTAATTAACATAAAATGACATTGCATTTTACTGTCCATCTTTGCCACACAAATTTGTAAGGAAATTCGTCACCATGGGTGTTAAAATGATCACTTTCCAGGTGAACTTACAGGTCCATCTTTGCTAGTGTTAAAACAACACTGACAAAAGTGTTTATTATACAAACACTGTGTTAGTGTTTCATTTTAATCACTCAAGGTGTTGAGAAATTATTACTCGTAAGTATACACAATTAACACTTTATGGTTATTAATCCCACACACCCAGTGTACTTTTTAATGTTGATTTAATGTAAATAATGTAATACTTCTTTTAAAATGTTAATGCATATGAAATTTAAAACATAAACCTATAGATGTTTTTCCAAAAAAACAAGTGCCTATGAATTTATTTGAACATTTATTGATATTTTAATAATCAAACATACAATTGAATAAAACAGCTCTGTTAGTCTCCAATGCAATAACATCTTAACACTGTTTGAGATGAAAATACACATTCATTATGATAACTATTTCTTTGCAGATCTAAATCTCTACTGAGTTTCAGACTAGTTAATTTTTCGTAACTATGTCGAAAAATGAGTCAGCACAGGACATCTGTACATGTTGATGTGCTGTCAAATAATCTGCATGGAAATTTTCAATAGAAGTTGACTCAAAGTCTTGTAACAAGTAAACATACACTGCAATAACATCTTTAAATTGAAAATACAACAATAATTTAACATTGCATCTTTAAATAACCAATGTTAAAAAGTGTCTGGTTTAAAAATACACATTAATTCTGATAAAATATACTATTCCAGGCTAAATAATCACATAAATCTCTACTGAGTGTTTCATAGGACATCTGTACATCAAACAAAGAAATATTCCTTAAGTTGTCCTTGTTCACGATCCATACATGTTGAGATGCTTTGTCAAATAATCTGTAGGCATGGACTTGTTCAATAAACATAGACTCGTAGTCTTTTAACAGTAGTCTCCTGTAAATCTCCTGACGGTACTGAAAAGTTTCTTTCATCTTCCAGAATATATCTCGATATCAGTGCTGTGTTTAAGCTGTGAGATCGCCTGTTAGCGGATCTGTAAGGCAGATATTTTCCTCCATTCTTGGACCAACAGTTTTCTCATTTGATCGAGAGGGCATTTTACAACTGGTGTTTCTCTGAACCGTCTTTAGGCGATTCATAATAAAACCTGTGCCTCTCTGTGCGTCATAGTATTGTTCTTGTTAAAGAGACAAATTTGGGTAAAACGAACACATTAAAAAAAGCTATGATTTTAAGTTTCAAACATCTTGAACAACAAGCAGAGATACTTACATAGCCTGTCTTCCCTTCAGGATCTTTTAGGTTTGGAAAGAGAGTGATAATGCCAAGGGCATACATATCTCTTGTGGCCTTAAGTGATATCCTTCTGCAATAATATGCAAATAAAACTAGTCTATTCTGCTCTGTTCACTTGGGGTGAAAACAATAGCATCTATAAAAACTGTTCTTAAGTTAAGTTAAGTTAAGTTAAGTTAAGTTAAGTTAAGTTAAGTTAAGTTAAGTAGTTACTAAGCAGAGTAGTGAGTAATTCATTATTGGTACACTTGGCGTAACAAGGGGTGAGAAAGCAATATTAATGTTACAAATATTACAAAATCTGTCTGTTTCTCATCCCAAACTGATTGGATCACTTTAGAAAACATGGGTTAAGCACCTAGATAATGTATTTATTTAATATTAACTTCATCTGTGTTTCATCTAAGTCGTTTGTGACCTTCCCTATGAAAACCCAGCTAAAGTCATTTTATTGTGATTCACTGTTTTCTCATTCTGTGAAAATATAACCATGATATCTTTAATATTGACTGAGTAAGGCCATGTCAGATTAAAATAGTTAAATTAATAGTTGAAATCAAACTTTGATGCTTGTTATGTCAGAATTAGATGAGACTTTAGCCTGGTTTCACAGGTAGGGTCACATCTGAATAAGTTGGAAGGACAGTGATATGAACTTCTTGTTCAGTCATGTGTGCAAACCAACATATTAATCATCTCCTTTCTTTTGAATGTTGACATATTACCAGTGTCTTTATAGTGCAGCATCATTTCGACACCACCAGGTTTGCACTTTAGGATGTCTTCAATTTTCTTAACAGACAACACCAAAATGTATGCATTGTCTTTAGAACAGCATTTTCTGATAAACTGGAGAATATTGTCTTTCCAACCTCTTTTGCAACTGTTAGGCCCATAAATAATAAGGATAAACAATGTTTAAAAAAGTATATAATTATCTAACGACTAATTCGAAAAATTAAGCACAAAACATAACATGCTTAATGGCGGATATCTATATCTAGCATTAAAAAAAAATTGTCAGAACGTCGATGTCTCGCAGTTGCTGAATGTCGCGAAACAACGTTGCTACAGCCCTGTCGCATCTTACAATTCTACGTTACAATGTTGCGAGCACGTAGACAGCGACGTTGCCATAGTAGAAATCCAACGTCCCACAGACGTTGCCACAATGTAAATATGTTTGCTGGGAGTATGTTGTTCCATGCGCCATCTGGTGGATATTCTGTGAAGCACAACAAGTTTATTTAAATTAAAAAAAACGTGCGGACAGGATTCAGGGGCATTCCGCGGGACGAATTGTGGCATGCCGTGGGGAAAAAATGCGCATTCTTAATGGCCACATCTGTAGTAATGCAACGCAATACACCTTAACAACCCATGAGGGCGCTTAACCTTTGAATCAGAGTACGAAGCTGTCATGTGGGTGTGTGTGAAACTAAGCTTCGTATGCCATTGGTCACGTGATTTTGATAGAACGAATCAAGCATCGATATAAAGCTTCACTGAAAATCATTTCATTTGTTTTTGACACATGCCTCAGAGCTTTAGTGTCACGGCTAACATATAGTTATCTGCCCTGTTGCTCATTTGTATTGTTTGCCCATTTTTGTATTGTTTGACCTTTTGCCTGTTATATGGATTACGATTCTGAATTGTCCCAATAAAGCTGCATGTGGTTCTTCAACCCGTCTCGGTGCAGTATGTAACAGAAGACTTCATCAATATGGATCCAGCAGTACACATTCACCAAGGTCCACATACCTACCTGTACTTACCCGCTTCAAGGATTCCTTACCCGAACTCCGTCCTCTGTCATCCGTCTTCAGTCATCCATCTTCAGCCACCTGTCATCCGCCTGCAGCCTGCTGCTCTCTCTCCGTTCATCTACAAGACACAGACCAGTATTATCATCCAGCTAAGTCCTTCCATTATCATCCATTCTGTCTCTCTGCCACATGCTCACCTGTCTGCATAACTGTTCGGATCCGTGCCACCGCTCAATAAAACTGTTTACGCATCACTTACTTGTCTACTTCCCTCTGTATCGTGATTCGCAAGACAATCATTTGTTCAGATTGTAGTTCAGATCTTGTCAATCTACATTAGCAAGTTTTTTTTATATATATATAAAAACAGTACATTTAATATTCATCATAGTGGAGTGACTTATTTCTAAACAGCCATTTTTTGAATCTACGAAATTTTCAAATATCAAATAAGCCAGAAAACGTGTCAGTTAAATTTATGATGCCCTTTATTTTTGTTTTTATTTAGTTACTCATGTGTTTTATTTAGGTCTGTCTTGAACATTTGCTGAATTGTTTCATCAGTTTGAACTTTAGATAATAGATGGCACCAATAAAGTTGGTGGTTTGCGAACGACCATTAAAAATAAAGAAGAGGAGGAAACGCAAACAAGGTGGAGACATTCGTTTCAGAGGCGTGCTCCACTGTAAATCTACTCACACGCCCCAAAGCGGAGGTGTTATAGTATGGAAGCAGATCAGTATCAATAATAATTTGTGCAAAAAAACATGATTCACACATGCGTAGACGATTTCACATGCATGAAACAAAATTCACATGCAAAAAACAATTCACGTGCGTATATATTATATAAAAAATATATATTCACAAAAAGCCATTCACATGCGCAAAATACAATTATATATTCATAAAATACATTTCACAAATGCAAAACACAATTCGAAGATATACAACTGTGCACAAAAACCATACGAGTTTATCCTTGAATGTGAATGTGCAAATCATCATTCACATGTAGAATAACCTTGTATTGTGTGTGTTTTTGAGACTTTCCTGGCAGCGCTCTCCTCCTACACGGATCAGTCGTACTCTTTAGCCAACCAGATCAGCATCACGTGAGGGCGTGCCTACCTGCATGTTACGTCATCAGCTTTCGACCACAGTTCATGGCTAAGCAGAGGTATGTGCAGTTGACCGGTTCATTTCTGTGTGTTTACTGAAGTTAAAGAAGTTAGAGATCAGTGACAATGGGGCAATTTGATCCAGACTCATCGGCGCAGGGCCTGTGATTTACATGAATGAATCCAATAGGTTTAAAGCTTTCTGAAGCTTAGTTACAAGGTAGTTGTGGCGTCTGGACGAAATCATGATGACTTACTCATTAGTCATCGTGATTTCGTCCAGACGCCACAACTACCTTGTAACTTGCATACTGCTGAAATTTGCCATGTTGCGCCACGTTATCGGGGAAGGTAGAACAATTCTCCCAAATACTATCGATAGATTCACAAATAACCTGCGTGATCTGTCTCATTTTTTCAGTGTACCCAAACACACAAATGAACTAGAGGAAATGACTAGCAGTATTTGCACCATTTTCTCTAGTACATTAGAAACTGTAGCACCGATCAGATTAAAATAGGTTGGACTGAAAAGTACTGCACCATGGTACAACAATATTACTCACGCTATCAAGAGAGAAACTCGTAATCTAGAGCGCAAATGGAAACAAACTAACCTAGAGGTCTTTAGGATCACGTGGAAAGACAGCACTTCCTGTTATAAAAAGGCTTTTAAAAGCAGCCAGGACCGAGCATCTCAGAAAACTAATAGAAAATAACCAAAACAATAAAAAAATATATATTTAGTACAGTGGCGAGATTAACAAATAAACAGAAATCACCTGAACAAATTATTCCATTACAGTTTAGCACTAACGACTTTATGAATTTCTTCAATGAGAAAATCGAATGCATCAGAAATACAATTGTAAATGTACTACCTTTAACAGCGTCTTATGATTCAGTCTCAATTATCGCCCCTCAAGAACAATTGCACTGCTTTACAACCATAGGACAGGAGGAGCTAAATAAACTAATCTCTACATCTAATCTAACTAATCTCTAAACCAACAACATGTTTATTAGATCCAATACCCACTAAATTACTGAGAGTTGTTACCTGTAGCAGAAGAGCCTCTTCTCAATATTATCAACTCGTCTTTATCTCTAGGTTATGTTCCGAGATCGTTCAAGCTGGCAGTTATTAAGCCTCTCATAAAGAAATCACAATTAGATCCAAATCAATTAACAAATTACAGACCCATTTCAAATCTTCCATTTATGTCTAAAATACTAGAAAAAGTCATGTCCGCTCAATTAGGCTCTTTTTTGCAAAATAATGATATATTTGAAAAATTTCAGTCTGAATTTAGGGCCCATCATAGCATCGAAACTGCACTCGTTAAAATTACAAATGACTTACTTTTGGCTTCTGACCAACGCTATATCTCTATACTAGTTTTACTTGATCTTAGTGCTGCGTTCGACATTATAGATCATAAAATACTCTTAGATCGACTACAAAATACTAGTATTCAGGGACAGGCATTACGGTGGTTTAGATCATTTCTATCAGACCGTTACCATTTTGTGCACTTAAGGGAGGAAATGATAATGACTTAAATGAGTATCGAAGATAATGTCAGTAAATTACGGAGTGCCGCAAGGATCTGTGCTAGGCCCTCTGTTATTTTCAATATTTATGCTGCCACTTGGTAATATTATAAGAATACATGGAATTAATTTCCACTGTTATGCCGATGATACTCAGTTATATATTGCATCACGACCAGATGAATTCTCTAAATTGTCTAAGACTAAGTTAACAGAATGTGTTAAAGAAATAAAATATTGGATGACCTGTAATTTTCTTCTATTAAATTCAGCCAAGACTGAGGTATTACTTATTGGACCAAAAACCTGTACACAGAATCTCTTAGAATACAATTTGCATTTGGAAGGATGTACTGTAACTTCATCCTCTACAGTTAAAGACCTGGACATTATATTAGACAGCAACTTGTCTTTTGAAAATCATATTTCAAATGTTACAAAACAGCCTTCTTCCACCTCAGAAACATTGCTAAGCTACGTAACATGCTCTGTTTCTGATGCAGAAAAGATAGTTCATGCTTTCATGACCTCTAGACTAGATTACTGTAATGCATTACTAGCTGGTTGTCCTGCATCCTCAATAAACAAGCTACAATTAGTCCAAACTGCAGCTGCTAGAGTTCTTACTAGATCAAGAAAAAATGATCATAACACCTTTTTTATTATCTCTACACTGGTTACCTATTAAGTTCCGTATCAAGTATTGCTACTGACCTATAAGGCCCTAAATGGGTTAGCTCATGTGTATTTAACTAATTTTCTATCGCCTTACAATCCATCACACTCTAAAAAGTTTTACTATGATTTACTAAATGTTTTTGGTGAAAAACTTATACACTTAAAAATATTGATTAAATTTTAAAGCAGTGAAATCAGTTGCATACACTGTATGAACTGATATGAACAAATAAATTAACTATAGATCTGAGTAACTGGATAGGCTACATTAACAAATACAATTGAGTAGAAATAATTGGGCTAAAACATTTCAAATCCAATATTTATCAGTAATATTAACTTTTATATTTCCTCTAAACCTTTGTAAAAATATTCCATACAACCACATGTATACATGACATTGGCCTTTATTGTCGATGAGTACAGCAATACAGCATATTTTATACTGTTTTAACATGTATACATACAATATCACCTGCATTTAAAGTGGAGTAAAAATTAAACTATCAATTATGTTTTGTTTTTGTTTTTCTTCCATTTTTTTCTTTTTCTCTTAATATGTCTTGCCACACTGGGACAAGCTGGGATGATTCAGAGTCAACCACAAACATGGAAAAACCAGAAAAGTAAAGTACATTCGGTTACACTTTATTTTACGGTGTCATTGTTAGTGTAATTATATATTTAAATACTGAGTAATATTAATTAAGTACATGTACTTACTATAGAGTTAGGGTAGGATTAGGGTTTGGTTTAGGGTTAGTTGCATGTAATTATGCATAATTAACTGTTAATACTACTGTAAGTACATGTAACATATGTAACAAGGACACTGTAAAATAAAGTGTTACCGTACATTCTTGACATTTGTTTCTCAACTTATAACTTCCACTCAGTATTTTTAAAGACGTTTCTGATCTTTCAGTGCTGAGAAAGGGGAGAAGTTTCTTTGAAACTCAGGAAAGATGTTTAAGGTGTTGCAAAAGACACTTAACACATGATTTATCTCTCTCTCTCTCTCTCTGAAGGGTGTGGTGTTCTTGCTTTTTGACATCTAGATGTGGCGAGATGGCGAAAGGGCAAAAGTTACACTTATGAGAAAGTATAGCAGAATAAAGAGCAGACTACGCCACCCCGTTTCACTGAACGGGGACATTTCACAAGAACACACAGGTTCGCTACCACAGAGGACAAGAGACGTGGATCTGAATACAAAAATACTTTATTTTCACAACAATAATTTAAAATGTATAAAATTGACTCAGAGGGCAAGAGTTTTCACCACTATGGTGTGTACCAAATGAAATAAAGAAAACAAAACACTTTCAGGCTGAGGCTTACCAGTAGGGAGCTAGCTGGGCAGTGAGCATCCTAAAACCACACCACTCACCAAACACCACTCACCAAACTCCACACAAACACTCACTCTCACACTTGCTAAGTGAAAGAAACGCAGGTGCCAACGGCAGAACACTCGGTGAAGGAAACACCACCACCAAAAAGGGCACAAACAGCTAGCTTCCCTACACCGGGGGCCTTCAGCTTCTGAAAGGGACAAAAAAACACAATATATAGTCACAATTGACCAACAGACACGCACACAGTCTAACAAAACATAGTAAAATAAGTTCAACCTACGAGGATCAACAATTGGCAAATTACTGGCCAAATGATGAAGCGATTCTTTTTATAACAGACAGAACAACAAAATACATCAAATACAAATGAACACCCAATTATTTGGGCTTCCACCAAATTAAAGAACAAAACACATCCAAAAGTAATTAGTAAATAAAAATAGAAAAATCAAAACATTAAACAAAACAATTGGTTTTCTCAGGTACAGGATATTACTCACTTTTCCCTAGTCGCCAGGAAAAACCTGTACCCCAAAGAAACACACAAACTGCTGGTGGCAATATAACAACAGGTGGGGCTAATCATATCCATTAACTGGCTCGCGTTTAAGTGACAATGCCGAGACCATAGTTAGCCACTCTACACCTCTACCACCAGCATTAGCATAAGCTATGACAATACAGGGGTCAAACAAATCACAAGGACGTATCAGAAAAATATAAAGAAACGGTCACACCGTAGAATAAATGGCAGCAGAACAAACAGTGCAGTCTTAACGATGTTGTCTATGGAGCATTTGCCCCGCAGTCTACAGAGACGAACTGCTCACGAGCAGATTGATGCACCAGAAGTCGATCGCTAGACCCACAGATAACTCAGTTACTCACAGCTTCGTTCATGATAGGAAACTCACAAATGTACAGCTGCTCCATCCGATCATTCACATGGGCTGTGGTGAAAGACAGCCTACACCAAAAAGCAATTATATAACTGTTATTTATTACATTAAATCATCTTACACATGTCACATGGCTATTGTCCAGCAAAAATCTGGTGATTTCCAAGTTACCGCCCATCAATGGGGATTTGAACTCTCATATGGATCCATCATGTTTACCGGATTGGGTGGGCAAATAATCAGAATTCAAATTATAATAAAGAAAAATGAACATAACAGTTAATAATCACTTCTATTATCTCTGAGTAAATATTCTAGAATAACGTGTAGGAGAGCTCTCTTGCAGTGAGCTAGAGTGTGAGAAAGAAAGAGGTTTGAGTCTGAAACAGAGTCTGACTAACCAGGAAACATGTCACACTGTTTATTCACTTGGTTAATCAGGAAAGCAAGGGGAAGTTCCTCTTTGTTATCCACAAGAGCACTGTGACCTCTTGGGCCACATCTGCAAAACTAGATAGCAGACTGTGGTGGTTTAAACAGAAAAAAAAAAGTGGCACAAAAATATACTCTATACTTTAACACTTAAAGGGTCATGAAACCCCCCTCGGTCAGCTCAAGTCTAGCTCACAATCTTTTTGAAAAATGCAATAAATGCATAAATGGGCGTGGATGGCTGTGAGAAGAAGGGAGGGGAGTGGGTGTGGTATGGCACTAAAAATCAGTGGTAAAACGTGAGGAAATGCTAGATTTTTTTATAGCTGGCAAAGTTAAAATCTAATGAAATACACTGACACCTTATTTTTGTCCTTTCAAAAGTAACTGAATGCCTTGCTACATATATTAGCCTAGGCAAGGCAAGGCAAGGCAAGTTTATTTATATAGCACATTTCATACACAATGGCAATTCAAAGTGCTTTACATAGAAGAAATTAAAATAATAAAAGAAATAAGAATAATTAAAACAGTTTAGAAAAATAGAATAAAATACAGTACAAACATTCGGACGAACAGTGGCACAGTGCTCATTCAGTAAATGCATAGCTAAACAGATGTGTTTTGAGTCTGGATTTGAAAGTGACTACAGTAGGAGCACGTCTGATCTCCTCTGGAAGCTGGTTCCAGCTGCGGCTGGCATAATAGCTAAAAGCGGACTCGCCATGCTTAGAGTGAACCCTTGGTATTTCTAGCTGATATGATCCTAATGATCTGAGTGATCTGTTGGGTTTATATTCTGTGAGCATATCTGCAATGTATTGAGGTCCTAGGCCATTAAATGATTTATATACCAGTAATAATACTTTAAAATCAATCCTAAATTTAACTGGGAGCCAGTGTAAAGACCTGAGGACTGGTGTGATATGTTCATATTTTCTAGTTCTGCTCAGAATCCGGGCGGCAGCATTCTGTATGAGCTGCAACTGTCTTATGGTCTTTTTGGGAAGGCCAGTGAGGAGTCCATTACAGTAATCCACCCTGCTGGTGATGAAAGCATGAACAAGTTTCTCTAAGTCTTGTCTGGAAACAAAGCATCTAATTCTTGCAATATTTTTCAGATGATAGTATGCTGATTTAGTTATTGCTTTGACATGACTACTGAAACTAAGGTCTGACTCTAGTGACACACCGAGATTCCTGACTTGATTTTTAGTTGTTTGACCCCTAGAGTGAAGGTATGCGTTCACCTTGAGAACTTCATCTTTGTTTCCGAACGCAATGACTTCAGTTTTGTCTTTGTTTAACTGAAGAAAGTTTTGACACATCCAACTGTTGACTTCGTCAATGCATTGGCACAGGGAGTCAATTGGGCTATAATCGTTAGGCGATAGGGCTAAGTAGATCTGTGTGTCGTCTGCATAGCTGTGGTAAGCAATTTGGTTCTTTCTCATTATTTGGCTCATTGGGAGCACATACAGGTTGAACAGGAGTGGCGCAAGAATTGAGCCTTGAGGGACTCCGCATGTCATGGATGTCCACTCAGACTTATGATCTCCTATACTCACATAATAACCTCTCCCATCTAAGTATGACCTGAACCATTTTAGGACTATCCCAGAAAGCCCCACCCAGTTTTCCAGCCTGTCAAGAAGTATGTTATGATCGACAGTGTCAAATGCAGCACTGAGGTCGAGTAGCACCAGCACTGATAATTTGCCTGAATCAGTATTTAAGCGAATATCGTTTATTATCTTTATGAGCGCTGTCTCTGTGCTGTGGTGCGGTCGGAAACCAGACTGAAAATTGTCAAAGGATCCATTCAAGCTCAAGAATTTGTTCAGCTGATTGAAGACAACTTTTTCAATGATCTTGCCTATGAAAGGAAGATTTGAAATCGGCCTATAGTTGCTTAATATGGTCTTATCCAGATTGCTCTTTTTCAGGAGGGGCTTGACAATTGCAGTTTTCAGGGAGTTTGGAAAACTCCCAGAGCGAAGTGAGACATTTACCACTTCTAGAAGATCTGCTTCTAAACTGTTTAACACACTTTTGAAAAATGATGTGGGAAGTGTGTCAAGAGCACAGGTTGATGTTTTAAGGTGCTGTACAGTTTCTTCCAAAATTTTGCCATCAATTTCTTTGAAATCAGACATAGTGACTACTTTCTCAGGTGGTCTGATCTGTCTGACCTCAGTGCAACTCAAGGATGTGCTGATCACCTTTCTGATATTACTGATTTTCTCAGAGAAGAAAGAAGCAAACTCACTGCACTTGTTGTCTGAGAGCATTTCACTGGGAATCTGGCTTGGAGGGTTTGTCAGTCTCTCTACAGTAGCAAAAAGAGTGCGTGTGTTGTTTAAATTGCTGTTTATAATATTTGAGAAGAAAGTCTGTCTAGCTTTGCCTAGTTCCATATTAAAAGCATGAAGGCTGTCTTTGTAGATGTTATAATGGACTACAAGTTTAGTCTTCCGCCACATGCGCTCTACTTTTCTGCATTGTCTTTTCATATTTTGCACTGCTGTTGAGTTTCTCCAAGGTGCTTTTTGTCTGCCACTCTTCTTCCTGACTTTCACAGGAGCAATATCATCAATTATACCTTTAACTTTTGAGTTAAAAGAATCAAGGAGAAAATCAACAGAGTCTGCAGATATGCTTGGTGTTAAGGATATAGCCTTCATAAATAGTACACTAGTGTTCTCATTTAAGCATCTCTTCTTGACAGACACAGATCTAGCTTCAGTGGCAGGAGAGATCAATATATCAAAGAAAATACAGAAATGATCAGACAGTGCTACATCCTTAATAACAATTAATGAAATGTTTAGACCCTTACTGATAAGTAAATCTAGAGTGTGTCCACGATTGTGTGTGGGTCCATGTATATGCTGAGTCAGATCAAAAGTTTTTAAAACAGTTTTGATTTCTTCTGCCATATTGTTCTCTGCACAATCTATGTGAATGTTAAAATCTCCTGCAATGGCAAAACAGTCAAACTCTGAGGTAATTGTTGATAACAGTTCTGTAAAGTCCTCAGTGAAGGCTGGAGAGTATTTTGGAGGCCTGTAAATAATGATAAGTAAAATGCGTGGAGCACCTTTCAACACAATACCCAGATATTCGAAAGAAGGGTAATTCCCAAATGATATTTGCTTACATTGATAGATATCTTTAAAAAGAGCAGCTAGACCCCCACCTCTCTTAACAGCTCTGCAGACACTCATAAAAGTAAAGTTAGGAGGGGCTGCTTCATTGAGGATTGTTGCACTGCAGCTGGCTTCTAGCCAGGTTTCATTTAGAAGCATAAAATCCAGGTTGTTTGTGGTTATTAAATCGTTGACTAGAAGTGATTTATTTTTAAGTGAACGAATGTTTAAAAGTGCTAACTTAACAGTCTTACTTTTTGTCCCCACATCAATCTTACTTTGACGTGTAATAGGCACCAGATTAGTTAGGTTTGCTGCACGGCTATTGAAGGCCTTAGATTTTCTATCTTGTAATAAAACAGCAATAGAGAAAGATACAGGCACACTGGGTTCCCGCTTGTTCTGTAAACATTTGAGAAAGTTACTGTTATCAGAGCGGGGACCCAAAACACATCACTGAGAGCTGGTATCAGTTGTTTTTAGTTCACCTCGAGCAGATGGAGGAGGGTGTGGGCCCTGGCGTTGTGGCAGAGGCCGAAGAGCTCTCACAGGAGGGGGAGGGCGAGCTGGGCCCGCAGGCTTGGGTGGTAATGGTGCCTGTCGTTTTTTGGTTGGTATCTGGGGGCTCGCAGCAAAAGAGTGGGATAGTCTGGTTCCAGCATGCACCAGTTCTTCCATTTTCTGTGAGAAACACAGAAGAGGCGATGCTGGAGAGAGGGATAGCGTGTCTGGTGAAAGGGGCTGTTGCTCTGGTGTTATAGGAGGTTGTGATATGCTGTCCTGGCTTCCCTGGCTGTTTTCCCGGAAGTCGTCATTGGGTGCTGAATCTTCAAGCAGTTCTGATATGTCTCTCTGTGGGCAGGGCTCAGCTGAGATTGTGTCCGTGAGCAGAGGTTGTTGTGGCGGAGTGGTGTTATCATTGTCCTTGTGTGATATGTCAACCGCATGTCCATTTTGCTGCTGAAGTGAAGTCCCGTGGTCATTCATACTGTGTCCAGGTGTGTGTGTGCCGTTCAGATTGACTGGATTGGCACAAACTGCAGAAGGATGTATGAGGGAGAAGTAGAAATTGTCCTTTAACACTCTTGAACCAAGTTTGTTTGGGTGATGGCCATCCCGATGAAAAAGTTGTCTCTGACTCCAGAAAAGATTGAAATTGTCAATGAAGTTTACTCCTTTTATATTGCAGGTTTTTTGCAGCCATGTATTTAGCCCAAGCAACCGTGAAAACCTGTTTGTTCCTCTTGCTGGGAGAGGTCCACTGATGAATGTTTGAACTTTCAGTCTTTTAAGTGTTTCAAAAAGTTCATTGAAATCCTTCTTAAGGAGTTCTGACTGCTCTTTATGAATATCATTCTTCCCCACATGTATGATGAGTCGATTTGCAGTCTTATGTTTCATCAGAATGTTCTGAAGTTCCCTGTTTACATCAGAAGTTGTTGCTTGTGGAAGGCAGCACGTAGCTGTATCACTGCTGCTAATGTTTCTGATTGTGGAGTCCCCCACTATCAGAGTCCTGGGCTCGGCTGCGCTCTGAGCTGAGTGCCGCTGTCTGCTCGACCTTGAGCGCCAGTTAGCATCAGTGTTAGCTACTGGCCCATTCAGTCTGTGTTCGATCACATTCATCACATTTGGGGATTCCTCATTTACATTCATTAGTACTTCAAATCTGTTCTCAAGATGTATAAGCGGTGGTAGGAGACCAGTGTTTGCAATCCTTGTCAGAGCTGTATCTGGGGTAGAGGATGCTACTGCGGCAATATGTGATGCTCGTGACAATCTGATGTCTCGAGTGCCTTTGGGTCTCGCTCCCTGTTTGTGCCATCGATTAGTAAGTCGATCGGCTTGTTTCTCTACCTGTCGAGGAGCACTAGTTTCATGGGACTCACCGGTATGCTGAGGGTGTCCATGACGAAGCTCTGTTGTGTGCTCCGTCTGGTTTGGTGGTCCCGTAAGTAACTTTGTTTCGAGAACTGCAATCCTTTGTAAAAGTCTGTGGCAGTTAGTGCAGCAAGTAGATTCTTGAACCTGAAGAGGCATTTTCTCTCTTATCCGTATGAATGTAGGCAGTTGTGTTTTCCTTTCCCGGAATGTAAGCTGGTCGGGTAAAAGAATTCTGCGTTTTTGTAGTAATCCAAACTTTGTTGTCTGAGCACTGTGGTGTTTGCTGAAGTTAAAATTAGGTGATAAAAGGAAATAAAATATAAAAATATAGGAGATAAAATGTAAAAGCGATAGAGCAAAGCGCGGAGCAGTAAGCAAGAGCGTCCGAACAGTAGCTGAGCAGAAAATCTGCTCAGCCTACAGTAATTGTAATTGAAGAAAGAAAAACGTTCCGTACATAGCCTCTACGCACCCCCTGAACCCCCATAATAAAGATGGACAGTGACATAGAAATTTGCAGTGGCAGCAGTACGAGGGCTCTGTGGAGGTGGAGGACTTCTCTCCTCCTGAATCCCCAGACACACACACACACACACCTCTGAAGGGATAGAAAAGTCTTCGGGACTTGGTACCGCATCACTCGCAAGACACAACCTGCATTGGTGAACAAGGCCGAAGTCCACCATTCTCCAGTTATCGAAGCTGCACTTGCTACACGTACACACACATAGTTTAGATGTGTCCGTGGTTGATGGCCAGCCAACCGCCCGCAGACAGAGTCTAGCCCTGCAGCATCACCGGGAAAGATATGCAACGCACTGGAACTTTTGCACCACGAAAACAAACACTTTTGCGCCCCATGATTGCCTCTCTCATCTACTAGTACTACGCGATATCACAGTTTGACATGTGTGTCATGATCCACGTGATCCACGTGGTGTCATGAATAATTAAGATACAGTGTCTTCTCATAGGATAAGAATACTCAGTCTCATGAATAATTATGAGACACTGATGAGTCATCAAAGTACTACAGTGCTCTGACACCTCACAGCCAAGATGGCGTCCTGCTAAGTTTGCCTTTATCGGGCTCCGCTGACAAATCTTCTTTTAACAGCCAAACTACACTACTTACAATTCTGTTACTGTACGTGTATTTGTTTACATAAATACTTCATACTGCCCCTCGATAACTTAAAGATGAAATCTGCTGCAGACAAAAGGAAAGAAAAAGAGATGTCGTGTGCTTCACGTGTGTCCGATTGGAGCTTCCACAGCTATTCATCTCCCGGTGAGATCCTCTTATCTACTCCGCTTCCGGAGAGCCCCGGTAAGCCCCCTTCAAAGAAAGGCAAAGCAGAAGACGACGCCGTGATTCCCACTCTCTCACAGCTGATAAATAATCCCTCGGATGCCCTGGAGAAAATGGTGGGTGACAACACTCTTAAAATTGAAGGGCTAAAAAAGACGGTGGACATTTATGTGCCGAGTTGAATGATATTAAAGGGAAAGTCCGCCACGTCGCAGCTAGACCAAATACTGAAGAAAAGAAGATGGAGCTCTGCGAAATAAGAATTGCAGACTTGGAGAGGTACTCTCGCCGCTGGAACCTGCGTTTGCATGGAGTACCTGAAAAGGAAAAGGAAAATGCCAGAACCGAATCTATCCGCATTTGTGTGGCCATCTTTCCAGAGGAGAGCAAAACTCTTCCAGATAAGATCGACTTTGTCCCCCGCATTGGGAAGAGGCTTCCGAATACCTCAAGGCCGCGTGTGATCATTATTCAGTTTTCCTCACGTGTGATGAGGGATGGTGTGTGGAGAGCGGTGAAATCGCCAGAGTTTCTGCGGGCGAACGGTCTTCGTTTTACTGAGGATCTCACTGTTTTTGACCGAGAAAGGAGGAAGTTGCTGTGGCCGGCTGTTGAAAAGGCCCGCAAGGAGGGGAAAAGGATGCATTTTGTCGGACACCGTGCATTTATCGAGGGCTCTGAAATTAACCCTATGTAAGCCTGTTCAAACTGTTCATCTCATTCCAAGTGAGCTTTTTTGAGCTCTTCCTTTTCGTTATGGAGCAGGACTATTGATGGCTATAAGCACACTTGACTTGGCCTTGTCGTCAGCTGCTTATGCGTTGTCAACCTCAGTAAGCTCGGGTATCTGCTGTTCATTGTTAAAAGAGTTATTTTTGTATGTCTATTTCTATTATTTCTCTCGGGGGCTAAGAGACATTACTAAACGGAAGGCTTTGTTTCTATATGCCAAATCATTCAAGACTGATTTTTGTTTTTTTCAAGAGTCCCATTCCGTTGCCAGCGATACTACTTTTTGGAAAAATCAGTGGAACAATGATGTTTGGATGGCTCACGGTTCAGAGCGTTCAGCTGGAGTTCTGACTTTGAAAAACCTTTTTGCTGGGGACGTTTTGCACTACTTTAGCGACCCGAATGGACATTTTCTGCTTATGGTCATTTGTTTAAACAATACTGTTGTAATACTAATTAATATCTATGGGTATAATAGTTCTCACGAGAATGATCTATTGATTGATGTGATAGAAGGGAAAATTCTGCTGTGGCTTAATGCATACCCAAATGCCTAATAATCTCGATAGACTGCCAGCTAAACAGTCTGCCTCTGCTAATCCTAAATTAAAGATATTAATGGATAAATTTGATATTATTGATATTTGGAGGGAAACATTTCCGAACACTATATCATATACTTGGAGTAACAAAAATTGTTCTAGACAGTCCCGAATAGACTACTGGCTTGTTTCACAATCTGTTAGGGATTTCAATGTTTCTGTTAGCATTCTCCCTTCACCCATGACCAGGGGCGTAGCAACCGGGGGGGGGGGGGGGGGACGGGGGGACACGTCACCCTCACTTTTAGAAACAGGTGATTCTGTCCCCCGCATTTTTTTTTTGACCCAGCGCCAATATTTCTGCCCGTGTTCTCTGATTTGTTACTTAGACTTGAGTGAACTAACATTCAGCCAATCACAGCGCGAATCATCTCTTGAGCGTGTCTGCCATAAGCTTGAAATCTCTTGTTGCTCTTGCGAATTTTACTTACTTTGCTGTTTGGCCGTCTGGGGTAAAATGAACCCCAGAAAAAAGCAGAGGACGATTACAACCTTTTTTCAAACACGCACTGTAAGTATGTATGTCGCGATGACATGAATCACACGTAAAGTTATTTCCTTGTTGATTTAACCAACTGTAACGCAGAGTAAGACCATCTATGAGTAATACCAGAGAATGTCTAATAGACGGGCTCTGGTAATACGTGTACGACAACAGAACCCGTATGGACCATAGAGTGTGTCCGGAACACGTGTGTTTTTGTTTTGTTTTTGTTTTTAAGGGAAAAGTGAGAGAGAATTGTAGGCCTACTACTTGCCCAACCGGACAAATGCCCTGATTAAAACAATTTTTAATATAAAAATAAAAAATAACCAGGGAATCACCGAAAACGTGAGGATGATTCTGTTTTATTTAATTTGATGTAGATGGCGATTGATAGCCTATAGTTGATAATAATATAGGCCTAATGAGCGCTGTTGAGGCTCGCGCAGTTATAACATATTTTAGTTAAGAAACAATATATAGCCTAGGCCCTAGGCTACACACTACCAGCTGTTTTCCTGAATTCCATCAACATTGAAACCGTGACTGGTTTCATAACAGTTCAATAAACAAATAGTTAAAATTAAGTCACTTACATTTTAGACGCAATGACAGTTTTTGTTCTGTTTCAGCAGCGAAAATAGTTCCAAACAAAGATCACAGCAGAACCATCGCGCATCTCACAGCAACACTTGTTGCATTACTGAATGATTCAGCGTTTTGAACGAATCGGTTGAGTCAAAGATTAAATTACCCATTCATAAACTGCCTCATTCTGAATAAATCAGCCGTTTGAACGAATCGTTTGAATGAATGACTCAATGACTCGCTCATTAAGACGGTCGCCTGCCGCCTCCTACTGGCGGTTTAGTTTCATAAAGTATCATTCTTTTTAACATTCCTTATTGTATATTAAAAAATATTTAAAATAATCTCATTTAATACGTTATAATTTTTCAATGTAAATTATTTAATTTGATTGGTAACAGCCTAGTGTCTTATTATTCTAATTGAATATATTGATCAAATTTAAGAATTTGAAATGAAAGATGGAGCATACATTTAGGCTAATAAAATTAGGGGGAAAATGCCCTTTATAAAGGTATAAAAAATTAGTGTTTTCAAACAGTGATGTAATGAAACATTGACAATTTAAGTTTGAAGGGAGTACAGTCTCTGTTTAGGCTATTAAGGAAATGTAATTTTGCCAAAAGAAGAACTTTTATTTTAAATAAATGTTAATTTTAAATCAGCCTACTTCAGTGTGATATGTTACCATATTATCATGCTTAACACTGAGAATTTGAATAATTGTAATGTGATGATCAGATGCAGATATATAAATCAAAGAATATGGGCGGTTTGCGGGTGGATTATTTATTTTTAACAGTGGATTCGGGTGACTCAAAGTGCACAAGATTAATGAATTTATCTTTAAAATGTACAAAATTTTCTTTCGGGGGGGAATGCCCCCAGACCCCCCTAGAGGTACTAAGCTCCACCCACAAAAATAAGGTGGGAAACACATTAGTGTATATGATGATCTACAAAAAATACAAATTTTATTATCTTATTATTAAAATACATTATTAGGCTTTTACCACCTCGGCCTCTTTTTGAGCGAGGAAAACCACTGTTATGAAAATCACCTTTGGGTCACAGCTTTTGTCCCCCCCTGCTTTTATAATGGCTGCTACGCCCCTGCCCATGACTGATCATAAAGCAACTCTTATCCAATCCCCTCTATCTTCAGTTATCTCTTCTTCAAGACCTAGAGCCTCTTACTGGAAGCTTAACTCTTCTTTGCTTCACTGCAAAAACTCAAAATCTTGCCAAGTATATTTTTCTAATTTCTAGTCAAAATATCTCATCACACTTAATATAAGACAAAATCACCTAAAGACCAAGATTTAAGTGAGATAAAGGAGCTTGTTTTTAGACAGTGCATCTTGAATATCTTGTTAAGTGAAACTGTCTTGAAAATATCTTGTTTTGAGTCATATCTCAGATGAAACAAGCTTTTTTGACATGTCATAAGGTTTTTAAGCTGCTGTGTTATTTTTAAAAGACGAATCGTCTTGTTTCAAGAAACAGACTTTACTTGAATTGAGACAACAAATCTGCTTTATTGAAAACTGCAGGTCAACATGCCCAACTCACAATGCAGAGTACAGTGAGTATGTATAATATTTAAGTATTGACAGCAAAAAAACTTTATTTATTTATTTACGTATGAACAACTTTACCAAGTACACATTTGTACGTATTCCTATTTAACTTATGCATATTAATATTGTGGCATTAATGTTTTGACTCTATTGCATTCAATTGTCTTATCAATTACATTTTCAGTCACATTTATTAAAATGTTACTCATAAATAATAACATTCCGCTCTGTTCCTGCCTTCTGCTGCAAACACGTTTTGGAGGATTAGCCTACATGGTGTTAAACAAGAATACACTTTAAAACCTTAAAAATACCTTCTTTAATCGTTTAACCATTTTGTAATGGTTTATTTACCGTGAGACACAAAAGGCGTTTTCTGCTACAGACCCATAATACACTAAAACACAACATAAATTCACAAAAGACATCAATTTTATTAGCTTGGTGTAATCAAAATCTTTATAATCCATGTGTTGTTTGCAAGAAACAGATCCAAATTCAGCCCTTTATCCAGTGATCTTCATCTCCATTTCTCAGCAGAGACCGTAAACGTCATATCCCGGCATCCCGCGCTCGTGTGGTGAATTCAAATTCAAAAATTGCGCCCGAAGCGTTACGACATGTTTTACGGCAGTGATATCAAACACTCATTGGCTCTCGCATGCTGCCTCACAGATTGCGACATGCCGTGTTTAAGTTGGTGTGCTACATTTGAAATGGAGAAGCGCGCGCGCCTTCACAGAGCCAACAGCGAACCGAAACCGGATTAAAGGGACACTCCACTTTTTTTGGGAAATAGGCTCGTTTTACAACTCCCCCAGAGTTAAACATTTGAGTTTTACCGTTTTCAAATCCATTCAGCCGAGTTTCTGATATTTAGAAGAATGTCAGTAACCAGACAGTTTCTGGTCTCATTGACTTCCATAGTAGGAAAAAAATATATACTATGGAAGTCAATGAGACCAGAAACTGTCTGGTTACTGATATTCTTCTAAATATCAGAAACTCGGCTGAATGGATTCGAAAACGGTAAAACTCAACTGTTTAACTCTGGGGAAGTTGTAAAATGAGCCTATTTCCAAAAAAGTGGAGTATCCCTTTAACATGTTCATGGATTAATAACTTAAATTCTGCTCTGTAACATACACAACTATACTGCCAGAGGGGACTGCGACACATCGTCATGTGAACAACTTTTGGTACCGGTTTTGACATTTTCTCACTAAATAAATTATTGTGATTAAACGTGTATGTCTGTTGTTTTTCTTTATAATTGTAGTTACGTAACGTTAGTTTTAAGAAATGGTTAGGTTTAGGGGTAGGATTAGTGGCTCAAACTATCTTTTAATGCTAACGTTATATTGTTAGCCTAATAAAACTGCCATTTCCCTACACACGTCCATTACTTTTTATCCTTTTAATATTGTCTATAAAATGGGTATGTTTAGGTGTGGGAGTAGGGTTAAGGGATCTTACATTTATAATCTATAAAATGTTCTACCGTGTTTTCATATTGCAGTTCCATAAATACTGTGAGCCAAAATGTTGAGAAAAATGAAGCTATTTCCCTTTTATGCAGTACTCTGGGACATTTTGCTGTTTAAATAATTTAAAAAAAAGTCTATTTTTCACTTTTTCTGTCTAGTAAACAGTAGTTAAAGTCTTGACTCTAGAAGGTAAAATGTCTTGAATCTAGAACAGTATTACTTTTCTTGAGCTTACAATAAGGTAAATACACTTGAGATGATGACAGGATGGTAAATTATGGCTTATTATGGCAAAAGAGCACTGCCTAATACGAGTCAGGAATGCTAACTTCAAGACATTTTGTCTCAAAATGCCAGTTTCCAATCTTATTTCAAGTTGGTGGTGACTTAAATCTAGAACAGTGTAACAAAACTAAAAATTAGTTAAATACACTTGAAACAAACAGGATGACTATAAAAAAAATCTACTTTTGAGGGGAAAATACTATTTTTGAGCATGACAAGCTTATTATGAGACACAAAACATCACAATACTAGTAAAATATAGCTAAAAATTAGTTTTCCCAGCTAATTTCAAGATCATTCATATATTGTAAGGCTTAAATATAATGTCTTATTTCAAGAAATCTTACCAAGAGAATTTTCACTTGTTCCATTGGCAGATTTTTTTGCTTATTACAAGCAAAAATATCTTGAATTAAAATTTTTTTTGCTTATTTTTGGAGTGGCCTTTTTTCCAAGCATGATCAATTAAGGAAAAACATTTTATTTTTGATTGAATATTACTGGATCAAAGCACAAAAGGAAAATAAATACGGCCTCAATTGGGAACTTCTTAAACATGAAATTAGCAAGTGTGCTAGGAATTTTGGCAGCCTTCTAGCTAAACGTAAAAGACTTGAAGAAGAGACTGTCCTTTCCAAAATAATGACTATCTGGGAAAATGCAGGATGGTTTGTCAGAAGCTGAATTGGCAGAATTTATTGATCAGCAAACTCAGTTAGACTCAGTGTATAAGAATAAGGCGGAGGGTGCTTTTATTCACTCTAGAAGAAGGTGGCTAGAACAAGGAGAACAAAGTACTGCATATTTCTTCAGAATGGAAAATAAATTTAACTATTAATTCTTTAAATTTAAATGGTAAGGTTATTTCTGATCCTAAGGACATCGGCACATTTTATGCAAACTTCTACTCAAATCTTTACAGCTCTAAATATTGCAAAGACTCAGCTTTGTCTTTTTTCCAGTCTTTGAAAGATGTTAGGACATTATCTAATGAAGATAAGAGCACCTGCGATCGTGATTTATCCATTGATGAAATAGAGTCTATTGAAGCTCTTAAGAACAATAAGTCTTCGGGCACAGATGGGCTGACAGCCGAATTGTACAAACGTTTTGCTTTAGAGTTAGCACCTTTCCTGCTTGAAACTTATTTGGAGAGTATTGCGTCTGAGACACTTCCACCTACTTTATCACAGGGATTACTTACTTTAATACCTAAACCTAAGAAAGACATTCTTTTGATTGATAACTGGCGTCCAATCTGCTTGTTAAACTGTGATTATAAGATATTAGCTTTGGTACTCGCCAAAAGACTTAAACGGGTTCTGGGTACGATAATAGACGAAACTCAGCCAGGTTTCATCCCAAAGAGGCATATTGCTAACAATATACGCCTTGTTTTAGATTTGTTGGACTATGATGAACTGATTAGGGATGAAAGTTTTATTATTTTTTTAGATTTTTATAAAGCCTTTGATTCCCTTGAACATGAATTTATTTTGCAGTCCCTGTATGAATTTGGTTTTGGTGATTTCTTTTGCAAAACTGTCAGAACGTTATACAAAAATGGAAACTGCTCAATTAATCTGAAATCTGGCACTTCTCCAAGGTTTAATGTATTTAAAGGGTTCGCCAAGGTTGCCCCGTATCGCCTTATTTGTTCTTGATGGCCGCTCAACTCCTTACTACTTCCCTGTTGAATAGTCAATTACAAGGGGTTAATATAGCAGATAAACACATTATTATAACTCAGTTAGCTGATGATACCACACTCTTTTTAAAAAACGACTTGCAGATCCCTATTGCTCTTGATCTTATCAAAGTGTTCTCAAAAGCTTCTGGTCTTTCTCTGAATTTAGATAAATGTGAACTTCTTCCCTTAAAGTCTTGTTCTGCTCCATTCCTGCACAATATTCCTGTTAAGTCTCAAGTGAATTATTTGGGTGTTACAGTTTGTAAAGATGTCAATGCGAGATGGAATTTAAACTATGATCCAGTAATTACTAAAGCTAAGGAAAAGTTAAATTCCTGGCTCCAAAGAGACTCTCCTCGCCAAAGCGGAGGGTGTTTCTAGATTGACCTACCCTGCTCTTTCTCTTCATGTGGACAAGAAAATTTGTGTAGAGGTTGATAAAATGCTTTTTGAATTTTTATGGAAACACAAGAGACATTACACCAAAAAATCTGTTGTCATAAATAGCTTTGAACATGGCGTTTTTAACTTTCTTGATTTTGCTTCTTCAAACAATACGTTTAAAATCAATTGGTTGAGGCAGTTCTTGAATGATTCTGATTCAATGGAATGCTATTCCCAGTTATATTTTTTCTAAAGTTGGTGGTCTCCCCTTTCTGTTAGTATGTAATTATAATATCTCTAAATTGCCCGTCAAATTGTCAAATTTCCATAAGCAGGTGCTTTTGGCCTGGCACTTGATTTACAAACATAATTTTAGTCCCCACAGGTATTTTATTAGGAATAACCATGATATCCGATATAAAAATAAAACACTTTTCTTTTCAGATTGGTTTAATACCAATATTCTTTTGGTTTTTCAACTTGTAAATTCAAATGGTCATTTGTTTTCTTATTCTGAATTCTTAACTAAATATTGTATTCCTGTCACCCCACGAGACTTTGGCATGATGGATGCCATCCCTAGTGGAGCTACTGCACTTTTGAAAAACTCAGCTGATTCTTTACTCTCTTGTACCTCTTGGATACATCCTTGCGAGACAGCAATAGGGAAGATCTGTTTTTTATCTAGTCCCTCTCTTAGGAATAGAAAGATTAGACAAGTTTTTTTCAGAATGATATTATTACTGTCCCTTCTGTAATATCATATTGGAGTAATTGTTTTAATGATATTCCTTGGAAGAAAGTGTGGTCTCTATCCAACAAATATTTAAAGGTCCCGTATTATGCCCCTTTTCACAAGATGTAAAATAAGTCTGATGTCCCCAGAGTGTGTATGTGAAGTTTCAGCTCAAAATACCCAACAGATCATTTTTTACAGCATGTTTAAATTGACATTTTTTGGGGCTCAGAAAAACGCGCTGTTTTAGTGTGTGCCCTTTAAATGCAAATGAGTTGCTGCTGGACGATCCAGGGGGCGGAGCTTCATGAGCTCGCGTTCAGTCTCTCAGGAAAATTTCAGCTCACGGAATGATGATAATATCAGAAACTCTCAGTAACGGTGTTCAGTTCGAGTCGGACAATAATGCCTACAGAGTCAGAGTGCTGTATAGAGATGAAACAGGTACAGTTTAGTAGTTTAATTACGGTTATTATAACGTATTTGTCATCTGCTTGTATGTATCCATTATTTATTAATAGCCTACAAGTCTGCTGTCTGAATGATGATCAAACATATACTGATGAGTTTAATAAAGTTTATTGTACATCACACAAAAGA
The DNA here is from genome assembly GCF_949319135.1 of Squalius cephalus. Taxonomy (NCBI): domain Eukaryota; kingdom Metazoa; phylum Chordata; class Actinopteri; order Cypriniformes; family Leuciscidae; genus Squalius; species Squalius cephalus. The sequence goes on along the minus strand of NC_137135.1, from coordinate 5,478,855 downwards.
TGAAGCGTCAGTTTTACTTCAGATAATTACCGTAAGAGCTGAGTAAACACAGTACGTTATTAGAAGTGAGCAAGTACATAAACGAATTTCGGTAGCGTTGAGGGAGCATTCCTGTGGGCGGAGGTTAGTCAAAAAACGGTTTTAATGACGTCATTAAAGAAGGAAGTAGAGGGATGTAGTCCAAACGGGCCGTTCGATGTAGTCAACTTCTGTTAAATAAAATATCTCGCTTGGCATTGAACTTTGATCTTTATAATTTTACAGATATTATTTATACTCTAACAACAACATTACACACTAACTAAAGTTTGAAACATGGGATCACGCAGAACGGGACCTTTAAATGCAAAAACGAGTTCTGTGTGAACCGGCCCTAATGGATTTTGACACGGTGTAAGAATCTATTCTGTTTAATTAGATTCCATTTATTTTCCATTTCCAAGTATTTTACAAAGACAGTTTTCAACATCATTCAGAGAATGTAATTATTTTATGTTTATATAATGTTATGAAATTACCAAAGAATATAGCTAAACTAATGAAAATATGTTTACTGTTTACATATTGAATAATTCAGGTGAATGGAATATATAGGGTTTAAAATGGAATATTTCATACACTTTGAATTAAGAAACTGATGTATTTCCAACTTGATTTTCTAACATTCAGACATTTTCATTAATAAACAAATTAACTCTAGCCAAAAAAAAAAAAAAAAAAAAAACATATTAAAAGACATTAACTTTTTTCATTTTCGCAAAATGAACTTGGTTAATCCATAGCGTTGTTGATATCGGTAAGCTTGAAGGCTATCTTTTCAACATAACTGTTCTCACCACATTCAAAGAGACAGGCAAAGTACTTTGGATCCTCACACTCTGCCAGATCTGAGTATCCACTTGGACCTTTATTGATGCACTTTATGGTTTCCCATTTTATGGGATCCAATGGTGATTTATTCACATAGATTGTGAGATGCATTCTCTCTTTTTTATCAAATGGATGAGAATAGAGCAGCCATGGTTTCTGATCAGAGGAAAGAATTTTCAGCACACTGCCTTGGCAACCACTACCAGTCTCTGTCAGCGGTGCAGATTTAGGCTTGTTAAAAGTTTCTCCACTATCCTCGCTTAGAGCCTCGACTCTGTGGCCGGATGTAGTTCGAGCATTGCAGTACAGTTTGTTGTCGATCTCAGCCATCTGACACTCAACAGACTCACCTTTCATTTGTTCTCCTACATGCCAAGTGCTTCCTTCATCTTTACTGTAGAATGCAAATGCACGTGATACGAGGCAACAACATGATGAACAACATGATGAATAACACGATGAACAACATGATGAACAACATGATGAACAACACTTGGAACCAAAATAATACGCATATGCTGGGATAATCAGTCTCTTGTTCTCCATTTGAACACCATGTCCTGGTCCAACAGCAAAGGTGGCCCAGTTTTTCTCCTTTTCACTGATCAGATGATCCAAGTTCGTACATGTTTTACTCCAGCTTCTGCCAGTGTCCTTACTGGTTATGTAACAAAGTTGTGCCTGGTTCTTTTTTTCATTTTTTTGATCATTTTCAGAGACACCAAAGGGAACACAAATAAAAAACAGGAAGAGCGTATCAGAAACTTTCTCATAGACCGGACATGGATTCATGCTGCGGTGTTCTTTTAGACAAGCTGAATCAAGCACAACTTCACTCTCCCACTGAAATAAAAACAAGACATCATGTGAAAATAATCTATGAAATAGTTCAGTTGTGAAGAAAATTGTCTGTTATGAAAAATGTTTTACGATTTTGGTTAAACGTGTCTGGTACCTCAACTTTCTTCTCGTCATTCTTCCACAATCCTCTTTTCATCACAAGCACATCTGCATCAATGTCTTTAGGAGTTTTCCGCTTTTCAGCGAAGGCAAGGTAGGTTTGTTCTTTACAGATATAGATGAGAGCTGGAATTCTGTAGGTCACCTGCCCATTATTATCTTTTGCCTTCTGTTTGAATAATGTTGTTGCTGTTGTTATGTCGTTGAGAGGAATTGAATTGCTGTTTGAAGATGTATTGTTACCCATTGTAAAATTCTAGCCCTATAAACAGAAAGAATAAATAGTAGAAGTATCAGTAAGAGTATCACTGTGCACTTCAGTCACGTGTATGAATGTATGAATTACATTGCTTGAGATACCAACTCAAATCAAATCAAAATGATTTTAGACCTTTTCTCAGAATTACGTTGGCTTGATAAAAGTCCTATAGACTTTCATTGAGGGGGTCAAAACTTTTATACAATAACCCTTTCTAGGCTTGGTTTCACAGACAGGGCTTAGATTAAGTCAGTATTAGGCCTTAGTTCATTTGACCTATTGGTAAGCCCCTCCCCTCGAACACAAATGAGCCAATGGCAGTTGAGTATCATTTGTACAGGGACCAGAACTCAGACATCTTTAGGTTTCAGCGCCATAGAGAAACATGTGAATTTGTCAAAATTGATCAAACACATTTTGGGACAAGGTGACATTTATGACATTTAAGTAGCTTTTATAAACATAAAGATATGTCAGTGCAAGTTGCTTTCAGTTTAAACAGCTCAAACATGCATTTTAGTCTGGGACTAGATTAAGCCTTGTCTGTTGAACTGGGAAAATTAGTAGCTTTATTCCTCAAATATCTCTCACTAGCAAAACTAGCAACTGGCTTACACTGTAAAAATAAAATAAAATAAAAATCATGGGGCTTGTCATTTTCATTAAAAATTGTGTGTGTATTTTATTAAGAAAATTGTGTTTTATAGTTGTATAGAAAATATTGAAAACTTTTCACTAATTAAACCAAGAGATACATTTTCCTATTTTTTTAAGGAAACAGTTTTGAGGTTTGAACTGAGGAACCAATTAAGCTGATAAAATTAAGGAAAAAAGGCAACCTATTTATTTTAAGAGAATTAGTTAAATTATGCCGTTTTATTTATAGACACCATTGTTAGTTCCCAGCATGCTTTGCACATGGCTGGAAATGGAGAGTAAATATTGAAATTATTGTTATTTTATGTTTTTGAGTAAAGGGAAACATCTGTTAATGATAATGTTCAGTTATGTTTGACATTTGAAAGAGTTTGTATTATGTTTAAGTTTTGATTGTGCAGAAGAATAGGGATTTTGGTTAGGTTGTGAATAACTGCATGTTAACACTCTTAAGCATGTTGTTTTGTTCATTGAGCAATAACTTTGCTAATAGTAGTGCAGTAACAAGTTTTTTTATGTGCTGTGCTAGCAGCATACAGTCTTTTAATTATACAATATAGCTCAAAATCAAATATAAATAGATAATTTTCATTCACTTGAATTCAATAAAAAAGCATATTTCACTAAAAATATTAAAAACAAGATTACATGAAAGAAATCAAGCCTTAACTACTCCAAAAATACCATGTGTAATATTGTTACCATAATTATTTTAAGTAGCACATAGCATTTTTTACATGCCAAAACGTGCTAACATTATGCTAATTCATGTTATCAATGTGATAAGACATGCTAACAACATGCTATTTTATCAAAAATATCATGTGTAATTAAAGTTACTATCATTATTTTAAGTATCACATAGCATGTTTTACATGCTAGCAACATGTTATCAATGTAAGACATTCTAATTTATGCTAAAACATGCTAATTCACGTTAGCAACATGTTATTTCATGTTAACAACATGCACATTTATGCTAACAACATGCTAATTCATGTTAGCAATCTATTAAGAGTTAGAAACATGTTAAAACATGTCAGCAACATGCTAAATCATGCTAGCAATGTGTTAAAAATGCAAGTGACATGCTATTTCATGTTAGCAATGTATTAAACATGCTAGTAAAATGCTAATCAAAGCTAGCAACATAAAAAACATGTTAGCAATGTGCTAAAAGAAGCCAAATTAAAGTTTGTCTGCAAACTTTACTTGTTTTTTTTTTTTTTTCTTGTTCTTCTGGGACAAAATTTAGACTGTATCTCTATTGTAAAGCTATTACTCAACATCCACCAAACTCGGCTCAGACCTTCAGACTGTTTGTGTGACGTAGTGTGCCCCTTACCAAAAATAAGTGTACTTCAAGTTAATTTTATGAAGCATACTTAAGTAATGTTAAAGTATATTTTAATGTATACTTTATGTAGTAAGAATACTAATGTCAATGTACTAGTAGTAAACTTGCAAGTGTTATATTTTAATACTGCTTGGGGCTAAATTGGGTCACTTTTAGTATAAAAAGTATACATTTAAGTGTACTTAAAATAGAATAGAATACCACTGGCTGGAAAATTTTCTTTGGTCTCACCAGACCTATAAAAACATCATTGTACAAACATAAACATATATAAACAAACCAACATCATATCACATCGGTGCCGTACATATCTCCGCCCATCACATCACATCACTGCAGATTGCCCCATACACATCGTGTACAGTATACTTTCTCTACAGAAAAATACCATTTAGTGTGGTTTATTCATTAAATTTATTGCACTAGGTATAAAAGATCGCTTATAGATATTCTTGTTTGCCAGAGGCACTCTGTATCGTCGCCCTGAAGGGAGCAGCTCAAACTCATTATGGAGGGGGTGTTTTTTGTCACCAATGATGCTCAGGGCCTTTATATATAGCTGTACTATAAAGGACATCCAGTGACTTTTGTTGCCGGCCTATTACCTTTTCTGCTGTTTTGACTATCCTGCCCAATTTATTTTTATTTATAAGTGTTAAGTGACCAAACCAGACCGAGATATTAAACATGAGAATACTCTCTATCAGGCTGACATACACTTTCTCCAGAATGTTTTGACTAACACCGAACTCCTTCAGTTTCCTAATTAAAAACATTCTCTGCCCGGCTTTTTTACAGATAGAATAAGTATTTTCAGTGAAACTTAATTTATCATCCACATGTGTACCTAGATACTTAAAACTGTTTATTATCTCCACTGTTTGACCACAGAGAGTAAGCGACACACTCAAAAAAAAAATTCATTGGATGAACATGATTTTATCATGCCACCTATATTCCATCTAAACAAACCAAGTTAAGTCAACCAACCTTTATCATATTATTTGAACACAAAATAGATGTGTTGGTTAAACATGATATTAACATTTCCATTAAACTCATTTTAATATTTTTTGAGTTACATGTTCATTCTTAGTTAATTTAGTGAGATTACTTTGAGTGTACAAAAAAAACACAGAAAACATGCAAACAATTTAAAATTTTATTTTTTTTAATTGGGCTTTAACATGCACCAGTTAAGTCTGAACTGCTTTCTTCACTTTAAGTATCCCATTCATCTGAGTGTTTGTAACATGATATATAAGAAACATTTAGCTAACAAAATCTTGGCTCTTGAGAAAACTGATCCCCAAGCAACGCTTGCAGGACTTTAACGCCCCTTTTTTCTTAACACTTCTAAAAATTAAGCAATTTTAACACTTTCCTTTTTGGGAATTTGTAAGGTAAACCATGGCCTGATACAGAAAAATGTTACATTTGAAAATAAACATGAATTTAACAAACAATTGTGAGTAACAATTTGAGCTGTAAAATAATAATAAAAAAAGATTGTCTGATGAAATACTGGTGTATATATAAAACATAAAAATAAATAAATACATACCTTAAAAAAATAAAAACCTTACAGCAGCTTGCTGTGATGAAATCACATGAAAATTATTTTGATAATTCTAAATTACCAGTGTAGCTTATGTTCCTTCACATCTTAAAAATTAAGCCATTTTAATAATACCCATTTTGGGAATTTGTAAGTGTAAACCTTGGCCTTGACACACACACACAAAAAAAGTAAAATTTGAACAAACATGAATTTATAGCAAGTGTGTAACAACTGCTCCAGTCAGTTGTCCCTTTGGTAAAACACTGTTGTAGTCTCAGTCCATCTTTTTCAAGCTCACTTACTCCAAAAGCTTGTTTTTGAGGAACTGTGCCTTGGATGATAACATCTGTCCATTTAGATTTAGAAAGATCTTCTGCAAGACTTCAAAAGTGCATTTGAGCTCTGGTGGGTAACTCAGGTTCAAACAGTATATCAGTCCAAATAACAGAGCACAAGCCTGACTATTCAAGTCACTGAGCACTTCCACACCTTCAAGGACACCAATGTCTGCTGGGTCATCGTTAGGCAGCGCTCCCTCCTTCAGTATGACATACACTCCTATCACAGTTTGCTCCATGGTACTTTGTGACTCAAATTCTGAATCCTGTGGGATAAGAGCACAAGCAAAAATTAGCTCAAATATTTATTACAAGAAATGCACACTTAAACACTCACTGGCCACTTTATTAGGTAAACCTGTAAAGTAAACTTCAATCCAATACAGGAGCTCTGCTGTGAATCCTACATTTACAAGGTTATAATTATTCAGTTTTTAAGATGAAACTGTCAGAAAGGTGATAATTCTACTGTTTATTATTGAGGTCACAGTGGGTGCTGGAGTATAATGTGGTGCATTATATTATAAGATTGTAATAATTTATTTGGCCACCATATTTAAAATAAATTAGGTGGCTAAAACATTAGAACCACTTTGGAATATAATGCACTGCAATAAAACAAAAGCATACATGTACAGTTTCTGATGCCATTTTTTTAAAATGCAAATTAGGCCCCTTGAGAGCTCAACCGATTTGAATAAAAAAATATTTGTTTTCGTGCATCAACCAATTCACATAAGAACTGTGTACCATCAGTTTCCTATAAATAAACAATTTGTCCAGCTCAGTTATTTGACAAAGTTAAGTGTTCTCTCAAGTCACATGTTTGTTGTAGCAAATAGGGGAAAACACGGCCCAAGTACAGATTCAATGGGCTTTTAAAACTGTATTTTCTTATCAACTCACCAAATATGCCTTCAGGGTCTTCATTCAAGTAGGTGCACAGAGACTTGATGACACAGGCTCTTCGGGTATGTATAGTGTCATTCTGTGGGGTGGGGACAAGATTAACTCAAACTTCAGTGGCGGCACAGCTTAAGAGTACTCTTTGGGAAGAAAATGCATTGAGAATGACTATTAAATATACACAATTTAAATATACACAAACATAATGATTGTCGTTTCCAAAACAATGGTGTAGTTTATAATGCTTAAGCAATTTGTACCTACAACTCTCCTTTGTAACACACTGCCTGCACTGCCACATAAACGTCACTGAAAGAGAAAGAAAAGGAAAGGTCAGTAATCAAGGATAGTTAGTTATACATTATATGTGAGTGTTAATAAAAACTACTTACATGTAATTAAGGTGAGGTTCACACCAGAAGAGCATGGGGACAGCTTTATATTGTGATGTATTTCATCTTTTGTATGAAGAAAAGAATAATTTTCGCTGTAAAAAAGTAAAGAAAAAAAGTGTATAAGACTGACTTCAAAAAATGGGCCAAAGAAAATACCACTACTGGCTGCTGTTACTAAATATAAAGTTTTACTTATATTAATAAGTATATTCCATAAATAAAACATGTATACCTATTCAATCATAACTTTAACTGCCATTTATTAGGACACTTCAAATATGGTCGACTGCATCATAGATTTTACTTGACAATTTTTGCACACTGTAATCAATAAGCTGGGTAGCATTAAGTAACATGTTTGAAAAGACAGAAATGGCTAGATACAGAACGTTTAAATTAATATTTTGCTGATATACATACATGAAGGCCAGGCCAACATAAAAATGGCACATTACGCTAACGTTAACGTTAGCTAACGTTACATTAACTTACAAACAGAAAAAAAACGGGAAAAAAACGGGTGTATGATGTTTTCGACTCTGACGTCTGCATTCAATTTATCTCCTGTTTTACCCTCCCATTGTTGGGGTAGAGTTATATTTGCTGAAAATCAGCGAAAAAATTGCTAGAGTTGCCATATTCCCCTTTAACGTTAAGGTGAAACTCGTATCGACAAAGACACAGAATTGAACCAACACATGTGCTTCAAGTCTGGGAAAATAAGCCTGCTTAGAAACATCGCAACAGTGTCTAATAACTTAGTTTTATCCCACAGTAATAATTACAAATAGGTACATATATCTGTAACGATCACCAGCTGGAGCTGCCCTTGTGAGCCACCAGAGGGCAGTCCACATCAGACTATCATATTCACTCACTAACTACATTTCCCATAACTCACTGCCCGGACTCATCATCACTTATCACTGATCACATTCACCTGTACCTCATTCACTGATTGCATTCACCTGTCTCATCCTGTTAGTCTGTCTATATATACCTTGTTCATTCATTCACTCACCGCGAAGTCTTGTTAAGTGTTACACTGCATTTCTGAGCGTTTCCCTGGTTTTCTTGTTTCTTGGTTTTTGATATCTTGCCCTGTTCCCTGGATTACTCTCTTGCCTCTGGTCCCTGGATTACTCTCTTGCCTCTGGTCCCTGCCTGTTTTGTTTGTTTTGTTTGTTTCTTTGTTTTGACTACCTGCCTGTGTATGACCCTAGCCTGTACTTTGGATTACGCCACTGGATTGCCCCAGCCAATAAAGCTGCATTTGGATCTCCTACTTTGTGTCTCTGAGCAGTACGTGACAGAAGACTTCGCCACACTTCAGATCCAGCAGCTATGACCTCCTGTAATACAGCAGTACGGATCTCACCTGATCTTCCCAGTATGAGCCGGGAGTTCGCTGGACAGATCGCGGCCTTAGCCCTGGATAGCCTCGATCTGTTCCAGTACACCTGGGGTTTTTTTCCTCTCGCTGCCTCTTGCTCTCTGGGTGACGAGGCTATTAAGTTATGTTACCGGCTGGGGGCTAAGGAGGTCGACCCGAGGGAGCTCCCCGATCTCTCTGGTCTGGATTGGAGAGAGGCACTCTCCAGATGTCTGGAGAGCTTCCTTCCGTGGCACCCCAGTCCAGCCGAGCCCGCACTTCACGCCAGTCCAGCTAAGCCTGCACTTCACGCCAGCCCAGAGCCCTCTTCACTGCTGGTCCCGTTCAGCACAGAGCCCTCTTCACCGCTGGTCCCGTCCAGCACAGAGCCCTCTTCACCGCTGGTCCCGTCCAGCACAGAGCCCTCTTCACCGCTGGTCCCGTCCAGCACAGAGCCCTCTTCACCGCTGCTTCCGTCCAGCACAGAGCCTTCACTGCTGGTCCCGTCCAGCACAGAGCCTTCACTGCTGGTCCCGTCCAGCACAGAGCCCTCTTCACCGCTGGTCCCGTCCAGCACAGAGCCCTCTTCACCGCTGGTTCCGTCCAGCACAGAGCCTTCACTGCTGGTCCCGTCCAGCACAGAGCCTTCACTGCTGGTCCCGCCCAGCTCAGAGCCCTCTTCGCCGCTGGTCCCGCCCAGCTCAGAGCCCTCTTCGCCGCTGGTCCCGTCCAGCTCAGAGCCCTCTTCGCCGCTGGTTCTGTCCAGCTCAAAGCCTTCTTCATCGCTGGTCCTAACCAGCTCAGAGTCCTCTTCGCCGCTGGTCCTACCCAGCTCAAAGCCCTCGCCGCCGCTGGTCCCGTCAAGCTCAGAGTGCGCTTCTGCTGATGCAGAGACTGTTCACGTCGCTTCTGCTGATCCAGAGACTGTTCACGTCGCTTCTGCTGATCCAGAGACTGTTCACATCACTTCTGCCGATCCAGAGAGTGAGCTTCACGTCACTTCTGCTGATCCAGAGACTGTTCACGTCACTTTTGCCGATCCAGAGACTGAGCTTCACATCACTTTTGCCGATCCAGAGACTGAGCTTTACGTCACTTCTGCTGATCCAGAGACTGTTCACGTCACTTTTGCCGATCCAGAGACTGAGCTTCACGTCACTTCTGCTGATCCAGAGACTGTTCACGTCACTTTTGCCGACCCAGAGACTGAGCTTCACGTCACTTCTGCCGATCCAGAGACTGAGCTTCACGTCACTTCTGCCGATCCAGAGACTGAGCTTCACGTCTCTTCTGCCGATCCAGAGACTGAGCTTCACGTCACTTCTGCCGATCCAGAGACTGAGCTTCACGTCACTTCTGCCGATCCAGAGACTGAGCTTCACGTCACTTCTGCCGATCCAGAGACTGAGCTTCACGTCACTTCTGCCGATCCAGAGACTGAGCTTCACGTCACGTCCGCCCGTCAAGTGTCTCGTCCCGCCGAGACTGAATCTGTTCCTGAGCCTGAAACTGATCCGGATACTGAGCTTGAATCTGTTCCTCTTCCTCTTTCTGCGCCTGTGTCTCCAGACACGATGACCTCCGCCACCGAACCAGTATCTCAGGACAAGATGGCCGACTCCACGCCTGTGTCTTCGGACAAGATGGCCGACTCCACGCCTGTGTCTTCGGACAAGATGGCCGACTCCACGCCTGTGTCTTCGGACAAGATGGCCGACTCCACGCCTGTGTCCTCGGACAAGATGGCCGACTCCACGCCTGTGTCTTCGGACAAGATGGCCGACTCCACGCCTGTGTCTTCGGACAAGATGGCCGACTCCACGCCTGTGTCTTCGGACAAGATGGCCGACTCCACGCCTGTGTCTTCGGACAAGATGGCCGACTCCACGCCTGTGTCTTCGGACAAGCTGGCTGACTCCACGCCTGTGTCTTCGGACAAGATGGCCACCGCCGAGCCAGTGTTTCAGGACAAGATGGTCTCCGCTGAGCCGGTGTCTGTTCCTGAGCCGGTGTCTGTTCCTGTACCTGAGCCGGTGTCTGTTCCTGTCCTTGAGCCGGTGTTTGTTCCTGTGTCTGTTCCTGTACCTGAGCCGGTGTCTGTTCCTGTCCTTGAGCCGGTGTCTGTTCCTGCCCCTGTGTCTGTTCCTGTTCCTGAGCCGGTGTCTGTTCCTGTGCCCTGGCCGCCTGAAGGGTCGTCTCCTCCCTGGTCGCCTGAAGGGTCGTCTCCTCCCTGGTCGCCTGAAGGGTCGTCCCCTCCCTGGCCGCCTGCACAGCCTGCTCCGCCCTGGCCGCCTGCACAGCCTGCTCCGCCCTGGCCGCCTGCACAGCCTGCTCCGCCCTGGCCGCCTGCACAGCCTGATCCGCCCTGGCCGCCTGCACAGCCTGCTCCGCCTGCACAGCCTGCTCCGCCCTGGCCGCCTGCACAGCCTGCTCCGCCCTGGACGCCTGCACAGCCTGCTCCGCCCTGGACGCCTGCACAGCCTGCTCCGCCCTGGTCGCCTGCACAGCCTGCTCCGCCCTGGCCTTCCGCCCTGCCGGAGTCTTCAGGTCCCCTTCCGCTGCACGGGCCTGGCCCTCCGTCCCGCCCCCGGGTCCGCCTCCGCTCCACCTCCCTCCTGGACACTTTTAGGAGCGTCTGGAATCCGCTCCTTAAAGGGGGGGCTATGTAACGATCACCAGCTGGAGCTGCCCTTGTGAGCCACCAGAGGGCAGTCCACATCAGACTATCATATTCACTCACTAACTACATTTCCCATAACTCACTGCCCGGACTCATCATCACTTATCACTGATCACATTCACCTGTACCTCATTCACTGATTGCATTCACCTGTCTCATCCTGTTAGTCTGTCTATATATACCTTGTTCATTCATTCACTCACCGCGAAGTCTTGTTAAGTGTTACACTGCATTTCTGAGCGTTTCCCTGGTTTTCTTGTTTCTTGGTTTTTGATATCTTGCCCTGTTCCCTGGATTACTCTCTTGCCTCTGGTCCCTGGATTACTCTCTTGCCTCTGGTCCCTGCCTGTTTTGTTTGTTTTGTTTGTTTCTTTGTTTTGACTACCTGCCTGTGTATGACCCTAGCCTGTACTTTGGATTACGCCACTGGATTGCCCCAGCCAATAAAGCTGCATTTGGATCTCCTACTTTGTGTCTCTGAGCAGTACGTGACAATATCAGGTACTTACCCTCAATATCAAGGATGCAGAACGATTAGACCGCTCACAAAACGTCAGGAATTTCAGCCTTCTCCACAGTACATTTGAGCCCGGCCGCGTGTCCCCGAACTTCCCGCCGCAGTACTGAGCATGCGCAGTGTGACTCACCAGAGAGAATTGTTGATATGAAGCGCCTCAATCTCATTGAATCAACAAGTGCAGATCTAATTCATTCAATTATTTCTTAATTTAGTTCCAACTAACAAGAATGAATCATTTAACACAAGTAAACTCGTTATATTCTTATTAATCAGACATATTTTTATTTAGCAAATCAAGCAAGTGGCTAGTTTAGTTTTTTGAGTGCAGGGATGGTTCTGCATGATGTAATATCAGCTCATTTGTTTTCACAGCATTGATTGACACCAAGCTAGACCTATACCCTTGCTCCAGCCAGGAAACCTGAGCAAAATAATCAGACACAGCATCATTCTTATAAAAAAAGACCAACTAAGGCCATATCATCAGCATATTTAAATAGTTTATACTTATTGTCTTGCAGTATCATCTCATTAGTATACACAGAGAATAATAATGGTGATAGAACACAACCCTGAGGTGCTCCTGTGTTTAGGACAATTTCCTCCGATACTGTTCCTCTGACACAGACTCTCAAGACCCCCATTCACACCTAAGTCCAAAAGCCATTGCAGCAGAATATGGATCTGCATTGTATTAAAAGCAGAGTTAAAATCTATAAATAAAATCTGTGCATACGTGTTATTCTGCTGTAAATGACTAGAAACCATGTTAACCATAGTAAGAGTAGCATCATCAGTCCCCCTATTTGTCCGGTAAGCAAACTGTAATGGATCGAATTGTTCTTTTATGCATGATGTAAGATGTTTACTGACAACCTTCTCCATGCACTTAGCCAGTATGGGGGTTAAAGCTACTTAAAGCTATGTCATTCAAGGACTTAGACCTTGTTTTTTTGGGTACTGGTCTTATGATAGAATGTTTATTCGGTACAGTGCAGGTATTTAATAAAAACTGGAATAATCTAGGTAAAACAGTCTTTAGCTGGCTGGCACACACCTTCAGAGCACGCCCACCTAAACCATTAGGTCCCGGTGCTTTGTGGGGCTTAATCTGTGAGAGACAGATGCCAACCTCCTGTTCTGAAAACTGAATTGTGGGGTTTCTGTGTGCACCTAGACAAATGGCGTTGCTCTTATCTTTAAAATCTACAATGTCAAATCTTCCATAAAACCGGTTAAGATCATTCACAAAGGAGGGAGTGTCCAGTAAGTCGTTGTCATCTCCTAATTTTGGATCTCCTTCCCATCATTGTGTCAAGTCCCTTCCATGCTTGTCTGGGGTTCCCTGTACAAAACTGGTCCTCCACCTTATGCTTAAAGTCCATTTTGGCCCTTTGTATCTTGTTTCTGAGCGCCTTTCTTTTATTTTTAACGTCTTCAGTGTCTCCCCTCAGAAAAGCCATATTTTTGTCATTAAGACATCTCTTCACGTCTTTTGTCAGCCAGGGCTTGTTATTAAGGAATACTCTTACTTCCTTGGTATTAATTATGGATTTTTCAGAGAACTGTATATATGAAGTGATGCAATCTGTCAGTTCATGTGAGTCTCTGCATGAGTCAAAGAATATGTCTGTGGTTTCAAAACAGCTCCTTAGCTAATCCTCACTCTCTCTGTCCCAGACCTTAGTTGTCTTGACGATGGGCTTTTCCCTCTTCGCGCGTTGTCTGTACTTCGGTAATAAATGAATGACATTATGGTCTGATTTACCAATGGGAGGTCTACATATTGCCTTATGTTGTAACCGCATTAGCTCATATAATATATGAAGGGAATTTTAATAATTAATCAGGAATATGATTAATATATATCGCATATTACAGTTACATTAAATTATCGAAGCTGAAAATAGATCAATTGTATATATGAATGATCGCCACAATGAGTTATGGTTCGTCATTAATATATCAATAGTCTTATTATAGATCGATTATATGAGATAACTTTTAATGGAATTCATTTAGTTATCGAACAATCTGTTCGTCCAGCAAACCGACCGTACGACTTCTTTATCAACTCTCAAGAAAAATTACCCTTCTTACAAACCTCAAGGAAGATCAATTTTCTGTCCATGAACATTAATTTTCCTGTGTTTATAAAATTAACCTACTCAACGTAGTAAATAATAAAGCTTTGTAGCTGAATCGTACTTCTCATTGACTTTGTAATGTGAGCATTTAGACAGAAGCAATCAAGAATATAATGGTTTTAATAAAATGAAACTACGAATACAGAATTCTACATTTACAAACGGAATACATGTATATACAACCGGAGAAAAACAAAACGAAAACAATACGAGATGACGAATACAGATGAGAGAGAGAGAGAGAGAAAAGGAGAGCGGATGAGCGAGAGAAAGCAAAATGTCAGGATGACAATTTTCACAGTTAACTCGTGAGAGACACCAAGCAATCAAATCACCTTAAGCAGGGGCAGACAACCCTAAACGCATTAAAAGCTCGATTAAGCTTATACTTGCATATAGTCTGTTGTGTTGCTGAGGCAAGAAGGCACGCGCGTGTATGTGTCCTTTTGGAGCTGGGCGTCCTTCTCGGGCTTCCGGAGTAAACAGAGTTCGCGGGAAGTTTAAGTCTTCTCAAAGTTAAAGTTGCCGGCTGTTCACTTCACTGAACGTAGGAAAAGTAAAATAAACGAAAATAAAGACAGAGATTTAAAGAAAAGAAAAACCGAGAAAAACTCCCTAAGGAGTCGTGGGACAACTCTCACAGACCAAGTGCTCTGGAGAAACTTTCTGGGTCAGTCTTCTTATGGAAAGACTGGGTTCACGCCTCTGTTCACGCGAACAACCAATGAAAGTTTTCTTTGTCCTGTCGGACGGTTCATCTACATAGTTTATGACGGCGTTTAGAATTCGTCATTTCTACCCAGAAAGATGGTACACACAGAATAATACATTTTACTGTAATCTCCTATGTATGAGTGACTCAGTTAAACTGAGACTGTTAAATGGATACCAAGAATGAAATATAAAACGGTTAAGGATACAAAGTTACAATCCCATGCACGATTATAGGCATTTAAAGTTCACTCACTACAACCAGAAAATCATAAACTAAGCTAATGAACAGGGAGCATGCAAAGGACACAGGAATATGTCGTCTACAGTATTTAAATGCTTATATTCTGGTTTTTCGGTGCAAGTCTTTGTGTGTGTGTGTGTGTAAAGGTGCAGAGAGAGCTCATAATCTCTCTGAAGCTGGCAAACGTGACTCGCGTGGAATGTCTGCTTTTCCTGGGTAAACTCAGCGGGCCCATAAAAGGTGTCAGAGGGGTAATTTGCTCTAGACTTTCTGGCGTTCAGGCCATAATTTGCATCTGGGAGTCAGGAGGTTAAAAGCTTTAGTAATCTTAGCAAAGAATGTGTTTATTTGCTATAACGAACAAATCATGATTTCTTAGTCCATAGCAGAGCATGTGAGCGGAGTGGAGCGGGAGCGAGCGGGGAGCGGGAGCGGGCGGATCTTGGACAGAGCGCAGAGCGGCATTTTTAAAAGGACGGAGCGTCACCTTATTTCCCGCTCCAATTTCGCTCCGCTCACACCACGAGTCTGAAGCATGCTCAGTCAACCCTAAACCAGGATCCATCTGTCTTGCACAGTCATCAACAGTAGACTATTTTCAGTCAAAACTCGGCTCAATAATGGAGTTCAAAAAGTAGGCTACTTCAAAAAGGAAAATGAGAAGTCATACAGGTCAGGTGTAGGCTACTATTAATATAACTAACTAACAATGATAATGTGGTACAAGAAAACGAATGTGGAGACATCGTTTCAGTCAGCAAAGATTCATTTTGGAATCTCAAAAGACACATCTCTCGAAAACATGAACGTGAGCTACGCTAACACGCTGGGAAGAAAACAAAAGGTTAGCAAATTGAATACGGTAACTTGTAACAAAGTGTAAATTAAATATAGCGTAATATTCAAACAAATTCGTTTTGTCATTCAAGTAGACCTAATGGTTCGTTTTATTTAGCCGAATTTGTGTTGTCCGTAATAATATTTGTATTATTAGGCCCATTTATTCGTTTAATTTTACAGCAGTTTGTGTGTATGGAAGCCAATTTAAATTGTAATCGTTAGCGTTGCGCAAAAGTTCACTTATCAAAATTCTGGCCTTATAGTTAATTTACTTTTAAAAAATTTATCATATTTTTATTTAGATTATTAGGCACCACTCCGCTCCGCTTTATTTAGATTATTACGCACCACTCCGCTCACATGCTCTGGTCCATAGTCAATATGCTACAATATGCATCCTCGATATTGCCATAACATAAGTCAAGGATGCATGATGAGCGGGTTGGACAGTCAACATTTTGTTGTAACATTGGGAAATGTATTGCTAAAGACAGTGTATTAAAGTCCCCAAGAATAAACACAGGTTGATCAGCTGATCTTGAGAGCACGGTGTTCAAACTATCCGAAATGCGCTCAGCTGCCTCTTTGTTGTTGGGACCTGGAACATACACTAAAATAATTGTGAGTTGCCCAAATTCGTGGGGTAAATAAACGGGTCTAAAATATACCATCAGGATCTCATAGTCTCTTGTGCATGTCTGTTCAACCATGGTAAATTGTGTTGCCCACGTTTTGTCAACAAACATACAGAGCCCTCCACCGATAGTTTTTCATGATTTTTTTACCTTATCTCTGTCCGCTCTGATTGCGTTATATCCTTCTATATTCACATTATGGTCCTTATTTAACCATGTCTCGGTGAAACAGATGAGATTACTGCGTCTGAAGTCCTCCTCATGTTTAACACGAAGTATTACCTCATCCAGCTTGTTGTTAAGTGATCTCACGTTTGATAGAGTGGAAGAGGGTGACGACTCCTTAACCGGTTTCAAATTCCTCCTCTGGAGCCTCGCTTTTTAAATTTTTTCCTTTTTTTTCCTCTTCCCTCCTTCAACTGTTGAAGATGGTCCCGATTTCCAAGCTGTTTGCATTATTTCTTAGAGAGAGCAAAAACTCCCAAGAATAGGCGATAGTAGGTATAATCCAAACTTCAGTATTGTCCGAGTTGACGGAGTTGCTTCCAGGTTCCAGAACGGCACAGACAGCGGAGAGATTCATGGCGGTAAAGCGCAAAAACGCTTAAACAACAGAACAATAACAACTAAACTAAACTAAAAGTAAACTTTGAGTGCACAACTAGTTTAGTTTAGTAGTTTTATACTGCAGTTTAATAGTTTTATACTGCAAGTATACTTGTACGTTTTCTTTAAGTGAACATAACATCACACTTAAGCCCCTTTCACACAGCGCGTTGATTCCGGGAAATTGCCGGGAAATTTCAAGAGTGCCTTCTATGTGAACGCAAACACGTCCCGGGATTGATGCCGGGATCGATCCCGGGTTAGGGACCTAGTAACATTGCCGGGATCGATCCCGGGTTGGGGACCTAGTAACATTGCCGGGATCAATCCCGGAACGCGCCCTGTGTGAACAAAAGCCAGGATCAATTCCGTAATTTGGGGTGTGTCGTAGTGATGACGCACGTTAGGGCTGTAAAAAAATAATTAGACATTCGAATTTTCGTCGAAAAATAAAAAAATAAAATAACACATTCGAATGCAAAAACCGTGCATTTGAATTTTTGGTGTGTCAAGAGGTGTGCGAGACATGATGATGAACTGACAGGTTTTTTCTTCTGTTAGCTTATACAGTGGTACACACAGCGCGGTGTGGTTGTGTTGTTCCTACGAAACCGCTCTCAGTTGGTGGCAAAAATCGTGCGGTATGTATGCACATATTGCGCGGCTGGCAAAGACATACTTGACCACACCTGGCACCGGTCAGAGCTGAGCATGTTTTCATCAGCTGGAAACATTGTCAGCAAAAAGCGCTCAGCACTCGTTGCAGATCAAGTTGAGCTTCTGGTGTTTTTGATGAACAGTATGTAGATGTAGATGTAGTGAGTGGACTGTTTCTGAATGGCAGTTTGCTATTTTGTGTTCATTAAGCTGTCTGTTGAAGTGTGTTTTCTCAGGTTACTGACGCTCGAACACAGCTTTATGCATTATTGTAGCCTAATTGTCCTTTCATGCACACTGTCATTAAGGAAATGATAATTTGTTTAAGAACAATTGTTTGAAAACTTAATGCACTTTAAAAAGTGAATGTCATTTAATTTCAATAAAAGATGCAATGCTTGATTTGGTTTATATTTGTTTATTGCGCTCGATTGCACCTACTTGTGGGCATAGGAGTCGATACAACACTCTTTTTTCCTTTAATGTTAACTATTGTCTTTAGAAATATAATAAGAATTTTGCTAATATTTTAAAAAAGCTTTTCAGCCATTTTGACAGCCCTTACGCACGTGCCATCGCACTGACATCCTGACGTCACGTCTTTACGGGTTTTTTTACGGAATGTGTGTGAACGCACTCACAGATTCTGGAAAATCACTGGCAGTGTGAATGAACCAAAATTAAACGATCCCAGGACAAATCCTGGGACATTTTATCCGTGTATTATCCGTGTATTTTCCGGAATCTCTGTGTGAAAGGGGCTTTATAGTTTATACAATTTATATTTTATTTTTGGACTTTAAGTATACTACTATGTTCCTATTTAGGTATAATTTTATCTAACTAATTTTAAAAACAACCTTTTTATCAACACTTGAATGTGGGTAAGTTTATTATTTATGATAACACAAAAACATAAAATTCTCAGATCAGCAGCATCTGTCCAAATTTCATTCTTAACCATTCTATTTCATCAGAAACAATCTGAAAATAGGGCTTTAAGTGTAAAATACTGAATTTGTCCTTTAAGTATATTTCTGAGAAGTATATAAAGTATATTTCTTGAGAAGTATAAAAAGTAGACTGAAAGAACTTTCTTGTTTTTTGTTTAAAAGAAGTATAATATCACACTTGAATAAACGTATTTTTCGTAAGGGGCTATATCTTTTCTAACTGTTCCGACTTAGTTTTCCTAAAAAACGATGATCAAAACTCGGAAAAACTCCCATAGACTCACATTGACGGAATTTTCAGACTTTTCAAACTCCAACTGTCAAAAATTCATATCTAAACTCCCTGAAGCCCATTACTGTGCGTTCACAAAATTTGTGGATGCTCTGATGCTCTGAGGTAGATTGAATGTTTGGTCTTTTTTTTTACTTTATTTAAAGGGGCCGCAAAGCAAACAAGCACGTTGATCGTTATTTGTGCAGACTGACCAAGTAGGGTATAGTTAACCTCATGGAATCTTTTAAATTTGAAAGTAAGCAATTGACCGTTCGCAAAAGCCACGCCCCCTAGTTATTGTTACTACGCCCGTCAAACAATTGAGAACCAGACACATGGCTATGGCTGGGTTGAGCTCCATACCGGTATAAGTGATTGGTTTTGGAGTAATGCAGCAGACATATCCTCCGGGGCACGACAGAAAGGGCTGCAATATGCAGTGGAGGGATATGTTCAAAATGTTAAAATAAGCAAAGACGGGAATATTACAACAATCGAGGCCAGTGCTTGAAGTGAGGGGAAAAAGGTGCCAGTACTGTTACTCTCTTGCATTGGCAAATCATGACATTTGAGATTAATACAGTGAAAAACAAAACGTGAAGATATTGCTGGTACAACAACAATTTATTGTTATTTATTAACAATATAAATGTATTTAAACAAGTCGTGTGTGTGTGCGTGCAAACGGAACTCCTCCAAGTCTGCAAGTCCAAAAATACATTTAGGCTATGGTGAGTTTACTATTTTATTTCATTAAATGCATGTATGGTGAGATTATTGTATTTTCATGTCAATCTGTGTTCATTTTGACCAAGAACCATACGCTGTTACTAAATTCAACGCGTGCAGCACAGTAAAAATAGACTCGGTGCAGAAACGATTGCAGCATCCGCGTGCAGTGTGAAAGCTTTACCTGTTAACATGCGGAAAAAAAAACCGCACTGTAAACGGACTACGGAGTATATGTGAAACGGGCGTGACTGACGCTTAACGTTATATACGCTGACATATGTATGCTTACATTAAACTTCGAGGCATTTAGCTGTGAGTGAGGTCTCCCACACTGCTTAATCCATTGTCGGCATCTTTCCGCTTGGGTCTTGGGTTTTGGAAAGGTGAATAAAACGACCCCTCCCTCTAAACTTTTGGGGTACCTGGTGTCAGACTTGCAGGTGCCATAGGCGCATCGTTTCACCATGTGCTGAAATCGCAATGTTTGACGGAGGTCCTTCTCCTTAGTTACAGTTGCTGAGCTAGGATTGGACGAGGACCGTTCGAGGGCGGGGTTTTGCGAACGGTCAATTGATCGATGGAAAGAACTTAACAATTATAGTGACTATATTTTGTTTGCTAACAAATAGCCATTTTTGTAGTGTGACTTTTGTATTCATGGATAAGTGTTAATCTAATTTGCATTCCCGCTGAAAAACAAGCTTCCTAGCGCAAAAATGTTGCCTATAAATAGTGTTGCGCGCCTTCTTATCAAATTCACATGATCAAACTCTCCTCTATTTTGCTTGGAAACTAATGTGGTCGGTACGGCTCTCACCGTCCAAGAAGCGCCGCGCCGACCTCGCCGGTGGTGTCAGCGTACAGTTAGGCTCAATTAAACTTCCATTCTATGTACTATTTCTAAACCATTAAGACTAATTTAAACTCAAACTCTAAACTCATAAACTCTAACACTCATAAACTCTAAACTAGGGATGCGCGGTATACCGGTACTGCAAAAATACCGATTTTACATAATTTTGCTCAATTCGGGATTTGATGCACGGCAGTTTCGAAATTCACCGCTAGGCCGCAGTGCGCTACCCAAACAGACGCGGGTCACTTGAAACCGGCAAAAAGTGACAACGGAGAAACAAGATGGATCGAACTGATCAAGCTAATTCTACACGCCCGCAATTAATCAATAAAGAAGGCAACAGGAGTGAAATATGGCATTACTTTGCCTACAGAGGTAATGAAAAGGTGAAGCTACAGACGTGAATGCACCACTATGCAAACGCTGTTTGAAATCATGTGTCGCAACGGGAGGCAACACTTCAAATCTGGCTAAGCATTTGTCTCTAGCTCATCATGACTTATTCAAGGAGTTCAGAGATCGACAGCTGAGTCCATCATTCAACTGATTTAATTTAGAATTTTATTCACAACACTGATCAGCGCACATAGCCATAACTGTTTATCAATGAAATAAGATACGGTAGGCTAAGCTCAAATGTGCTTGCATGACATGCTAGAACCAATGAATGAAGTTTAGGTCTCTAATTTGTGCACTTTCAAACAATAATATATTAAGTGAATTTGAATGAATAAAGAGATTAGTAATATTAATTTTAGTATTAGTGATAGAAAAATAAATGGCATGGTACTATTACTGCCGCTGTGGCAAGAGGAATCAGCCAAAAGAGAGAGAGTAATACGTTTTTTTTTTTCTTTCTGCAAAATCAAAATTGAACCTATGTTCCCTCTTGTTTTTTGTTTTTTTTTGGTTTGTTACATTGATACGTTTTTGTTTTTTTGCACCATGTGATAAAGAGTAACGACTGACAAGATATGAAGATATTAAACTATTTTAATAGTATATTTTCAAAATGTAACTGTATTTAACTGTATGTTCCCTGGCTGTAGGATTTTTTTTTTTTTTTTTTTTTTTTTTTGAACATTTTAATACTTTTGGTTTGTACATTTGGTGCAGCAGAGTTTCAAGCAGTGTTTTTTTTTTATAAAATTGTTTCAATTCATTTAACTTTTGAGGCTGGTTATTGGTCACCTGTGGTATCGATTTAGTATCGATACCGAGGTATTAGATTCTGGTATCGAACCGAAGCCAAAATTGTGGTATCGAGCCATCCCTACTCTAAACTAATAAACTCAAACACTCATAAACTCTAAATTCTAAACTCATAAACTCAAACACTCATAAACTCAAACACTCATAAACTCAAACACTCATAAACTCAAACTCAAACACTCATAAACTCAAACACTCATAAACTCAAACTCAAACACTCATAAACTCAAACACTCATAAACTCAAACTCAAACACTCATAAACTCTAAAGGCCTATTTATACTTCTGCGTCGAACTGCCGCCGTAGCTACGTCATAGGCTGTGCGTAGCGCGCGTACCCTTCGGCGTACCCTGACGTGCACCTCTCCAAAAATGTAACAACGCGTCAATTCTACGCGGACGCAAGCGCTGTGATTGGTCTACCAGAACCCCTCCCTCGGGGTTTCACATGCTCCCTAAGTGCGCGTCAACGCGGACAACGACGGAGAAGTATAAATTAAAACCAACACGTTGCCTACGGCGTATAGGCTCCGGCGTATGTCCGACGCAGAAGTATAATGAGGCCTTAACACTCATAAACTCAAACACTCATAAACTCAAACTCTAAACTCATAAACTCTAAACTCAAACTCTAAATTCTAAACTCATAAACTCAAACACTCATAAATTCAAACACTCATAAACTCAAACACTCATAAACTCAAACTCTAAACTCATAAACTCTAAACTCAAAAACTCTAAATTCTAAACTCAAACTCAAACACTCATAAACTCAAACACTCATAAACTCAAACTCAAACACTCATAAACTCAAACACTCATAAACTCTAAACTCACAAACTCTAAATTCTAAACTCAAACTCAAACACTCATAAACTCAAACTCAAACACTCATAAACTTAAACACTCATAAACTCAAACTCTAAACTCATAAACTCATAAACTCTAAACTCAAAAACTCTAAATTCTAAACTCAAACTCAAACACTCATAAACTCAAACTCAAACACTCATAAACTCAAACTCAAACACTCATAAACTTAAACACTCATAAACTCAAACTCTAAACTCATAAACTCATAAACTCTAAACTCAAAAACTCTAAATTCTAAACTCAAACTCAAACACTCATAAACTCAAACTCAAACACTCATAAACTCAAACTCTCAACTCATAAACTCTAAACTCATAAACTTTAAATTCATAAACTCAAAATCAAACTCTAAACTCATAAACTCAAACTCTAAACTATCTCTAAAATAAATCTATTTATCTATATTTTAAAACTACAAACTAAAACAAACTATTTCAAACTGAAAACTTTCAAACTTTCTTTCTGGCTAGGCTTTTTCAAGCCAACTTAAAGGTTGTCAACAAACTTTTTATATCGTTATTATTACAGTTATTATTATCTAATTTATACTTAAATGGTTGTTCACCATAACCTATATGGGTTACTTCCATGGTTTCTGTCCTTGTTGATAATTCTCCATTAGACTATAAGAAGCAATACTCACAGAAATGATGTTTCCTGCAGCAGGAGCAAATGATTCTTACAGCAGGGTTGTGTCACCACAAACACTAGAGCCTCTTATCAGGTCTGACCAAATCATGCTGAGCATCCTGTATTTATTATAATACATGTATATCAACCAGGGGCGGTGCTAGGGCCCCGAATGATTTAGCCCCGAATGTTTAGCCTGGAACAGGTCCCTGAGCTTATGGGAAATATGATAAGAATAAAGTAAATATTGGTTGTTGTATCTTAGTTCAGAGCAGTCTCTGACTGGTGATTGTTGAAATCTGTCTCTCCCTCCTTCCCTCCAGCGCGCGCGCGCACACACACACACACACACACACACACACACACACACACACACACCACATAAGTGATTCAGCCTATCCTAGAATATCTCCAGGTGTTGCACACAAGAGCAAACAATCTCACAGCAATTACAGTTCTCTTACGAGAGGTTCTCTCGTATTGCGTAAGTTACTTATGCTACGGGAAAGTCTTCTTTCTTCGAGATCTGAAGCCAAAAATTATCCTTAATTTTGTATTCATTGTCAACGCAGTGCGGCAGCCGGCAGACCAAGGCAGGCTGTATAAGCGTGCTCATTGGCTGCTCGGCGGCAACTGCTTAAGCCTATCAGTGAGCCTCGTGAAACGTGGCCTCCAATGAGGGCGCTTCGCGCCCTCCACACCCTTCTAACCGTCAAGATGGGTGTGGCCAGTGTGTATATAACGAGGGCTCACAGGCTGAATATCTGATTTTCTAGTCTTCAGCGAAGCTCTACGCATCGCTGGATCTTGAGAGCTGCCGCCGTTGAAACCAGCGACCAGCAAGCTTAGGACAGCGCCTGAGGAAGCCGGCCGCCTTCGCCGCCTTCAGCCATCCGTGCCTGCTACGCTATCCGGCGACATATCCTTTTATTACTGCTGTGTGTGTTCGCCCTGCGACACACACTTTCTCTCACTGTTCTAAAAGAGCACGAGGCGTTTTTGTCAAAATGCCTCGTTTTTCCTGCGGCTCGTGCCGCGCCCCGCTCAGCAACGGAGACCGCCACCTCTTCTGCGCTCTCTGCCTGGGCCGCGGGCACGCCGCCACCTCACTCTCTACGGGCGGCTGCCCTGAGTGCGAAGAACTTTCAATGTCGACCCTGCGGGCTCGACTTGAAGTTTTCGACCAAGCTGTCGCTCCGCCTGTCCCTGCCGGGGCGCACAAGAAGAAGCGCCGCTCCACCGGAGACTGATATAACTGAGGAGCTCGCCGGAACCTCTCCCTCGAGCTTCTCTCTCGCCCTCTCCGCCCCCCCCCCCCCCCCCCCGGCCGCTCAACCGCCGGCTCTCGTCCGCGCCGCCGCCGCGTCAGGGGATGAGGCGAATGAGATAGACACCCTCCCTCTGTTCGAGCCGTGCTACTGCGCCGCTCACAAGGGATGGCAGAAGCGGACGGTCTTGGAGCTCTCTTTACGTTACAAGAAAGCTACTCCGTCCTCGCGCGTCACTCACCGGCGAAAAGGAGAACAGAGTGTTTTCGTCCCGCTGTGGCCGGACCTACCTCCATTTCTCATACATTTCTCAGTCCCCTCTTAAGTTCAGGCGACTGGAATTGTTCATATCGCAGTATACGAGCCTGTTATAAATACACGCACGCCTGCAAGCAAACGCCGTCACAAGACATTACGCTCTCTTATATCCTCGCTCTAACCAAAAGCTATTGTTTTCTCCCCTGTGGCTCAGTGGCGGAATCTTAGGCTTTCGCGCCAGAGACCCGTGTTCGATCCCGGCTCTCGCGGCAGTTAAAAATTGATGCTGTTCGCTTCTCCGAGCTCGCGGCCAGCTTTTCTTACATACAAAAAGCGAACCCGCTCTCCCCCTTGTTGGGCCGCGCAGATTGCGTCGTTCACAAGGGATAACAGAGCGGACGGTCACGAGCAACGTTCAGCGCGCGCGCCTCACTCACCGGCGAAAAGAGGAGAGAGAGTGTTTTAGTCCCGCTGTGGCCGGACAAACCGCCAATTCTCACACATTTCTCAGTCCCCTCTTAAGTTCAGGCGGGTTATTATATAACTGTTATTTATTACATTCAGTCATCTTGCACATGTCACGTGGCTATTTTCCAGCAAAAATCTGGTGATTTCCAAGTTACCGCCCATCAATGGGGATTTGAACTCTCATACGGGTCCATCATGTTTACCGGATTGGGTGGGCAAATAATCAGAATTCAAATTACAATAAAGACAAATGAACATTACAGTTAATAATCACTTCTATTATCTCTGAGTAAATATTCTAGAATAACGTGTAGGAGAGCTCTCTTGCAGTGAGCTAGAGTGTGAGACAGAAAGAGGTTTGAGTCTGAAACAGAGTCTGACTAACCAGGAAACATGTCACACTGTTTATTCACTTGGTTAATCAGGAAAGCAAGGGGAAGTTCCTCTTTGTTATCCACAAGAGCACTGTGACCTCTTGGGCCACAGCTGCAAAACTAGATAGCAGACTGTGGTGGTTTCAACAGAAAAAAAAAAGTGGCACAAAAATATACTCTATACTTTAACACTTAAAGGGTCATGAAACCCCCCTCGATCAGCTCAAGTCTAGCTCACAATCTTTTTGAAAAATGCAATAAATGCATAAATGGGCGTGGATGGCTGTGAGAAGAAGGGAGGGGAGTGGGTGTGGTATGGCACAGCAGGGGTGGGGGGGGGGGGTAACTGTCATCAGCCAGTGGCTGAAAAATCGACTGTCACTAAAAATCAGTGGTAAAACGTGAGGAAATGCTAGATTTTTTATAGCTGGCAAAGTTAAAATCTAATGAAATACAGTGACACCTTATTTTTGTCCTTTCAAAGGTAACTGAATGCCCTGCTACATATATTAGCCTACAGTAATTGTAATTGAAGAAAGAAAAACGTTCCGTACATAGCCTCTACGCACCCCCTGAACCCCCATAATAAAGATGGACAGTGACATAGAAATTTGCAGTGGCAGCAGTACGCAGGGCTCTGTGGAGGTGGAGGACTTCTCTCCTCCTGAATCCCCAGACACACACACACCTCTGAAGGGATAGAAAAGTCTTCGGGAATTGGTACCGCATCACTCGCAAGACGCAACCTGCATTGGTGAACAAGGCCGAAGTCCACCATTCTCCAGTTATCGAAGCTGCACTTGCTACACGTACACACACATAGTTTAGATGTGTCCATGGTTGATGGCCAGCCAACCGCCCGCAGACAGAGTCTAGCCCTGCAGCATCACCGGGAAAGATATGCAACGCACTGGAACTTTTGCACCACGAAAACAAACACTTTTGCGCCCCATGATTGCCTCTCTCATCTACTAGTACTACGCGATATCACAGTTTTTTTTTTGGAATATTTTATTTTAGCTTTTGAACTGTTACATAAACAAAAGAAAATAGACAAAAAACTCACACAGCTTATTGCACAAAATAAGACAGAGATTAGTCCAAACAAAACAACCAAACGTCAAAAATAAATAAATAAATAAAATAAAAATACACACTATACAGTACAATGGGATGATACAGGATATCGTAAATATACGGTATAAAGCCTCACTCGAGAAGAGAATCCAACCGGTCTATTGAAGTTTCTTCCATATAGCGGAAAAAGGGTTGCCAAATTTTATTAAATATTTTACTTTTTTTTCTTAACCAGTATGTTATTTTTTCCAGTGGTACACAGTTATTAACCTCAGATAACCATAAATTTATAGGAATAACAGTATCAGATTTCCACTTAATTGCAATGCACTTCTTAGCAATTACTAGCAGAATTTCTGTGAGTCTTATGGCATAATCTTGTGTAATATTGGAATTGGTGTAATTACCCAATAAACATACTTCTGGGTCTGGTGGAAAACTTACTCCATGGATATCAGAAATAAAATGACATACTTTTTGCCAAAATCCCTGAATGAGAGGGCAAGTCCATGTGGAATGCAAAAAAGTTCCTTCCTCCACACCACATCGAAAGCAAAGAGGTGAATTTTTTTTGTTAAACTTATAAAGCTTAGATGGTGTAATATACATCTGATGAAGGAAGTTAAACTGAATCATTCTATATCTAGAGTTCAAGTATGATGTAACACCATTTTGACACAGTTCACCCCTTGTTTCTCCTTCAATGCTAATGTCCAAGTCTTGTTCCCATCTCACTTTAGATTTATCTAATTCAGGCAGTGGTTTATTTATCATAAGAGGTTTATATATTCTAGAGATTATTTTGTGTAGCGGTTGACTTGAGTAGACATATTGCTCCAGTTGTGTTAAACTAGGTAGTTTCAGTTGGGTTTTAACTCTTAGAAAGTCTCGCAATTGCAAGTACCTAAAAAACTCTTTATTATTTAAATCATATTTGGATGCGATATCACAGTTTGACATGTGTGTCATGATCCACGTGATCCACGTGGTGTCATGAATAATTAAGATACTGTACAGTGTCTTCTCATGAATAATTATGAGACACTGATGAGTCATCAAAGTACTACAGTGCTCTGCCACCTCACAGCCAAGATGGCGTCCTGCTAAGTTTGCCTTTATCGGGCTCCGCTGACAAATCTTCTTTTAACAGCCAAACTACACTACTTACAATTCTGTTATGTGTATTTGTTTACATAAATACTTCATACTGCCCCTCGATAACTTGGAGGGGCAAGATGAAATCTGCTGCAGACAAAAGGAAAGAAAAAGAGATGTCGTGTGCTTCACGTGTGTCCGATTCAAAGAAAGGCAAAGCAGAAGACGACGCCGTGATTCCCACTCTCTCACAGCTGATAAATAATCGCTCGGATGCCCTGGAGAAAATGGGGGGTGACAACGCTCTTAAAATTGAAGGGCTAAAAAAGATGGTGGACTTTTATGTGCCGAGTTGAATGATATTAAAGGGAAAGTCCGCCACGTCGAAGCTTGACTAAATACTGAAGAAAAGAAGATGGAGCTCTGCGAAATAAGAATTGCAGACTTGGAGAGGTACTCTCGCCGCTGGAACCTGCGTTTGCATGGAGTACCTGAAAAGGAAAAGGAAAATGCCAGAACCGAATCTATCCGCATTTGTGTGGCCATCTTTCCAGAGGAGAGCAAAACTCTTCCAGATAAGATCGACTTTGTCCCCCGCATTGGGAAGAGGCTTCCGAATACCTCAAGGCCGCGTGTGATCATTATTCAGTTTTCCTCACGTGTGATGAGGGATGGTGTGTGGAGAGCGGTGAAATCGCCAGAGTTTCTGCGGGCGAACAGTCTTCGTTTTACTGAGGATCTCACTGTTTTTGACCGAGAAAGGAGGAAGTTGCTGTGGCCGGCTGTTGAAAAGGCCTGCAAGGAGGGGAAAAGGGCGCATTTTGTCGGACACCGTGCATTTATCGAGGGCTCTGAAATTAACCCTATGTAAGCCTGTTCAAACTGTTCATCTCATTCCAAGTGAGCTTTTTTGAGCTCTTCCTTTTCGTTATGGAGCAGGACTATTGATGGCTATAAGCACACTTGACTTGGCCTTGTCGTCAGCTGCATATGCGTTGTCAACCTCAGTAAGCTCGGGTATCTGCTGTTCATTGTTAAAAGAGTTATTTTTGTATGTCTATTTCTATTATTTCTCTCAATGACAGGGGGCTAAGAGACATTACTAAACGGAAGGCTTTGTTTCTATATGCCAAATCATTCAAGACTGATTTTTGTTTTTTTCAAGAGTCCCATTCCGTTGCCAGCGATACTACTTTTTGGAAAAATCAGTGGAACAATGATGTTTGGATGGCTCACGGTTCAGAGCGTTCAGCTGGAGTTCTGACTTTGAAAAACCTTTTTGCTGGGGATGTTTTGCACTACTTTTGTCACGCTGAGGCAAGGATGAAGCAGAGAGAGAATCCAAGTGCAAGCATACATTTAATAAAACAAACAGGTAATCCAGGCGGAACACGGAACTCAGGACAAGAACAGGTAACAGTACATTAAACAACGACCGACAACCAACAACTGAAGCACAGAGGTTTAAATACACAGACAAACAAGCTAAACAAGATAACAAGGGGGTGTGGCTAATTAGAAACACCTGGGAGAACTAATAAGCAAGAAAAACTACAAAGGACTACAAAAACATGACACAGAACAGGAAATAACAAAAGTGCACACAAGACAAGGGAAACACAGGACAGGAAACATTACATAGCCCCCCACCTAAGGAGTGGATTCCAGACACTCCTCAGAAAATAAAAGTCCAGGAGGGTGGTGGGTCTGAGGCGGATCCGGGGGCGGGACGGGGGGCCAGGCCCGTGGAGCGGAAGAGGGCCTGAAGACTCCGGCAGGGCAGAAGGCCAGGGCGGAGCAGGCTGTGCAGGCGGCCAGGGCGGAGCAGGCTGTGCAGGCGGCCAGGGCGGAGCAGGCTGTGCAGGCGGCCAGGGCGGAGCAGGCTGTGCAGGCGGCCAGGGCGGAGCAGGCTGTGCAGGCGGCCAGGGTGGAGGCGACCCTTCAGGCGGCCAGGGAGGAGACGACCCTTCAGGCGACCATGGCACAGGAACAGACACGGGCTCAGAGGAGACCATCTTGTCCGAAGATACAGGCGTGGTTTCGGCCATCTTGTCCAAAGACACAGGCGTGGAGTCGGCCATCTTGTCCAAAGACACAGGCGTGGAGTCGGCCATCTTGTCCGAAGACACAGGCGTGGAGTCGGCCATCTTGTCCGAAGACCTCTCGGGCGGCCACGGCGGTGAAGACCCTTCGGGCGGCCACGGCGGTGAAGACCCCTCGGGAGGCCACGGCGGTGAAGACCCCTCGGGAGGCCACGGCGGAGAAGACCCTTCGGGAGGCCACGGCGGTGAAGACCCTTCGGGTGGCCACGGCGGAGAAGACCCTTCGGGTGGCCACGGCGGTGAAGACCCTTCGGGCAGCCACGGCGGAGAAGACCCCTTGGGTGGCCATGGCGGTGAAGACCCTTTGGGCGACCACGGCGGAGAAGACCCTTCGGGCGGCCACGAACCTTCAGGCGGCCAGGGCGGATCGGACTGGTCCGGAGGTGTATTGCCCCCCCCCAAAATTTTCTTGGGGAGGCTCCCCGGTAAAGAGTCCTGGACCAGCGATGAAGAGGGCTTTGAACTGGGCAGGACCAACGGCGAAGAGGGCTTTGAGCTGGGCAGGACCAGCGGTGAAGAAGGTTTTGAGCTGGGCAGCGATGAGAGCTCTGTGCTGGGCAGCGATGAGAGCTCTGTGCTGGGCAGCGATGAGAGCTCTGTGCTGGGCAGATCCAGCGGTGAGGGCTCTGTGCTGGGCAGATCCAGCGGTGAGGGCTCTGTGCTGGGCAGATCCAGCGGTGAGGGCTCTGTGCTGGGCAGATCCAGCGGTGAGGGCTCTGTGCTGGGCAGATCCAGCGGTGAGGGCTCTGTGCTGGGCAGATCCAGCGGTGAGGGCTCTGTGCTGGGCAGATCCAGCGGTGAGGGCACTGTGCTGGGCAGATCCAGCGGTGAGGGCACTGTGCTGGGCGGAACCAGCGATGAAGAGGACTCTGAGCTGGGCGGGACCAGCGGCGAAGGAGACTCTGGGCTGGCGTGAAGTGCAGGCTTAGCTGGACTGGCGTGAAGCTCTGGATCAGCAGAAGCGACGTGAACCGTCTCTGGATCAGCAGAAGCGACGTGAACAGTCTCTGGATCAGCCGAAGCGACGTGAACCGTCTCTGGATCAGCAGAAGCGACGTGAACAGTCTCTGGATCAGCAGAAGCGACGTGAACAGTCTCTGGATCAGCAGAAGCGACGTGAACAGTCTCTGGATCAGCAGAAGCGACGTGAACAGTCTCTGGATCAGCAGAAGCGACGTGAACAGTCTCTGGATCAGCAGAAGCGACGTGAACAGTCTCTGGATCAGCAGAAGTGCGCTCTGAGCTTGACGGAACCAGTGGCGGCGAAGATGCGGCTGAACTGGACGGGACGTGAAGATCAGGTGTTGACCTTGCGTGCCACGGGAGGAAGCTCTTCAGACATCTGGAGAGTGCCTCTCTCCAATCCAGACCGGAGAGATTGGGAAGCTCCCTTGGGTCAACCTCCCTAGCCCCCAGCCGGTAACACACTTTAATTGCCTCGTCACCCAGAGAGCAAGAGGCAGCTAGAGGAATAAATCCCCAGGTGTACTGGATCAGATCGAGGCTATCCAGGGCCAAGGCCGCGATCTGTCCAGCAAACTCCCGGGTCAGGCTGTGAAAATCAGGCATGACGTGAAGAGACTCAGGCTTTGCAGGCATGACACGAAGAGACTCATTTAATGCTGCTGGATTCATCGTTTGGTCGGTCGTTCTGTCACGCTGAGGCAAGGATGAAGCAGAGAGAGAATCCAAGTGCAAGCATACATTTAATAAAACAAACAGGTAATCCAGGCGGAACACGGAACTCAGGACAAGAACAGGTAACAGTACATTAAACAACGACCGACAACCAACAACTGAAGCACAGAGGTTTAAATACACAGACAAACAAGCTAAACAAGATAACAAGGGGGTGTGGCTAATTAGAAACACCTGGGAGAACTAATAAGCAAGAAAAACTACAAAGGACTACAAAAACATGACACAGAACAGGAAATAACAAAAGTGCACACAAGACAAGGGAAACACAGGACAGGAAACATTACAACTTTAGCGACCCGAATGGACATTTTCTGCTTATGGTCATTTGTTTAAACAATACTGTTGTAATACTAATTAATATCTATGGGTATAATAGTTCCCAATTGAGGCCGTATTTATTTTCCTTTTGTTCTTTGATCCAGTAATATTCAATCAAAAATAAAATGTTTTTCCTTAATTGATCATGCTTAAGCAAAGAAGAGTTAAGCTTCCAGTAAGAGGCTCTAGGTCTTGAAGAAGAGATAACTGAAGATAGAGGGGATTGGTTAAGAGTTGCTTTATGATCAGTCATGGGTGAAGGGAGAATCCTAACAGAAACATTGAAATTCCTAACAGATTGTGAAACAAGCCAGTAGTCTATTCGGGACTGTCTAGCCTCCTGAGACCTGAGAGTTTGCCTGGTGTGCATTTTATAATTGTTCTTGCTATTTGGGATAAATAGGACCTAATAAGTATAATAACTAAAATTTGTTTTTGAACAGGAAGTAGTTTTTGCAGAAAATGATGTCCTCATGTGAGGGTTAAAGAAAAACAACTTGTTCCATGAATCAGTGGAAACTTGCCCATGTCTGTAGAACATATTCAGAACAAAAGGTTAACATAAGTCAAAAATATAGATACATCATTGATACAGTATATACTGTATGTATTTGAGAAGCAAAATCATCCAAGGAAACATTAATACAAATATGTCTGATTATATGATGATGAACAAAAGAAGATATGATTGATTATATGATAAAATATGGTTGATTTTATGATAAAACATAAACAGGAGGAATCTGATTTTTTTTTTCCTTTTTCTGCACACCATGGGCCCTATCATACACCCGGCGCAATGCAGCGCCAAGCACGACACAACTGTGTTTTGCTAGTTTCAGCCCGACGCAGTTATCATTTTCATGTCCTGCGCCACATTGTATAAATAGCAAATGCATTTGTGCCCATCTGTGCGCCATGGGCGTGCTGGTCTGAAAACGAGGTGTGTTCTGGTGCATTGTTGGTGTTGCTATTTTGAGGAACTGAAATAGACTGAGCCATTGACCAACTGAAGCCTGGTCTAAAGTAAAAAAATGTATTTACAGAGCGTGTTAATAATGTGTGCTTATAGACTCTGCTTATTAAACACACAGGGCACACAAATATGCCAAATATTAAAAATAAAAAGGATTACAATGTAAATGTTTAATATTGTGTATTATTATTATATGTAAATTACCAAAGAATATAGCTAAACTAATGAAAATATGTTTACTGTTTACATATTAAATAATTCAGGTGAATGGAATACATAGGGTTTAAAATGGAATATTTCAGAATTATTGGCATACACTTAATTTGCTATTTGAATTAAGAAACTGATGTATTTCCAACTTCATTTTTAAACATTCAGACATTTTCATTAATAAACTAATTAACTCTAGCTGAAAAAAAGAAAATCATATTAAAAGACATTAACTTTTTTCTTTTTTGCAACTTGAACTTGGTAAATTCATAGTGTTGTTGATATCAGAAAGCTTGAAGTTTATCTTTTCAAAATAACTTTTCCGACCACATTCAAAGAGACAGGCAAAGTACTTCTGATCCCCACACTCTGCCAGATCTGAGTATCCACTTGGACCTTCATTGATCCACTGCATGGGTTCCCATTTTATGGGATCCAACTGTGATTTATTCACATAGATTTCGAGATCCTTTCTCTCGCATTCACTAAATGGATGAGAATAGAGCAGCCATGTACTCTGATCAGGAAAATTCATTTTCAGCACACTGCCTTGGCAACCCTCACCAGTCTCTGTCAGCGGTGCAGGTGTAAGCTTGTTAAAAGATTCTCCACGATCCTTGCTTAGAGCCTCGACTCTGTGGCCGGATGTACTTCGAGCATTGCAGTACAATTGCATTGTTGCACTGTCGTCTTTGATCTCAGCCATCTGACACTCACCAGACTCATCTTCCATTTGTTTTCCTACATGCCAAGTGCTTCCTTTATCATCACTGTAGAATGCAAATGCATGTGATTCGAGGGAACAACATGATGAACAACATGATGAATAACACGATGAACAACACGATGAACAACATAATGAACAACATAATGAACAACACTTTTCGGAATCAAAATAATACGCATATGCTGGGATAATCAGTCTCCCGTTCTCCATTTGAACACCATGTCCTGGTCCAACAGCAAAGGTGGCCCAGTTTTTCTCCTTTTCACTGATCACATCTTTCAAGTTCGTAACATCACTCCAGCTTCTGCCAGTGTCCTTACTGGTTATGTAACAAAGTTGTGCCTGGTTCTGTCTTGCATATTTTTGATCATTTTCAGAGACACCAATGGGAATACAAATGAAAAACAGGAAGAGCGTATCAGAATCTTTCTCATAGACCGGACATGGATTCATGCTGCGGTGGTGGAGTAGAAGAGCTGAATTGAGCACCAGATGACCACTGTCCCACTGAAATAAAAAAACATGACACCATGTGAAAAGAAACTATGAAATAGTTCAGTTGTGAAGAAAATTGTCTGTTATGAAAAATGTTTTACAATTTTGGTTAAACGTGTCTGGTACCTCAACTTCCTTGTCATTCTTCCACAATCCTCTTTTCATCACAAGCACTTCTGCATCAGCGTCGTCAGGAGTTTTCCGCTTTTCAGCGAAGGCAAGGTAGGTTTGTTCTTTACAGATATAGATGAGAGCTGGAATTCTGTAGGTCACCTGCTTTTTATTAACTTCTGCCTCCTGTGCGAATAATGTTGTTGCTGTTGTTATGTCGTCGAGAGGAATTGAATTGCTGATTGAAGATGTATTGTTATCCATTGTAAAATTCTAGCCCTATAAACAGAAAGAATAAATAGTAGAAGTATCAGTAACAGTATCATGTTGTTATGTTGTCGAGAGGAATTGAATTGCTGTTTGAAGATGTATTGTTACCCATTGTAAAATTCTAGCCCTATAAACAGAAAGAATAAATAGTAGAAGTATCAGTAACAGTATCACCGTGCACTTCAGCCACGTGTATGAATGTATGAATTACATTGCTTGAGATGCCAACTCAAATCAAATCAAAATAATTTTAGACCTTTTCTCAGAATTATGTTGGCTTGATAAAAAAGACTTTCATTGAGGGGGTCAAAACTTTTATACAATAACCCTTTTAGGCTTGGTTTCACAGACAGGGCTTAGATTACCGTGTTTTCCGGACTATAAGTCGCACTTTTTGTCATAGTTTGGCTGGTCCTGCGATTTATAGTCAGGTGTGACTTATATATCAAAATTAATTCATACTGACTGACATGAACCAAGAGAAAACATTACCATCTACAGCCGCGAGAGGGCGCTCTATGCTGCTCTTGTTGCCTACCCCTGAAAAAAATTACTGAAAACAACTGAAGACTGAAAAACTATTAACTGAAACAATTAACTTAAAGACAACTGAGAAACTGTGCGTTCACACCGCCACCGGCGAGAGCTTCAAAGCCAAGGTCGACAGTTTCCGTGAGTTTGTTGAAAAGCAGGTAACTGAACACAACGTGTCACCGGATCATATTATCAACATGGACGACGAGGTCCCCCTCACGTTTGACATTCAGCCTGTTGTTCTGTGTGCTATTGTGTAGTTGAATAACTTGCCTTTCCAGATTAAATGTCTGTTCTTGGTCTTGGATTTTGTGAAATAAATTTCTAAATAAATGCGTCCAGTAAAAAAAGTCCAGTGTGACATATATATTTTTTGACTGATGCGACTTATACTCCGGAGTGACTTATAGTCTGGAAAATACGGTGAGTCAGTATAGAGCTGGTAAGTGTCAGGATCCTGGTGGACTGGGAGGGGTACGGTCCCGAGGAGAGGCGGTGGATACCGGCCCGGGACATTCTGGACCGCTCCCTCATCGAGGATTTCTACCGGTCCCGCCAGATCCCTTCCTCTGGAGCGCCTGGTGACGCTCCTTGAGAGAGGGGTACTGTCAGGATCCGGGCTCTCTGTCTTTTCCTATCCATACATTTACACCCATCTGTTACATTCATTCATCCACACACACACACACACACACACACACACACACGTTCTCTCGTGATTCGCTCATCTCCTGCAGCCCTTCTCAATCAGCGTCCCCGCTACTTTGCGGTAACACCTGTCTCTAATTATTTCTGATTACCCTGTCTATTTCTAGTGTTTGTTCTCTCTGGTCTTTGTCGGATTATTATGTGTGAAATGTTCTCATGTTGACTGCTCACTGACCCAGTCTTGTCCTGTGCTACAGACCGCGTTCTATGCACCTCCAGTCTGCAAGCCTTCTGCTGTGGTGAGCCTATAAGTGGACTCTGCTCTGTTGTCAAGGAAACCCTGCACTTTTGAGGGATTGTTTTTCGGTTCTCCTTTTATTTTCATGTGCCCGAAGTGAGCCATCTCTCTGGAGAGAGTTTTTATGTTCCCTTTTGTGCTGTTTGTCAGCCTGCTTTTGTGTTTCATTAAAGAGACTTTTTTCTGCATCCCCTCTGCTTTTGGATCTTATTACGACCCGTGACAGAATAATCCGACCACTGATATGGATCCAGCGAGGGAGGAGTCGATCGTGTCGGCTGTGGAAGCCCAGGGAACATTGCTGGGTCGACATCAGGAAGAATTGTTAGCGGCCAGACGGGCCGTGGAGAATCTGACCGCTCAGGTTAATGACCTGTCTACTCGTCTTCTCCATTCACAGACTGAATCCCCGCTTTCACGGACTTCCTCGTCTCCTGCTGAACCACGAATTAACAACCCCCCTTGCTACGCGGGAGAGCCAGCGGAATGCAGAGCGTTTCTGACCCAGTGTGAGGTGGCTTTTTCTTTACAACCGATGACTTACGCTGAGGATCAAGCTTGCATTGCATATGTTATCTCTCTGCTGACGGGACGTGCGCGCGACTGGGGTACTTCCGTATGGGAGGCAGGAGGTCCTTGTTGTCGACGTTTTGGTCTCTTCAGAGAGGAGATGATTAAGGTCTTTGACCAATCAGTTTTTGGATGTGAGGCTTCACGTCTGCTGATCACATTTCGTCAGGGGAGGCGATCTGTGGTAGATTATGCGATTGAATTTCGCACACTGTCTACTACCTGTGAGTGGAATGAGCCTGCTCTTGTGGCTCGTTTCCTGGAGGGGTTACATATGGAACTTAAAGAAGAGATTTATGCTCGAGGTTCTCCGGACCAGCTCGATCCTCTCATTGAGTTGGCTATCCGTTTGGACAGATGCTTCGAACAGCGAAGACGTGCTCGTAGTACTTTCGTTCCACTTCGCGAGCCCCTCTCACGCAGTGCATCTTCCGTTCCTGAGTCCGAACCCATGCAGCTGGGTAATATCCGTCTCCAGCCGGAGGAGAGACAGCGCCGCATTTCGAACAAGCTCTGCCTCTATTGTGGTGCGGCTGGTCATTTTGCCACTACGTGTCCGGTAAAAGGAGGTGCTCGCCAGTAGACGGAGGAGTACTGGCGAGCGCGGCGGTGACATCCTCTCCCTCCAGTTCCCGAACCACTCTGCCTGCGATTCTCCGGTGGTCCGGCCGATCCACTTCATCCCCTGCGCTGATCGACTCGGGGGCCGAGGGGAACTTTATCGATGAGGGATGGGCTCGGGAGCATGACATCCCCCTGGTGGATTTAACAGAAAGTTCTACTGTTTTTGCTTTAGATGGCAAGATGTTATCTAGGATCCGACGTGTTACCAGCCCGGTGAGTCTGACTGTGTCGGGTAACCACCAAGAGACTATTTCTTTTCTCATTTTTCATTCGCCTTTTGCTCCGGTTGTGTTGGGACACCCTTGGCTTACTCAGCATAACCCTCATATTAATTGGGTCAAGAGCTCTATTTTGTCTTGGAGTCTTCCCTGTCATGTGAATTGTTTAGTCTCTGCTATCCCTGTTGTTCCTTCTGTTTCTGTTTTTCAGGAGGAGCCTGGTGATCTGTCAGGGGTACCGGAGGAGTACCACGATTTGCGGGCGGTCTTCAGTAGGTCCCGGGCCGTCTCTCTTCCGCCACATCGCCCTTATGACTGCAGCATCGATCTCCTTCCCGGCACCGCGCCGCCCGCGGTAGACTGTATTCTCTATCCGTACCTGAACGAGAGGCGTTAGAGAAGTATCTCTCTGAGTCACTGGAGGCTGGCATCATTGTCCCGTCCTCTTCTCCCGCGGGGGCAGGGTTTTTCTTTGTGAAGAAGAAGGATGGTTCGTTGCGCCCCTGCATCGATTATCGAGGGCTGAACGCCATAACGGTCAAGAATCGTTATCCCTTGCCCCTTATGGCGTCGGCCTTCGAGATCCTGCAGGGCGCAAAATTCTTCACAAAGTTAGACTTGCGCAACGCTTACCATCTCGTTCGCATCAAACAGGGAGACGAATGGAAGACCGCTTTTAACACCCCTATTGGTCACTTCGAGTATCGCGTCCTTCCCTTTGGTTTGGTCAACGCCCCCGCCGTGTTCCAGGCATTGGTCAACGACGTCTTGCGTGACATGCTTAATGTCTTTGTATTCGTATATCTGGACGACATCCTCATTTTTTCACCTTCTCTCGAGGTACACGTTTTGCACGTTCGCCGAGTATTGCAACGTTTACTTGAGAATCGTCTCTTTGTTAAGTCTGAGAAGTGCGCGTTTCATGCTCGATCGGTAACATTCCTTGGCTCGGTGGTCTCTGTTGAGGGTATCAGCATGGATCCCGAGAAGGTGCGGGCAGTCCTCGATTGGCCGGTTCCCGAGTCTCGAGTTGCTCTACAGCGGTTTTTGGGATTCGCTAATTTTTATCGACGATTCGTTCATAATTTTAGCCAGGTTGCCGCTCCGTTGTCTGCCCTCACTTCGACCAAGTCTCAATTTCTTTGGTCGGAAAGAGCGCAGAGCGCATTCGTTCGACTAAAGCGATTGTTCACCTCAGCGCCCATTTTGGTTTCTCCGGATCCTGAAAGACAATTTATAGTAGAGGTTGACGCTTCCAACGTGGGAGTAGGGGCTATTTTGTCTCAACGTTCTTCCACTGATAACAAGGTTCATCCATGCGCTTTTTTCTCGCATCGCCTGTCATCAGCGGAGCAAAATTACGATGTTGGTAATCGGGAACTCCTGGCGATTCGCTTGGTGCTGGGAGAGTGGCGTCATTGGCTTGAGGGTGCCAAATTTCCGTTTGTTGTCTGGACTGACCACCGCAACCTTGAATACATCCGCTCCGCCAAGAGGCTTAACGCTCGGCAGGCTCGTTGGGCTTTGTTTTTTGGGCGTTTTGACTTTTCAATTTCGTACCGCCCCGGCTCTAAGAATCTTAAACCCGACGCCCTTTCACGACAGTTCTGCTCCACAGAGGACATTCCGTCCGAGGAGGTCATCATTCCTCAAACTTATGTGGTCGGAGCTGCCGTCTGGGGAGTCGAGCAGACCGTCAGGAGGGCTCTTTCACGAGCGATTAGACCTCCCTCCGCTCCTGAGGGGAGATTATTCGTACCCGAGACCGCTCGTTCGGTTGTTCTTCACTGGGGTCACTCCTCTAAGTTAGTCGCACACCCCAGTATCAGGGGTACCTTGGCTGCTATTCGCCAGAGGTTTTGGTGGCCTACTAGGGAGCGAGACGTACGTCGGTTTGTGGCCTCATGTCCGGTCTGCGCTCAGACCAAGTCCAGTAATGCTCCGCCAGCAGGTCTCCTTAGACCTCTCCCCATTCCGTCTCGTCCGTGGTCGCATATTGCCGTTGATTTCGTTACGGGTCTTCCATCGTCAGCTGGTAATACTGTTATTCTCACGGTCGTTGATCGTTTTTCTAAGGCTGCTCGTTTTATTCCGCTACCTAAGTTACCTTCGGCTCGTGAGACCGCCCAGATCATGGTTGATCACATTTTTAAGATTCACGGTCTTCCTTCGGACATTGTGTCTGACAGAGGGCCCCAATTTGCCTCTCTGTTCTGGAGGGAGTTCTGCCGACTGATTGGGGCGTCCCCCAGTCTGTCGTCCGGATTCCATCCCCAGACCAATGGTCAAGCCGAACGGACCAATCAGATCCTCGGGCGTCTGCTGCGCAGCTTGACCTTGAAGAATCCTGCGTCTTGGGCCGACCAACTCTCCTGGGCCGAATATGCCCATAATTCTTTACCCTCGTCCGCTACCGGTCTCTCTCCTTTTGAGAGCTGTCTGGGGTACCAACCCCCATTATTTGCGTCGCAGGAGTCTGAGTCTTCCGTTCCCTCTGTTCAGGCTTTTATTCAGAGATGTAAGCGTACGTGGAAGAGAGTGAGATCGGCGCTGTGTCAGACCAGAGTTCGTACCTGTAGAGCCGCTCTGCCCATACACGAGGGCTCACGTAAGCTTACGCCCCGTTATGTTGGTCCCTTTCCTATCGTGAAGGTCGTAAGTCCAGCCGCCGTCAAGTTAAGGCTGTCAGGTCAGTTACGCCGCATTCACCCAGTATTCCACGTGTCATGTGTCAAGCCTGTTGTCCGTGCTCCCGCCCGCCCCACCCTTCCCCCTCCACCTCTTGATGAGGTGGACTCTATTTATAGGGTTCGCAAACTGCTTGACGTTCGTCCTCGGGGCCGTGGCCACCAGTTCCTGGTGGACTGGGAGGGGTACGGTCCCGAGGAGAGGCGGTGGATACCGGCCCGGGACATTCTGGACCGCTCCCTCATCGAGGATTTCTACCGGTCCCGCCAGATCCCTTCCTCTGGAGCGCCTGGTGACGCTCCTTGAGAGAGGGGTACTGTCAGGATCCGGGCTCTCTGTCTTTTCCTATCCATACATTTACACCCATCTGTTACATTCATTCATCCACACACACACACACACACACACACACACACACACACACACACACACGTTCTCTCGTGATTCGCTCATCTCCTGCAGCCCTTCTCAATCAGCGTCCCCGCTACTTTGCGGTAACACCTGTCTCTAATTATTTCTGATTACCCTGTCTATTTCTAGTGTTTGTTCTCTCTGGTCTTTGTCGGATTATTATGTGTGAAATGTTCTCATGTTGACTGCTCACTGACCCAGTCTTGTCCTGTGCTACAGACCGCGTTCTATGCACCTCCAGTCTGCGAGCCTTCTGCTGTGGTGAGCCTATAAGTGGACTCTGCTCTGTTGTCAAGGAAACCCTGCACTTTTGAGGGATTGTTTTTCGGTTCTCCTTTTATTTTCATGTGCCCGAAGTGAGCCATCTCTCTGGAGAGTTTTTATGTTCCCTTTTGTGCTGTTTGTCAGCCTGCTTTTGTGTTTCATTAAAGAGACTTTTTTCTGCATCCCCTCTGCTTTTGGATCTTATTACGACCCGTGACAGTAAGTCCCGCCCCTTCCGCTAACCCCACTGGACCTTTAGGTTGAAAAATCGTCAATGCAAGTGAATGGGAGAAAATAATTATTTTCTGGTCCCGTTTGAATTTTGCCATGAATGTGAACATATGTTGTCACACATGACCAGCGTCGGCCAATAGTGAGCCTACGTGTGACGTACAACACAGACGCGCTACGCAGTTACACTACATGAAATAGCTCGAGACCAGAGAGAAGGAAATGAATAGTGGAATAAAGTCGTTATTTTTGTTTACTTTTTGCGCACAAAAAGTATTCTCGTCGCTTGATAAACTTAAGATCGAGCCACTGATGTCACATGGACTACTTTGATGATGTCTGTATTGCCTTTCTGGACGTGAACAGTATGCCGTCCATTGACTTTCAATGGAGGAACAGAAAGCTCTCGGACTAAATCTAAAATATCTTAAACTGTGTTCCGAAGATGAACGGAGGTCTTACGGGCTTGGAACGACATGAGGGTGAGTCATTAATGACATAATTTTCATTTTTGGGTGAACTAACCCTTTAATTTGAAAAAAAGTGTAGTGACTGCTGTTCTCCACTAGAGGGCGCTTCTCCGTGATGAGTTAAAAATAGCTGAAAAGAAACGAGAAAGAGAAAAAAGGACGATTCAGAGTGTAATTATTATAAAAGAGAGTAATAGAGTGTGAAGACAAAGTTTTAAGTTCTTCTCTTTTCATTTATTTCGAAGAACTCCGGTGAGTGTTTTGTTACTCTGTTGTTGCTCTGTAATCAGTCATATGTGTTCAATTAATGATTTACAATAAGAAATATGATTGATAACTAACTGATGATGAGTAAATATTGAAATATGCATGTTGTGACGAAGAGATAAAGGAAAGTTTTGTCATTAAACCAATCGGAGTTGAATCCAATGTGATGTTAAAATCAACTGCGTCACATAAAGTTACTAATTAATGTGCATTGGTTTGTGTAAACAGAGCCATTCGACGATAGTTTGATGTTAATTAACTCTGGGGATATATTGTTGTAAAATAATCAGAGTAAGTGATTTGATGAATATGTATGTATGACATTTAGTAGTTTCATTTAGTTTTGAGTCATATACTGTAACAATAATAATATTGTAGCGACACTGACTTGGCATCCGGCCAGATGTTCTGAATTAGCGAATCCTGATTTGCAAAACACAGCTCGTTTCTTCTTGAGTAAACAAAGAGCATTCTGTTTACGACCCCCTTGGGGCATGTTGACCAGCGGGGGCGCCGCTCGAGCTAGGGCCTCCCTGGCACATGACACATTTATAACAAGCCGAGCGTTGAGCAAAAGGGTCGACCTAGTCCCTTGATTCAAATCTCGCCAACTCACAGGACTCACATCCTGACTCCCCCCGAAAGGGTGGGGGAAAGGACAAGAGTTCACAAAAGCAGCCTGAATTCTGAATGACACACACACACACATACATACACACACACACACACACAAACATCCTTTGTGTTTAACTTAATGTGTTTTTCCTTTTAATGTATGTAACTCAGACTTGTATCTGAACTTCCTGTATGTATGTGTGATTAATGTTGTTTTGATCATATAGTTATGATCTTCGAGTGTTTGGCTCTGAAATGTATTTTTGAAGAATGTTCTCCCAGTAGAATCGCATCCCGTAACCCGATCTCATTGGCAGGTCATAAAATTTGACCACCAAGCTCATCCAGCCCTATGCAAGGGAGACAACGGGGGCGCAACATTCCAACGCACACACATTCCAAAACACACATTACACACACAGACACCATCCATGGAACTTTTCAGAGAAAAGTACCGCTAAATATTTTAAATATATTCCTTTTGGTGCTTAGATGTCTTCACATGTCACAATGGAAGCATCTACAATTTTATTGTGTGTTAATCAAATGTAAAATGCCTATAATCGGGTTTTTGAGTGTAATTGTGTATCCTTAAATGTTTTATCTGTCATCCTTGGTATCTGGTTAACCGTCGTGTTTTGACTGAAACACTCACACATGCGAGATTACAGTAAAATGTAATCTTCTGTGTGTACAATCTTTCTGGGTAGAAATGACGAAAATTCATACCATCATAAACCATGCAGATTAGTTGTCCTGACAAGACAAAGAAAAGATCTTCCCGTTCGAAATGCTCTAAGATGATTCGTCCTCCACGCAAAGGAGGCCTACACGGGACACTGATAAAAAGTCCAAACCTTCAATTCTCTCTCTCTTCTCCCTCCTCCAAAACTTTGGAAACCCAAGTCCGGACCGGCTTCGGCCTGCTTCTCTTCTCTTCTCTTTTATTTCTTTGTATGTTTTTCTATAGTCTAGTTTCGTTTTCCTATTCGCCTCTGTTCATTCACGAGCTGCATGAACTTAGCCTGAATCATTCCCGGCAACTTCACCTCAAAGAAAGAGACTCGTTGAACCTCCCGCGCTCGCGCTCGCGCTCACCCGGAAGACACAGCATGCGCACGCCTCCCCTCAGACGACTCACGCTGCTCTTAAAGACACACGCAGGACTCTGCCTTCCTTCCTTATACAAAGAGAACCATATGCAAGTATCGATTATTGAATTGAACTTTTAATGTGATTTCTTTGTTGTCTCTCAAGGGGTACTGTCTGTGATTTTTGCCATAGCCTACTGCAAC
This sequence comes from Squalius cephalus, assembly GCF_949319135.1. NCBI lineage: Eukaryota > Metazoa > Chordata > Actinopteri > Cypriniformes > Leuciscidae > Squalius > Squalius cephalus. The sequence continues at coordinate 5,435,027 of NC_137135.1, read as the reverse complement.
CTCTGATCGCAGATTTATGCTTTCACTTCCGATCTCATCTCTCATCCTTCTCTCTCTCTCTCATCCTCTCTCTCATCCTTTTCTGTCATTCTATCTTTCTCTAATTCTGATCATTTTATTCTCTCTCTCACTGTTATTCCTTATCTTGTATTGTTTAACTGTATTTTATGTACATAGACATATAATCCGTGTGTATTGTGTAGTTTGATGTATTCCTTAGTTCGATGTATTAGTCCAATTATTAAATTCCATATGTCCTTGATTGACTCTGTTTTAATTGCCCATGTTACGAAGTCACTGAAATGTTCGATCTTAGCTATATGCTTTATCTTGGTACGATTTAAGTAACCTAATTTTACAAACACAGAGAGTTGTTTTTTTTCAAGGCCTGGAAAAGATACTCTTTCTTGTGTTTGTAAGGATAATTTTCCTTGAGAGTTAAGTTAATCTTACGTTTAATGTTTGCTGGACAAACAGATTGTTTGATAGCTAAATTAATTCCATTAAAGTTATCCCATAACTTCGAGCTGAAATAAGACTATTGATGTATTAATGACGAACCATAACCCGTTATGGTAATCATTCATATTTCAATCTAGTTCAGCTGCGATTAATGTAACTGTAATATGCAAAATATTAATCATATTCATGATTAATTATTAAAATTCCCTATAGATCATTTGAGCTAATATTAATATTAATGTACAACCCATTGTTGCTACAACTTCATGGACCCCAGGTTCAAGGTCACCTACATCAGCAGTGAAAAAGTTGAGGACATCAAGAGCAGGATCATGTCATAAATGAAAGACTCAGCACAGAAGGAGGGGACACCTTCTGAGAACACAGAGGCCCAGACCATGGAGCCACCCAGCGAAAAAAAGACAAAGCGATCATTGGGCAGTTTGCTCAAAACAAATCCTAGCCCCACTCCAACAGCATCTTTCATGCATCTGGAGCAAGCTGTCGAAGCTGAACTTAACAGCTACTTGTTCTCCCCCATCATTCACAGTGAAGCAGACCCTTTGGCCTGGTGGAAACTCCACCAGGTCACCTACCCTAAGCTGACCAAACTTGCTCGGAAGTATCTTTGTATACCTGCGACTAGTTCTCCCTCCGAAAGGCTCTTCAGCACTTCTGGGAATGTGGTAACATGTCAACGTACATGTTTGAAACCTAGCAAAGTTAACATGCTGGTTTTCTTGGCCAAGAACTTGCCCTAAAGAGATAACCAAGGCAGTAACTTGTCCTAAGGGGCATATATTTGTTTGCTGGTTTTATGAGCCATTACAGTTATTTTAAATGGCCATTTTTATTTCTATTTATTTATTTGAGTATAAAAGTTATTTTCCCCACATTTGTTTTATTCAAAGAGAGATGTTTTTGTTGAGTTTACAAGAAAATATTTTAAAAGGAGTAGAGGAAATTTAACGTTAATTTCTTATAGTTATAATGCCTCATTTATGTGTAATTTGTTCAATAAAAGCATGTCAAAAATTATCTATTTTATTTCTTTATTCAGTGGGAATAGGCTATTCAATGTTTAGGTTTGCAAAGAACCTATTAAAGCACTAAGACATGGGAACAGTATTCTGCCGTGCAAAGGCAAAAGACCGTAACTTCGTTTTTGGTCGAAAATGAGTTATTTATATTTTTGGCACATTCAAGACCTTCTTTATCATGTGGATAAGTATCTTGAATCAATTCCGTTTTTTTTTTCGAGAAAATAATGATTTGTCTTAACAGTAACTTCCAAAAGCCCATGAGAAACCAAGGCAGAACACCGTAACATCAGTTACCGCTCTTTGGCTTTGTTTTGGAACGCTCAAATTACGAGTTACGGTGCTCTGCCTTTGTTTAGCCGCGCGTCTATATGAAGTTACTGTGCCGGTGTTCAATCAAATAATGCTACCTACCAGATTGTACGGTTATCTGCCTTTGTTTTAATGTCCATTAAAATTAAAATTACGGTGTAGCCTGTGTACTTTGTACAGCTGCCATCAGTCGCTCTAACTTCTGATGTCCTCAGAGCGGTCAGAACATTTAGTATGGTCTGAACCGTCTCCATCAAACGTGCGATATCGATCGCGAAGGATTATGCAGAGAGTTGACAGAAAAACGTTACACATTGCCGTATCAGATGAATACAACCAAGAATTAAAGCTCGCAAACTAGCTGGCAGAGTGCCAAAACTTCGCCTTCAGCCCCGCCCTAAACGCGGTCGAGTCAACGCTGGACTAATAGGAGGTATTTTGTCATGTCAAATGTATTAATAATGCCATCAGAATGCAACCAAAGCACAGGATAGCAATAAGTAGATGGCTATAAATAATTGTAAATCATACAAAATAAATGCCATGATCACTAGATTTTATACAGGTGTGTACTATAATGATTTTGTTAATGGTGATCAGCAACTAAATATTGATAATGTGGAAGTTACTGCCTTTTGCCTTGGTATGACTTCTCACTTTTTGCTGACAATACAAAGGCAGAGTACAGTAACTTTAAAATAGTGGTTAAAAGTCAAGTTTGAGCTCAATATTTTTTTATGTATATAATTTCCATTACTAAAACATCTATTTGCCAGATTTCCAGTGTCCTACCTATAATTAATTTGGCGGGACAACTAAAAATCTTTAAAGTCATTTTTCTCAGTTCCACACTCTAGCGACTTAAGGTCTTTTGCCTTTGTAGGGCAGTATAGCTAACATTCACATTTGAATATTTATCACAAGTCATATCGTCATCGCAGTATTAAACAATGTTATCGCACATCGCAGCTTTTCCTCATATCGTGCAGCCCTAGTGTGGCACATTGATGGGAATCAAACTTATTCAGTTGGTGTTAAGCATTTCTTTGGTAAAGTTAATGGATAATGTTGCTAATGTCTAGGGTCACACAGAATCTGCAATTACATACCTAAATTTAATAATATGCACATGTCTACAAAAGTAGTGGTCAACAAGTTACACAGTCAACAATTAGATAAATGCAGATAAAATACACTTTTTGCATGTTTTTTTGCAGATTTGGGAAAGAAACAAGTATAGAAAATGGTGTACTCTTTCAGATCTATCAGAATATAAGACTATCACACCATAATTGGTAGCTGAAAACGTAAAACAAAACAAAATATTTAATATATAAAACTTTGTGACTGATGGGAATTTTATTTTGTAGACTTGTGTAAAGGATTATATTTAGGTCTGTAAGTGCAGATTCTGTTTGACCCTAGACATTAGCAACATTATCCAGTAGCCTAACTCCTGACTGTAATCCATTATCCATTAACTCCTGACGTCCTTAAATCTGTTAATATCAAACCTGGATGAGACATTAGATGATTAAAATGTTAATATTTGCTACATTTCCTACTTTGTATATGCAGTTGCCTGGATCTTATGTGTCCCAAGATCATCTTGTAGCCAGCATTGAAGTATCTGTGGTGTATTTCCGCCAATATTCTATCCAACTCCTCGTTCGTAATGGAGGTGTTCAAGTCACGTTACCTAAAAACAAAGCATGTTTTAATCATAGTAAGGTATTACATAATACAATTATATTATAATATTTGAACAAATTCTGACTTCACTGGCCTTTAAAGCACTCATATACATTCGAGAGTTCCCCCCCTTCACGTAACCAAGTTAACAGTAGTAAATATCCAGCCTGATGTTTCGACATGCTGTATATAATACTATAAAGTCAGTCATTCGATTGACCACTGTAGTTAAACACGTGCAGGCCGTTCAAGGCATCTTGCCGTCTCTTCTGCTGGAACATCCAACGACTGGTGTTGTTCAAGAATGCTTGGAAGTACAATAGCGTTACGGCTGCTATAGTCCGAGGGACTCAGTCGTTGAATGACACTCTGTGCCTCATCAAACATAACCCAAATCCTTCCATTTATTGTACAACCACAATTATCCGCTGTGTTTGTAACATCTTCCCTCAACTGTGAAACTCTATATACAAAATGATAATCGAGAGGAGAATTTCTTTCGCAGAAATCAGCTAAACCCAACAAATCATCCACAACCCCTCTCCAAACACGTTCAGATTCACCGGACATTTTTGCGTCGCTAGAACCCGTCTTCAAACTCCCGCTGTAATGACGTATAGTTTCTCTAACTGTACAATTACAGTGCGTGTTACATTTACAAGTGGGAGATGGTTTGGCCCTTCAAATTGAGGCGAAAGTTGATTGGTTGCTCCCACGTGTGTACTGTCCAATGGCATTTTTCAACTCGATTGACAAATAGATAAAGAAAATGCATTTGGCAAAACGACAAAGAAAAGCATCTGGCAAATAGAGAAAAGGTTTGTCAAAAGCTTTTTTTAAAAAGCGATTTAACATGTGCATTTAAAATGATTCATAAATGTACTTTTTATTGTTTTTGTTAATCTACGTTTCACAAGTTCACGCTTACAAATAAGTCAGATAGAATAAATGCATATTTGGCGTGCTGTCCGAGGAGAGGGCTCCGGGCTCGGTATTCGGCCCGAACCCAGAGTACTCCCCCCGTATTCCTGGCTGTGAAAGAACAAGCCAAGAGTGAGGAGTCGGGGTGGTGGAGGGATGCTGAAAACTGTCAAGGAAGTTAGGCGAGTTGACAGAATGAATATATATAATTTATATATATATGAATATATATATATATATATATATATGCTTCCTCTCATGCTGATAGGGTAGACATGGTCATTGTTTGATGAGTTGATTGATTGATTGATTGATTGATTGATTGATTGATTGATTATTTGAACGTACTCCTCCCGAACTTTGTTAATAAAACATAATTTAAAAACATGAATTAAATAAACAAACTGTCATCAGCCAGAGGGCCATGCATATCGACTGTCACTAAAAATCAGTGGTAAAACGTGAGGAAATGCTAGATTTTTTATAGCTGGCAAAGTTAAAGTCTAATGAAATACACTGACACCTTATTTTTGTCCTTTCAAAAGTAACTGAATGCCCTGCTACATACAGGTGAAACTCAAAAATAAAAATTATATTGTGCAAAAGTTAGTTTATTTCAGTAATTCAACTTAAAAGGTGAAACTAATATATAGACTCATTACATGCAAAGTGAGATATTTCAAGCCTTTGTTATAATTTTAATGATTATGGCTTACAGCTATGAAAACCTTTTCACAATATTCTAATTCTGAATTTTCAGTTTTCATAAGCTGTAAAATTATAACAAATAAAGGCTTGAAATATCTCACTTTCTGAATATCTGAACCCCATAATAAAGATGGACAGTGACATAGAAATTTGCAGTGGCAGCAGTACGCAGGGCTCTGTGGAGGTGGAGGACTTCTCTCCTGAATCCCCAGACACACACACACACCTCTGAAGGGATTGAAAAGTCCTCTGGACTTGGTACTGCATCACTCGCAAGACTCGCATGACTGCATTAGTGAACAAGGCTGAAGTCCACCATTCTCCAGTTCTCAAAGCTCTCTCTCTAAAAATGCTTGCAACATGCTACACACACATAGTTTAGATGTGTCCGTGGTTGATGGACAGCCAAACGCCCGCAGACAGAGTCTAGCCCTGCAGCATCGCGGGGAAAGATATGCATCGCACTGGAACTTTTGCACCACGAAAACAAACACTTGCATCCCATGATTGCCACTCTCATCTACTACGCGATATCACAGTTTGACATGTCTGTCATTGGAAAGATCCATGTGGTGTCATGAATAATTAAGAGAAAGTGTATTCTCATAGGATAAGAATACTCAGTCTCATGAATAATTATAAGACACCGATGAGTCATCAAATACTACAGTGCTCTGCCACCTCACAACCTGTGTGTTTTGCTAGTTTCAGCCAGACACAGTTATCATTTCCACGTCCTGCGCCACTTTGTTTAAATAGCAAATGCATTTGTGCCCATCTGTGCGCCATGGGCTGCTGGTCTGAAAACGAGGTGTGTTCTGGCGCATTGTTGGAGCGTTGCTATTTTGAGGAACTGAAACAGACTGAGCCATTGACCAACTGAAACCTGGTCTAAAGTGAAAAATAAAAAATTACAGAGCGCGTTAATTATGTGCACCTATAGACTCATTACACGCACAGGGATGCACAGCAGCACACAAACATGCCAAATATTTTTTTTTAAAAAAGGATTACAATGTAAAATATGGTCTGCTTGCGTGGTTTATAAACTCACACACGAGCAGATCTGTTTCCTCTCTGGAGAAGCATTCAGTCTTTCTGTTTGCAAAAATCCGCCATGTAAATAGCGAATCCATCATGGTGCGAGTGCAACTGTCTTTTAAAGGGAATGGGACTCTCTTTGAGACTTTGGGAATGAGCCTCTGGTTGGTTTATTTCATGTTACACTCAAAACACACCCAATACTCATTAGGAGAACAGTGACAACCCTTTTAGACCATGCGCTGCACAAAAGTGGATTCGGACACACCCTAACTGCACTTGTGCCCTGTGCTTTAGACCATGTGCTTAGATCGTTAAAATAGGGCCCATGTTTTTAAATGCAAAAACATGTTCTTTGTGAACCGGCCCTAATGGATTTTGAGTCTATTTTGTTTAATTAGATTCCATTTATTGTACATATAAGTATTTTACAAAGGCAGTTTTCAACATCATTCAGAGAATGTAATTTTTTTATGTTTATGTAATGTTATGAAATTACCAAATAATATAGCTAAACTAATGGAAATATGTTTACTGTTTACATATTGAATAATTCAGGTGAAAGGAATATATAGGGTTTAAAATGGAATATTTCAGAATTATCGGCATACACTTAATATAACAAAAGCATATTAGGTTGGTAATGATAATTTGCTATTTGAATTAAGAAACTAATGTATTTCCAACTTGATTTTTTAACATTCATACATTTTTATTAATAAACAAATTACCTCTAGCCAAAAAAAAAACAACAAAAAAAAAAAAAAAAACATCAAATCAGCAAATCACATTAAAAGACAACAATTTTTGCAACATGAACTTAGATATGGGAAAGGCTGAAGGCTATCTTTTCAATTTCTCTATTCTGTCCACATTCAAAGAGACAGGCAATGTACTTTTGATCCTCACACTCTGCCAGATCTGAGTATCCACTTGGACCTTTGTTGATGCACTTTATGGGTTTCCATTGCATGATGGGATCCAACGGTGATTTATTCACATAGATTTTGAGATCCTTTCTCTTGTTTTTATCAGATGGATGAGAGTAGAGCAACCATGTACTCTGATCAGAGGAAAGAATTTTCAGCACACTGCCTTGGCAACCCTTACCAGTCTCTGTCAGCTGTGCAGATTTAGTAGGCTTGTTAAATGTTTTTCCACCACTCCTGCTTAGAGCCTCGACTCTGTGGCCGGATGTACTTCGAGCATTGCAGTACAGTGTGTCGTCTATGATCTCAGCCATCTGACACTCATTAGACACCAGATCTTCCATTTGTTCTCCTACATGCCAAGTGCTTCCTTTATCATCACTGTAGAATGCAAATGCCTGTGATATGGGAGAGGATGAAGCATTTTTGGAATCAAAATAATACGCATATGCTGGGATAATCAGTCTCCTGTTCTCCATTTGAACACCATGTCCTGGTCCAACAGCAAAGGTGGCCCAGTTTTTCTCCTTTTCACTGATCACATCTTTCAAGTTCGTAACATCACTCCAGCTTCTGCCAGTGTCCTTACTGGTTATGTAACAAAGTTGTGCCTGGTTCTTTTTTGCTTTTATTTGCTTATCTTCAGAGACACCAATGGGAACACAAATAAAAAACAGGAAGAGCGTATCAGAATCTTTCTCATAGACCGGACATGGATTCATGCTGCGGTGGTGGAGTAGAAGAGCTGAATTGAGCACCAGATGACCACTTTCCCACTGAAATAAAAAACATAACATCATGACTGTTCATGCCTTTAATAAACTGTGTAAAGAATCTATGAAATAGTTCAGTTGTGAAGAAAATTGTCAGTTATGAAAAAGATTTTACAATTTTGGTTAAACATGTCTAGTACCTCAACTTTTTTGTCATTCTTCCACAATCCTCTTTTCATCACAAGCACTTCTGCATCAGCGTCGTTAGGAGTTTTCCGCTTTTCAGCGAAGGCAAGGTAGGTTTGTTCGGCCCTGATATAGATGAGAGCTGGAATTCTGTACGTCACCTGCTTTTTATTAACTTCTGCCTCCTGTGCGAATAATGTTGTTGCTGTTGTTATGTTGTCGAGTGGAACTGAATTGCTGTTTGAAGATGAATTGTTACCCATTGTAAAATTCTAGCCCTATAAACAGAAAGAATAAATAGTAGAGGTATCAGTAACCTTGCACTTCAGCCACGTGTTTGAATGTATGAATTACATTGCTTGAGATGCCAACTCAAATCAAATCAAAATGATGTTAGACCTTTTCTCAGAATTATGTTGGCTTGATAAAAGTCCTATTGACTTTCATTGAGGGGGTCAAAACTTTTATACAATAACCCTTTTAGGCTTGGTTTCACAGACAGGGCTTAGATTAAGTCAGTATTAGGCCTTAGTTCAAATGACCCATTGGTAAGCCCCTCCCCTCGAACGCAGATGAGCCAATGGCAGTTGAGTATCAGTTGTACGGGGACCAGAACTCGGACATCTTTAGATTTCAGCGCCATAGAGAAACATGTGAATTTCACAAAATTGATCAAACACATGTTGGGACAAGGTGACATTTTTGACATTTAAGTAGCTTTTATAAACATAAAGATATGTCAGTGCAAGTTGCTTTCAGTTTAAACAGCTCAAACATGCATTTTAGTCTGGGACTAGATTAAGCCTTGTCTGTTGAACTGGGAAAATTAGTAGCTTTATTCCTCAAATATCTCTCACTAGCAAAACTAGCAACTGGCTTACACTGTAAAAAAAGAATCATAGGTCTTGTACTTTTCATTAAAATATTGTGTATTTTTTAATAAGAAAATTGTGGTTTAGTGTTGTATAGAAAATATTGAAAACATTTCACTAATAAAACCAAGAGATACATTTTCTTATTTTTTTAAGGAAACATACAGTTTTGAGGCTTGAATTGAGGAACCAATTAAGCTGATAAAATTAAGGAAAAAAGGCTACATATTTATTTTAAGAGAATTAGTTCAGTTATGCCGTTTTATTTATAGACACCATTGTTAGTTCCCAGCATGCTTTGCACATGGCTGGAAATGGAGAGTAAATATTGAAATTAAGTGTTATTTTATGTGTTTTTGAGTAAAGGGAAACATCTGTTAATGATAATGTTCAGTTATGTTTGTGGTTGTGAATAACTGCATATATTAAAGCTCTTAAACATGTTGTTTTGTTCATTGAGCAATAACTTTGCTATAATGGTAGTGTAGTAACAAGTTTGTTTATGTGCTGTATAGCAGCATACAGTCTTTTAATTATACAATATAACTCAAAATCAAATATAAACAGATCATTTCCATTCACTTGAATTCACACAATTGTGAGAGTCAACTTAAAATAAAAAAGTATATTACACTAAAAATATAAAAAAATGTAATCATAGACTAAATAATTTAGGGGATTTTACATGATTTATTCAGGTAGATTCCATTAAAGAAATCAAGAATACTACTCAAAAATACCACGTGTAATATTGTTACCATAATTATTTTAAGTAGTACATAACATTTTTTACATTCCAAAACATGCTAACATTATGCTAATTCATGTTATCAATGTGATAAGACATGCTAATTTATGCTAGCAACATGCTAATTCATGTTAGCAACATGCTAATTCATGCTAACAACATGCTATTTTATTAAAAATATAATGTGCAATTATTGTTACCATCATTATTTTAAGTATCACATAGCATGTTTTACATGCTAGCAACATGTTATCAATGTGATAAGACATTCTAATTTATGCTAAAAACATGCTAATTCACATTAGCAATATGTTATTTCATGCTAACAACATGCTAATGTATACCAACAACAAGCTAATTCATGCTAGCAATCTATTAAGAGTTAGAAACATGTTAAAACATGTCAGCAACATGCTAAATCATGCTAGCAATGTGTTAAAAATGCAAGTGACATGCTATTTCATGTAAGCAATGTGTTAAACATGCTAGTAAAATGCTAATCAAAGCTAGCAACATAAAAAAATCATGGTAGCAATGTGCAAAAAAAAAAAAAAGCCAAATTAAAGTTTGTCTGCGAACTTTACTTGTTTTTTCTCTTCTTCTGGAACAAAATTTAGACATCTCTATTTTAGAGGTATTAGTCCACAACCACCAAACTCGGCTCAGACCTTCAGACTGTTTGTGTGACAGTCTGAAGGTGTGACAGATCATCCCTTACCAAAAAGAAGTATACTTCAAGTTAATTTTATGAAGTATACTTAAGTAATGTTAAAGTATATTTTAATGTATACTTTATGTAGTAAGTATACTAATGTCAATGTACTAGTAGTAAACTTTCAAGTGTTCTATTTTAATACTGCTTGGGGCTAAATTGGCCCACTTTTAGTATAAAAAGTATACATTTAAGTGTTCTTAAAAGTAAACTTTGAATGCACAACTAGTTTAGTTTAGTAGTTTTATACTGCAAGTTTAGTAGTTTTATACTGCAAGTATACTTGTAAATTTTCTTTAAGTTAACATAACATCACACTTAAGCCGTTTTCACAAAACGAGTTGATCCCGGGAAATTGCTGGGAAATTGTCAGAGTGCCTTCTGTGTGAACGCAAACACGTCCCGGGATTGATGCCGGGATCGATCCTGGGTAAGGGACCTAGTAACATTGCCGGGATCAGTCCCGGAACACGCCCTGTGTGAACAAAAGCCAGGACCAATTCCGTAATTTGGGGTGTGTCGTAGGGATGACGCATGTTAGGGCTGTCAGAAAATAATTAGACATTCGAATTTTCGTCGAAAAATAAAAATAAAATAACACATTCGAATGCAAAAACCGTGCATTTGAATTTTTGGTGTGTCAAGAGGAGCGCGAGACATGATGATGAACTGACAGGTTTTTTCTTCTGTTAGCTTATACAGTGGTACACACAGCGCGGTGTGGTTGTGTTGTTCCTACGAAACCGCTCTCAGTTGGTGGCAAAAATCGTGCGGTATGTATGCACATATTGCGCGACTGGCAAAGACATACTTGACCACACCTGGCACCGGTCAGAGCTGAGCGTGTTTTCATCAGCTGGAAACATTGTCAACAAAAAGCGCTCAGCACTCGTTGCAGATCAAGTTGAGCTTCTAGTGTTTTTGATGAACAGTAGAGTATGTAGATGTAGTGAGTACAAGTGGACTGTTTCTGAATGGCAGTTTGCTATTTTGTGTTCATGTACTTCATTAGGCTGTCTGTTGAAGTGTTTTCTCAGGTTACTGATGCTCGAACACAGCTTTATGCACTATTGTAGTCTAATTGTCCTTGCATGCACATTGTCATTACCGAAATTATATTTTATATAAGAACAATTGTTTGAAAACTTAATGCACTTTAAAAAGTGAATGTCATTTTCATTTCAATAAAAGATGCGATGCTTGACTTGGTTTATATTTGTTTATTGCGCTCGCTTGCACCACTTGTGGGCATAGGAGTCGATACAACACTCTTTTTTTTCCTTTAACATTAACTATTGTCTTTAGAATTATAATTCGAATTTTGCTAATATTTTAAGAAAGAAATTCGAATTTAGCTTTTCAGCCATTTTGACAGCCCTTACGCACGTGCCATCGCACTGACATCCTGACGTCACATGTCTTTACGGGATTTTTACGGAATGTGTGTGAAAGCACTTACAGATTCCGGAAAATCATTGGCAGACACATTATCCGTGTATTACAATTTATATTTTATTTTTGCACTTTAAGTATACTACTATGTTTCTATTTAGGTATAATTTGAACTAATTTTAAAAACAACCTTTTTATCAACACTTGAATGTTGATAAGTTTATTTATTTATTTATCTATTTTTAAAAAGTCAGCACTTTAAACAAAAAGATGAGAAAATTGCATTTTAGTCAAAGACTTTGTCCGGATGGGATTCAGAACAATGATCAAAATAGATGCAATAGAACGAGTCCCTTGAACACCCTTGAAGCTTCACAGTCCTTTAGCTCGTTAGGCAGTTTTGATTTATATGCTGTTTAATGTTGATGATAACATTATTTTACATTTATGTGAACAATCTACTATCGCTTGTTTCAGCTTCTTCTTCTCCTGTGTTTTGATCCGGAGATTCTGTACTCTTTCAGAAGATGCGTAATAGCGCCCCCTACCACATAACTGAAAATACTGATAGCCTGAAATTTCAAAGTAAATTCCAAAGTAAACCACCAGTGAACTAGCCTACTCAAAAATTCAGATACTCAGAATTAGGAACATATGTGTTTTCTTTATAAATCAATATTTTCAAACAATGTAAGACAGTATGTAAAATGTGAAAAAAATATTTAATAGGCTTCTCTCAATCAAAAGATTAAACACAACTGCATGCCAAGTATACTTAGAATACTACTTTAAAGTATATCTCGATCAAAAGATAGGGACAAGTAGGCTAAATATACTTACCTTTCTGTCAGTACAAGTAAAGTATACATAAGTGCAATTTTAAGTATATTTCTGAGAAGTACATAAAGTATATTTCTTGAGAAGTATAAAAAGTAGACTGAAAGAACTTTCTTGTTTTTAGTTTAAAAGAAGTAGAGTAAAAGTAAAAGTTTTTTTTTTTTTTTTTTTTTTTTTGCTTTTGGCCATAAAGTAAAAAGCACACTTGAATAAACTTCTTTTTCGTAAGGGGCTATATCTTTTCTAACCATTCTGACTTACAGTTTTACTAAAAAACGATGATCAAAACTCGAAAAAACTCCCACAGACTCACATCGACGAAATGTTCAGACTTAGTGTGACTTTTGTGTTCATGGATAAGTGTTAATTTAATTTGCATTCCCACTGAAAAACAAGCTTCCTAGCGCAAAAATGTTGCCTATAAATAGTGTTGCGCGCCTTCTTATCAAATTCACATGATCAGCCTCTCCTCTATTTTGCTTGGGAACTAATGTGGTCGGTACGCCTCTCACCGTCCAAGAAGCGCCTCGCCGACCTCGCTGGCGTTGTGAACGCACAGCTCAATTAAACTTCCATTCTATGTACTATTTCTAAGCCATTAAGACTAATTTAAACTCAAACTCTAAACTCAAACTCAAAAACTCAAACACTCATAAACTCAAACACTCAAACACTCATAAACTCAAACACTCATAAACTCTAAACTCAAACACTCATAAATTTAAACACTCATAAACTCAAACTCTAAACTAGTAAACTCATAAACTCAAACTCTCAATTCATAAACTTTAAATTCATAAACTCAAAATCAAACTCTAAACTCATAAACTCAAACTCTAAACTATCTCTAAACAAAATCTATGTATCTATATTTTAAAACTAACTAAAACTTAAACTATTTCAAACTGAAAACCTTCAAACTTTAAAACTACAAACTTTCTGGCTAGGCTTTTTCAAGCCAACTTAAAGGTTGTCAACAAACATTTTATATTGTTATTATTACAGTTACTATTTCTGTCCTTGTTGATAATTCTCCATTAGACTATAAGAAGCAATACTCACAGAAATGATGTTTCCTGCAGCAGGAGCAAATGATTCTTACAGCAGGGTTGTGTCACCACAAACACTCTTATAAGGTCTGACCAAAACATGCTGATCATCCTGTATTTATTATAATATATCAACCAGGGGCGGTGCTAGGGCCCCGAATGATTAAGCCCTGAATGTTTAGCCTGGAACAGGTACCTGAGCTTATGGGAAATATGATAAGAATAAAGTAAATATTGGTTGTTTTATCTTAGTTCAGAGCAGTCTCTGACTGGTGATAGTTGAAATCTATCTCTCCCTCCTTCCCTCCCTCCTGCACACAAACACACCCACACCCACACACACCACATAAGTGATTCAGCCTATCCTAGAATATCTCCAGGTGTTGCACAATCTCACAGCAATTACAGTTTTTCTGAATTTCTAAAACACATTTCTTGAAACCATCACTCACTTTCTCAAAACCTTTAACACAAAACCAAATTTTCAAACCACATTCAGAGAACTTCTGACTCTTCTGGCAAAATCAAACAATTGCCTCAAAACCATTTTATCTGTGCTCAAAATCAAACAAAACGTGACATTAGTGATATGATTTAAAACTTCAGCTTTTTACATTGGGATCATAATGGATGCTCAATTATGACATATTTCAAACAGAGGCACTGAAGAGTTGCATTCACTTAAAATGTTTTTAGAAGTTTGTTTGTTCATATAATCTTTGAGTATGATGAAGGTAAGTAGATGTGACATGCTGTCCAAGATAGAGGGCTCAAGATACAACTCCAGCTGTAAAAGACTATTTAAGTTAAGTAATTTGTAATAAATGAATAGAAATAAAACATAAGAGCAGTGGAGGGTTGGAGGAAGAACTGTCATGGTAGTGAGGAAAGCAGCTGGCTATATACTTTTGCAAAAAAAAAAAAAAAAAAAAAATTATATTAACAAAAATGTAATAATGGCACAAAACTGCTTTGCATAATTATCAATGAATATGTTTGGCTAGATGATAATACATTAGAAAGCATTTCAATGACCTTCACTACAGTTCAAAAGTTTAGGGTTGGTCAAATTTTTTAAATGTTTATGTTACGAAGGCTACATTTATTCAGTCAAAAATACATTGAAAAACTAATACTGTAAAAAAAAATATTGCAATCAAATTTTTTACATTTATTTATATTTCATAAGTGAATTTTTAGCATTATTACTCCAATCTTTAGTGTCACATGATCAGGGCCGGAGTGGGACTCATTTTCAGCCCTGGAGTTTCACGACTGACTATATTAAAATAATGTAATTAAAACCTCAGCATAAAAGTCTGCAATAGTGCACTGTTCTCTACAGCCTTGTAATTCATTGTATTTTTCAATCATTTTCTATTCAGTGCAAAAATACAGTAGCCTAAGTGTTGCTTCACGCAGTGGTCACCAACCCTTTCAAGCCCAAGATCCCTGGCCTTGATGAAAGGCTAGATCTACCTATAGATTTTTCATGGCAATTCCAATACCAGCTGCCTTTTTTTTTTTTTTTTTTTGCCTTTTTTTTAGATCTTTTTTTTTTTTTTTTTTTTTTTTATTATTTATATTTTTCTTCCTATATTTCTAGCATCACGAACAGTGATCTTTCTGTGTCTGGTATTTTCTCTGCTGCACGTCTGCGCTCTCCTCTTTGCTTCTGTAACCCAGGGTAATAATTGAAAAGGTTTCATTTTATATATATTTATTTCATGTGCACGTTATAATGTATATGGTTGTGAATAAGTACTATGTTTCTTAAATTGATGGGGTATTTATTATTCTAATGTTGAGCCTATCGTGCTCACTTGTCCATGTCGAGTGTCCAATCAGTGCTCTAGATTAAAGTGAAGGGGGCGGGAAGAAGAAAGAGCAATAGTGAACTAGGAAGGAGGAGTATAGCACGTGTGAGAAGAGCGTGCGATCATCTGGTGTCATATTGTTTCACAAAAATATAGTGTAAATAATGCTGTAATGTGTTACAGCAGTTTCTGTAATTAGTGGGTTGTCAAAACGAGAACATAAACTTGTACTACAGAGACAGCTAATAACTATTTCGCCACTAAATATTCCTGGTTGTTTATTCGAGCCTCCATTTACTAATACAGCAGATGGACTGTTTACAGAGACTGAACAGTGTCTATCTTGCTCGGATGGATTGTGTGTTCGGTTGGCGAGTCGTCAGTGCGAGGATTCGTGGTAGTTTCCGACGATGATGATTCCAGATAAACTTATGAGTTAACGAGGGGGAGTAAACGAGGGGGGGGGGTAAAATTGTAAGTGTAAAAGTGTAAAATACCGAACTTGTCTTTTAAGGTTGTGCACTAGTCGTGCGTCATGACTAAACGTTAGTGATTGGTTATGGCAGATCCAGAGTGGCTCTGGGCTGATCCAATAGTTTTAAACTTCAACAGAGTACCCGCCTTCAAGGAAGTTAATGTTTGTCAATGGAGGGTGGCCAGACTCTCTGTTATGAAATATACAAAATTCTGGTAGGACCAGTCTATTAATTATATTGGTTTTATGGTAAATGTCACATGTTTAACTTTGCTTATATTTTTTTTATGGAATATCACCGGCAGAAATTAACTTTCCCAATTAAATTTGACCCCTTAAATTGATTTCCAGGGGCATTTTTTTTCTAACCATGCATGTACACTGCAATAACATAAATAATGTTATGAGATTAATGATTTAAATCTAAATTTTTTGCATCTCTAAATTTAGCATTTAGAGATGCTAAAAAAAAAAAAAACCGCCAGTAGGTGGCGCCAAATCACCGTCTTAATGAACGAGTCATAGAGACATTCATTCAACTGATTTGTTCTAAATGGCAGATTCATTCTGGAACTAAGCAACTAAGGCTACGTTCACACTGCAGGGCTTAATGCTCAATTCCGATTTTTTGAAAAAATTCGATTTTTTTGCAAGGCCGTTCACATTTCCAATTAAATGCGACCTTTTGTGATCTCCTGTGTGAACGTGAAATGACCCAGAAGTGACCCGCATGCGCAGAAGAGTACTCAACGGTCAACGACGTCACTTGTTGTTTGCGGAAGTAGCTAAACTTGAACTAACTGTGATTTCCTCACACACACACACACACACACACGAGCGCGCGCAGCAACCGTTACACAAGAGCCAGACAGCAGCCGCTGACCTATCTAATATCAGATTCAGGACAAATAAGTTAACATAACGTGTATATATAATGGCCGTGGGCTTTTTTTTTATTTTTTTTTATTAACGGGCTCGTCGAGGTCGACCCGTTCGGCAGATTTACCTCAGCTCGACGAATATGCAGTCCGTTTTCAAACCGACGACTACAGAATTATGACGTTTTTCGCGTATCAATGACGTGCGGGTCGGATACATGCGACCTGGCCGTTCAGACTGAAGTCGCATTTCAAAAGATCGGATATGTATCGGATTTGGGACCACATATCCAAGTGGCCTGGGTCGCATTTGAAAAGATCGTATCTGTGTCGTTCAGACTGTCATGAAAAGATCAGATACAGGTCGCATAGGGGCAAAAAAATCGGAATTGGGTCGTTTCAGCCTGCAGTGTGAACGTAGCCATAGTCACTGAATCAAAAAACCCCGGATTCGTTCAAAAACGCATAACTCTTAACTCTTTTTCTGTGGCTTGTTTGGAATTATTGTCATCGGAGAAATAGAGCAAAAACAGAGAATATTTACAATATTATGTCTAAAATGTCACATTACAATATTCACTTTTTGATTACTGAACTGTTGTATAAAATCATTGTCACATTTGCAATCGCACCAATATTCTGGAAATATTGTTTAATATCATATAAAAAATAACTCATGCTAGGGCCATTTTTTCCACCACATCTTGAATTGTGGGTGCATTATTCTGCTGGCATTTTGCCCCCCAATCCCCTGATAACGTCTGACCCTGCTTCTAGAGAAACATAACACACGACAAAACATCATTAACAGTTTTATATGTTGTTTTTGCCATTGGAAAAAGCGACATATTTGGCAAGAAAGCACTATGATTTGAAAGAAACTTTGGCAAATGTCTGAATTTATGCACGTTATACAAAACATATGCCATCATTAATTGTCATTTTAATCTATTGACAGCCGCCCTCTTAAGCTACTTTTGAAAACATAATTTTGTACAAAGATGCATGCGGTTTTGACCACTATTCTCTCTAGATTTAACGTTAGTCAAATTAACTATACCTAACAGGTTAAACAAGCCATAGCTTACTTTTAGAGGTGGTGAATGAAGTTCGAGGTTGTGATTGTCATGTCCGATATCCCTTGCCAGTTATTATGCATACAGCAAATTTTCTTTTATGAATATGGTCAATTTCAAAGTGTTTATGTCCAAAAAGAAACAATGCTGGGAGATTTTTTGTATTTAGTTTATCTTTTTTTCCTGTGCTTGTGCAGCGACACTCAATCGCACAGAATCTGTTGACTGGCGTCAATGGTTCCGTTGCTTTCATTTTGTTCATCAGTTGATGTTGCGATGATTTTTATAAAAATGTATATAAAGTCATTCTCGAGTCATACAGTTCAAGTCAAGTCTCAAGTCATTGGATCTCAAGTTAAAGTCAAGTCAAGTAATTTTCTTAATTTAGTCTCAAGTCCTTAAATTTGCGACTCGAGTCAAGACATGCGACTCGAGTCCCCCATCTCTGGTTCACGGGAGTGCCTGGAATTCCTTTGGCCCTGAGGAAATCACTGCGATCGTGGGTTTGACGGACATCACTGGGAGACGAAACACACTCTTCTTACTGGATACATTAATAGAAAGTAAATGTATATGATTTACAGTGACTTAGCTTAAAGGGATACTTCACCTCTGGGAAGATGAATGTCTATTTAAAATAGGTCATTTAAGTAGAAGAAATGTGAAGAAATTTTTGAATTTGGAGCTTTCTAGACTGAGAAAAGCCAGAAAATGTATTTTTGGCTTATGTGGATGAAAGACAACAACTCCCAGAATGCACTTGCTTCGCTGCCTTAGGAGGCCACGCCTACCGGTAAGAGTGCGCAGATGAAAACAACAAAGCTAGCCTACGTGATGAGTTTGCGAGGGATTTAGAGAGCGTCCAAAATGTCCGGGATTCGGCTTTTGCGTTCTACAGTCGCCATTCATCATGTTTACTGTGGCGAGCAGGACGAGGCTGACGGCCGCGGGAGAACAGCGCGAGGCCGGTGGCGTGATTACTGAGACGCGCCGGGTCTCGCATCTCTCACGGAGGAGCGGGAATTTTTCTTAGCAATGGTAAAACGCACATCAACCGATCACTTGTTTAGCGTTCATGTAAACACTACATTCAAATTCACCAATCGGAATGAATTCAGTTAGATTGAAATGTGTGCATGTAAACAATGAATGGCGACCGCAGAAAGCAAAAGCTGAATCCCGGACATTTTGAACGATCTCGCCCGCCGGACAAGTCCGGGAAAAGGAGGATGGTTACTTACTCAGCTTTCTCCTACTATTCAGCTTTCTCCACAGAACAAGAGCCTTGCTAGCTTAGCTTCCAAAGAAAGACGGCTGACACTGTGTACATTCTGAGTGAGATCCCTCCCTGTATGGGCGGGCTGAAAACATGCGGAACAACGCCATCTACTGCCTGTAGTCTTTAGCCTCTGTCCAGAAAATCCTCCGATGACGCAAAATGACGATTTTTGCGTCATCGGAGGATTTTTTCCAGACAAAAAATACATAAATCTCTTGTCTCAGGGGGATATGAGGGTGGAAAGCATGGTAATTCGAAAATACTACAGGTTTTCTACTAATACAAAGCTTAATGCTAAATCCTGAAGTAACCCTTTAAAGTACATTCTTTTACTTTTGCTTAATCTTTATAACTTCCACTCAGTATTTTCAAACAAATTTCTGATCTTTCAGTGCTGAGAAAGGTGAGAAGTTTCTTTGAAACTCAGGAAAGATGTTTAGGGTCTTGCAAAAGACACTTAAAACATGATTTTCTCTCTGAAGGGTGTGGTGTTCTTGCTTTTTGACATCTAGACATTAGTCTATTGACAACTATCTGTTGGAATGTGATGAAAAACATGCTTGATTTCTGGAAATGGTAGGGAAAAGACTGCAATACGTAAGAGAGATAGATTGCATTAGTTCTCCTGTTTGACGCAATCTTAAAGAGCTGTGTTGGAAAAAATTATCTGTTTTCTTGGGGAGTTTTGGCTATTGTCCAGCAAAAATCTGGTGATTTCCAAGTTACCGCCCATCAATGGGGATTTGAACTCTCATATGGATCCATCATGTTTACTGGATTGGGTGGGCAAATAATCAGAATTCAGATTATAATAAAGAAAAATGAACATAACAGTTAATAATCACTTCTATTATCTCTGAGGAAATATTCTAGAATAACGTGTAGGAGAGCTCTCTTGCAGTGAGCTAG
Organism: Squalius cephalus; assembly: GCF_949319135.1. Lineage (NCBI taxonomy): Eukaryota > Metazoa > Chordata > Actinopteri > Cypriniformes > Leuciscidae > Squalius > Squalius cephalus. The sequence continues at coordinate 5,414,979 of NC_137135.1, read as the reverse complement.
AGTGTGAGAAAGAAAGAGGTTTGAGTCTGAAACAAGTCTGACTGTGGTGGTTTCAACACCTTAGGTGCAAAAGGACAGATTTTTTTCAAAAAAAAATTTTTTATCATGTTGCTAGATAACACGTGATAGAAAATTTTGGTATTATACCTAAAATCACAGAGACACATGTACTCATGCAGATTAGTATCTGAGTCAAGATGGGTAACACTTTATAATAGCGTTCAGTTGTAAGTCATTTATAAGTGGTTAGTTCATGATAAACTTATCATTTACAAAACATTCATAAATGATTAGCAAGTGATATACTAACATTTTATGTATGTTTTGTAAATTCCGTTACCAGTCATTTACAAGTGCTTAGTAAATGATTAACTAATGATTTATGAAACATGACTATGCGGTCATAAATGATTAATAAGTGATATGTTAATTATTGTATGTATGTTTTGTAGATTAAGTTATAAGTCATTTACAACTGATTAGTTAATGATTAACTAATCATTTACACAACATGACTATGCGTTTCATAAATGTTTAACAAATTATATATATTTTTTGTATGTATGTAGCAATTAGAGAGTGCAGAAAGTGTTGTAAATGCCTTGAATACACGTACAGATCATTTGTAACAGGTAAGTAACAGAGTTATTCCCTATAGGATATATAAAGAACATGCATTGTGTTGTGTAACACACAACAAAATGGACAACGTAACCATTAATGTGGCAGACAGCAAAGGTAATGTTGTCATGCTAACGATTTCCAAGGATATTGCTGAAAGGATGCAAAATGGTAAGTAAACCGCAGAACTGTGGAATAATTACAAGTCACCAATGATTTGAGCAAGTGTTTTCTTTATCATTTATTTCCCCAGATCAAATGTTCCTTTCTTCTGTCATGGAGAAAGTACCAGCTGTTGAAACAAAACAAGGTACACATTTCGTCGCTGCCCAATGAAACTCACGTATATACAAAACGGTAACTTTTCAGGAAGTGAAAAAAACACTGTAATTTCAAAAGCAGTTGAACGTAGCGTTGTCATACTTGGTACGGCATCTTTAAATGTAACCATATTCTTGCCAGTGTGATGATATAATCCACATTTGACCAAAATCGAGTTTAAATGGATGTACGTGCATATTTTACAGTAACGGTGGTCGATACGCGTTCTTCCGATCATTAAATAGAATGGGCAAGTCGCGTTTCATATTGACTGATGAATAGGCTACGCTCAGTTTATTAAATAGCCTACATCTCAGTTTATTAAAAACGCTCAGTTTATTAAATGTCTCTTGCAAACTATGAAGGGACAATGAATCAATACACTGACATGGCAATGCTAGACAGATACTTTGTTTGCACAATCCTACCGTAATTTTGTCACTCCTCTCCACTTCTAGACGTACGTCTGGCGTCAGGGGGGGAAATGTTTACCTCGATAAAGTTAGGCCTAAAGGAAAGTCATTGTCTCACCAGGCTATGTTTATTTGGCACTGTATTGCAGAAAAGAAAAGTGAAAATGAAGTTGCAGTTCCAGTAAGCTCCAGTTAACCAGTTCATGTTTATTCTTCAGGTGATTCAAGCAGTAACGACTAATTAGACTCAATACTGCTACTACAGGTGGAATTATAAAATAGCAACAGGCCTTAATGCAAGATTTTAATCATGTCTTTCCGGTCAGAATTGGCTGATAGGAATTCCAAGAGTTCAACAGATAAGACCAAGTCATTTTAAAACATGCACATAAACAATTACATGCCAATACACAATAAATAGAACATTTAATTAATAAATTAATCAGTAAGCCAGGGCAGCCCATTCATCCAGGTAGTGAAATAGTGCATCACTCATGGTCAAGTGCATTGTAAAATGGATGAAAGTCCTTGGGTAAAACATGTTTCAGTTCTTGAAGGTGCTTGAACTTCAGGGCTTTAATTTTTGGGGGGGATGTATAGAGTCGGGCCACGATGACACATGTCTTCCTCAGGGATGGGGACGTGAAGGGTTGCCAGTTGTCAGAGTGTAGTAATTTAAACTCCTGCCATCCACATTGTATCTAATAGATAGATTAAAGAAAAGAAGGGGGAGGGGTGTCGGGGAACATGGGACACAGAGATAAGAGGGAACCAAAAGCATGTTTAGATTTATGAAATAAAATATTTTAATATGATATGGCTAATGTTTCATGTATTTGTGAAAAAAGTGTGTTAAAAACCCCACCTGACTGCAACTTTGGATCTCCAACTTTGCTATCAGGTCGGACTGACTTACAGATGTTGACTTTGCTGAAGTCTTGGAAAAAGCTGTAACCAACATACTTCACCTCGTATGGTTTTGGACTGGAACGAGCTCCTCGAATAACTGCAGCATACTCAGCTGGAACATGTGTATCACGGTTTCTCAACTTCCTCTCAATCACACTGTGCACAGAGTCACATTCCATTTGTGTGTGACCTCTTTCAAGGTACTTCTGTGTCACACGTTTCTTTTTCTCAGTAGCAAACTTTAAGAGGGCATTGCTCAGGACCAGATTTCTGTTTTAATAACCACACCCATCACTCCAAAGGATGAATTCATTGTAAGTGGGGTGTGCTTCAAGGTAATCCACAATGCAGGAGGCGAACTCGTTGGCAGAGACCCCAGCTTCACCCTCATGCCAAAGGTAATTTTTTGCTTCATGTGATGCTATATTGTAGATGGTAAAATTATGGACACCAAGCTTCATTTTGTAGTAGAGGGCAGACGCTTGAACCTTTGGGCACAGGAGAAGGCCCTGCAGATCCATGCATGCAACCAAGGTGGTGTTGTTTGCAAGTTGTTTGTCCTTTACCTTTTCTGCTCGTGCGTCGTCCTTTTTAACACAGTGTTCCTCCCACACGACAGCCTCGATGTTCCCAGCTTTGAAGGCACAGCAAGTATCACACTGATCTTTCTTCGGATGGAACAGAGAAAGATTTAAATCATTGAAGGTGTTAGTGAATACTTGCCATGACAGAGGGACTTGAAGAAAGGCTCCAGGTACATCTTTGATGAGGAGGACCTGCAGTAGTGCGATGGAACTTTTGGCAGATCCAGAAGGATGGTCTTTAGGAAGTCCTGCTCCTCTGTCCTTACCCTCACTCTCGCCATCTTCTCAGGACTTTCCCCTCTTCGCCTAACCCACTTTAAAAAAGTCCACTGCTTGATGCCAAGTGTAGACAGAAACATCCTTTGACAAACTCTGAGCCTTTTACCATCTACACATAAACAACAAAAGAGAGATGCTGACCTCCGAGATTGAACCGCTTCTGTCCGGCGCCGCTTGACATCACTCACCTCCACTGATGTTTTCACATACATTCTCCTCTCTTTCCATTCCAATTTCCCCCAAAAATACTTGAAAATTTCCTCCCTCTTCCCTTCATCAGTTTCGGAGCAGTGTAGTTTGCTCGATTTCTGGCAGGACACAGCCTGGCACCGCCCGCCCATTTTTCTTTCTTCTTTGATGACAAATTAAAAAATTTTGTGTCCAAGATAAGATTGGCCCCTCATTCTTTTCCTTTTCTGGATGTTACCCTTCCAAGTGTCTGGGTTGGCCCTCTTCCTTGACCTTCCCCGATTATCAATGGCACCTTATGATTAAAATAAAAATAAAATAAAAATGATGTTCTACAAATGCACATTTCTCTTACATGGTTTCTCCATAAATCCCCATGGTTTACATGGGCCTCGGGTCTTTGCACGTAGTGTTTAAGCGTAGCGCGTCTGTGTTGCACGTCACCACGTATCACACATGACCAGCGTCGGCCAATAGTGAGCCTACGTGGTGACGTGCAACACAGACGCGCTACGCTTAAACACTACGTGAACACACTCGAGGCCTAGAGAGAAGGAAATGAAAAGTGGAATAAAGTCGTTGTTTTTGTTTGTTTTTGCTCACAAAAATATTCTCGTCGCTTTATAAACTTAAGATCGAGCCACTGGAGTCACTTGGACTATATTAACGATGTCTTTAATACATTTTCTGGGCCAACAAGTTTCAGTCCCTTAGAAGCCTATGGAGGAGTGAGACAACTCTCAGATTTAATCAAAAATATCTTAATTTGTGTTCCGAAGATGAACGAAGGTCTTACGGGGTTGGAACAACATGAAGGTGAGTAATTACTGACAGAATTTTCATTTTTGGTTGAACTATCCCTTTAAATGAATGAAAACAGGTTTTTTGGTCGAACAAATTATTATAACAAACTTGAAAACATTTGTTTGTTTCGTTTATTAAAATTTCAATAAAACATGTCTAATCAACTAAATGTGATAATTGATAATGAATAAGATTAACAACTTATTTTTAACATTAATAATTTATTAATTTAACATAAATTATTATGTTTGAGAATAATATAGTCCTATGAAATGTATTTTATTCAGATTTGATATGATTTAATAAAAATATATGATCAAAAACAGTGGTAATCAAATGAAAATTTAAACTTTTATCCTTTTATTTTTTTTTTGAGAAGTGCTGCAAAACAGGACAAAAAATATATTCTTTAAATAATGTTTAAATAAATTGTATTATTATTGTTGTTGTTATTATTATTATTTTGAGAAGTGCGTTCTATTGTAGGCTTACAATATTAATATATTTCTGTCATAATTTCTCCTAGTTAAACTTTTATTTTGACGGGTTGTAGTGAATACCTGTTTCAGAGAGTATTTGACTGGTTTTTCTCAAATAAAATGATGAAAATTCTCATTAGGCGTTCTCTCAGAGCAGCTGTAATGTTGCGGAGGAAGACAGATGAAGACGAGGATCTAAACGCAGGGTGATTTAATAAAGTAACAAAACAGAGAACACAGAACTCAAAGAACAAAAGAACAAAAGAACAAAACCTTGGGAATCACAGAGAGATACAACCATTACACGTACAACAACTGACAAAGTAACAAGTGAAACACAAGGGCTATAAATACACAGGGACCAACAAGCTAAACAAGATAACAAGGGGGTGTGGCTAATTAGAAACACCTGGGAAGACTAATAAACTAGAAAACTACAAAGGACTACAAACCATGACACAGAACAGGAAATAACAAGTCCACACAAGACAAGGGGAACACAAGACAGGAATCATGACAGAGCCCCCCATTTAAGGAGCGGATTCCAGACGATCCACACACAAAAATAAATAAAGGTCAAGGAGGGTGGTGGAGCAGAGGTGGAACGGTGGAGGGATGGAGGGCCAGGTCCGTGGAATGGAAGAGGACCTGGAGACTGCTGCAAGACAGGAGGCCAGGGCGGAGCAGGCGGTTCAGGCGACCAGGGCGGTGCAGGCGACCAGGGCGGAGCAGACGGTTCAGGAGGCCAGGGAGGAGACGACCCTTCAGGCGGCCAGGGAGGAGGCCAGGGTGGAGACGACCCTTCAGGCGGCCAGGGAGGAGACGACCCTTCAGGCAGCCAGGGAGGAGACGACCCTTCAGGCGGCCAGGGAGGAGATGACCCTTCAGGCGGCCAGGGAGGAGACGACCCTTCAGGAGGCCAGGGCGGAGGCGACCATGGCACAGGAACAGACACCGGCTCAGGAACAGATACCGGCTCAGGCACAGGAACAGACACCGGCTCAAGCACAGGAACAGACACCGGCTCAGGCACAGGAACAGGAACAGACACCGGCTCAGGCACAGGAACAGGAACAGACACTGGCTCAGGCACAGCAACAGACACCGGCTCAGGCACAGGAACAGACACAGGCTCAGCGGTGGCCATCTTGTCCGAAGACACTGGCTCGGCGGAGACCATCTTGTCCTGAGACACTGGTTCGGCGGCGGCGGCGACCATCTTGTCCGGAGACACTGGCTCGGCGGCGGCCATCTTGTCCTGAGACACTGGTTCGGGGGCGGCCATCTTGTCCTGAGACACTGGTTCGGGGGCGGCCATCTTGTCCGGAGACACTGGCTCGGCGGCGGCCATCTTGTCCTGAGACACTGGTTCGGGGGCGGCCATCTTGTCCTGAGACACTGGCTCGGCGGAGACCATCTTGTCCTGAGACACTGGTTCGGCGGCGGCGGCGGCAGCCATCTTGTCCGGAGACACTGGCTCGGTGGCGGCCATCTTGTCCGAAGACACTGGCTCGGTGGAGACCATCTTGTCCTGAGACACTGGTTCGGCGGCGGCCATCTTGTTCGGAGACACTGGCTCTGCGGCGGCCATCTTGTCCTGAGACACTGGCTCGGCGGAGACCATCTTGTCCTGAGACACTGGTTCGGCGGCGGCGGCAGCCATCTTGTCCGGAGACACTGGATCGGTGGCGGCCATCTTGTCCGAAGACACAGGCTCGGTGGAGACCATCTTGTCCTGAGACACTGGTTCGGCGGCGGCGGCAGCCATCTTGTCTGGAGACACTGGCTCTGCGGCAGCCATCTTGTCCTGAGACACTGGTTCGGCGGCATCGGCCATCTTGTCCGGAGACACTGGCTTGGCGGCGGCCATCTTGTCCGGAGACACTGGCTCGGCTGGCGTGGCGTGAACAGTCTCTGGATCGGCAGAAGTGACGTGAACAGTCTCTGGATCCGCAGACGTGACGTGAACAGTCTCTGGATCCGCAGACGTGACGTGAACAGTCTCTGGATCGGCATGAACAGTCTCTGGATCAGCAGACGTGACCTGAACAGTCTCTGGATCGGTGGTCTCGGCGGAACGAGATTCTGGCATGGGGGCCTGGGGAATTGAGAGCGCTGAGATCAGTGAAAATCTCGGGATATCGGCTGCTCGGGCAGATGTCAGTGGCAGATCAGCCAGCTTGGACACCAGTCCTCTCCACCCTCGGACGGGTCCAGTGGACGCAATTGTGCTGGCTGATGGTGCGATCTGCGGTTGACCACGCTCCACGGCCGATGGAGCTTCGGCTGTATAGCCCCCCCCCCCAAAAAAAGTCTTAAGGGTGAATCCTCCTCCACTTCGCCCACGGTGAAGGGAGATCCACACAACCGCAGAGCCAGATTTATATATTGGGCCAGGGTCCAGCCAGGATATTCCTCCAGCATCATTTGGGCAATGTTCTCGTCCAGCCCGCTCCAAAAAAGGTCCATAAGCTGGGATTCATCTAATGGTGCTAGATGACAGCAAGTCAAAAACTTCTCCACATACCCTTCAATAGACTGACCGTCCTGAAAAATGGAGCAAAGCACTTTCAAAGGATCCTCTTTACCTCCTGCTAGATCCATATTTTGGTCAGTTGTTCTGTAATGTTGTGGAGGAAGACAGACGAAGACGAGGATCTAAACGCAGGGTGATTTAATAAAGTAACACAAAACAGAGAACACAGAACTCAAAGAACAAAAGAACAAAAGGACAAAAGAACAAAACCTTGGGAATCACAGAGAGATACAACCATTACACGTACAACAACTGACAAAGTAACAAGTGAAACACAAGGGCTATAAATACACAGGGACCAACAAGCTAAACAAGATAACAAGGGGGTGTGGCTAATTAGAAACACCTGGGAAGACTAATAAACTAGAAAACTACAAAGGACTACAAAACATGACACAGAACAGGAAATAACAAGTCCACACAAGACAAAGGGAACACAAGACAGGAAGCTCATGACAGCAGCTCTGGAAATGTTCATGTATTAATGTCCTCATATTGTTTATGAGATGGTGAAAACACCATGAGCGCGTCGAGTACTTGAGTAGTAGACGAAGTGGCACATCTCATTCACGAGACATGCAGAACAAGCAGATTATGTATTCGCTATAACAACCGCCTCGCTCTACATTATCCCGCTTATTACATGGCTACCTACCAAATAAATAAATAATTTGACACAAAATATTTATTTAAAAAGGAGTTTATTGATTTAAAAACGATTGTATTGCTTCCGCTTTTTTCCGAAAAAAGTTTTTTCCGTTTTTCATGGCAACGGGTGTTATAACTGCGGTCTGTTATCAAGAAATAACAGACCGCATTCTACATTAGAATTCAACCAAGCCATGTAATAAATATTTACATAGCAGTCTTATTGCGCTTTAATATTCATCACAGACCATGTCGTGATTGGATTTATTGCACAGCTCTACTTTTGATTTATTCATCCATCAGTTTGCGTGTTTTACGTGACATCTGCGTTATGTAAATGGGAATTCCCACTGAATCACGGAAATCATTCGGCCTTAAGTTATAAACGGGACATGGGTCATTACTGGGATTCCGTAATATTTCAACTTGTATTTTTTTTTTTTTTTTTTTTTTTAATACATATAAATCATTTTCTAAATAGCCCACATCATTAGCCCACCACATCGGATTTAACCTGTTAGCCAGCAACCCCACTTTTGAAAAATCCCAGCATACCCAAACTAAAACAGATACAGTTCATGAACCCTTTGCATTAAAAGCAAGTATGATCTCATTTGAAAGCTGACACTTGGCAATTTATGGTAAATTTAGAATGAATTATTGTCATAATGAATTAATTTTATTATATAAATAGCTTTAAAGTTTTTTAAAGTTATTAGAAATATTTATTTTTTTTAAATATCTTCATGAAAATAAAATTGAAGTTGGCATTGTATCAATCTAAAAATGCACTGCAGCTAAAGCCACATGTCTGACCATGTTACATTTAAAATCTGAAGATGACAAGTCTAAAACTCTGTATTTAGTTAAATGTTTTTCATTATAATTACTAACGACTGGCTATTCACACTGTTTCAATTCCTAATTTCTTTTATCAAAGTTCTCACTTCACATATGAAACTGTATCAAATTTCCTTCTTGAAAAAATAAACATTTCAGTAAGCATTCCTATTTACATTTTTTCATAAAAATAACAGCTAGGTGGCAGGTGCATTTTAGTGCTCGCTAGCATGTTAGCTTAGCACACCATCAATACACAACAATTTATGAGATTAAAACATCCTGGTTGCTGGATGTGGCTGAGTGGTCGGCCTGGCTTCGGATACTCTGCCGCGTCCGATGCCGCAGGGTATGGAGGAACTCAACAGGGTTCGACTAAGGAGAACTCTATTGGAGCAATATATGCGCAGGTATCCAGTCCATAGGAGGGGAATGGCGCAGCAAGCCGACACTTCGAACTGTGCTTACGGTGAAACTGGCTTCATGTGAAGGGAATCCACGGGAAGCAACAGATCGGGACACATACTAGATGTGTATAGGTGTCGCACAGCCCCCAACTCTATTTAACATCTGTTCAGCGAGGCACTGTATGCCAAGGCCTAGGAAGGAGCAGTACTCACTTAGGAGGAGCTCACCGCCCAGGTGGTACGTGCATCTTGGGATTACTCACCAAGACGAAGGCAACCACTCTGAAGTGGGCCAACCTCAGCTTGGAAACAGCCTTCCCTTCTGCTGGTTTCCACAACAGATAGAGCTGGTCTAAGGTCTAGGCTTTGCATTCTGATCACATATAACCGCACTGAGGCGGACGGACCGAGAAAAGCCAGGACTGGGTCTGCCTCCTCCGGGGTAGCGCTTGCAGGCTCACCACCTGGTCCCATAGGAGAGGTAGGAACCATGGGCACATATTCAGACCAGGGTCTCAACTTGTGAGAGATGGTCGGCCGAAATTCCAGGCACAACTCGTCGACCAAAGGTAGCAAGTCCCTACCCTCTAGTGGAGACCATGCGAGCAGGATAGCTGTTTCTTAAAAAACAGAATCTTTTAACTCACTGCCTACAATGGCTCAGGGTGGTCTCTGAAGTGCAGTAGCACCAGAGAAAGGCCAAGAGGGTATGGAGGGGATGCAAGGTTTTTATATATCTACTTGCTCGCCTCAGGGGCCTGGCGATCAAGTCCCACTTCATCTGAAACTACCTTTATGATGTGCTTCAATCGTAGAAGCCACAACATTTTTGAGGTGGAGGACAGCCCTCACTCCAGAGTTCTAAAAGACGGAGCACGTTAAGTGATCAAACCCCTTCGGGATCTCCTCACAGAGACTCAACTCAACGAACCGGTTTAACTTCTATTAGAGGAGCAACTTCTATCTAGAGGTGCTCACAGAAGTGACGGTCTTTACTGCATATTTCAATTCTTGCGGTAGACCAGAACCAGTGCCATCATGCCCCATCCCTGAGAATATGCTCAGAGGAAGGTGTCAGGAAGGCTGTTGAGATGAGGAGGTTGGTTGCCATAAGGGGCAACTAAAAAGACCTGCTCCATTGCGCAAGACTCCATTGCGCAACTTGTTCTCTTCCTGATTTAAGCACCATAGTGCAAGAAGGCTCACTGGGGAACGCAATTCTGCGGAGCCCAGGGCCAGCTGTAGCCAGAGTTTTTGTTGAGGGTTATCCGATCAAACAAGAAAAGAAACAACTGACGTGGGACGAGTTCGGAGGGGCAACAGACGTGGCTGTGCGGCCCTGAAGTGGTCCGAACAGCTGGCCAGCTGGGGATGGAGTCTCCACTGTATCTGTACCAGAGGCTGCCGTGAGGCTTGTGAGTGGCACGAGTGAGCAGGCCAGAAAAATAGGTGGAATGAAGCGACCTTAGAAGCTTCTGACTCCAAGGAGGAGGTGGCGGGCGAGTTGCAACATGCGAGGGGAGCACGGCTCAACAGTCGCAATGTTGTCAGAACAGTACAAGCTCGCTGAGCAGCGGTGTTTCGAAGCAAGGGACTGTACGCAACTCGAGGCAATGAATGCCAATGCAGTCAGAGGGCACCCAGAGCTCTGTTACTGCATGCCCTTTATACGTGGCCCCTCAGCCATCATTTGGAGTACTCTTGTCCCAGGAGCGACTAGCCCGGGGAAACAAAGGTCTGCTTATAGGCTGAGGGTTTGGCGACAGGCCAGTGGAGTGTGTCACTCTGCCACGGCCACCTTAGGGACTCGGTCATGGAGCTAGTACTGAAGCGGTCTCATATGGAGGAAGCCGTGTGGCTGCATCTGCCATATGCCCCAGGAGCTTCTGAAAGTTTCAGTGGGACCCTTTCTCACTTCTACATAGCACTGAGCTGGCACACCTCACTTGAGAGATTCGCTAGACCAGTGGTTCTCAACCTTTTTTGGGCCAGCGCCCCCTATCCAATATCCAGGTCCCTGAACGCCCCCCAGCCCCAAACTAACGAGCGAGCAGGAACGAGTGAGAGTTAACAGATGAATTAAGTGCAAAATTATCATTTATTAATACAATTGAACTAATCTCCACAGTGATTAATCCCCAAAAACAAGCTAAAAACTGCATTGGGATAGCAATACAAGTGTTTCTCACAGGATTTTTGTTAAATCAGTGGTGAGTGGACCTCTGGCCTTCTAGGAGGGTTCGGGGGCAGAAAATTTTGTGCATTTTAATGTTAAATTCATCAATCTGGTGCACTTTGAGAGTTCAAAATTAAAAGCTCCAACCCATATTTAGTGTGCAAATTAAACAAAGAAAAATTCAAACCTCTTTTAGTTGTGTCTGTCTACATTACACTACTACATAATAATAGTTATAATATTAATTCCATAACAGTAATAGCCATATATTGTAAAACAAATGCACTGAAAAATAAAGGACGGTCATTAAAGCGGTAATGTTTGCACTTAGGTTTTATTATGCATTTAGGAGAGTATTGCAAGAAGCTGCTTACATTAACCTTACCTTCGAAAATAAATAAATACAATCCAGATTTTTCATGAAAAATTTATGTTAGAATTGTAGGCCTAAAATACCTTGGTATCAGCTTGTTTTCATCAATGATATGGTATTAATTAATTAATTAATAATATTAATTTGGTTTGTCATGATTAATTTGTGTTCATAATCAGTAAAAACAAAATCTTCTAACAAGAATAAACAATTAAATTATTATTGTATGATTAATTATTTATATATCTTGAAACTACCCAAGCAGCGTTTCGTGCTCAGATGTGACGGCAGAATGAATACATTACCAAAATGTGATTGCAGAATATATTTAAATTATCCATTAAATTGTCATTTTCTCTTTACTGTCTTGCGAGTTTAACAATAATGCCTGACCAGTAAATATAAACATTTTGGCATTAGGGATTGGAATTAGTTAATGCCTAAAAATGTAAAACCTTATAAATAGAATTTAGTTTAATTAATTTTAAAATTCGGCGCCGGAGTGAATGGGAACATGATTTACCGTAAAACTTCAAATAATAGCCGAGTCCCAAATAGACGCCTGTCTCTTTTAAACGCCTGGTGTGACGACAGGTTTGGGTAAATAAAGGCCGGTCTCAAATAGAGGCCTGGTCTGTTTTTTAGTATCGGGTTGTATTTGATCTTCTAATACCCGTCAGATCGTCTGGTCTATGTTTTGATTAGATTTCACGTGACAGACGCAACCGTTCATGAACGACTCATCACTATTCGCGCCCGCGCGTGTGTGTGTGTGTGTGTGTGTGTGTGAGGGACTCAGAGGGAGAAAGAGGAGATAATATATTTCATTAACTTCGGGATGTTATCCTTAGGTATGTGGCCTGACAGTAGCTTCTGATGGAAGCGAGGATCACCTTATCCATTGTTTTAAAGAGGGAGAGCCGTGTGCATCGGGTGGGAGCTGTTAGTGCAAGCAAGGCAGGCAGAGTTAGTGGAGGTTGGAGAGGGAGAAGTGGAGGAGAGTGACGTGGAGGAGGAATTCGCCAATGAACTTGTAATTGAGGATCGCGGGGATGATGATAGTGATGAATAGAGTAATTTTCTATCACATGATTGCAGTTGTTTACAGGGTAGCCTTCATTCTTTCTTGTTGATGTGTTTCGGGCAACAAGTTCATATGCTCGATGGATTTTAGCAGTAACTTGTGTTCTGCCCATTGCTGTCACATCGTTTCGTTTTTTATGTATTTTTTTATGCTGCCAATAGCCAAAGACATTTCTTACATTAAATGATTTGTTAAACACATTCGAATTAATTATAAATAAAACATAATATAATGTGGTAACCTCATACTGTCATGCTTGAACATCTCAACACTAAATTAAAGGCCTGTCTCTTATAGGCAGGTATATAAAGGGGCTGAAGGTGGACAAGGTTGTGATCAGCCTTGCCCAGAGGAGGAAGAGGGATGGAGGTATATGCCTCCGTAGCATTGGCATAGAACAGATCCAATGTTTTATTGTCTCTTGTTTTGCAGTCCACATATTGCTTAAACGTGGGTAAAACAGTGGTAAGATTTGTGTGATTGAAGTCTCCCGTTAAGGCTACAAACGCGGATGGGCATCGATTCAGGAGGTCCCTCTGGGGTCTGGGGTGTTTTTGGGGTCCTTGAGATGTTCTGACATGCCCTGACATTTGTGCTTTTTTCAGTTGCTTATAAACATATTAATGGCAAAGGTGTAAATTCACTCTATATAGCACAAACAGGACTTCCATAATATGTGAGCCACATGTATGTACATGTTTTAATTTTTGAGAGAATAATGTTTATGCATGGTTATCGAAAAAACAAAAAATTAAAGTTTCTGAAATAAGGCCACAAAACACATACTAAATATGTGGCAATAAGACTTTTGACTAATGGATTTCATCGCCTAGTGTTTTTTCTTCAAAATGATATGAAAATCATCCTGCCTAATCATTCACAAAAAAACGATACATTGATTTTAGTTTTGTGAAACACTTTTAGTTTGGAAAGCCAATATGCGGATGGGGCGTAAACGCTCCAACAGCATCATGCATATGTAGTAGTTCACACCTGGTGAGACTACGTCCCTGCATACTTAATGAGCCATTCATTCAGGTGTGTCACCTATAGCTAACTTAAATATACAAGCTTCATAAAAATGATCATTCTAGGAGAAAATTTCAGATGGCATTTAGAGGCTTTTGCATCTGAACTCTTCATATATACACACACACACATATATATATATGCATGCACATACATACTTTATAATCTTTTCAAAACTAGTCAACGTCTTTCAAAACTAAAGTATACATTTTATCATACGTATTTCAAAGTAAAGGATTCATTAGTTAGTTGATGACTTTATTTTTGACAAAACACATACAGTATATATTCCTCATCTCAGTATAGCAATAGAGTTTGCTAAAAGCTGTTCATTCAATACAGCAGTATTTGAAAATCGATCATATTTTGTAAAATTACATTTATATTTGCATTTATGTCAAAACCTAGACACTTTTAAACATCAAAAGGACATTAATTCATATGTATTCGTGTCAAAATGACAAATAAACAGATTTTCCTATTCAATTTTGCATGGAAACGCTTCCAAGACGCTTGCGTGTCGCGTGAAAAATAGGCGTCGGTTCTATTTCTAGAATGCACGCGTTTTCCACGCGGCTCGTGCCGCGCCTGAGACGCGCGTCTCACACAGGCAGTATGCAAACTCTAAACTGTTAACATGGATGGGAGCCGAAATAAAAACGGACACGCCACGCAGCCGAGACGCTTACGCCACGCATCCAGTGTTTCACCGGCCTTATCCAGCGGATGTGGGCGTTTCACAGGTTTGTATGGATCGCCTCACATTTGCGTTTGAATAGCGCGGTCTCCGTAGGCGGAGTCACATTAAAACTTAATTAGCTGAGATGAGAACGACTGACATCTCTCTCTTTACATACATATTATATAAACTGTGAATATTTGTTTTTTATAAAAATTACTTCATTTGAAAGAAGAGAATTCAAGCTTCTTCATGCATGTGTGACTGTATGCCTGTTTGACTGAGTATTCGCTGAGTTACAGTTCATTTTCGGACGCGTTTCAGAATTGACTTCACTGACGGAGAGTAGGCAGAACTCGCATCATGTTTATTTTTCTTTACTTGGCGAAAAGCACAACACTTTGTTTTTATTATGAGCATACACAAAAAAAATACACACTAAACAGGATCGATTGATGTATAACACAAGCATATAAGATAAAAAATATTTTTTTTTTTTTTTTTTTTTTTTTTGCACTCATACGGAAAAAAACGAGCCTATCGCGCCGGCGCGATAGCCGACCTCAGGGGGTTATAGACGCCTGTCTCAAATACAAGCCGGTACAGTTCGGCGATTTGGGTAAATAGAAGCCCGGGCTATTATTTGAAGTTTTACGGTATTTAAAATATTTGAAAAAATATAAGCGTTTCTTAAGTCAATACTTTTTAATGGCTTGTCAACTTTCCATTCCTCTGCTGCGTGATTTTAGTCAGCTGGATTGCTTGAGCACTGGTCTACTGGAAAAATAATAGAGTCGTTGCAAATGTAACAATACATAGCTTAAGCTACATGTCGGAATAAACTGAAAGATTTTAGAATGTTAGGCATTCTAAACTTTTGAATAAGAAATAATATCAAGTCGTCAAAATTTCAGCATAGCTGATGTTTCTGGATCTGGCTCGGGCAACGTTACAATCCCAGAGGGAGATAATGCAGCCGAGTCATCATTTCCAGAGGTCAGCTCACCCTCTGATGCTGCAATCGGCATCCTGTACCCTGGAGAAGCCTGAATGAAAACGGCTGGTCGGGCCATTACAGAGAGACCAGCACGTTCAACGGGGGTCCACCGGCTGCGATGTGATAGAGGAGTGAGGGGCTCACAGGGATTGGTAACCGGGCGGGGAAGCCTCACTATGACCCTCTGATCACCCATCCCACACGGCGCCGTAGCGGGGCGTGGTAATGGGGACTCCAACTTCACGCATGAAGGAGAGTCTCAATCATAATATAATATAATATAATAATCGCGATAGTCATATCCTCGCAATGAGAACAAACTATCCACAAAAAGCTGCTTCAACATGCTGTATACATACACATACATTATATACACATATATAATACAAACACGTGAAACAACCATTGTGACCGTCCATATGGGGGGACAGGAAACGATCGCATCCAGAAACGCACGGGTGGAAGGGCATCAGGAAAAAGTCTTCCTTGAAGAAGCACCGACACACTCGCTCGTTTTTTTGCAAGCTCAACAACACTCTTCAGAGACACAATCAAACGACTCCAAAACAAAAAGCAACTAGTTTGTGCATCCACTTTCGTATTTATACCTGCTCCGCGGGGCGGAGTGTGTGATGCAAGTCACGCACGCAAAATTTCATTTGCTCGTGCTCGCACGCTCAAAGACAATCGGCTCCTTAGCGTTGTCCCATTTCATTCGACGTCGACTACGTCTGACGTTCTTGACTGAAAGGGAGTTATTGAGTCATTTATTCAAATGATTCGTTCAAACAGCTGAATCGTTCAGGAATGAGGCAGTTGTTTAATGGGTCATTGAATCTTTGACTCAACCGATTCATTCAAAGCGCTGAATCATTCAGTAATGCTGTTATGTGTTCCGGTGAGATGCGCTGTGGTTCTGCTGTGATCTTTGTTTGAAACTATTTTCGCTGCTCAAAAAGAACAAAAATAGTCAATATTGTGTCCAAAATGTAAGTGACTTCATATTAATACTGTATGTTCATTAAATTTCTTTGTGTGAACTGCGCTCATTTGTTTCCATTTCTCCTCATGAGGCTGCACGAACCTCAACAGCACAACCTTGTTACCATCAGACAGTCAGCGGCTGTTTGCGGATTGGTTGGCAGTCTGAATGTCGGCAGATATTTTTTAACAATACTAATTAAAAAATTTAATTCAATTTTAAATTTACAAATATTGTAAGTAAACAACAATTTTTATTAAGACTTTAAAAAATAATTCTGCATCTATTTTTAGGCACACCCTGGCACAACTCTGATGTACTGTATTTTCAATCCATACCGGCCTGTGCACATTTAGTCCATATATGGAACACATAAAGAAAAGCCATATCATGTGACAATCCAGGAAGTCCCTGACATTAACAAAGCTTCCAGAGATCGTTGTAACATGCAGATAAAGATGTTTTGGAAACAATAAACATGATTTCAACGATATATGATTTATCTGTGTTCTTCGAGCCATGTCAGGTATTTTCATAATAATAGATTATATTTATAATGTAATGCTCATCGATATAGACTTTATCATCGTGCAGAATACTATAAAATAATATATTTTCTGTCTGATTTTTTTTTCCAAAGCCAAATCAGATCACAGAAGGTTATTTAAAACACTCGACTTGCGTTATAAAGTAAGTTTGGAGCACAAACATGGCTTGAGTTGATACTTCAACTTCTACAGAAGTCTTTTTAAACCCTAGTATCTATACTTCTACCTGAGTAATGAATGTGAATACTTTTGACACCTCTGATTTAAAATTTGTACGGCGTGTTTTGTGTGAGAAAGCTCTATGCGGGAGGTGTGATCACGTCATTAATATGTAAGCTTTTCACACCTGAGAAAGACAAAGACCCTCCCCTAACGGCCCTATTAGGAGCCATCAGGCCCTATCATTCTGAGCAACCTTGCACAAAGAATGAGGAGATTTAAAAAAATAATGGCTTTTTGATTGTTTGGATTTATTTACAACACAACATAATCCAAAGATACAAAACAAATGACAAAAAAGCACTTACTGAAAACAATGATCCAAAGACATAGACCTTTGTGCCATTCCTAAAAACATTGTACATACCTTTCATTTCCAAGGTGTTTGATTTTCACTTTACCATGTTCATGTACAGAGACTCATGTGAATGTTGAAGTCAGCAGGACTCAGTGGCATATGGGCCCTGAAAAAAAAAAAAAATGAACATACTGATATCAAGAGAAAGGCCTGCACGATTTTGGGAATAAATTTTAGATTTTTCTGGTTAAAATTGCATTTTAAAATTCACAGAATACACACACACACACACACACACACACACACACAAATGTTTCCAACAATATATAATATAATGAACACCAGGTTTGTTGTGCCTTGTAGGCATAGGCTATGCGCAGTGCTGCATAAAATAATAATAACAATAACCTATAGCAGCCTGTAAATCTTCCAAAAGATTTCAGTAACAACTAAGCTAGAGAAAAATATATTGATTATCATATGTTACTTCAAATGTTTCCTTTCGTTATGATGATATGAAATGAGATAATAGTAAAAACATGAAGCCGTTTTGCTTTTCAAACGCGATCGCGTTCCAAAATATGAAACATTACGGTTACCATATACATATCTACATTTGAGCAGATATCCACAAACACAGTAACAGTAAACACGGGTCTAAATATTATAATATTCACCATATATATAGAAACAGTTCAACTGCAATGTGAAATTTATGCAACAATAACAAACTAATATGTAAGAATTTCTTACCTTACATCTTTCTTGTCTTCAAATCGCGTTCTTCTTCTTCTGAGGTAAATCCAATGTAAGCTCAAGGCGCGTCTTTCAAACTCGACGAAAAGCAGAGACTTGTGAAGTTTTTTCGTGCTTTGTTTTTGAGGTAACGAGCGCGTTCGCGTTCCATGTGGAGATTTGCATGTGAATCTCTTTTGCGCGCGTGGGCGTGGTCAAATTAAAAATAATGAGGAAGCGTTTGAGAAGCTGGACATCTTGTTGGTTTTATACAAATTACTTAAACAGAGAATATTTGTTTTCAGTTTGAATCCGATCATTTAAAAGTACACACTTAAATGTTTATAAAGGTATATGGCTCATAAATGTGTGACAAGTATTCGCTGAGTTTGGTTTCAGTTTATAGACGTGCTCAAGAAAAAAAAGTTCACTGCGACGGAGAGGCAGAACGCACACCCTGTTTATTTTCTTTATTTTACAAAAGCACAATGTTTTGATTTGATTGTAAGTGGACACATACAAAAGTAGAAATATCACAGATTCTTTTTTTATATTTCTTTTTTCTGTATGACCATAAATGACGGAGTAATTTAAGTTTATTGTGCTACAATGTGACGAAAATCCAGCAAAACAGGCGCGTTTGTCGACCCCAGAGGGTTAAGACATTTATTTTCCTTTGGTGGTACAGCCTGAGACATGCACAATAAAAAATAAATAAATAAATGCCTTCTGCATTTTTGTTCTGCTTTTACCTCCATTGTACCAAACTCGTACCGAACCGTGATGTCTGAACCGAGGTATGAACCGAACCGTGACTTCTGTGTACCGTTCCACCCCTACTCAGTGAAAAACAACTGGTGCTTGCATCCGCTTCCTATTTATATCCGCGCTACGGGGCGGAGCGCTAGATGCAAATTTCGCACACCAATGTGCATTCTGTTTATACTTGAAGATGACTGGAGCTCTCTGACCTGATCCCAATACATTGTGACATCGACGTAATGTCTCTGTTCCCCCCTTCAGGGAATGAGGCTCAATTTTGTTTTTGTTTTTTTCTGTTGTCTTTCTTTCTATAAGTTGCCAGATAAGGATCCACACCTGTCTTAAATTTGGGAATGTATTTAAGATGTCTGTTCTTTGTTGGAGCAGGAGTCTTATCCCTATCCTGCAGTTATCCTGGACCTTCATATTGTTTTTATATTCATTGTTTGCTTATTTACTGTTGTACGTCTATTTTCTTTATCATTTAACCCCTAGACTTAAATAAATATTTTGTTTAATATATTTTTGGACTCTGATCCCTTTATTTTGTTACTTCCTTGAGCCGGAATGTAACAATATAATGTAACAATGAATGTAACCGAGATGTTCTGCTGTTGTTCATAAATGCGTCATTGACAAATAAAGCTTAAAAAAAGTGTTTTCTTTAAAATATCTTTTTAAAATTGATGTCATGCATATATATCAGTCACGAATAATGTGTTTAAACAAGTTTCAGTTGTTAAATAACATTTCAAAGTGTTTAAATTCATTTTTGACTGTTTTTATGTCAGGCGGTACTACGGAGCCCCCCTAGTCCCACTTTGTCAAAAAAAAATTAATTATAACTATCTCGTGGCCTCAAGATAGTAACTCGTGGCCTCAAGATACTATCTCGTGGCCTCGAGATAGTAACTCATGGCCTCAAGATAGTATCTCGTGGCCTCAAGATAGTAACTCGTGGCCTCAAGATAGTATCTCGTGGCCTCAAGATACTATCTCGTGGCCTCAAGATAGTAACTCGTGGCCTCAAGATACTATCTCGTGGCCTCAAGATAGTAACTCATGGCCTCAAGATAGTATCTCGTGGCCTCAAGATAGTAACTCGTGGCCTCAAGATAGTATCTCGTGGCCTCAAGATACTATCTCGTGGCCTCAAGATAGTAACTCGTGGCCTCAAGATACTATCTCGTGGCCTCAAGATAGTATCTCGTGGCCACAAGATAGTAACTCGTGGCCTCAAGATAGTAAAGTGTCTGACACATGGACCCTTTGTTATTAAACTGGACCCTGTAGTGCAATACTTCACATTCTGTGCAATATTCTCTGTTTTAATATTCAGTGTGCAATATAGTTTGCTGCAGTTCTGTAAATCTTGTAGGCTGCATATCCATAGTCCTTTATAATTCTTCTTCATATTTTATAGCCTATATTTATACTTTTTACATGTATATACTTGTTTATTTACCAACTTCTATTATTATTTATATTCCTTTAAATGTCTTGATGTGCACATCAACTGTGACACAAGAATTGTCCCCCGGGTTATCAATAGCATCAATAAAGATTTACATTTACATTTATTCATTTAGCTGACGCTTTTATCCAAAGCGACTTACAATTGCTATATATGTCAGAGGTCGCACACCTCTGGAGCAACTAGGGGTTAAGTGTCTTGCTCAGGGACACATTGGTGTCTCACAGTGGATTCGAACCCGGGTCTCTCACACCAAAGGCATGTGTCTTATCCATTGCGCCACACCACCCCAATCAATAAAGATCAATAAAGTATTTCTGATTCTGATTTTAAGTTAGCCTATAGTGGAGTGTGCAGACGGGTTCATTAATTATTGAAGTGTTTCACATTTTGGTAGTTTTGAATGTAAGAAAAGCATGTGTCCGTGTAGCCTGAAAAAATGTCAGCAGAGGGCGTTCTAGGCTTAGGTCACGGTACCTCCGTCTGGCTGTATTTCCATATGTGTATTTCCCGGTATTTCCCAGTTGACGGCAAGGAGCTGTAGAAGAATAGCAGATGATCATATGAATCATTGTGACGGCCAGGCTTGGGAGGGTTACTTTAAAAATGTATTCCATTACAGTTACAAATTACTTCATAAAAAAAGTATTCAGTAATGTAATCCAAGTACTATAAGTAAGGAATAATTGACGACAGGCCGTTGAATTATTAGAAAAATAATGCACACCCGAGGTGGTAATGCGGTCACGACGCGAAGCGGAGTGGCCGTTACACCTCGGTGTGCATTATTTTTCTAATAATTCAACGGCCTGAAGTCAATTATTCCGCTTATACTACAGTTACCACACCTCGAAACATTGTTCAGATTATGTATTTCAAGACGTTTGTAAAGTTGTTGTCATTAAAACGCTCTTGTATGTAGGACTAATTTCTTACGCATGCCTCCGTTGCTAATTCCAAAACGTCATTTTAGAGTTAGTAACGGAGGTTTGAGCCACTGATAGCAGACTAATGCTGGGGACACACGACTAGTTGACACATTCTCTGACTGTTTTCATCGCAGCTTATTTTAAACACCGACTTTGAACACAGACTGAACGCGCTGAACACGCGTTTGGGCATGAATGATCAGTCATCAAATTACATTCATAACCGGCCTTGTGTCTTCGGCTCGGCTTTATGCAGTTATTAATTCAGTTATTAGAGAGAGATGTTGCAATAATGAGACAGAAAAGCATGTGCGTCAATATTATTATTTATTTATTAATTCAATTCGTTTTAATTAATTAATTCATTCTTTTTTTTTCTATTATTGACAGATGACAGTAGACTAGCCAAATAATTTTAAAAAAAAGCCTTTTAACAAGTAAGGCCTATCAATAATTATGTATTTGTTATATTATCTGCAATAAAAATCCGTGCTGCAGGACTATCCATTTATTTAGCCTATATTCAGTTTAATTTTCTATTGATTATAGATAGGAATATACTTTCTTTATTCAAATTAAACTGCATGTTTCCATTGATTGTGAAGCTAGACATTGAAAATTGCAGATCAAGCGCATGGGGCTAAATGTTTTTTCTTGTTATGAATTGTATACTATTTTCCGTTATTACAGTTGACTACGCGAAGTGATATGGAACTGTAATGCGGTCAAGACCTGCCTGGAACTACTTTAGCTGTGCGTTTCCCTGAAAATAATGCACACCTTAGAACGTTCATCAACCAATCAGATTCAAGCATTCAACGGCCCTGTAGTATAATATGAAAGTAATGTAACTGATTACTTTTGGATTACTTCAAGGTCACGTATATAAATAAAGTCAAGCAAGAAGAAATATTATTTAAAAAAAATAAAAAAACTTGTATTTATTAAAGGGGGGGTGAAATGCTATTTCATGCATACTGAGTTTTTTACACTGGTAAAGAGTTGGATTCCCATGCTAAACATGGACAAAGTTTCAAAAACTAAGTTGTACGTTTGAAGGAGTATTTTTGTTCCAAAAATACTCCTTCCGGTTTGTCACAAGTTTCGGAAAGTTTTTTTCCAGTATGGCTCTGTCTTACGTAAGATAGGGCGGAATTTCCTTATATGGGTCCTAAGGGCACTTCTCCGGTAAGATCGCGGCCGCGCGCGCACTCGTAGACTAGAGCAAGAGAGTGAAAGCAGTTCGCCATCAAAGCGCCCTGCCCGGCTTTTGGGAAGTTAATGTCACCAAAGAAGTGTGTTTGTAGTTGCCAGGGCAAGACAACCCTGCACAGATTCCCAAAGAACCCAGCGTTAAGGAACCCGTGGATGGAGTTTGTTTTCCTGAGCATAAACGGAGTTGTGTAACTGTTAGACTGTTTGTTCCCTGCATTTCGACGATGATTGTTTTATAAACAAAGCCCAGATCTACGGATTTGCAGATCGTCTAATGCTTAAGGATCGAGCAGTCACAATGATAAAGGTTTGCGGTCGTGCGTTGGAACCGGACGGTGAGTAAAACTGTTTGTTGAACAAATGTCTCTGTGTGTTGTCACTAGCTTGGCGCGTTAGCACAGCTAAGCTTCGCCCACAGGGCCCGCCCCCAGCCGCTCGTTTTTTTCCGGAAAGACTCGGTATCTTTCTGTTAAAAATGTAATAAAACAAAAGACTTTTTGGAGATATGAAGGATGCAATATTACTCTATAAGTACTCAAGATTAACAGGAGATTGAGTGAAAATGAGCATTTCACCCCCCCTTTAAGAATCTGGTCCAGTGTACAATATTTGCAAAATATACACACAGGCCTGAATATATATTTATGTAAAGGGCTATACAGACATCTAGTGGCTAATGTATGGTATTACAGATTATTTTGTTTTATTTTTAACTAATTTTTAACTAAAAAATAAAAACACAACATTTAAAATTTTTACACAATCTCCATATTAGTTTATTTTAAAATAGGCATACATGTTGACTAAAGCCGTGATCTTTCTTAATTTGCCTGACTGAACTTGCAGCATTGGCAGTGGGAGTTCCCCTACGTTACCTAGACAGCGAACATCCCGTTACATGAGAAAAGATTAAGAAAGGACATTTTGGGTACTAAAAAAGTTACTCTCCTAATTTCTACAAAATAGCAGCGGAATTTTCATTAATTAAAAGCGATTTTACCCGCAGGCAGCATCGTTTCTACTAGCAGCAGTGACTCAATCTGCGTCTAAGGAAATTGTAGAAAGCTGTTATTTGCACACGCACCAGCGCGTGGCACACGTGAGTCATTCCTGGCAACAGAACCAGGAACTACTGTATAATCAAGCAGCGCTTAATAAGATAAGATAAGATAAGATAAGATAAGACAAACTTTATTTATCCCGAGGGAAATTCTTTTGTCACAAGTATGCTCAATGCAGCAAAAGAACAAGAAAAAGTACATTAAATAATAATAACAACAATGAAATAGTGCAAATAAAATATAAATAAAATACAATAAAATACAGTAATATAACTATTAGTGCAAATGGTTCTGAAAAATGACAGTGCAAAATAAATAAAGAGAGTATAAGTATATAATAGTGGAATGAAACAAACAGTTAATGACATACATTTGTGTAATATTGCACAATTTGCCTACGGAACAAAGTAACATTAGTATTGACATTATTATTAATCCTGAGAAATCACCTACAGGGCAGTGAAGAGTTGTACAGTCTTATTGCCACAGGTAGGAAGGATTTCCTGTGACGATCAGTTCTGCATTTAGAGGCGATGAGTCTATTGCTGTGTGTGCTCCGATGGCCCATCAAAGAGGCATGCATGGGGTGAGAGGGGTTGTCCATGATACCGAGAAGCTTTTTTAGCATTCTCCTCTCAGTTACCTCTGTCAGGTTCTCCAGACTGACACCCAGGACAGCACCAGCCCTTTTAATCAACTTGTTCAGCCTGTTTGCATCAGCTGTCTTCACCCCACTGCCCCAACACACAGCAGCAAAGAACACGACACTCTCTACCACAGAGTGATAGAACATGGTCATCATTTTCCTACATACGTTAAAAGACCTAAGCCGCCTCAGTAGGAAAAGCCGACTCTGCCCTTTCTTGAAAACAGCGTTGATGTTGTTAGACCAGTCCAGTTTACAGTCAATATGTACCCCCAGATACCTGTAGTCCTCAACTACCTCCACATCAGTCCCTCTAATAATAACAGGGGTGGGAGGAGGAGCCTGCCTCCTAAAGTCCACAATCAATTCCTTTGTCTTTGTGATGTTAAGCTGTAAATGGTTTAGCTCACACCACTCAACAAAGCTGTCCACCACACTCCTATATTCCTCCTCCTGTCCATCCCTGATACAGCCCACAATGGCAGAATCATCAGAGAATTTCTGCAGATGACATGACTGAGACTTGTACCTGAAATCAGACGTGTAGAGGGTGAAGAGGAAGGGTGATAAGACGGTCCCCTGTGGCGCACCCGTACTGCTCAGGATGTTATCAGAGCAGCAGCTCTTCAGCCGTACATACTGTGGTCGATTTGTTAAATAGTCCGTAATCCAGGCTACCAGTGAGTCATCCACCTGCATTTCCGTGAGCTTATTCTTCAGCAGTGATGGTCTGATCGTGTTAAAAGCACTAGAGAAGTCGAAAAACATGATCCTCACCGTGTTCCCAACAATGTCTAAATGAGAATGTGCCTGGTCCAGCAGGTAGATGATTGCATCCTCCACACCGATACGGGGTTGATATGCAAACTGTAGTGGATCCAGCCAAGGCTCAACCAACAGACGCAGATGTTTCAGGATGAGTCTCTCCAGCGTCTTCATGATGTATGAAGTCAGAGCCACTGGCCTGTAGTCACTGGGGGTCGACGGATTGATTTTTTTGGGGACAGGAACCAGGCAGGATGTCTTCCATAGTGACGGGATCCTCTGCAGTTTCAGACTCATATTAAAGATCTGATGTAGAACTCCAGACAGCTGGGCACTTGAGGGCCCTGGGACTGACACCATCAGGGCCAGCAGCTTTACTGGAATTGAGTCTGCACAGTTCTCTTCTGATGTTATCTGCTGAGAGGGACAGAGAGAGACAGGCTGAGGGAGCAGGAGAGGGGGGAGGAGAATGGAGAAGGTGGTCGGAGCTGAGAGTGGGGACAGGAGACGCAGAACAGTCAAATCTATTGAAGTGCAGATTTAGATTGTTTGCACATTCAGCATCACCATCTATCCCAACCCCTCTCTTCTGTCTCAGGCCAGTAATGGCCCGCATTCCATTCCACACCTCCCTGGTATTATTCTCCTGAAGTTTGCTTTCCAGCTTCCTTTTATAGGACTCTTTTCCCTCAGAAATCTTGTCTTTGAGCTCCTTCTGCACCAATCTCAGCTGTTCTTTGTCACCGCTTCTAAAAGCTCTCTTTTTCTTGTTTAGTGTAGCTTTGATGTCTTTGGTTACCCAAGGTTTATTGTTGGGGAAGCAGCGAATGGTTTTTTTGGGAACCACTGTGTCCACACAGAAGTTGATATAATCTGTAACACAGCCTGTCAGATTGTCAATATTGTCCCCATGAGAATTACAGAGAACATCCCAGTTAGTTGCCTCAAAGCATCCCTGCAAAGTCTCCTCTGTCTCCATTGACCATCTTGTAACAGTCTTTGTAACTGCAGGCAGTCTCTGGATGGCAGGTATATAAAGGGGCTGAAGGTGGACAAGGTTGTGATCAGCATTGCCCAGAGGAGGAAGAGGGATGGAGGTATATGCCTCCGTAGCATTGGCATAGAACAGATCCAATGTTTTATTGTCTCTTGTTTTGCAGTCCACATATTGCTTAAACGTGGGTAAAACAGTGGTAAGATTTGTGTGATTGAAGTCTCCCGTTAAGGCTACAAACGCGGATGGGCATCGATTCAGGAGGTCCGCTGTCGCGGAGCTGATGACATCATACGCCCGCACTGCGTTCGCGTCCGGGGCAATGTAAACAATGATGATTATGGCTGAGGAAAACTCTCTAGGCAAATAATATGGTCTAAGACCGACTGCTAACAGTTCAATGTGTTTGTTACACACAGCCATCCTCACCTTAACATGACTTGGGGAACACCATCGGTTGTTTGCATAAAGAGCGAGTCCTCCTCCCCTCTTCTTCTCGCTACTGCCAGGGTCCCTGTCCGCTCTCACACACGTAAATCCGTTTAGATCAACCACCGGATCCAGAATGTTTTTATGCAGCCATGTCTCCGTGAAACACATGACACGGCATTCTCGGAAAAATTTTCTCTTTCCTTGTTAGCATTGTAAGCTCGTCCATCTTATTTGCCAGCGATCTAACGTTACCCATCACTACTGACGGGAGAGCAGGACGAAATCTTTTCTTCTTCAGTCGTCGTGCTTTCCCGGCTCTGCAGCCACGGTATCTCCTCTTGATCTCCGCGGGGATGTCGTGCTGAACACCAGCGCGGTTGTGCTGTCGGAGTCCCAGCAGCTGGTCCCGGCTGTAAACAAAGGGGCAGCGTGGCGTCGCGGTCATCGCAGCGTAGTTTTTATTTACTTAACAGTGCAGAAATTATAAAACTAAAAAACTTAAGTAAGTAAACAGCAATAAATATAAAAGGGGGAAAAAAAAAAGAAAGAAAAACGAAACTTAAAAACTTAAAAAGCAGAGAGCATGCGAGACGGGCTGCTATCTGAGACAGCGCCGGAAGATATTATTATATTATATTAATATAGTGTTATTATGCCAAAATACTTATTTATTTAGTTTTAAATGAAACCATTGTAATCCTGAAAGTATTGCCCCTTTTTTCAAAATGTAACTATAATCTGATTACTACGTTTTTTGGCGTAACTGTAACGGATTACAGTTACTGGATTTTTGTATCCTGATTACATAACGCCGTTACATGTATTCCGTTACTCCCCAACCTTGGTGACGGCTTTACAGAGGTAAGAGTGTTTTAATTAGCACTGTGAACATTTAGTTAGATGGCAAATTACTGAGTTAAGTCAACTGCAAGATTAGCTAGGTGTTCGAGCTGGAAGCATTAGCGATTAGCATATAAGTTAAGCAGGCTAATTCAACGTTATTCGGCTATCATTAGGCTAACGGTTCTTTAGCCTTTTTTGTAAATTTGTAACGTTAGTAACAGGGTGTAACGTTGACAGGTTGAAGAAGAAGACTAAGGTCAAGTGACGATACCAAATACTCAAGTTTTAATTCCAAAAGGCAAAATACATCCAAAATACAAAACAGTGTACTAACACAAGCAGCGTGCTCTAACACAAACAATAACCGACAAAAGAATGCAGACAGAGAAGGAACTTAAATACAGAGATGATGAGGTGACAACAGGTGAAGGTGATTATGCTGATAAACTAAACTAGACACAGGTGATGACACTGAACTAATGATGATAAAGAACTAATGAGGACAACCAAATCAAAGACATGAACAGAACAGAAGAAAACCAACTAAAAGTCCATGGAAACGTGACACAGGGACAAAGCCCGGCAGTTCATGTGGTGTTGTTCTATTTAGTTAACTTTAACTGATGGTGTCAACACTAGTTTTTGGCCATTGACTATTAGTGGATGCAGTGAAATATCAGTTATGTCTGTGTATCAAGTAATTAGAACAACACCACATGAACTGCCGGGCTTTGTCCCTGTTACTAACGTTAGCTGTTACCTGTTACCTGCTAAACTTACATGCTAATCGCTAATGCTTCCAGCTCGAACACCTAGCTCGACGGAAGTCGTGGAATTTCATGTGTTGCGTGATATCTCTGCGCCCAAGTAGCAGTGCTTCGCCTAAGTAGCTGTGCTTCGCCTGTGCTTCCCCCTAATATAGTCCCAAGTCAATATCTGCCTAGGAAATCACCTAGTGTTAATCTGCATCGCTATTTGTACTCGTTGTGAATACGCAGGCCACAAGAAGTAATTACGTGGGTTTCTTTTTTTTTTTTTATCACTTATACTCAGGACATGCTAGCTGGCAACAAAGGATTCCATTCACTGTGCTAAGCTAAGCTAGCGCCGACCCTGTCAAACTAAAACAATGCATGCACTGAGACAAAAATGCATTTACCCACCAATCTAAATGTATGAAAGAATGTGAATAAGCCCTATTTCAAAAAACGGTGTAGTGTTCCTTTAACTTGAGCCTCCTTCATAAGTACAATATCTCCTTCCCTGATGTTAGGCTGGTTCGTGTGCCATTTGTGGCGACTTTGAAGATTGACTAGGTACTCACGTCGCCACCTTTCCCAGAAGGTGCTGGCAAGTTGTTGAACTTGCTTTCATTTCTGGCGGCAAAAATCCTTTTCAAAAGTCCCCTGGAGGAGGAGACAAGACACCAACTTTCTGAGTCAAAAGAGTGGCTGGAGTCAACAGGGCGGGTGAATTTGGGTCACTTGAGATCGGTGCGAGAGGTCTTGCATTCATAACTGCAGAAACTTCTGCCAAGAATATCGCCAGCATTTCATGAGTGAGATGAGAGTGACTGTTTTGAAGCAGCATGGAGTCTAATATGCGACGTGCAACTCCGATAAGTCGCTCCCAAGCTCCTCCCATTTGGGATGCATGCGGGGGATTAAAGATCCAACGACATCCTTCCTTATTCAAGTAGCTCCTAAAACGAGGCTCCTCTGCGAGCATTCCCAGCTCCTTACAAGCACCCTTGAAATTTGTGCCACAGTCTAATCTGATTTGTTTTGCTGGACCCCTTATGGCAAAGAAGCGTCGGAGGGTGTTGATAAAGGTGGATGCATCAAGAGAATCAATCAACTCAAAGTGCACTGCTCGAATACTCAAACAGGTAAAAATGAGTACCCATCTTTTGCTGTTTGCCAAGCCACCCCGAGTGCGGCGAGAGGCGACCATCCAGGGCCCAAAGACGTCAAGGCCGACATAAGTGAAAAGTGGATCAGTGGCAAGTCGATCAGGAGGAAGATCTGCCATCTTCATTTCAACAACTCTTCCTCTGAGTTTCTGACAGATGATGCATTTATGAATCACACTATGAATGCGTTTTCTCGCCCCGACGATCCAGAATCCTGCATTTCTGATTGCACCTTCTGTAAAAAGGCGACCTTGGTGTTTGACCCATTCATGAAAGTGTCTCATGATGAGAAGGGCTATGTGGCTTTTACCAGGAATGATAACAGGATGCATTTCTCCTTGTTCTATAGGAGCATGCTTGAGTCCGCCAGCTACTCTCAGAAGCCCATCTTGGTCAATGAAGGGGTTCAGAGTTCTCAGTCCACTGTTTTTTTAGATTTTCTTTCCTTCAGAAAGACGAGCAAACTCAACACTGTAGCTCTCCTGTTGGATACATTGTAATATCACAACTTTTGCCTGTGAAAGTTCCTCTGGGAGTGCTTTGTCACAAAGATTTTTTACAGGTACTTGCTAACTCATTTTCGAGTCTGAATGAATGTATGATGTGAATTAAGTCGGATATAGCTTGTAAGAGACATTTCCAAGTTGAAAAGCGCTCAAAGCGATGTGAGCCAAGTTTAACAGGAAAGTCATGGGGTGTCAGATCTGTACGGTTAGAGTGTACTTCCACATCTGAATCAGGGTCAATTAGATTGTATGACGGATTGTCTTCAAGACACTCTGAATCAGGATGAGAAAGAAACGCAGGCCCAGAAAGCCATGTGGACAGTGACAGCAGTCAGTGGAGCAAGCTTAGCCTTGCCTAGCACAAACACTACGGTACATGATCCATTGTCATTCATCACTCTCAGGTAGGCTACTGCTGCAATTGCCTTTATGGAAGCATCTGAGAAAACGTGAATTTCTTTCCTTTGAGCTGAAGATAGCGAAACATTTGAGTACACTCTGGGTATCTCAAATTAAGATAAATATGTTTAAATATGTAAATATTTTGTGTACCCAGTGATTTATGAAAGGAAATGAGGGTGAAATTAGAAAATTCCAATAAAAATCCACACTTGTAACAAATTTGATGCAGTTGGCATTAACACAGGAACAATGATTTAAAAAAAAATAAAAAATTAAAACCTGAAAGAGACAAACATGTCCTTAAGGAAACACAAGGGTTGAAAGTTGGCTTTAAATTTTATATTTAATTGTGATTGATCAATGAGACCCTTTGATTACAGTGTTATTATTGAAGCATAATTTGCAAAACTGTATTAATCTAGAAGCAGAATCAGATTTAACTGTGATTTTCTGCTGTAATAAACAGTTTAACTGGTAAGATCCTCAGAGGAGAAGTTTTGCAGTAATTATATAAGAATGGAAAGACAGTCTCTGTGAAGGATGTCCTGAATGTGCGCAGACAGTCTTTAGTTACAGGATCAGAGAATGACACTGTTCCTCTGTCATAGTCCAGCTGAACTCTCACACGCTGAACCTTCTGTTTAACAGTTAAGTAAGAGTCGGGTTGCTCTGGGGATTTTGAGCCGTATTTGCTGTTCATGTACCCTACATACCAGACATTAGAGTCAAAGAAATCCAGTCCCTTCCTTTGGTTTGATGCTGTTGTTATTCCAAGAATCCAGCATGTATTGTCTCCAACCTCCACATCCCAGCAGTGTGTTCCTGAGTTAAAGCCCTCAGATCCCAGGACACATGCACACCTGTCAAACCTCTCTGGATTATCAGGAAGTGTTTTATATACACGACTGTTCGACACACTGGTCAGATCAGCAGAGAGTGTGAGACGACGATGTGTTGTGTTTGGATCCAGAGTCAACGGAGCTGCAAAGAGAATAACATCAGATTACAGGATGAAATATGATGTATTAGAAATGTAAAACATTTTCCTTTTGTTGAAAGAGATCATAAATCATGCTATCATAACAATGGTCTCTCAGTTACTGTCAGAATGGATTGAGGCTTCAGGTTTAATATCAGTATTCAATAAACACTCTTGTATCCAAATACATAAATATAAACCATGAGGAATAGACTTTTCGGTAACACTTTAGAATACTGTTCCTTCATTAATGAATAACTACACAGGAACAAATGAGTAATACATTAGTAACACTCTAGTAACTACTATTAACTAACAATAAACTCTGATTAACGAATTAGTAAGTAATAGCGCTCAGTCGGATGTGGTAGTTCACTATTAGCTAATCAATAACTACTATTTTTCATACCTCACTGAAGACTATAAGAACTACTATATACAGGTTAATAAATATTTATAATGCACAATGTTTAATATAAGGTAATGGTAGCCCATTAGTAATGAATCAAGTGTTACTACATCCTTCTAAAGGAACTACTAATAATTTGGATCAGTATTCTAAAGTGAAAAACACGATAACAACCTAATATTGACTGAAGTCATTGTAAGCTTTTAAGGCTTTTGTAAGGTTTTGGATAGTAATGAATCAAGTGTTACTACATCTTTCTAAAGGAACTACCAGAGGTGGGCACAAATACATCAAAAACTATTTTGTTACAAACTACAAATACTGGCTCATGAAATGTAACAAAATAAAATACAAAATACTGATGTGAAAAATGTATTTAAATAAAATACAAGTAATTAGTATTTTGAAAATACAAAAATACTCCCACAATAATCTTAAGTCTTCTTTTTTATTACTGAAAGGTCAATAACACAAATAGTAGCAATAACACAAATATGAGAAATGTGTAAATTCAAAATGGCAGAGTAGCAAAATAAAAAAGCATGGGCATTTCACTAAATCTCTACAGGGCCTGAAATAGCTCCCTCTGACGTAAATGGCATGTATAGCTAAGTTCACATCAATGGTGTGGTAGGCTGCCCTTAATAGCAAAACGTGTTTGATGTAGGCTACGTAGCCATATTATCACCGTTACTCTACTCGTGCCTTAAAGGGATACTCCACTTTTTTTTGGAAATAGTTTAATTTTACAACTCCCCCAGAGTTAAACAGTTGAGTTTTACCGTTTTCGAATCTATTCAGCCGATCTCCGGGTCTGGCGGTCCCACTTTTAGCATAGCTTAGCATAGATCATTGAATCGGACAAGACCAAGAGACAAGACTCTCTCAAAAAAATGATCGAAGAGTTTTGATATTTTTCCTATTTAAAACTGGACTGTTCTGTAGTTACATCATGTACTAAGACTGACGGAAAATGAAAAGTTGTGATTTTCTAGGCTGATATGGCTAGGAACTATACTCTAATTAATAATAATCAAGAAACTTTGCTGCCGTACCATGAGTGCAGCAGGCGTAATGATATGACGCAGCGCCTGAAAATAGGTCTAATAGGTTAGACAAACTTAGTACGGTCACGTTGGATGTTATACCGAGCTGGGGACTATTTTCAGGCGCTGCGTCATATCATTACGCCTGCTGGACTCATGGTACGGCAGCAAAGTTTCTTTATTATTACGCAGGAATGAGAGTATAGTTCCTAGCCATATCAGCCTAGAAAATCGCAACTTTACATTTTCCGTCGGTCTTAGTACACGATGTAACTACAGAAGAGTCAAGTTTTAAATAGGAAAAATATCGAAACTCTTTGGTCATTTTTTTGAGAGATGCTAATGGTCTTGTCCGATTCAATGATCTATGCTAAGCTATGCTAAAAGTGGTACCGCCAGACCCGGAGATCGGCTGAATGGATTCGAAAACGGTAAAAATCAACTGTTTAATTCTGGGGGAGTTGTAAAATTAACCTATTTCCAAAAAAAGTGGAGTATCTCTTTAAGAGGAGCAGCGCCACTTCTTAGCCTGGTAATACCAGACTCTGCTACTTCACTTTGCTTCGTAGACAGAGTCTGGAATGGCATAACAGAGAAGTGTTTTCTCTCTTGCTAGGGGGCGCTTGTCTGAAGTTTAAAATCATTGGTTACCCGTAAGCCAATGAAGTTTAAAATCATTGGTTACCCGTAAGCCAATCAAATAACGTTTGGTTATGGCGTGTGTTATGCGCATGCTCAGCCGCATCTAACTTCCACTGTAAACACATGTATGATGCGAAAACAAAACCATCAAGCGAAATACCGGAGTGAACATGGCTGTGAACGACTTTTGCAGGTTAAGTTAAGTAAATCTACGCATCCACGGTACAATCAGCGTGTACGTCACGGCTCTCAGCCCGCCCTCTGTTCGTTGATTGGCCCGGCTGTTTCCAGACCGGTGGCAAACAGAAAGCTCTGAAGCTGTCTCAGACTGAGTACAGAAGCGAAATGAAATTGAGCGGAAGTACGAAGTCTGACGTAGTCAGGCTAGCCACTTCTTCTCCTGTGTTCAAAACTCATTCACTTCTTGGAGGGAGCCCGGTCTACAGGGTGTCACGTGATTTTCGTGCATCTAACCTGGACATTGCCATTGGCAACATCAGACCGAAAATATGGCAAAATCATTTACTATGGTGATTTTTCTTAAAGGAGAACTCCGGTCAATTTTAACATTGAGCTAATTTTTTTGTAAATTTGTAGTGCTGTCAGTACAGAGAACAACGACAAAAATCTGTGTTGCCTACACCGTGTTATCCTCTTTTTAAAATATGCACCCTGTTGACTTCAATGGGGCAAGTTTTAAACCTGCTTTTAGCCTCTTAACATCCTTGATGTGTCATTACAAGTGCCCAGCCAATGTGAGTGATTCCTTCAGAGTGATCACGGGTCAATCTGACTGCAGTAGATGTGAAAGATATGAATAAAAGTAATGTTAATTCAGCCAGCGCACATACCTGTATTTACTTCTAGTTTTCGGTCGAAGTCCAATTAGAATACTGATCCAAATAATTAGTAGTTCCTTTAGAATGATGTAGTAATATTTGAGTCATTACTAGTGGGTTACCATTACCTTTTGTTATAAATTATGCATTATTCATGTTAATTATGAACCTGTAGATAGTAGTTCTCTGGGAGGAATGAAAAAATAGTATTTGAGCGCTATTACTTACTAATTTGTTAATCAGAGTTTCTTGTTAGTTAATAGTAGTTACTAGAATGTTAATAATACGTTACTCGTTTGTTCCTGTGTAATTATTCATTAATGAAGGAACAGTATTCTAAAGTGTTACCGACTTTTCACTATGAGTTCGCTGTATGATCTGATGATTTTCTGAAATGCAGTTCAGATTCACTTAGAAATGCAAGTGATTATTAAGTATATTTCTATCAAATGTTGATGTTGTGTGTGTTTATATCTGAACTATCTTCTGCACTGGTGTCAAATCTGCTGAGACTCACTGTGTTGGACAGTTTCCAGCATCTTCTTCCAGACTCTGAACGGCAGGTTACCCAGATAACGCGACACATGAATCAAAGCTCCAGAACTCATCCGTGGATCCGGCTGTGAGATCTGGACTCTGAGGAACATTCAGGAGTCAGAACTGCAGTGAATTTGAGTTCAGATCCACTGAGAGAAGAGATACGAGCAGCTCACTTACCTTTCCATTGAGGCCTTAAAGTTCTGGAAAATATAGAGTTTGAAAACATTTTAATATCTTATCAAACACTCTTCAACGTCAATGAGTCTCTCTATACAAGTTGTTTTGTGCACAAAGAATGAAGCCAGATTGATTTGTCACCTTTAGAAACGAGACGTCATTGTCTTTCATCATCTCCTCCATGTCTCTGATTGTGTGTGAAAGAGCTGAGAAGTGTGTGTTCATCTTCTCCAGCTTCTTCTTCATCCTCTGCTTCTTCTGCTCCTCTTCCTCTCTCAGTGCAGTGATTGTAGCTTCTTCTTCGTCTCTGAGAAACTGATGAAGCTTCTCAAACTCTTCTTTAATCTGACGCTCTGTGTGCTCAGCTTGAGACTGAAATCAAATCACATTCACTTCAGTCAGCGCTGTATGAACACACACTCCACTAATGTCAATAATAAACTCTGTGTGTGAATGTTGAGTATTTAACTCTTTATATCCTCACCTTGATGTGTTCAATTGTTTCATCACACTTTTTCTTCATTTCTTCTCCATGTTTGAGCTTGTTTTGTAAGGACGTCAGTGCTGTATTAAATTCCTCCTACAGGTTAAGATGAAAATCTGTGAAATTTATGCAGCTCTAAGAGGTTTAAACATGGTATGTTTGGATGTTTTTATTATTTAAATGTTGATAAATCATTCTCAGGAAGCATTTGTGCCTGAAAATGGCAGGAGATATATATTTAATTGTTTAATTGGGAAAGGATGAACATCTATAAATCATGTTTTCACCAAACAAATGTGTTTTTTGCAATGGCCAATTCTTAGTTATTATATTCATGCAGTTGTATATTTGTGGTTGTGCAAATACAAATACAGAAAGTGAAGTATGTTAGTATCAATCACTTTTTGGTGTGTCTTAAATCACATATTATTATTTTAAAAATAATAACCAATGACATTTCTATTTTTTCTAAACATATTTTGTGCAGATGCTGTTAATATTTGAACATCAGAGGGTCAAAGATTAGAGCAGAACATTATATCAGTAGTAAGTCATAGAGATTTAGTTTGAGTAAAATGAATATTGGTCTATTGTTTACACAAATAATACTGTGTCTATGTATAACACTTTATTCAGCATATGAAATCAGAGACATTTGTCTTACCTTGTAAGATGAAAGCACTTCACTGATGGGTTTGAATGTGTGATTGGTGTGTTTCTCTGAGTCTCTGCACACTAAACACACAGGCTGTTTGTCCTCCTGACAGAAGAGTTTGAGTTTCTCACTGTGTAAACTGCAGATCTCCTCAGATCCTGATGAACGTTCCTCCTTTCCCTCCTTTATCAATGAATCACACAAGTTTTTTAACGTGAGATTAACTGGAGGTTCATTTCTAGAGGATCTTCTTCTGCAGACAGGACACTCCTGAGTTTCCTTAGTTTTCCAGAATTGTTGTAGACACTCTTTACAAATACTGTGACTACAGGACAGAAGAACAGGAGCCTTGAAGATTTCACAGCAAACAGGACAAGAAAGCTCTTCCACAGATTTTGAATCCATTTCCTCGTCTTGTAAAAGATCCAATGATCTACAATTTACTTTCACTTTCTGAAATTTGGTTTAAAGAGTAAATAACCATTACAATCAAAATCTAATCTAGGTTCATTCAGAAATACATAAAAACCCTAATATAATGTGTCCTCCTCTGTTATTCACAACTCGTTTTAGCTTTCAGTAAAAATGAAAGGTAGATATAATAAGACTAGTCAGTTCCTGCAAGGTTTTGTAAGAGGGTGGAGTTTCTGATTAACTTTTGGAGCTTCTGGGACTGGTTGCATAAACCACTAAAACTAGTAAGTTAGTAAAAAAAAAAAAATCTTTAAAACTGTTCATAACTTTTTTAAGTCAGTTATATAAAAATTGGATTCCAAAAAAATAAGACTGATTGTCCCTTCTAGTGGGTCATATAAGACCATCCACCAGCTGGAGTGCCCATGATCTCCACTAGGGGGAAACACCTCCCGATTCTTGTGCTGTCTTATCACGGATTACATTTCCCATCTGCCTGGACCCATTATGCTTCCTTACATTCTGCTCTGTCTCAATACCTTGTTAATATTGTCTATATAAGCCCTGTGTGTGCTGTCATTCTTTGCAAAATTTTGGATGTTGTTACTCTGCATTTCTAAGTGTTATTCTGGTTTAATGTGTCTTGTTTTTGTTTTTTTGATTCTCTGCCTGTGTTTTGGATACCCTATTTGCCTGTGTTTTCTGTAGTGATGGTGAAGTGAAGCATTATGAACCAGCGAAGCTTTCAACACAATTGTATCAGAAAAAGGTTCATTACTCGAAGCTTTTCAAATCACATTGACGAGGACCTCTGCTGGTGAAAGTGAGGGAAAGTGTGTGTCGCAAAATGTTTCACATCCAAATGCATTCATCTTGGAAGCAAAAATGAATGAATGGATGGATAGATGGATAAATTAATTAATTAATCAGTGTATTAAATAGCCTACATGACAACAATCTGTTGCATTGCATACTCATAGTAACTCAAAACAATAAAGATAACATTTTGTATCGTGGATGTGGACATTTTTCCTGTTTGTAAACCAACAAAACTCATGAATAGAGGAGGGAGTATGCATAGGGTGCATGCACACAAAGACACACACTTTCACACGATTATACAGATGAGGCCATTAAGAATCCGCATCGCAAGGAAAGGGATTCAGTAGTGTAGTGTAGTGTACAGTAGTGTAGTGTAGTGTACAGAAGTGTAGTGTAGTGTAGTGTAGTGAAGTGTACAGTAGTGTAGTGTACAGTAGTGTAGTGTAGTGTACAGTAGTGTAGTGTAGTGAACTTTAGTGTAGTGTAGTGTAGTGTAGTGTAGTGTACAGTAGTGTAGTGTACAGTAGTGTAGTGTAGTGAAGTGTAGTGTACTGTAGTGTAGTGTAGTGAAGTGTACAGTAGTGTAGTGTAGTGAAGTGTAGTGTACAGTAGTGTAGTGTAGTGTAGTGTAGTGTAGTGTAGTGTAGTGAAGTGTAGTGTACTGTAGTGTACTGTACTGTACTGTAGTGTAGTGTAGTGAAGTGTAGTGTACAGTAGTGTAGTGTAGTGTAGTGTAGTGAAGTGTAGTGTAGTGTACTGTAGTGTAGTGTAGTGTAGTGTAGTGAAGTGTAGTGTACTGTAGTGTAGTGTAGTGTACAGTAGTGTAGTGTAGTGTAGTGTACAGTAGTGTAGTGAAGTGTAGTGTAGTGTACAGTAGTGTAGTGTAGTGTACAGTAGTGTAGTGAAGTGTAGTGTACTGTAGTGTAGTGTAGTGTACAGTAGTGTAGTGTAGTGTAGTGTACAGTAGTGTAGTGAAGTGTAGTGTAGTGTACAGTAGTGTAGTGAAGTGTAGTGTACTGTAGTGTAGTGAAGTGTAGTGTAGTGTAGTGAACTGTAGTGTAGTGTAGTGTAGTGAAGTGTACAGTAGTGTAGTGAAGTGTAGTGTACTGTAGTGTAGTGAACTGTAGTGTAGTGTAGTGTACAGTAGTGTAGTGTAGTGTAGTGTACAGTAGTGTAGTGAAGTGTAGTGTAGTGTACAGTAGTGTAGTGAAGTGTAGTGTACTGTAGTGTAGTGAAGTGTAGTGTAGTGAAGTGTACAGTAGTGTAGTGAAGTGTAGTGTAGTGTACAGTAGTGTAGTGAAGTGTAGTGTACTGTAGTGTAGTGAACTGTAGTGTAGTGTAGTGTACAGTAGTGTAGTGTAGTGTAGTGTACAGTAGTGTAGTGAAGTGTAGTGTAGTGTACAGTAGTGTAGTGTAGTGTAGTGAAGTGTAGTGTAGTGTACAGTAGTGTAGTGAAGTGTAGTGTACTGTAGTGTAGTGAACTGTAGTGTAGTGTAGTGTACAGTAGTGTAGTGTAGTGTAGTGTACAGTAGTGTAGTGAAGTGTAGTGTAGTGTACAGTAGTGTAGTGAAGTGTAGTGTACTGTAGTGTAGTGAAGTGTAGTGTAGTGTAGTGTAGTGTACTGTAGTGTAGTGTAGTGTAGTGTAGTGAAGTGTAGTGTACTGTAGTGTAGTGTAGTGTACAGTAGTGTAGTGTAGTGTAGTGTACAGTAGTGTAGTGAAGTGTAGTGTAGTGTACAGTAGTGTAGTGTAGTGTACAGTAGTGTAGTGAAGTGTAGTGTACTGTAGTGTAGTGTAGTGTACAGTAGTGTAGTGTAGTGTAGTGTACAGTAGTGTAGTGAAGTGTAGTGAAGTGTAGTGTACAGTAGTGTAGTGAAGTGTAGTGTAGTGAAGTGTAGTGTAGTGTACAGTAGTGTAGTGTAGTGTACAGTAGTGTAGTGAAGTGTAGTGTACTGTAGTGTAGTGTAGTGTACAGTAGTGTAGTGTAGTGTAGTGTACAGTAGTGTAGTGAAGTGTAGTGTAGTGTACAGTAGTGTAGTGTAGTGTAGTGTAGTGTACAGTAGTGTAGTGAAGTGTAGTGTAGTGTACAGTAGTGTAGTGAAGTGTAGTGTACTGTAGTGTAGTGTACTGTAGTGTAGTGAAATGTAGTGTAGTGTAGTGTACAGTAGTGTAGTGTAGTGAAGTGTAGTGTACAGTAGTGTAGTGTACAGTAGTGTAGTGTAGTGAAGTGTAGTGTACAGTAGTGTAGTGTAGTGTAGTGTAGTGTAGTGAAGTGTAGTGTACTGTAGTGTAGTGTAGTGAAGTGTTGTAGCGACAATGCCTCTGTTTAGGGAATTTATTAGCTCAAATGAGAGGAGATATTCATTAGATATGAATATTCATATGTTGCTTACATAAATTAAATTATTCCAAATAGGGAATAGGTCAAACCTCACCATATATTAATAATCCCACGATTACTCGTAGTAACATTAATAGAGGTAGTTAAGATCAGCCCGGTCTCACCCCAAAACGTCACATACTGACGCGTCTTGACCATACGGCAACATACGACGAAAAGGGTACCCCTAAAACGTCCATATGAGACGAAGACATAAGCGCACCAGCAGCGCCTCTTAGCGGTACCCTAACGCATACCTAAACCTACCCATAACCCGAATCGTCACATATGGACGTTTTAGGGGTACCCTTTTCGTCGTATGTTGCCGTATGGTCAAGACGCGTCAGTATGTGACGTTTGGGGGTGAGACTGTGTTAGTAAGATTATATTTTAATCGGGGAAGTTTAGGTAGAAGTTAATGTTTATTGATCATGCAACCGTCTGGCCTGCATCCGGTAGCACGATCTCTGAACAGTAACTGGCCTATAACACTGGCAAAATCATCCTCCTGTGGCCACTAGGACGATAATTTTCGTGTTCTAAGCAATTTACAAATTGTGATATTAAAATCTGGTAGAGCTTTAGGTTAGATCACACTCTCAGGGACTTTAGCGATGGAACAATATGAGACAGATTCAATTCAGCAGATTATGGAATTTTTAATCAAGCAACTAAAGATTACATGTACTATTTCAATCACGCAGGAGTAAATATGCATAACAAACAAACAATATAAACGATCGCAAACAGGAAATAAAATAAAAAGAGTATGAAAAGAGAGAGAGAGAGAGAGAGAGAGAGAGAGGGTGAGTTAGAGTAATTTAGGTGTGTGCGTAAGCTGGTTTCGTTGGTGTTTTAAGGAAAATATCAAACTGAAGTAGAGTATCAAGAAAAGAAAGACTTAGAAATAAAAACGAAATAAAAAGCAAACGAAGGTTTCTTGGAGGAAGGAGGCGGGTCTCTCTCTCTGGCGAACTGCAAAGAGGAGAGAGCTGGCGCCGTGTTTTGAAGGAGCCACAGCCACGCCTTTCTCCTGTTTCTGAGCCAATCATTTGGGAGAACGTGTTGTGGCAACTTCCTTGCGTTTTGCAAAGTACACGCCTCTTCCGACTATGTACTGACGGAATAAACTCGTTCATAAACAGTTATAAAACTGGTATTAATGAAAGAATGCATCTTCTGATATTTTGTGTTAAAGATTCAACACCGTTGGGTTCTT
Organism: Squalius cephalus; assembly: GCF_949319135.1. Classification (NCBI taxonomy): domain Eukaryota; kingdom Metazoa; phylum Chordata; class Actinopteri; order Cypriniformes; family Leuciscidae; genus Squalius; species Squalius cephalus. Next base: position 5,374,283 of record NC_137135.1, on the reverse strand, counting down.
TGGAACAAAACAATACCGCGAATGATCATTCTGTGAGCTAATAACACAATGATACATGATTTCTCGTGATTACATGCACATCAAATTGATTATATACCAATACAGCTTATAGATATAGTAATTTGGGTATGGGCATCATGAAACACAACCAGAAATACATTTTATATAGTTTACAGGGTAATTTTGACCACACGTGGTCAGGATATAGTAGGGTCTCTTTGTGTTTTGTGTGTGTGCGTAAAGTCATCTCCAGTTTACGAGGCTGTGTCCGCCGCGTGAACTGCGCTCTTCCCCCCTCAGTGTGTGTGTGCGTATCTTCTCGAATTGATGAAATTAACAGTCAGCACATGTTTGGACATCTGGTCAAACACTGTTCTCTTGTTTTGAAGTGTTAATCAGTGTTAAGAAATCCCGGGGGGGGGGGGGGGGGGGGTTTGCGAGATCGCCCGAGAGCATGGCGCCTCGCTGGTCAGCGGATCTCCGCAGAGCAGTAAAACAGAATGTTTTGTTGATTCAGAAACAAGAGATCTGTGTCCTCAGATCGGCAATCAATGATTTATGCAAATGTTAGGCGCCAACCAGTCTACACGTACTGAACATCGGAGTCCAAGACAATAGACTTAGAGGGATGTGTAAATGAGGATTCCAGTGAGTTAATTAAATCACAGAGACTGGAGGGGGGTGTTGATCACGGGGTGATGTCAGTAATTTAATCATATAGAGACCTGACAATCTGCCTCACGTTACAGTGTACAGTAGTGTAGTGAAATGTAGTGAAGTGTAGTGTACATTAGTGTACTGTAGTGTAGTGTAGTGTAGTGAAGTAGTGTAGTGTAGTGAAGTGTAGTGTACATTAGTGTACTGTAGTGTAGTGTAGTGAAGTAGTGTAGTGTAGTGTACTTTAGTGTAGTGTAGTGAACTGTAGTGAAGTGTAGTGTACAGTAGTGTAGTGTACAGTAGTGTAGTGTACAATAGTGTAGTGAACTGTAGTGAAGTGTAGTGTACAGTAGTGTAGTGTACTGTAGTGTAGTGTAGTGTACAGTAGTGTCGTGTAGTGTAGTGAAGTGTAGTGTAGTGTACAGTAGTGTAGTGTACTGTAGTGTAGTGTACATTAGTGTACTGTAGTGTAGTGTAGTGTAGTAGTGTAGTGTAGTGAAGTGTAGTGTACATTAGTGTACTGTAGTGTAGTGTAGTGAAGTAGTGTAGTGTAGTGTACTTTAGTGTAGTGTAGTGAAGCAGTGTAGTGTAGTGTAGTGAAGTAGTGTAGTGTACTGTAGTGTAGTGTAGTGAAGCAGTGTAGTGTAGTGTATTGTAGTGTAGTGAAGTAGTGTAGTGTAGTGTACTGTAGTGTAGTGTACTGTAGTGAAGTGTAGTGTACTGTAGTGTATTGTACAGTAGTGTAGTGAAGTGTAGTGTACAGTACAGTAGTGTAGTGTAGTGTAGTGTAGTGTAGTGTACAGTAGTGTAGTGTAGTGTACTGTAGTGTAGTGTACAGTAGTGTAGTGTAGTGTAGTGTACAGTAGTGTAGTGTAGTGAAGTGTAGTGTACAGTAGTGTAGTGTAGTGAACTGTAGTGAAGTGTAGTGTACAGTAGTGTAGTGTACAGTAGTGTAGTGTACAATAGTGTAGTGAACTGTAGTGTAGTGTAGTGTACAGTAGTGTAGTGTAGTGTAGTGAAGTGTAGTGTAGTGTACAGTAGTGTAGTGTACTGTAGTGTAGTGTACAGTAGTGTAGTGTACTGTAGTGTAGTGTAGTGTACAGTAGTGTAGTGTAGTGTAGTGAAGTGTAGTGTACAGTAGTTTAGTGTATTGTACAGTAGTGTAGTGTACAGTAGTGTAGTGCAGTGTACAGTAGTGGAGTGTAGTGTAGTGTACAGTAGTGTAGTGTACAGTAGTGTACAGTAGTGTAGTGTAGTGTACAGTAGTGTAGTGTATAGTACTGTAGTGTAGTGTACAGTAGTGTAGTGTACAGTACTGTAGTGTACAGTAGTGTAGTGTAGTGTACAGTAGTGTAGTGTACAGTAGTGTAGTGCACAGTAGTGTAGTGTAGTGTACAGTAGTGCAGTGTAGTGTAGTGAAGTGTAGTGTAGTGTACAGTAGTGTAGTGTACTGTAGTGTAGTGTAGTGTACAGTAGTGTAGTGTAGTGTAGTGAAGTGTAGTGTAGCGTACAGTAGTGTAGTGTACTGTAGTGTAGTGTACAGTAGTGTAGTGTACTGTAGTGTAGTGTAGTGTACAGTAGTGTAGTGTAGTGTAGTGAAGTGTAGTGTACAGTAGTTTAGTGTATTGTACAGTAGTGTAATGTACAGTAGTGTAGTGCAGTGTACAGTAGTGGAGTGTAGTGTAGTGTACAGTAGTGTAGTGTACAGTAGTGTACAGTAGTGTAGTTTTAGGCTATATCATGTTATAGCCAGATATGAAGATTACAGCACGCGTCACCGCAGATCAGCATCTATTCATCAAGCCAACGTGCAAACTATTGCAAATCAAAGTGAAAGTGGGTCGCAGATGCTTTAACACACAATCAGCTTCATTAAAAGTAAAGAACCGAAATGATCTTACCAGGACTGTTGCCGCTCTCTTATTGCGGTCTTTGATTTAGAAATTTTAGCTGACGATCAGTAAAATGCAGCTTATCTGTTGCTAGTGACGTGCACTCCATTACATCTGCCTATAGCGCGGGATTTGAAGTTCGGATTCATATCCGTTTTGCAAAAACACATTTATGTGTTCATTGTTCATATTGATAAATCAGAGAGAACTATCCGATCTGAGAAAACGCATGACAGCCCCATTCAAGCGCGAATGGGAACCGTTTCTAGGGGGATGCCAGGTGTGAAAAAAAATAAAATAATTTAAAACGAATATTCGAATGTCAAATTTGAAAATCGAATACCAACCCACCGAACGAATATTCGAATACTCGAATATTCTGGTACAGCCCTAGTGTAGTGTAGTGTACAGAAGTGTAGTGAAGTGAAGTGTAGTGTACAGAAGTGTAGTGAAGTGAAGTGTAGTGTACAGAAGTGTAGTGAAGTGTAGTGTACAGTAGTGTAGTGTACAGTAGTGTAGTGAAGTAGTGTACAGTAGTGTAGTGAAGTAGTGTAGTGTAGTGTACTGTAGTGTAGTGTAGTGCAGGGGTTTTCAAACTGTGGGTCGCGACCCATTTGTGGGTTGCAGATTGGGAAGAGGTGGGTCGCGCAGTCACTATTGGCTGCAGCTAAATTTACGTTTCATGAATGACACACACACAAACATTTTGCATGATGTACCAACGTTAAATAGAAATCGCTATGAGATCGCATTACACAGGAGAATTCAAATGTTACGAAAGGCGCTGCGTTTCCCAAAAGCATCGTAGGCTATGCCTAACTAGATCATAAAACCGTTGCCACTTATGGTCTCTACGATCAGCTTAGCTCCCGATGCTTTTGGGAAACGCAGCGGAGACCTGAATCAGCCTTTCGTGACATTTGAATTATCCGGTGTAATGCGATCTCATGCAGAATGCAGAGCAGTGATTGGAGTAAACGAGTTTCTTCTTGTTAATAATGCGCACAGAACCGCTTAATGAACCGCGCCGCTCTGAGACGCTGAAATTGTTAACACAACATGTCGCAAGCGCGCGCTTCATGAAACAAATCGCACTGATTTCTCTGTCGTCTGTTCAACACAGCACTGTTGTCTTTCAGAGATATGGTCGTAGTAAGAGTGCGTTGTTTGCGTTCCCTTGCATGCATTTTGCTACAACGCAAAAAATATAGCCTAGCCCTATATATAAAAAGTATTTCACATGTACACACACGAGCACGAAAGCGTTTTCTGCGCTGAACAACGCAATGAGTTTAACAACACTCGCAGCATAAATATTAGTATTGAAATTGTAGGTCCTGGGCCTACTGTCAAATCAAATTATTAGTCTATTATATTTTTTTATATTCTGATTTTTGTCATATCAAACCTTTGGTTATGATTAAGCTTACTTTTAAAATCTTTTTTCATTTCTTTAAATTTGTTCTGCCATGTCTGGTAAATCAGTTGAGGCAGCAGACAAAAACTACTCAGTATTCTTCACATTTCAACAGCCTGTTAGGATCTCAATTTTTGATAATGTGCCAAAAGTTTGTATTGCAATTAAACTTGTCATTCATACTATAACAAGGAAAAAAACTGCTCCAAAGAGAACTAACGCCTCCCACCCCACATTCATGCTTTAAAATTATTTTATATTTTGGTGGGTCTTGAGAGAGATTATTCTTGTCTAGGTGGGTCCTGGAATGGAAAAGTTTGGGAACCCCTGGTGTAGTGTACTGTAGTGTAGTGTAGTGAAGTGTAGTGTACAGAAATGTTGTGAAGAGTAGTGTACAGAAGTGTAGTGTAGTGAAGTGTAGTGTACAGAAGTGCAGTGTAGTGTAGTGTACTGTAGTGTACAGTAGTGTAGTGTGCACTAGTGTAGTGTAGTGAAGTAGTGTACAGTAGTGTAGTGTAGTGAAGTAGTGTAGTGTAGTGTAGTGTAGTGTACTGTAGTGTAGTGTAGTGAAGTAGTGTAGTGTAGTGTACTGTAGTGTAGTGTACAGAAGTGTAGTGTAGTGAAGTGTAGTATACTGTAGTGAAGTGTAGTGTACAGTAGTGTAGTGTAGTGTACAGTAGTGAAGTAGTGTAGTGTAGTATACTGTATTGAAGTGTAGTGTAGTGTACAGTAGTGTAGTGTAGTGAACTGTAGTGTAGTGAAGTAGTGAAGTGTAGTATACTGTAGTGAAGTGTAGTGTACAGTAGTGTAGTGTAGTGTACAGTAGTGAAGTAGTGTAGTGTAGTATACTGTAGTGAAGTGTAGTGTAGTGTACAGTAGTGTAGTGTAGTGAACTGTAGTGTAGTGAAGTAGTGAAGTGTAGTGAAGTAGTGTAGTGTACAGTAGTGTAGTGTAGTGAAGTAGTGAAGTGTAGTGAAATAGTGTAGGTTAGTGTACAGTAGTGTAGTGTACAGTAGTGTAGTGTAGTCTAGTGTAGTGTACTGTAGTGTAGTGTACTGTAGTGTAGTGTACAGTAGTGTAGTGTACTGTAGTGTAGTCTAGTGTAGTGTACTGTAGTGTAGTGTAGTGTAGTCAAGTCAAGTCAGAATTTATTTATATAGCACCATTTATACAGACAAGCTGACCAATGTGCTTTACAAAGCAATAAAATATCACACAACAGACAGAGCAATAAAAATTAAAAGACAAGTTACGAGTTATTAAAAGCAATTGAATAAAAGTGTGTTTTCAAGCGTGACTTGAAAACTGACAAGTCAGATACAGAACGAACATGTTTAGGCAAGCTATTCCATAGTGTCGGGCCCGCAATGGCAAAGGCACGATAACCTCTGTGTTTTAACCTGTACCGTGGTATAGATAAAAGTTTCTGTGTACCTGACCTAAGATCTCTGGAGGGATTGTAATACTCTAGAAGCTCAGATAGATAGAGGGAGCTAGGTTATAGTCTAGATGGGATTACCCAAAAAGTGAAAGTGAGGAGCATTTATGGGTACAAGTCGGGAACCGGCCTACTTTACATATTTCAAGGGTGCTGAATCCAAAAAAACTGGTTCCCAAGCAAAATTTTGAGTTTTTGACCTTCTAATTTGCATATCAAAATGGCCGCCAAATTGCCTATCTTGCTCAGTCGTTGGACCATTTTCCCCTAGTTTTTTTGTAAGTAGGCAATCAAGATGAGGAAATTAAGTTTCTAGATCGATAGTCAAGGGTCAGAGCAAAGATATAATGGAGGCTCACTGCCTTTTTTATGTATATATATATGCAAAATACCAACTTTTAAGGTGAAATTAAGCATTATTTGTGTCATTTTTTAAGGCCGACATACATATTCAATCAATATCACTCTTAAATGTTCCCAGTGTATATATGATATGTGATGTATTCCATATTACATAATAACTAAGAAAAACACCATTGCAAGTTGTCTGAGATTTCATTTTTTATGCAAATTAAGGCGAGACACAACAGGTGAATAGGGTAAAAATTTTAACTAGCAGATATCACCATGAAACTTTCACAGTTGATTACCTACATTAAGATGAGAAAAAAAATGTATTACAAGTTTTCTGTAATTTAATGTTTAAATATGCAAATTAGGCAATATCTAATCAAATGTGTACTAATTTGCATATATTTACAAAAACGAAATCTGAGTATTGGATAAAGCCAGGTTAAAAATGATTTTTTCATTGTGTTCACATATTAGATGGGAAAAAAATTACAGAGGGATTTATGGATATCTACTTTTGTTATCCTGTAAATCAGAAAATACTGTCAATGATTTTCACCATGTTTTTTGGAATAAAATGTTATATAGCCTAAATCAGGCTAGGAATAATATATTTACAAATCCCAAATGTCTTCATAATATAACTAGGTACAAGACGGTGTATAGGTGCTACTGAAGTGGAGCGTCATCCATGTGGTTTCCTTAGTCTGCTTCCGAAGCCTTCACCGGCCCCAAGCAGGAGGACGGCACCGCCCGTCTCCGCCCCTTAGCCCGCCAAAACGCCAGGCTAAGCAGCACTCCTGAGATGGGCAGCTTGGAGTTAGGGCTCAGTTCTTCTCAGGAGCTGGTAGCGGGACCACTCCTTCCCCCGGTGGAGGGCTGGGGGAGAATCTTTTTTCTAAGAACTGATGCCCCTTCCTCCGAGCCCCAAGAGGCCATGGATGGCAGTGTGCGACGCTCTGCTTCGCCACTCTTGTCCCCCTCTGTCGCCAGACCTCTGTCAGAGCAGGCCCCCTGTGGAACACTGGTCCTTCCCTGGCCTCCTCTGTCAGGATGCGGCAATGGCCGTGCCCCCACACCGGGTCGCTACGCCGCCCACGTCCGGACCGTTCATTCCACTTCGCTGCCCTACCGAGGGTACGTCTGTGGGTCCCATGACCCCGCTGGTTCAGTTCTTGGGAGCCTGGCTAGAGCTTCCCAACCTGTCCCGCTGGGTTGAGAGAACCACCAGGCTCGGCTATGCGATTCAGTTCGCACAATCTCCTCCCCGCCTCCGGGGAGTCCGTTACATTATGGTGGGTGGCAATGCCCCTGTCATGCGTACGGAGGTCGCTACCTTACTGGCGAAAGGTGCAGTCGAGATTGTCCCTCCAGCCGAAATGATTGTCCCTCCAGCCCTTACTTCATTGTACCGAAGAAAAACGGTGGGTTACGGCCAATCCTGGACCTGCACGTCTTGAACCGATCCCTTCACAGGCTTCCGTTCAAGATGCTCACGTGCTCTCATGGCTTCAGCCTCTCCCTGGAGAATGGAGACTCCATCCAAAGACGGTTCAGCTGATTTGGGATCAGTTCGGAGACGCACAGGTAGACCTGTTTGCCTCCCACAACTCGTCCCATTGCGACCTGTTTTACTCCCTGACCGAGGGCACGCTCGGCACGGACGCACTGGTGCACAGCTGGCCGCGGGGCCTTTGCAAGTATGCGTTTCCCCCAGTGAGCCTTCTTGCACAGACCCTGTGCAAGCTCAGGGAGGACAGGGAGAAGGTCATTTTGGTTGCCCCTCATTGACACAACCGGACCTGGTTCTCCAAACTAGTCCTCCGCGACAGCACCTCCCTGGCCAATCCCTCTGAGGAACGACCTCCTTTCTCAGGGACGGTGCACCCTATGGCACCCTCGTCCCGATCTATGGAACCTCCACGTGTGGCTCCTGGATGGGACGAGGCAGGTTTGAGTACCCAACCACCAGCGGTAGTGGCTACCATCACTTCCGCTAGAGCATCGTCCACGAGACATGCCTACGCGTTGAAGTGGAACCTCTTCGTCACCTGGTGCTCTTCTCGCAGAGAAGACCCCAGAAAATGCCCGATCAGTGTCGTGCTTTCCTTCCTGCAAGAAGGGTTGGACCGAAGGCAGTCTCCCTCCACCCTGAAAGTGTACGTTGCCGCTCCTCTGCGAAGAAACATATCTGCATGTTGCCAGCATACTTCCTTATATACCCATGAGGTAAGGCGGAGTTACGCAATGCAAATTCCGCAGACCCATGGCATTTCTTTGATATTGGCTCGTTTTATTTCTCGAAGATGAGAGGCTTTCTAAGCGAAACCCCATTCATCGTCATGATGTAACGTCTCCGTTCCCTACTCAGGGAACGAGGGTTACATATGTAACCGAGACGTTTTACGCCCCCCTCTCAGAAGCCTTGGACATTTGGGACAATGTGTCAAAAAATATTTTCTCTAATCTCAAACCCTTTCTCCCACATTGGATGTAGTAGCAGCAACCATGTGTGGCCCACTATAGTCTTCTATCAAATAGCAGTATTCATTGGTTCCATGAGAGTGGGGCCAGCCCATAAAAATATCTTAAATTTTAACGTCTAGTCGGTCCACAGTCTAATTCTGCTCTTTTTGGTTTTCAGCTATTGTTTTTGTCTGACTTTTATTATGAAGTTTTGTCTGTGGGTCATAATTTGTCATTTACTTTGCAGTTTCGTCTGAGATGCATCTGAAATCGGTCACAAGTTCACTTGTTCATTATAGTGAATGGCACATGTACTTTATGGAGAAAAGAGAAATGAAATTGAGTGAGCGGCTTAAGATGACGGAATTTGTGTGTGCCAGAGAGTAGAAATAACTATTTTACACCGTAAAAAATAATGACGATAATAACTTTATATAACTTTATATGGTATAATGAAAATAAATAACTTGTTCACTTGTTCTCATATTCATGTCATATTTAATAGATCATTCATTTTAATAGAATAATAATACAAAAACTACAAAAAAGAATTAACACAATGATATAATTTTATTATTTTTACTTATAAATTTGCCATAAAAAGCAATAAATAGAGCACATAATACATGAAAGCTGTATTCCTTTCAGGGTTATCTGGTTTTGTTTATTTTTAGTTTTCTCCACATGGACTCTGTTTGTGTTTTCACCTTGGTTAGCTTGTCTTCATGGTTGTTAATTTGATTCATTACTCAGTTCAGGTGTGTGTTGTGTTCAGGTGTTCATGTCTCATTATCCTCTAACTACTTAAGTTCAGATCAGTTTGTGTTTCGTGTTGGGTCTCGTCTATGTGTAGTTGTGTTTGTATGTACCTCTTTGGATTACTCTGTTGGAGCATTAAAGCCTAACTTTCGTCGTCGATTCTTTGGTGTTTTTGTTTTCCGTCTTGTTTGTGTTTTTGTTTAATTTTTTTTTTTTGGTTCATCATGGACTTCCCTGCTGTCAAGCTGCTTTCCCTTGAGCAGGGAGACAGCTCCCTCGAGGAACGGGCGGTGCCGTCCTCCTGCTTGGGGCCGGTGAAGGCTTCGGAAGCAGACTAAGGAAACCACATGGATGACGCTCCACTTCAGTAGCACCTATACACCAAACTTTCCAGTCTTGTACCTAGTTATATTATGAAGACATTTACAGAGGGATTTGTAAATATATTATTCCTAGCCTGATTTATATAACATTTTATTCCAAAAAACATGGCGAAAATCATTTTTTAAAGGCTATTGACAGTATTTTCTGATTTACAGGATAACAAAAGTAGATATCCATAAATCCCTCTGTAATTTTTTTCCCATCTAATATGTGAACACAATGAAAAAATAATTTTTAACCTGGCTTTATCCAATACTCAGATTTTGTTTTTTAAAATCTATGCAAATTAGTGCTTATTTGATTAGATATTGCCTAATTTGCATATTTAAACATTAAATTACAGAAAACTTGTAATACATTTTGTTTCTCATCTTAATGTAGGTAATCAACTGTGAAAGTTTCATGGTGATATCTGCTAGTTAAAAATTTTACCCTATTCACCTGTAGTGTCTCGCCTTAATTTGGATAAAAAAATGAAATCTCAGACAACTTGCAATGGTGTTTTTCTTAGTTATTATATAATATGGAATACATCACATATCATATATACACCGGGAACATTTAAGAGTGATATTGATTATGTATGTCGGCCTTAAAAAATTACACAAATAATGCTTAATTTCACCTTAAAAGTTGGTATTTTGCATATATATATACATAAAAAAGGCAGTGAGCCTCCATTATATCTTTGCTCTGACCCTTGACTATCGATCTAGAAACTTAATTTCCTCATCTTGATTGCCTACTTACAAAAAAACTAGGGGAAAATGGTCCAACGACTGAGCAAGATAGGCAATTTGGCGGCCATTTTGATATGCAAATTAGACGGTAAAAAACTCAAAATTTCGCTTGGGAACCAGTTTTTTTGGATTCAGCACCCTTGAAATATGTAAGGTAGGCCGGTTCCCAACTTGTACCCATAAATGCTCCTCACTTCTTATAGAAGGCCATTTTTCTGAAATCCGTCTAGTCTATTATTTAGGCATTTATAGACAAATAAAATAATTTTAAAATCAACCCTAAAGCGAACCGGCAACCAGTGAAGGGATGCTAAGATCGGGGTAATATGTTCACGTTTGCGAATGCCTTTTAAAAGTCTCGCTGCTGCATTTTGGACTATTTGAAGACGTGTTAGAGTTGTTGAATTTATTCCATAGTATAAAGAATTACAGTAGTCCAGTCGAGATGACAGGAATGCATGCATCACCCATTCAAAAGCTTGGGGACATAGAAAAGGCTTAACTTTAGTCAGCATACGTAGATGGAAAAAACAAGATCTGACAACAGAATTCACTTGCTTATCCAGTTTCAAAAAACTATCTAATGAAACACCAAGATTTTTCACACAGGCATTTACTGGCAAAGAAAGTGTATATGCTTCAGGGAGGTGGTTTAAACTACTTTTAGAAGGACCAAAGAGTATAAGTTCCGTTTCATTTTCATTTAATTTTAGGACATTTTTAGACATCCACTTCTTTATTTCGTCTAGGCACGCCAACAGGTGCTCGAATGAATTTTTTCCTGCCCGTTTAATAGGGACATAAATCTGAATGTCATCTGCATAGCAGTGAAACGACACATCATATTTTTAAAATATGGATCCCAGAGGGAGCATATATAGGGAAAAGAGCATAGGGGCCAGGATTGAGCCCTGAGGGACCCCCCATCGAAGGTGAGCAACAGAGGACATAGAGGAGCCAAAACGGACAGAGAATCTTCGATCGGTTAAGTATGAACTAAACCAATTTAATACTGTTCCTTTCAGCCCCACATCATATTCGAGTCTCGACAAAAGAATATCATGGTCCACCATATCAAAAGCAGAGCTAAGATCTAAGAGCATTAAAATGATAGAATCTCCAGCATCTGTTGTCAGATAGATATCATTAAAAACCTTCAGTAGTGCTGATTCGGTACTGTGGAGTGCTCAAAAGCCGGATTGAAACTTTTCATATATAGAATGTAAATTTAAATAAGAATGTAGTTGATTTGATACAACTTTTTCTAGAATTTTTGAAATAAAAGGCAAATTAGAGATAGGCCTATAGTTATTCAGAACAGCAGGATCAAGATCTGGTTTCTTGATCGATGGAAGTACTAAGGCATTTTTGAGATCAGCTGGAAAGATCCCTAAACTAAGTGATTTATTAACAATGGTGAGTAAGCTTGGTCCTAATGTGTCAAAAAGTTGTATTAAACTACGGGGTGGAATAATGTCTAATGAACAAATTGTAGGCCTAAGATGGGTAATAATTTCTTGTAGATGTGAAATAGAAATAAGATCAAATTCACGACAGACTGAGGAGCATGGAGGTAGCATAAACTGAGTGTTTTCAGTGTTATAATTGTTCTGAATTTCATCAGTACCTGGCCTATGTTTTTCGATCTTATTAGAGAAAAATCTAAGAAAATCGTCACCATTTAGGTGGGAAGGTACCGGATATGCTTTAATAGTTGGATTTAAAGCAGAGTTTATAGTAGAAAAAAGTAACTTTGGTTTTTGTCTATATTTTTCAGTTATTTGTGAAAAATACTGACATTTTGCCTTCTTAACTGCATTTTGAAAATTAGATAAGGCATCTCTCAGTACTTCGTAATACACCTGAAGTCTATGCTTTCTCCATCTTCGTTCAGCCTGTCTACATAGCCGTCTAAAACTATGTACAGTCTCGTTCAACCACGGCTCAGTTTTTTTCTTGAAGCGTTTAGGTTTAAGTGGAGCAACAGAATCTAAGACACTTATACAAGTAGAGTTAAAACGGTTAAAGTGTTCATCTAAATCAATATTAGGAAGAGAGCTGTCTAAAAATTCACTATCACAGATGTTTTTATACATCTGAGAAAAGTTAGATATAGGAATTGAATTTAGTGTCCGAGACCAATGTACTGGCTTATGCATTGGAATTGACTCAAGGACCAAAGGTATAGAAAAAATTATTGGCTTATGATCAGAAAAATTTAGTTCACTCATTGTTATGTCAGAAACAGATAGTCCGTGCGTTAAAACCAAATCTAGTGTGTGGCCCTGTACATGAGAAGGGCCATCTACCCATTGAGAAAGTTCAAATGATTCCATCAAATTTACGAATTCCTTTGACAAAGAATCAGTACCACAGCAAATATGAATATTAAAATCACCAAGGATTAAGAGTCTATCATATTGTGTAGTGTAGTGTACAGTAGTGTAGTGTACAGTAGTGTAGTGTACTGTAGTGTAGTGTAGTGTAGTGTAGGGTAGTGTACAGTAGTGTACTGTAGTGAAGTTTTCTGGCACATGATGTACATCACCAGTACATTTACCACTTTTATCTGCAGAAATGCAGATGGATTTAGAGTTTTTGCCTATCACATTATCCTTGAAGGAGGTATTCCACTTCTCTAAATATCGGGTGTTGTATTGAAAGTGAGCGTCAGTTTATAACTGCTCCACTGGGCCACAATTTTTTAAAACTCAAGGTCACTTACATTTATATTAGTGCTTGACAGCTTTTACAACTTTAAACAGCTTTACACAATGGCCTAAAGCATGTGCTCCCTGCATGTGTACACTAAACTCATCGAGAATCATCTTGAATACTCACCAGTGTAACAGTCATCAGGTGGAGTGCCCTTGAGAGCCACCTGAGGGCACTCCACATCAGACTATCATTATTCACTCACAACTACATTTCCCATAATTCACTGCCCGGACTCATCATCCCTGATTATCACATTCACCTGTGTCTCATTATATTGTTTAGTTCACCCCATATAAGCCTGGTTCACCTCATCATTCCCTGTGAAGTCTTGTATGTTATTCCACTGCATTTCTGAGTGTTTCCTTTGTTGTCATTGTTCCTGGTTCTTGATCTCTGCCCGTGTCCTGGTTTTCCCGTTCCTGCCTCACCCTCTGGATTTGTCTGCTTGTTTGGATTGCCTGCCTGTGTATGACCTTTGCCTGGATTCTGATTTTGATTTTGATTTACTTTAATAAACTGAATTTGGAGCCCCAACCTTTGTGTCTCAGAGCAGTTCATAACAACCAGACCCTTGGTGTCCAGGAATCGAGGAAAAATGTGAAAGATAGATGTGGACTTCTTCGGGTCCTTTACAATCTCCTGACGGTACTGAAAAGTTTCTTTCATCTTCCAGAAGATGATGTCTCGATCAGTGCTGTGTTTAAGCAGTGAGATTGCCTGTTAGCTGATCTGTAAGGCAGATATTTCCCTCCATTCTTGGACCACAAGTCTTCTTATTTCATCGAGAGGGCATTTTACAACTAGTGTTTCTCTGAGCCGTCTTTAGGCGATTCATAATAAAACCTGTGCCTCTCTGTGGGTCATAATATTGTTCCTGTTAAAGAGACAAATTTGGGTAAAACGAACACATTAAAAAAAGCTAAGATTTTAAGTCTATTCTGCTCTGTTCATTTGGGGTGAAAACAATAGCATCTATAAAAACTGTTCTCAAGTTAACATGTGAAGGCCAATATGGTAACCCATACTCAGAATTTGTCTTCTGCATTTAACCCATCCAAGTTAGTGCACACACATTAGGAGCAGAGTAGTGAGTAATTAATTATTGCTACACTTGGCGTAACAAGGGGTGACAAAGCAATATCAATGTTACAAGTATTAAAAAATGACTGTCTGTTTCTCATCTCAAACTGATTGGATCACTTTAGAAAACCTGGGTTAAGCACCTAGATAATGCATTTATTTAATATTAACTATCATCTAAGTTGTTTGTGACCCTCCCTGTGAAAACCCAGCTAAAGTGATTCACTGTTTTCTCATTCTGTGAAAATATAACCCTGATATCTTTAATATTGACTGAGTAAGGCCATGTCAAAGATTGAAACCATAGTTAAATTAATGGTTGAAATCAAACTTTGATGCTTATGTCAGAATTAGATGATACTTTGGCCTGGTTTCACAGGCAGTGTCAATTTTGAATAAGTTTGAAGGACAGTGATATGAACAAGTCAAGTCATCTTCATTTATATAGCGCTTTTAACAATGTAGATTGTTTCAAAGCAGCTTCACAGAGATAAACGTATAATTTAAGGTAACAGATTGTTTGGGCTTTATAGCGGTTCTTTAATAAAGTTATATTCCAGCTAAAGTTAGTTTTGATTGATTCGCTTCCGTCGCAACAATCATTTGTTAATAAATTAGGGGCCGCTAAGACGACACCATTCTCGCTATACAGACTTTAAACGCAAACCTGTGAGAAACGCTGATGGCGTTCACATGCGCATTAAGAATTGGTTCTATAGTTATGTGCATTTGAATATATGTGCGCAGGTTTGTAATTCCCTACAAACCAAGCCTAAACAAAGTACTGGTGTTTCCTTATAATTTTTGATACAGAATTTAATTTAATTTTATCAATTCGGGGTAGATACGCGAATTGAGTTTCCCGACGACGCTTTATCTGTAGAGTAGTAAAGGGATCCTCCATAGGGAGAGACTAGTTGGCACTTCAGCACTGCATTGTCATCGGGTCCAGGCGAAGGTCCTTCATCAGATCTGGATACGGCCTGGATCCGGCAGGCTGCGGGAAAACCTCGGGATAAACAAAGACACTAAAATTAGCGTAGATGCCATTCTTCTTATGATGTAACGAGTACATCAGGATTTATGGGAAGTGTTCCCGGTTCCAGCTGACCTAATCTATGCAGCCTAACATTGAATTATAGAAGTTTATAATGTATTATGTGAATGCTAGGTCAAAGAGATGTGTCTTTAATCTTGCTTTGAACTGACAGAGTGTGTCTGCTTCCCGGACAAAGTTTTGGCGCTAAATAGGAAAAGGATCTACCGCCAGCAGTCGACTTTGATATTCTAGGTATTATCAACTGGCCGGAATTTTGAGATCGCAATAGACGTGAAGGACTATAATGCGTTAAGAGCTCGCTCAAGTACTGCGGAGCTAAACCATTTAGTGCTTTGTAAGTGATCAGCAATATTTTAAAATTGATGCAATGTTTAATAGGGAGCCAGTGCAGTTTTGACAGAACCGGGCTAATATGGTCATACTTCCTGGTTCTGGTAAGAACTCGAGCTGCTGCGTTTTGAACTAGCTGTAGTTTGTTTATTAAGCGTGCAGGACAACCACCCAGTAGAGCATTACAATAATCTAGCCTTGAGGTCATGAATGCATGAACTAACTGTTCCGCATTTGTCAATGAAAGCATATGGCGTAATTTAGATATATTTTTAAGATGGAAAAATGCAGTTTTACAGATACTAGACACATGACTTTCAAATGAAAGATTGGTATCAAAGAGCACACCCAGGTTCCTAACTGACGACGAAGACTTAACAGAGCAGCCATCAAGTGTTAGACAGTATTCTAGGTTATTACGTGTGGAAGTTTTTTGTCCAATAATTAGAATCTCTGTTTTTTCAGAATTTAGTAGTAGGAAATTACGAGTCATCCAATTTTTTATATCAGCTATGCATTCCGTTAATTTAGTGAATTGGTAAGTTTCGTTAGGTTTTGAAGAAATATACAGCTGAGTATCGTCGGCATAACAGTGAAAGCTAATTCCATGTTTCCTAATGATATCTCCTAAGGGTAGCATGTACAGAGTGAACAGCAGCGGTCCTAGTACTGAGCCTTGTGGTACGCCATACTGAACTTGTGATCGATAAGACATCTGTCACCGGGGCGGACCTCAGATGACCCGCCGCCCCGGACTTGAAACACACCACCACCGCGAGGAGCCGACACCACAGGCCCGCAACAGATGGACGACACAGACACAAGATAAATTCCAAAGAATAATAATCTTTATTTATCACAAGATATGAAAAGGGCACAAATCTTAATTGAATTCAATGTCTTCTAGGCCTTCGTCGTCATGGGGAACTCTCGTCGGTGCACAGTAGTGGGACAATGACTCAAGAGCTTACTTCGTCAGCAATGCTGTCTTCCTCAGGTCTCGGTCAGTAAGTAGGAAGGTAAGGATTCTTCTCAGTACAAAGTACTTTCGTCGGTGCACAATAGTGAGAGTGGTTTAAAAGCTTACTTTACCAGCAACTGCATTCTTCGGGGATCTACGGTAAGTAGGAAGGTAAGGATTCTTCTCAGTACAGGATACTTTCGTCGGTGTACAGTGGTGGGACAATGATTCAGAAACTCTTTTCACCAGTAATGCTGCATACTTCAAGACTTGGGCAGTAAGTAAAAAGGTAAGGATTCTTCTCAGTACAAAGTACTTTCGTCGGTGCACAATAGTGAGAGTGGTTTAAAAGCTTACTTTACCAGCGACTGCATTCTTCGGGGATCTACGGTAAGTAGGAAGGTAAGGATTCTTCTCATTACAGGATACTTTCGTCAGCGCACAGTGATGGGACAATGATTCAGAAACTCTTTTCACCAGTAAGGCTGCAGACTTCAAGACTTGTGCAGTAAGTAGGAAGGTAAGGATTCTTCTCAGTACAGGATACTTTCGTCGGTGTACAGTGATGGGACAATGATTCAGAAACTCTTTTCACCAGTAATGCTGCAGAGCTCAGGCAGAGAAAAGGTTGATGGCACTTCACCAGTATGTCTGTACACTCACAGGGCTCGGCAGAGAAAAGGTTGATGGCACTTCACCAGTATGTCTGTACACTCACAGGGCTCACCAGAGAAGAGGTTAATAGTACTTCACCAGTGTATCTGTACACTCACCGAGCTCAGGCAGAGAAAAGGTTGATGGCACTTCACCAGTATGTCTGTACACTCACAGGGCTCAGCAGAGAAGAGGTTAATAGTACTTCACCAGTGTATCTGTACACTCACCAGGCTCAGGCAGAGAAAAGGTTGATGGCACTTCACCAGTATGTCTGTACACTCACAGGGCTCAGCAGAGAAGAGGTTAATAGTACTTCACCAGTGTATCTGTACACTCACCGGGCTCAGGCAGAGAAAAGATTGATGGCACTTCACCAGTATGTCTGTACACTCACAGGGCTCGGCAGAGAAAAGGTTGATGGCACTTCACCAGTATGTCTGTACACTCACAGGGCTCGGCAGAGAAGAGGTTAATAGTACTTCACCAGTGTATCTGTACACTCACCGGGCTCAGGCAGAGAAAAGGTTGATGGCACTTCACCAGTATGTCTGTACACTCACAGGGCTCGGCAGAGAAAAGGTTAATAGTAGAGAGCAGATATCATCACTTTTCACAAAGGCGTATGCAGAAGTTGAAGCTACTTCTCAGCAAAAGCACACCGCACATGTGTTCACTTCAAATCCACAGCAATGCATTAATGTGTATCAATAAGGCAAAAGCACTGCAATTCACTCACACAATAAGGCTGATCAGAGACCTCAATCCTTTCATTACACTCCCGTGAAGGATACTCGATCTTTGGTTCCTCTTCAACACACTCTGAAACACATAACTTTCCCAACCGTCAGATCTATGTTCTCTGCATCCTCTTCAAGCTTTTCAATTGTTTGTAAGATGAAATCAGTTCACTTATCTTTCTCTTTCTCTCCTCAGCACAGATCCAATCGATCAATCAGTCCAGCAGACTTCAATGGGCAGGTTTTCCCCAACGAGGCTTCACCACAGCCGATTTTAACTCTCAATATAGACCACTTCCACAGGAGACCTTCTCACCCCGATCACTCTCACAAACAAGATTGTGCCCAGAAACTTCGCTTGCCGAGAACGAATGGCCGACGAACAACAACCACGACGAACCACGATGAACAAGAACCACCCATGCTTCTCTCAATGGCTCTTTTTATGTTTGATTTGTCAGGCGGAAAGCCTATGTGGAGGCTGTGTCTCTCTCTCTCGCACCTGCAGTGCATCAGCGCTAATCAGGCCGGGCAAAATTCCTACCACACCTGGAACCGGAGTAGGATGTGTTGCCCACAAATCGTTCCCTCTGGAAACTCATGGCTCATAAGGGGGTTCCGCTCGATAGCGCTTTTGTCACCCGTGACATCCCCCCCTGCCAATCGGTTCTAGTCCCTAGAACCGGTGTTCTTTAGTTCCATTCGCCATACCTCTCAGGTGGCGGTCCTCGGGTGTCCCGCTGCGATCGTCTAGGTGGCGAGGGCGGAGCCGCTCTTACTTCCACTTCAGGATCCCTCGGGACCACAGCCCACCCTACCATGGGTACCTCTGGGACAGGCGGCGCACTTGGGGCTTCGGCTGCCAGCTGCGGATAGTTTGGGCATGGACGGAGCAAATTTCGATGGAGCACCTGTATCGGTCCTGGTTTCCCCTCAGGACGTACCGAGTAAACTGGGGCATCCGGCCCTTGTCGTCGTTCCACCACATATGGCGTTGACTCCCAACGATCACTGAGCTTCCCCTTTCCTGGACGCCGATTGTCCCTCACCAGCACTCGCTCACCAGGTAACAAAGGGGCCTCTCGGGCAGTCCGGTCGTAGAGCCGCTTGTTCTTGGCTGCTGCTGTATTCAGATTATCTGAAACTCGTCGGTAGGCATCAAGCAGTTGGTGGTGGTGCCGATTCACCCATTCAGTGGTACTATACCCTCGTTCTGCGGCCTCAGTCCCCAGGAGCAAGTCCACAGGTAAGCGGAGATGGCGCCCAAACATAAGGTAGGAAGGAGCATATCCGGTGGTACTGTGTACACTATTGTTATAGGCTTGCAACAGCGAGGGGAGACTCTCGGCCCATTGGCCCTGTTGTTCGCTCTCTAGAGTCCCCAATAACCCCAGCAGGGTCTGGTTGAACCTTTCGCACCCCCCGTTACCCTGTGGGTGATATGAAATCGTATGGGTCTTCCGGCACCCATAAAGGTGGCTCAACTCTTGGATGATTCGGGACTCAAAATTTGGACCTTGGTCTGAGTGTAAGGTCTCTGGGCAGCCAAAAGTTTGAATCACTGCCCTCCAAAGGGCGATGGCTGTGGTAACTTCTGTCTGATCTACAGTGGGAACAGCCCAGGCGTACTTAGTGAAGAGATCAGTCATCACCAGGATATTTTGAAATCGATCCATCGGCCGACCTAAAGTCAGGAAATCGATCCCTATGATGTGCAGAGGAGCTTTCGGCCGCAAGGGGACCAGTGGGGCTCGAGCTTCCTTCCTGCGTTTGAACAACATACACCGTGGGCAACTCCGAACAAACTCCTCGATTTTCTTTTCCATTCTGGGCCAGTAGAAATACCTCCTCAGCAGCGACAGCGTCTTCTCTTGGCCCTGATGGCCAGCGTGGGTGTGATATGCGGTCAATAACTCCAAGACTTGTCCCTCCGGTACCACCACCTGATGTACTGTCTCCTGTGTTCTAGGATCTCACATCGAACGGCAGATTACCCCTTCTCTAAGTCGCAACCTCTGCCACTGCCTCAGGTGTTGCTGTATTCCCGCTGTCTGAGCACGTCTCTCCTCTGCTCTCGGCAGGTACCCCTGCCTAAGGTACGACATGACCTGACACAGGTCTGTATCTCCCTGCTGCAGCCTCCTCCACCGTCCGGGGTCCCACCCCCAACTGGACGGAACATCCCTCGAAGTCCCGGGAGCTTCCACCATTGCCACTAGCAACTCGTCTTCGGGGTCAGGGGTGCGAAGGGGCGCCTGGTCGTCCTTCCGGGTAGCTGGGAGTCTGGACAGGGCATCCGCATTTACGTGTTCTCTGCCGGGGCGATATTTGAGCTGGTAATCATAATTTGCTAGCTGTGCCACTCAGCGCTGTTCTACTGCTCCTAACTTGGCGGTCTGCAAGTGTACTAACGGATTATTGTCCGTGATCACCGTCACCTTGGCCCCCCACAGATAATCTTTGAACTTCTCTGCCATGGCCCACTTCATTGCCAGTAGTTCAATTTTGAAAGAACTGTAATTCGCTGCGTTCCGCTCTGCGGGATGTAAACTTTGACTTGCGTATGCAATCACTCTCTCTACTCCTTGCTGTTCCTGGGCCAACACGGCTCCCAATCCTGCATTGCTGGCATCAGTGTACAAAAGGAACGGCTGGGTGAAGTTGGCGTAGGCCAAGATAGGGGCCCTCAACAGTTCCTGCTTGAGGTTCTGAAAAGCGGTTTCACAGGTGGAGTCCCAGTGCACTGACGGGGAACCTCTACCACGGGCACGTCCAGACCCAGCGAGGAGTTGGTTCAATGGCCTAGCAAGCCCAGAGAATCCTTTTATAAAGCGTCGATAATATCCCACGAAGCCCAGGAATGACCGCACCTGTCTCACTGTCCGGGGCGGCTCCCACCCTTGGACCGCCGCCACCTTCTCTGGGTCGGGGGATATCCCTGCAGCACTGACACGATGCCCCAAGAACTGTACCTCTTTCCTCAATAATTGACATTTGTCTGGCCTAAGCTTCAGCCCATACTTCTCCATGGCCCCAAACACTTCTTCTAGATGGTGCAGGTGCGTGCGAAAATCAGGGGAGAAGACGATCACATCATCCAGGTAGACCAACGTCGAATCGACCAGTTGTCCTCCTAAGCAGCGCTGCATCAAGTGTTGGAAAGTCGCAGGAGCATTGCACAGGCCGAACGGCATACGGTCCCATTCAAATAACCCAAACGGGGTGGTAAAGGCTGTCTTCTCTCTATCCCGCTCATCCACTTGCACCTGCCAGTATCCGCTCGCCAGATCTAATGTTGAGTACCATGCCGCTTGGGTGAGACTGGTGAGTGAGTCTTCAATCCGTGGCAACGGGAATGCGTCCTTCTTCGTTACGCTGTTAAGTTTACGGTAATCAACGCAGAATCTCCAAGCTCCCGTTTTCTTCTGAACCAGAACAATTGGCGCTGCCCATGGACTACTGCTCTCTCGCACAATTTCTCCCTCCAACATGCCTTTCAACAGGGCGCGGACCTCGGCATAAAGAGTGGGTGGCACCGGACGGTACCGCTCCCGGCTAGGCGCCGCCTCACCGGTAGGTATTTGATGCTTCACTATCCCTGTGCAGCCATAATCCTCTTCGTGGGTCGAGAACACATGTTGCCATTTTCTCAAAAGCTCCTGCAGCTGAATCGCTTGTTCCTCCTCTAGATCCTCACCCTTCAGGGAATCTCCCATCAAATGTGTCGGCACCCCTCTTCCCACAGGGCCCAATTCGGCCTTAACGGGGCGGACAGCGACTTCCACCACCGCAGGGCTCACCTGCCTGAAACAGACGTCCTGATGCTTGTGTACCTGGACAGGGCGTACAGAGGAAATTCAGACCAGACGTTGATGTCGACGAAGAAGCACGGGGTAAGGATGGGCATTCCATACTTTTACTGAGACTCGCCCTCGGCGGATGACCGCCAGCCCGTGGGCCACTTCAATGGGCTGACAGTCCTCGTGGGGCTCCACCAGAACACAGGCACCCGACCCACGGGGTCCTGCAGGCACTCGGACCCAAAGGATGGTCTCGCTCTGGGCTGGAACAGACAAAGCATACCGACAGGCGACTCGACCGATGTCTTCTCTCTCCTCCACTTGACTAGCTGTGTGCACTCTTCGGCAATCGGCCAGATTTCGGTCCCAGTCCTGCCTTGTTGATGAAGACGTCCGAGCCGGCCGGCCCCGAAACAGTTCCTCCCAGCAATCCAGTATAACGTTCATCCCTAGGAGTGCTCGATGAATACCCAAGCAATGATCTCGAACAATAACAACCCCTTTCTGTTGGACGGGGACCCCTCGGACCAGAAAGTCTACCACGATGTACCCAGTGTAGGGGATGTCCAGGCCATTTGCTCCCCGCAAAGTCAGTCTGGAAGCTTCCGTTGCTTGGAGCCGACGGTCTGCAAACAGCTCCTGGGCCAGGCTCTCCGAGAACAGTGTAACTTGAGAACCGGTATCAACCAGACAATTTATCGTGATTCCGTTAGCTTGAACCTCCACGGTGGGACAATGCCCAACCCAGTCATCTCGCAAAGTAGGGACAGAAGAAGGGTCACACGAAGGGGTCCCGGCCACTTGACCCACAGTGGCCGGTGGAACTAAAAACCCCCTTGAGAACCCCGACGTTGTCCACACTGACGACTGATATGTCCCGGATCTCCGCAATTAATACAGATGGGCCTTCCCTGGTCATCCCACTGGAACCGGGGGCCCGCAGGACATAGGGGGCGGTGCACAGGGCCTCGCCCTTCCTCTGAATATGACCTCTCTCTCACCATCGGTCCGCCCTCGACTCGACTCCGACGAAGCTCACCCATCAAGTTCCGGGACAGTTCCGCCATCTGCCCCCTGACATCCTCCAATAGCTCAGTTCTCAACTTCTGTTTCCAATCACTCGGCTCAACCGGCGCGGGTCCACTGGCGCTACTTGCTGCCACACAAACCGGTGTACGAGTCATCTCTCCCTGATCCAGTTCCAATGCCAAGGCCTCTTGCCGCAGGGCCTCAAATGTCATAGTGGGGTCTCGTCGTAGCTGGAGTCGTATGCCCTGGCGTACCGGTCCCTCTCGCAACCCCAAGACAAATTGGTCTCGCAACAAGACATCTCCTTCACCTAATCCATGATCCTGTCGTCCCTTCAGCCGGCCAAACTGCTCCCGCAATTTCAAGGAGTATGCCCGAAGGGTCTGCTCAGGTCCCTGTTGATAGTTAAAGAACTGGGCACGAAGAGTGGCCACCGGGGTAGAGTCTCCATATAATCCAAACAAGAAATCGAAGATAGTTTTCGCGGTAGCCCGTGTGGCTTCTGGTGCAGCAAGATCTTCTCTTTTAGCTTCTCCTTCCAAAGATCCCAACACAAATTGGACTTTCTGTGGTGCACTCAGTCCCTGTAATCCGGCCAGATATTCCGTCTGGGCCTTCCATTCGTGCAAGCCCAACTCCGATCCGGGCCCTCCATAGCGCTGCGCCCAGGGAGCTCCCATGAAGATCGGCATGACTTGCGGACGGGCTACTGGTGCCGCGTCGTCCATCATCACGTACCTGTGGCCGCTACAACTCACGGTGGTAACCCTGCCGACTACGCCACTTTATGTCACCGGGGCGGACCTCGGATGACCCGCCGCCCCGGACTTGAAACACACCACCACCGCGAGGAGCCGACACCACAGGCCCGCAACAGATGGACGACACAGACACAAGATAAGTTCCAAAGAATAATAATCTTTATTTATCACAAGATATGAAAAGGGCACAAATCTTAATTGAATTCAATGTCTTCTAGGCCTTCGTCGTCATGGGGAACTCTCGTCGGTGCACAGTAGTGGGACAATGAATCAAGAGCTTACTTCGTCAGCAATGCTGTCTTCCTCAGGTCTCGGTCAGTAAGTAGGAAGGTAAGGATTCTTCTCAGTACAAAGTACTTTCGTCGGTGCCCAATAGTGAGAGTGGTTTAAAAGCTTACTTTACCAGCGATGCTGCATTCTTCGGGGATCAATGGTAAGTAGGAAGGTAAGGATTATTCTCAGTACAGGATACTTTCGTCGGCGCACAGTGATGGGACAATGATTCAGGAACTCTCTTCACCAGTAATGCTGCATTCTTCAAAACTTGGGCAGTAAGTAGAAAGGTAAGGATTCTTCTCAGTACAAAGTACTTTCGTCGGTGCACAATAGTGAGAGTGGTTTAAAAGTTTACTTTACCAGCAACTGCATTCTTCGGGGATCTACGGTAAGTAGGAAGGTAAGGATTCTTCTCAGTACAGGATACTTTCGTCGGTGTACAGTGGTGGGACAATGATTCAGAAACTCTTTTCACCAGTAATGCTGCATACTTCAAGACTTGGGCAGTAAGTAGAAAGGTAAGGATTCTTCTCAGTACAAAGTACTTTCGTCGGTGCACAATAGTGAGAGTGGTTTAAAAGCTTATTTTACCAGCGACTGCATTCTTCGGGGATCTACGGTAAGTAGGAAGGTAAGGATTCTTCTCATTACAGGATACTTTCGTCGGCGCACAGTGATGGGACAATGATTCAGAAACTCTTTTCACCAGTAAGGCTGCAGACTTCAAGACTTGTGCAGTAAGTAGGAAGGTAAGAATTATTCACAGTACAGGATACTTTCGTCGGTGTACAGTGATGGGACAATGATTCAGAAACTCTTTTCACCAGTAAGGCTGCAGACTTCAAGACTTGTGCAGTAAGTAGGAAGGTAAGGATTCTTCTCAGTACAGGATACTTTTGTCGGTGTACAGTGATGGGACAATGATTCAGAAACTCTTTTCACCAGTAATGCTGCAGAGCTCAGGCAGAGAAAAGGTTGATGGCACTTCACCAGTATGTCTGTACACTCACAGGGCTCACCAGAGAAGAGGTTAATAGTACTTCACCAGTGTATCTGTACACTCACCGGGCTCAGGAAGAGAAAAGGTTGATGGCACTTCACCAGTATGTCTGTACACTCACCGGGCTCAGGCAGAGAAAAGGTTGATGGCACTTCACCAGTATGTCTGTACACTCACAGGGCTCAGCAGAGAAGAGGTTAATAGTACTTCACCAGTGTATCTGTACACTCACCGGGCTCAGGCAGAGAAAAGGTTGATGGCACTTCACCAGTATGTCTGTACACTCACAGGGCTCGGCAGGGAAAAGGTTGATGGCACTTCACCAGTATGTCTGTACACTCACAGGGCTCGGCAGAGAAGAGGTTAATAGTACTTCACCAGTGTATCTGTACACTCACCGGGCTCAGGCAGAGAAAAGGTTGATGGCACTTCACCAGTATGTCTGTACACTCACAGGGCTCGGCAGAGAAAAGGTTAATAGTAGAGAGCAGATATCATCACTTTTCACAAAGGCGTATGCAGAAGTTGAAGCTACTTCTCAGCAAAAGCACACCGCACATGTGTTCACTTCAAATCCACAGCAATGCATTAATGTGTTAGCCTGGGTTTCCCCATACTGCCTTGAGCAGCGCGATTTTATTCACGCTGCAAGGTAGTCTGGATACCATGGACTAATTTTTCCCCTGAAATAGGGAACCAATCACAGAACGGGGAGGGAGCAGGAAGACGATGACGAAGTATATGCGACACACCGAAGCAGTTTGTTTATCTATGGATCCAACATGACAGACGTAAAACTATATGCATATTTTTAGGAACACATCTACAAAAATATGCCTGTATTTCAAGTTGATAAAATAATTTAAAATCCACATCAGTTTATTTGTGCCGACGCGCCACGCCCTCCCAGGATCTATAACGTTACCAAGGCAACTTCCACTTTTAAAAATGCATCACAACCGCGCGCGCGCGTTCTGCTTGCAGTCGTCGAGATAGATGCTGAGGAGTTGAAGAAAAGAATAGCTAGTGGAGATTGTAAAGTTGTCGACAATACGTCATCAAAAATCAAGTCTAGTGTGTGGGAGAAATTTGGAGTTATCTGAAGAAAATATTGTGAAAGGCTTTGCTGCAAACATTTTCGTGTTGGATAGCCGCAAATGTGGAACTTCATCCCTGAGCAAGCACGCAGATAACTGGTAACAAAGCAGCTCTATCGAACGGTATTTTTCATATTTAACACTGTTTAGTATGTGTGGTGTGCAGGGTGTGTTTGAACCCAAAATTGTCAGATGTAGGCTAACGTTAGACGAAATTGTGTGGCATATAGTGGTGTAGCCGCGTCTGTTCGATTTGTGTGGTAACGTTAGCCATGTTCTTCATGTATCGGCCTTTTGACAGCTTCGGCTGAAGTTGTCCTTAATGGTCGTGTAATAACTTCTGTATGACCTGGCAATAAAAATGTTTGTAAGTGTGTCTATAATGTGATAGTCTAAACTGATTTTATTTCGGGTGCGAGTCGGGTGTCGGTTCTATTTTAAGCGGGTCGGTGCAGATTTTTATTAGTGCTGCTGTTGGAAAACGGGTCGGGTGCGGATTTACAAAATCGGACCCGTGCAGGACTCTCTGGTGTACACATAAATCTCTGACCCATCGTCGTCGTCTTCGTTGAATATCTGTCGCTCTACATACGTCATCTGGTATAATTTGAAATGATTGGCTATGAGCTGCGTACAGGCGCATTTGATAGACATTCGTAGCGCCCAATAAACGGCTCTGGGCATTCGTAAACCACGCCTCAAATACGAGAAAATGTACATGTGGTTTCCAGACCACGTCTCAAAGAGAAAGTGGTCTGACGTTAGCCAGGCTATTAATGTGTATCAATAAGGCAAAAGCACTGCAATTCACTCACACAATAAGGCTGATCAGAGACCTCAATCCTTTCATTACACTCCCGTGAAGGATACTCGATCTTTGGTTCCTCTTCAACACACTCTGAAACACATAACTTTCCCAACCGTCAGATCTATGTTCTCTGCATCCTCTTCAAGCTTTTCAATTGTTTGTAAGATGAAATCAGTTCACTTATCTTTCTCTTTCTCTCCTCAGCACAGATCCAATCGATCAATCAGTCCAGTAGACTTCAATGGGCAGGTTTTCCCCAACGAGGCTTCACCACAGCCGATTTTAACTCTCAATATAGACCACTTCCACAGGAGACCTTCTCACCCCGATCACTCTCACAAACAAGATTGTGCCCAGAAACTTCGCTTGCCGAGAACGAACGGCCGACGAACAACAACCACGACGAACCACGATGAACAAGAACCACCCATGCTTCTCTCAATGGCTCTTTTTTATGTTTGATTTGTCAGGCGGAAAGCCTATGTGGAGGCTGTGTCTCTCTATCTCGCACCTGCAGTGCATCAGCGCTAATCAGGCCGGGCAAAATTCCTACCACACCTGGAACCGGAGTAGGATGTGTTGCCCACAAATCGTTCCCTCTGGAAACTCATGGCTCATAAGGGGGTTCCGCTCGATAGCGCTTTTGTCACCCGTGACACATCTCTTCATTTACTGCTACAAACTGATAACAGTCAGATAAGTATGATTTAAACCATGCTAGTGCAATTCCACTAATGCCAACATAATTTTCGAGTCTATTTAAAAGAATGTTGTGGTCGATAGTATCAAATGCAGCACTAAGATCGAGTAACACTAATAGAGAGACACATCCACGATCGGATGATTAGAGCAAATCATTTGTGACTCTAATGAGGGCAGTCTCAGTACTATGGTACGGTCTAAATCCTGACTGGAAATCCTCACAGATATCATTTCTTTCAAGAAAAGAACACAGTTGTGAAGACACTGCTTTTTCTAATATCTTTGACAGAAAAGGTAGATTCGAGATCAGCCTGTAATTGACTAATTCTGTAGGATCAAGTTGCGTTTTTTTAACAAGCGGTTTAATCATAGCCAGCTTAAAGGTTTTTGGTACGTATCCTAGAGACAAAGATGAATTAATGATATTAAGAAGAGGATCTGTGACCTCTGGAAGCATCTCTTTCAGTAGCTTAGTCGGTATAGGGTCTAACATACATGTTGTAGATTTAGATGATTTAACGAGTTTAGTAAATTCTTCCTCGCCTATAGCAACGAACGAATCAAATTTTTCTTCAGGGACACTACAATGCACTGCCTGATGCGATACTGTAGTAGACGGTTGCATAGTTATAATTTTCTCCCTGATATTATCAATCTTATAAGTGAAGAAGTTCATAAAGTCATTGCTGCTGTGTTGCTTGGAAAATTCTGGGCTTGAAGCTTTCTTTTTCGTTAGTTTAGCCACCGTTTCAAATAAATACCTAGGATTATGTTTATTTTCTTCTAATAGGGTTGAAAAATAAGCAGATCTAGCAGCTTTTAAGGCCTCTCTGTAAGCAATCGAGCTCTCTTTCCATGAAATGCGAAATACCTCTAGTTTTGTTTTCTTCCAGTTGCGCTCCATTTTTCTGGCTGCTCTCTTAAGGGCCCGAGTGTGCTCGTTGTACCATGGCGTTGGAGTATTTTCTTTAATCTTCTTTAAGCGCAACGGAGCAACTGTGTCTAAAGTGCTGGAAAAGAGAGAGTTAAAAGTTTCTGTTGCAATATCAAGTTCTTCTAAGCTATCTGGGATGCTGAGATGATGAAACTGATCAGGAAGATTATTGATAAAGCAATCTTTAGTGGCAGAAGCGATAGGTCTAACATATTTGAAACACGGAGTCGGCTTTGCAGCCTTGGCTAAATGAAGTTTACATGAGACTAGATAATGATCTGAGATGTCATCGCTTTGCTGCAGAATTTCAACGGCATCAACATCTATTCCATGTGATAATATTAGATCTAGAGTATGATTACGACAATGAGTAGGTCCTGACACGTGTTGTCTAACTCCAATAGAGTTTACAATGTCTTTAAATGCCAATCCCAATGCATCTTTTTCATTATCGATGTGTATATTAAAATCACCAACAATTAGTACTTTATCTGCAGTCAATATTAATCCTGACAGAAAGTCCGTAAATTCTTTGATAAAATCTTTATGGTGCCCTGGTGGCCTGTATACAGTAGCCAGCACAAATCTCAAACGTGATTTATCATTAATACTATATATTTTTACATTAAGTACTAACACTTCAAAATAATTATATTTAAAACTTGATTTCTTAGTGGTTTTGAAAATATTACTATAAATTACAGCAACTCCTCCCCCTTTGCGTTTCAGACAAGGCTCATGTTTATAACAGTAATCTTGCGGGGTGGACTCATTTAAAGTAATGTAATCGTTTGATTTTAGCCAGGTTTCTGTCAAACACAGCACATCTAGGTTATTATCTGAAATCATATCATTAACAATGAGTGTTTTTGAAGTAAGCGATCGAATATTCAGCAACCCAAGCTTTAGCATTTGCTCATCTGTATTATAGCTGTTTTTTATTTGTTGAACATCAATACAATTTTTAACCTTAGATGGGTTTAAACGTTTTTTGGATTTCCAAATTCGGGGAACAGACACAGTCTCTATATGATGATAGCTAGGTGAAAGAGGCTCTATGTGATGGGATTTATCTGACCTTGGTGACGCGAGGTCGCTAGCAGACGGTCGGTTTAGCCAGTCTGTCTGCTTCCTGACCTGAGCCCCAGATTGTCATGTTTGAGCTCTAAGACTATGTGCCATATTACTAGAGAGAAGAGCAGCACCATCCCAGGAGGGATGAATACCATCTCTTTTCAACAGGTCAGGTTTGCCCCAAAAACTTTTCCAATTGTCTATAAATTCTATATTATTTTGCGGACACCACTTAGACCAGGGTTCACCAATCTCGGTCCTGGAGGGCCGCTGTCCTGCAGAGTTTAGCTCCAACCCCAATTAAACACACCTGAACCAGCTAATCAAGGTCTCACTAGGCATACTAGAAACTTTCAAACAGGTGTGTTGGAGCTGGTTGGAGCTAAACTCTGCAGGACAGCGGCCCTCCAGGACCGAGATTGGTGAACCCTGACTTAGACAGCCAACCGTTAAGAGAACACAATCTACTGACTATCTCATCACTCCTGCGAACAGGAAGGGGGCCAGAGCAGATTACAGTGCTTGACATCGTACTTGCGAGTTCACACACCTCTTTAATATTAATTTTGGTGATCTCCGACTGGCGGAGTCGAACATCATTTGTGCCGACGTGAATAATGATCTTAGAGAATTTACGAATAGCATTAGCCAGCACTTTTAAATTTGCTTTGATGTCAGGCGCTCTGGCTCCCGGCAAACATGTGACTATGGTGGTTGGTGTCTCTAGTTTCACGTTCCGTGTAATAGAATCACCAATAACTAGGGCACAATCATTCTCAGTGGGTGTTTCACTGAGCGGGGCAAATCGATTTGTTATGGTAATCGGAACGGAAGAGTGTTTTTTTGATCCGCGACTAGAGCGATCCCTCACTGTCACCCATTTGCCCGGCTGCGCAGGCAAATGGAACCGAATCATGTAAAGAGTTCACTATGCTAGGCGCATCCAAAATAGTATCTAAAGCTCTAGCACTCTTACTATCCTCAATTAAAATTTGGATGCGTGTTTCTAGTTCTGAAATCTTCTCTGTCAGCCTAACTGTCTCCTTGCATTTATCACATATAAATCCTATATTGTCGACAGAGAAGGCTATACTAAACATGTGACATGAAGTGCAGGTGACAATAACAGGACAAGACATTACTCACCGTGTTTGTTGAGTGATTCTTACTCACCTGAGCTTTTTATGAACTCAAAGGCGCGGGCGCGCGAGAGAAAATAAATAAATAAAAATAGCTGAGCGCACGGGTGGCGCGTTAACAGGCTAGCGAATTACTAGCGTGTTGTGCTAGTAGTAACGGAAGCTAGCGATGTAAGGTTAATCTGAGATGTTGTAGTAGTAGTATAAACAACTAGAAATTGTAGTAAATGATGGTTCAAAACAAGGAAATACGAGGCTAAGACGGAGATTACAGCACCGAAACAAACACACTCACAGCAGGCAGCGAGGCAGACAGGAGCAATCGATCAGCGAACACATTATATGAACAAAGCTTACCCTTCTTGTTCAGTCATGTTCAGTCACTTCTACACCACCAGGGGCCCGTTCTTCGTACGTTGCTTAAAACATCCGAGATCAAATTACACATCCATGATGATATCATCATGCTAATCATGATCTGGCTAACTCGGTTCTTCGAACACACTTGCCGGATATGATTAGTATCGCTGGATTGAGTTATCTGAGATAATTGCGCGTTCATGCACTGGTTTAAAAGGGGATATGTATCGATAGTAAAAACATTGATCAGCAACGCTGCTATTGGCTGCTCAGCGTGGCCAAAGAGCACGCTCAGTTTTACTCCTCAGCAGAGCAAGAACTAATAGTCGAACTTTATTCAGAATTTTAATATTTAATCAAAACGCCAGGGGACACCTCAAAGTCTGCAAAAGCCAGGAGAGAGGGCTGGCAAAAAGTAGCAGACAATTTAAATCCGTTAGAAGTGGCCATGTTAGATGTTTTTATCACTTATTAGCCTATATATTTGTATTTTAATAATTGCATAATTACTTTGTTCATTGTAATGTCATAGTCACCACACTAGAACATATAAAAGTGAAGTACAAAAATATTCTACATAATGGTAATTTTTAGTTATATTATAGTCTCTTTTATAAAAGGCACTGTTAAATAAATGGTTGTCTGTTTATAAAAGCAACCAAGAAAAAGGCTGAGAAAAAAAAAGAAAAGATCTTAGTAGCCTACACTGTAAAATAATTTTTGCTGCATTAAATTAAGGCCGTATAGTCATTTCAACTGTTAAATCTTGAGTAATGATGAACTGCTTTGACTTGTGAAAGTGAAAACTGATAAACTTATGTTAATGTAAAAATATTTTGCCATGAGTTATTGATCACATTTTTCCCGAGTGTAGTTCATTGTAATGACATTCTCTTTTCCTCTTTTGTGCACTTTTACACAATACACCAACACTTGTATCTGTTCCCAAGAAAGTGGTGGCTGAAATATGTGCAGTAAGTGGACATTTTCTAACTTTCCAAAGGAAAGAAAGTATAAGACTTTGTAATGTCCATTTGTTTCCATTGCACTGTACAGTGAATAAACCCTCTCAGATAACTGTCATATGGAGGAACTAGCCTACCTGCAAGTGCATAAATAACTTAATTTATACTTGTATGCTTTATGGCTGCAATATAAGTTGCAGGATTCCACATCTACAGAAAGGCCTACAGAAGAGTCTGCACAGACAGAGGAGACATAGGCCTACAGGTGGGCAGTGTATTGCCAACTTTTCCTTTTTATTTGTTGCATGAGGCATGTGTCTAATCTCTTGTTGCAGGCACTTGACCACTGGCTTTTCTTTACAAAGAACAATTTAAATAAAACTCAAGGAACTAAGCATATTTGTCTTTTATTAAACATTTAATAAAAAGTGTTTTTTGTGTGTGTGTGTGTGTGTGTGTGTGTGTGTGTGTGTGTGTGTGTGTGTGTGTGTGTGTGTAATATGGCACATGCAACAATGTCACAGGCCCTGTCAGGTGTGCAACCCTCAGACTTTTCAGACACTGACATCTTCCCTTTAGTTAGCCAAAGTTCATTTCATTGTGTGCCCTTGTCCTGGCTAGAGCTGCATTGTAACTGGTTTGGGTCAGGGAATGGGGGCATAAAACACCTGTCTGCAGGAACATGTCATAATCACCTATGAAAAAATGCAGTTCTGTTAGGATCAGCATAAGTGTATGTAAGCCCTGTGTGTTCTGTCATTCCTTGCAAATGTCTTGGATGTTGTTACTCTGCATTTCTGAGTGTTATCCTGGTTTAATTTTTAATTTAATTTTATTCTTTATTCATTCTCTGCCTGTGTTTTGGATTCTGGATTCCCTTTTTGCCTGTGTTTTCTGTAGTGATGGTGAAGTGAAGCATTATGAACCAGCGAAGCTTTCAACACAATTGAATCGGAAAAAGGTTCAGTATCAAAGCTTTTCAAATAAGAGCTTGACGAGGACCTCTGCTGGTGAAAGTGAGGGAAAGTGTTGTGTCACAAAATGTTTCACATCCGAACGCATTAATCTAACATGAATGAATGGATAGATGAATAAATAAATTAATCAATGTATTAAATAGCCTATATGACAACAATCTGTTCCATTGCATACTCATAGTTACTCAAAACAATAAAGACAGCATTTTGTATCGTGGATGTGGACATTTTTCCTGTTTGTAAACCAACAAAACTCATGAATAGAGGGAGTAAATAAATGCAGGTGCATGCACACAAAGACACACACTTTCACATGATTATACAGATGAGGCCAATAATAATACGCATCGCAGGGAAAGGGATTCAGTAGTGTAGTGTAGTGTACAGTAGTGTAGTGTAGTGTAGTGTAGTGTACAGTAGTGTACAGTAGTGAAGTGTAGTGTACAGTAGTGTAGTGTACAGTAGTGTAGTGTACAGTAGTGTAGTGTACAGTAGTGTAGTGTAGTGTAGTGTACAGTAATGTAGTGTAGTGTACAGTAGTGTAGTGTAGTGAAGTGTAGTGCAGTGTAGTGTAGTGTACAGTAGTGTAGTGTAGTGTACAGTAGTGTAGTGTACAGTAGTGTAGTGTAGTGAAGTGTAGTGTACAGTAGTGTAGTGTAGTGTAGTGTACAGTAGTGTAGTGTAGTGTACAGTAGTGTAGTGTAGTGTAGTGTACAGTAGTGTAGTGTACAGTAGTGTAGTGTAGTGTAGTGTACAGTAGTGTAGTGTAGTGAAGTGTAGTGTACAGTAGTGTAGTGTAGTGTACAGTAGTGTAGTGTACAGTAGTGTAGTGTAGTGAAGTGTAGTGTACAGTAGTGTAGTGTAGTGTAGTGTACAGTAGTGTAGTGTAGTGTACAGTAGTGTAGTGTAGTGTAGTGTACAGTAGTGTAGTGTACAGTAGTGTAGTGAAGTGTAGTGTACAGTAGTGTAGTGTAGTGTACAGTAGTGTAGTGTAGTGTAGTGTAGTGTACAGTAATGTAGTGTAGTGTAGTGTACAGTAGTGTAGTGTACAGTAGTGTAGTGTAGTGTAGTGTACAGTAGTGTAGTGTAGTGAAGTGTAGTGTACAGTAGTGTAGTGTAGTGTACAGTAGTGTAGTGTAGTGTAGTGTAGTGTACAGTAGTGTAGTGTAGTGTACAGTAATGTAGTGTAGTGTAGTGTACAGTAGTGTAGTGTACAGTAGTGTAGTGTAGTGAAGTGTAGTGTACAGTAGTGTAGTGTAGTGTAGTGTAGTGTACAGTAGTGTAGTGTACAGTAGTGTAGTGTACAGTAGTGTAGTGTAGTGTAGTGTAGTGTACAGTAGTGTAGTGTAGTGTAGTGTAGTGTACAGTAGTGTAGTGTACAGTAGTGTAGTGTAGTGAAGTGTAGTGTAGTGTACAGTAGTGTAGTGTACAGTAGTGTAATGTAGTGTAGTGTACAGTAGTGTAGTGAACTGTACTGTAGTGTAGTGTACAGTAGTGTTTGTGTAGTGTACTGTACTGTAGTGTAGTGTACTGTAGTGTAGTGTAATGTACAGTAGTGTAGTGTAGTGTAATGTACAGTAGTGTAGTGTAGTGTAGTGTACAGTAGTGTAGTGTAGTGTAGTGTAATGTACAGTAGTGTAGTGTAGTGTAGTGAACTGTACTGTAGTGTAGTGTAGTGTAATGTACAGTAGTGTAGTGTAGTGTAGTGAACTGTAGTGTAGTGTAGTGTAGTGTAGTGTACAGTAGTGTAGTGTAGTGTAGTGTAGTGTAGTGTAGTGAAGTAGTGAAGTCCTCTGGCACATGAGGTACATCACCAGTAGGGGGCAGTCCTGTTTCTTTCTCAGTTATAGCCTGAACTGAAGACAATAATAGGCAACGGATGTGTTTTGACAGCAAACTGACAAGAGTGCACTGACCACATTTTATTTTGTATTGTAGGCTATATTGTTTATGTACATCTCAAATAGAAATAAAATATTAATAAATCAGTTATTACTGGTTTTTACATGCTTGTCATGGGCGTTTGAACATTGTAGTGCTTATATTGTGTTAAATTAATAGGATTATTTAAAATTTAGTCTGGTGAACACTACCAAGAACATAAAACAGTGTGACAATAACTTTTTCGGTGAACTTATTAGTGCAAATATCCCGTCACATTTTAGCAACCTTAATTAACATAAAATGACATTGCATTTTACTGTCCATCTTTGCCACACAAATTTGTAAGGAAATTCGTCACCATGGGTGTTAAAATGATCACTTTCCAGGTGAACTTACAGGTCCATCTTTGCTAGTGTTAAAACAACACTGACAAAAGTGTTTATTATACAAACACTGTGTTAGTGTTTCATTTTAATCACTCAAGGTGTTGAGAAATTATTACTCGTAAGTATACACAATTAACACTTTATGGTTATTAATCCCACACACCCAGTGTACTTTTTAATGTTGATTTAATGTAAATAATGTAATACTTCTTTTAAAATGTTAATGCATATGAAATTTAAAACATAAACCTATAGATGTTTTTCCAAAAACCAAGTGCCTATGAATTTATTTGAACATTTATTGATATTTTAATAATCAAACAAACAATTGAATAAAACAGCTCTGTTAGTCTCCAATGCAATAACATCTTAACACTGTTTGAGATGAAAATACACATTCATTATGATAACTATTTCTTTGCAGATCTAAATCTCTACTGAGTTTCAGACTAGTTAATTTTTCGTAACTATGTAGAAAAATGAGTCAGCACAGGACATCTGTACATGTTGATGTGCTGTCAAATAATCTGCATGGACATTTTCAATAGAAGTTGACTCAAAGTACACTGCAATAACATCTTTAAATTGAAAATACAACAATAATTTAACATTGCATCTTTAAATAACCAATGTTAAAAAGTGTCTGGTTTAAAAATACACATTAATTCTGATAAAATATACTATTCCAGGCTAAATAATCACATAAATCTCTACTGAGTGTTTCATAGGACATCTGTACATCAAACAAAGAAAAATTCCTTAAGTTGTCCTTGTTCACGATCCATACATGTTGAGATATTTGTCAAATAATCTGTAGGCATGGACTTGTTCAATAAACATAGACTCGTAGTCTTTTAACAGTAGTCTCCTGTAAATCTCCTGACGGTACTGTAACGAATACGACTCTGGGTAAATTTGAATTAGCTCAAGAACCTAGGGAATTTTGGAAATATTAATAACTATGACTCATGGTCATAATTCATAAGTCGCGTGTACATTTATTTGATCAATTATCGAGATTATCTTGTTCTGTGACTGGTCTGACCGACATTTAATTCGTCCAGCGAAATAAATGTAAAATCATTACAGTCAAGAAGAGATATTCACAAACTTCAAGAGTTTCATGTCCTGGCCACGGACATCAACTTCCTGAGTTTATTAATTAAAACTACTCAAGTAGTCTATATTTCGAGCTTGTAGCTTAAGATCTTTTGTTTCATTGACTTTAGAATGGTGGATTTTCAAACACGGAGACAGTGAAAAGTATTTATGAATTTTAATAAATGCAAAACTATGATTATATGAGCTACGAATATAAACGTACGTAAAAATGCAAACAATAAACAAACAACATATAACCAAACAATAACATAAGTGATCAGAATGAAATGAAAGAAAGAAAAAAAAAAAGGAAAAGAGAAGAGGAAGAAGGGTAACTTAATTCGCAGACCTAAGAGAGAGAGAGACCAGGAAATCAACTTTTAGGTTGATAGATAGTACTTGCGAGCTGTTGTACTCTTTCAGTGCGATGCTGGAAAAGGGGACGCGCGCGTGCGCGTGTCCGGCTGGTTTGCGTCTGGCTTCGTCTTCTGGGTCGTTTCGCAAGACGATGTAAAGGCTTACTTGAATTTAAGTTACCGAGAAAATTAGATCATTTCCCTTTTTGAGGGGAAAGGCACGGATGAGCTTAGTTGCAAAGGCAAGGCAGCTACTCGAACATGTGTTGGTCCGAGGAGAAGACTAAGGCCTTCTTCAGATGATCCTTGGAGAAGCGCTGCCGGGGAGGAGAGGAGGAGGTCAGCGGGATCGAAGAGAGAAGAGCGGTGAGCGAAGAAGGAAGAGAGTGTGATGAGGGGGTTTCTGCCTTTTAACAAACATCTGTTTACGCCTTCTCTTGGAACGACAGCGAATCAGATTGTCTTTTCTGAAGCGGGAAAATTCTCTTTGTGTGAAGGAGAAAACGCCTACTTTCACCATATGTCTTATGAGAGAAAGAATTCATATTTCTTCTTAAGATTGTACACCTGGAACAATACATCTTACTGTAATTTACTATGTGTGACGGGTTGAATTAAAACAGGACGGTCAGACAGATACTAATTATGACAGATAAAGGTCGGGGCAACATGATGTTACATCTATATGCATAATTACACACACATAAAGTTTGATTAAACACACAATAAAATTGTCATCGTTTCCGTTATGGCAAGTGAAGGCACCTGGGAAATAAAGGAATATGTATCAAACATTTGAAGAGTTTTCTCTGAAGAGTTCCATGAAAAGTAAATGTGTTGGAATGTTGGTTTGCCAAGGAACTGGATGAGCTGCAGCTTTGGGACCATAAAGGTTTATGACCAGGTCGAGGTCGTATTACAAGACACTATTGAGTGATTTTCTTTCAATGAACCTTCGGAATTACAGATTTTACTCTAGCAAGTCACACCTCTATTATAAATTTGTAATGAATGGTAAAATGACATTTTACTATGTGAAGTCCATATGGAAATGTGCTTCAGTTGCATCTCGTGGTGGGTTTCTGGTTGAAAGTCCACGAGTGTGTGTGTGTGTGTGTGTGTGTGTGTGTGTGTGTGTGTGTGTGTGTGTGTGTCTTCTGGAATGTCCTGAGGCTGTAAAATCACAGGAAGTCCATGCTGAACTAGGGGGGTTTTACAAAGGGGTTCTTCAAAACAGGGTCCTCTTTATGGCTCAAATGTCCCTCTGGGGAAATTATTAACCAGACGATGTGTTTTGACGTCACATGATTCCTTAATTTGAAAAGCAGATGCCATTGTTGCTACATAATCCCCCCCTGTTGTTAGACGAAATCCGGGATGGACTTCGTCGAACAACAAGTAGGCACAATGGATGGCAGGTGGCTCATGACGATCAAATAGCAGGTGGTTGCTAGGCTGATGATTCAGCTCAAGTGAGGTTGAGGTGGTCGATGTCGTGGGACCCCCCCCCCCCCCTTTTCACGGTTCGTAGGAACTCGCCAGACACGGCTTTGTGAGCTTGGCTGTGGATGCTCACGTCTTGTTGAGTCTGGTACAGGATGAAAGCCAAGACGAGTGTCGGGGCGTGGTCGGTGACCGTGGAGATGCCCATCACAGTGTTAGACTTCCTGGGTGTCAGTCTTGCCTTGGTGATCAGGAGTCGGGCTGCTCTCTCTCCATGCGATGCCGGATGCCGGATCTGGTGATGTCCGATTGCGGCTGCTTTCTAGCGAACCACCACAGCATCCTGTTAGAGGAAAAAGGGAGAGAGAGAGAAAGGGAGGAAAACTTTCAGCAACGGATGTCCTTGGTTGGCTAGGACAGTCTTGTTGCTTCGCTGAGGTTGGTATGCCACATGCTTTGATGTCTCATGCGTGGCTTTTGTGCTGCGATGTTCAACACATGAGGCGTCTTGGTGGCATAGGAAAGGTCTGTTCATCAGAGGTCCGCATGACCTTTCTTTGTACACAGCGGAGGTGTCGTAAGCGGCTCTGAGGCATGCAGTGTAGTTGGTAAAGTTTGTTCGTGCTGTGTAATCACTGCAATCGTGATGGTGGTAGGTATGTGGCGCAGACATTGGTCTGGTTGCACAGCTGCAGGTCAGAGATGACCTTGAAGCAGCAGGTGTCAGTGCTCGTTTTCTGTGTCGGTGTCAGACGTGGCTGCGCTGTCTTCATCTGTTGTGTAAGAAGACTCGGGCTCATCAGGGTTCTGGAGAGAGTGGCTACAGGTTTGACGGTCAGGGCTTGGAGTTCTGGACGGCGGGTGATGCTGGTTCCAGAATCTTTCTGAGCGCTCGGTCCGACGCGTTGGATGAGCACCGTCACAGTCGTGCTGCCACCTGCTGTCTGGCTCTGAGCAGTGCTCAGAGACGGAGTAAATGGTGTGTGTTTCGACAGTCTTTTCATCCATAGCCCTTTGCTTGGTGTAAGCCTTGTGGGCTAAGTCTCTGAGTTTTCGAGTAGACATGGTTCGTGGGCAGACGAGCACACCGAGATGTTTACTCACGCTGCTATGTAGATTCCGCAGAAATAACGTTCTAAAGTTCACATCTTCTTCCATACCTGGGGTGTCGGTTGCTCCGAAAAACGTTTGTCGGAGTCGGCCATAATAGGAGTTTGGGTGTTCAAGTCGGGCCTGTTTCACGTCGAGGGCCGTGATAAACCCTTGGTCAGATTCTGGGTCAGAGAATTCATGGATCAAAGCTTGTCGCAGTTGCTTGTAATCTGCCTTTACAGGGTTTGGTTGGCGATCCAGGAACTTACGCACATCTCTATTTGCAGTTATTCGTAGCAGATACAATGCGTCCCAAGCGGTCACGTTGGCGACAGTTTGCAAGTGAAAATCAATGTCTTGTAAGTAAGCAAAAATGTCATGGTTTCCTTCAGGAGCTGGGTTGAACGTAGGAATGTTGCGGGCTAGCTTGTCAAGGTTTTTGGGAGGAGAGCTGTTGCTGGGGGCCCAATCCATCTGGAGAGGATTCTGACCCTTTACAGCTCTTGGTGTTTGGCTGACAGGCGAGGTGTTGTGCAGTGGGCTTTCGCCCCCCTTTCCAGCTCTGGGTGTGAAACTGAAAGGCGTGGACTCGTGGGAAGGGGGAAATGGTGTGAGGTGTTCTTCCCCTTCCCTGTCACTGTTAAGTCTGTAAGCATGTCTCAGTTCTCTGCGAACCATGTCTAGTTCGTCTTCGAGATCGTGTCTCTGTTGAGCGAGCTCATGGATTTTAGTCTCTGCTCTCTCAAGGAGAGCTTCAGCCTGTTGGAGCCTTTCGTTGAGTTCCTTCCGGTTGAGTTCCTCCGACTGTTCTCTTTGGTCTGTGTCGAGGTGCAGATCTTGCAGGGCATTTCGAAGTCTTTCTACTTCTTTCTGGAGCTTTGGATCTGTGGCGTCCTCTTCCTCAGTCGGGAAGAGTAGCTGGTCTAGACGGCTCTGTGTGTGTGCTCGGTCCTCCAGGGCCTCTGTGGCCTGGAGCTGTAGTGCGGCTGTCTTTTGCTGCAGGTCGGCGTTGCTCCTTTCGCTGTCCCGGGCCCTGGCGACGAGTTTGAGTGCAAGGTTTCCGAGGATTTTGGACAGCTGCTCGTGGCTGTATGTCTGGGCTGGATCATGGGACTCGAACTGGCTCAGGTCTGTGTCCCGTTGCTCTTGGCTCGAGCGATGTGGGTCCTGGGGCAGCACGGTCTTTGTTATGTCTCTCAGCCATGCCTCAAGGTCATCCCAGCGGACTGGGAAGAAAAGGGGAAACACAACACAAGGAAGTGAATTGATCTGCAATGAAACGTCACAAACAATAACACGGAGAGTGTTATATAGCAAAGTAAAAAAAAAAAATTAACGAGGCCTAAGCCTATTAACACTGCTAGCGTTATCGGGACAGGACCTCGAAAGAAGGTGTGTCTTAGAGAGAAAAAGGTGGGCCAAGCACTTAAAATACACCAGGAGGAATATCTAGTATTCTGTGGTTCATAATAAGTGGATGGGTTCTATCAAATTTTAGTTACCTGAGGTGAATAGAGGTCATCCAGGTGGAAACCAGTGATGACGTCTCAATCACCACAGTGCACTGACTGAGTCCTGCCCATAGATACACAATAAGGGATTAAGAGGTTGGACTTAATGTGAATTAAGGCTTTCTGGTTTCATCAAATTGGGTAAATATGTATGCAGGAGTCAGAGGCAAAGGCTTTACTAAAATAGTGATACAACAAAAAAATTATGATAACTGATGGTGATTTATCAGAATAACCTACCCCCCCCCCCCCCCCCCCCCCTTTGGAGAAAAGAGGGAAGAGAAAAAAATTATCAATGAAATAAAATGTGAATAACAACACAGGCTTGAGACGCAGGCAGAGGGATAGGCCCCGGCAGTGGGTTTGTGCCACTAGGGTGAGGGCCGTATGTCTTCTCAGTGGTCTTCCCTGGCTGATTAGACACAATTTTGAATTAAAATTCAAACTAGTTTGAATTGAAATTCAACTAAGCATGCAAGGGGAGGTTCAAAATAATAAAAATAAGGAAGGAAAGAAAATTAGAATGATACAGTGATGTATCAATACTAAAATAATTAAAACTGAAATTCAGAATGACTTCCTATAATCCTTACAATAACACTGAAGTTATTAGTATTGCTTATAAAAATAATCAAACGAAAAGGGTAGCAATGAGACACTTTAATTGCAGACTGGGGGGTTAAACAGATATTGATAAGTCGACCCAAGATGGCCGCACGGTGGCGTGCTTCTTCCTAGGTGGACCTATCAATGAACTGAGTGAATCAAATCTAAGTTTTTAATTCGAAAAGTTTTCTTTTTTTTCGAACTTAACTTAAAGTGTGACAGTCAAAAACAGAAAAAGGAATCGTCTAACTCCAAATAATATCAGCATAAGCTAAGCTTGAATGCAGTTAAGTATTTGAGAGAGAAACTGAATGCAGAGAGAAAAAGAAATTGAAAGCAGGTATTATCTTAGAACGCCACGAGATGGCGTAGTTGCGCTCGCGCAGGCTGACGTCAGTGGGAGGCGACGCTCACGTAGGATGACGTCGGTGGGGCGCGCGTGATTTGAGAACTGCCACGCACCTAGAGGCTGCCCTCTAGTGTCGGTGACGTGATTCAGCAATTTAGACAGCAGATTTTTTTTTATCTGTGGAAATCACGAGTATTTCGCGCTCTGTTGCATGCGGAGAATGAGCGAGTTTTACAACATGTAACTACAGGGATTACACATTTATATTACACATTTACATTACACATTGAGACGGTTTTAGCATAAGAACAGGGACTATCATCTTTTCTTAATTCATAAAACTGGTCTTCAATTACACATTAGATATAAAACGGTTTACATAAAAACAGGTATTAAAACTTCTTGTTTTAATCACTAGAAACTGTGAGCAAACAGGCATTATCTTCTGTTTTACTTAAGCTGTGAGCACAACAGGCATCCAAACAGCTGTCAGCAGAAAT
The DNA here is from genome assembly GCF_949319135.1 of Squalius cephalus. Lineage (NCBI taxonomy): Eukaryota > Metazoa > Chordata > Actinopteri > Cypriniformes > Leuciscidae > Squalius > Squalius cephalus. Next base: position 5,332,486 of record NC_137135.1, on the reverse strand, counting down.
TATCATCTGCTCATCTCCCATAAGCATTAATCAAAAGAGCACTTTTATGATTTTTGCGTAGGTTTACGAAATTGGATCGCGACGCCAATTTCTGACCAGGAGTTTATCGTTAACGTATTATCATAAGGCCTATTACGACTGAAACTGAGGCACTGCCCAGGTCAGATTTACGCCTTCGTCCTAAAGAGATCCTTCGTCTTCATTTAGTCGGTTTAAATCATATTACATGTACCCACTGCAAAGAGTTTCGCTTCGTCTTTACAGAGACACAATGTAATGTCATGAACTGCAGTTTTAGCTCTTAACAGTGATTAAAAATGCTTAGACATTTTTGAAACTGTTAATTTGAAGAGCTGAGCTGGCTTTGTGCCTAACGTCAGCTGAGTGAGTTCGCTTTATAGCGACTTACCTCACAATTCAAAACGCGCGTGTAACGTTACAATTATTAATACCAATAATACACATTCACTGAAACTGAATTTGTTCCACCAAATAAAGTTTGAAACTGCCTAAAATAACTCCACCAAAACTGTAACGAATACGACTCTGGGTAAATTTGAATTAGCTCAAGAACCTAGGGAATTTTGGAAATATTAATAACTATGACTCATGGTCATAATTCATAAGTCGCGTGTACATTTATTTGATCAATTATCGAGATTATCTTGTTCTGTGACTGGTCTGACCGACATTTAATTCGTCCAGCGAAATAAATGTAAAATCATTACAGTCAAGAAGAGATATTCACAAACTTCAAGAGTTTCATGTCCTGGCCACGGACATCAACTTCCTGAGTTTATTAATTAAAACTACTCAAGTAGTCTATATTTCGAGCTTGTAGCTTAAGATCTTTTGTTTCATTGACTTTAGAATGGTGGATTTTCAAACACGGAGACAGTGAAAAGTATTTATGAATTTTAATAAATGCAAAACTATGATTATATGAGCTACGAATATAAACGTACGTAAAAATGCAAACAATAAACAAACAACATATAACCAAACAATAACATAAGTGATCAGAATGAAATGAAAGAAAGAAAAAAAAAAAGGAAAAGAGAAGAGGAAGAAGGGTAACTTAATTCGCAGACCTAAGAGAGAGAGAGACCAGGAAATCAACTTTTAGGTTGATAGATAGTACTTGCGAGCTGTTGTACTCTTTCAGTGCGATGCTGGAAAAGGGGACGCGCGCGTGCGCGTGTCCGGCTGGTTTGCGTCTGGCTTCGTCTTCTGGGTCGTTTCGCAAGACGATGTAAAGGCTTACTTGAATTTAAGTTACCGAGAAAATTAGATCATTTCCCTTTTTGAGGGGAAAGGCACGGATGAGCTTAGTTGCAAAGGCAAGGCAGCTACTCGAACATGTGTTGGTCCGAGGAGAAGACTAAGGCCTTCTTCAGATGATCCTTGGAGAAGCGCTGCCGGGGAGGAGAGGAGGAGGTCAGCGGGATCGAAGAGAGAAGAGCGGTGAGCGAAGAAGGAAGAGAGTGTGATGAGGGGGTTTCTGCCTTTTAACAAACATCTGTTTACGCCTTCTCTTGGAACGACAGCGAATCAGATTGTCTTTTCTGAAGCGGGAAAATTCTCTTTGTGTGAAGGAGAAAACGCCTACTTTCACCATATGTCTTATGAGAGAAAGAATTCATATTTCTTCTTAAGATTGTACACCTGGAACAATACATCTTACTGTAATTTACTATGTGTGACGGGTTGAATTAAAACAGGACGGTCAGACAGATACTAATTATGACAGATAAAGGTCGGGGCAACATGATGTTACATCTATATGCATAATTACACACACATAAAGTTTGATTAAACACACAATAAAATTGTCATCGTTTCCGTTATGGCAAGTGAAGGCACCTGGGAAATAAAGGAATATGTATCAAACATTTGAAGAGTTTTCTCTGAAGAGTTCCATGAAAAGTAAATGTGTTGGAATGTTGGTTTGCCAAGGAACTGGATGAGCTGCAGCTTTGGGACCATAAAGGTTTATGACCAGGTCGAGGTCGTATTACAAGACACTATTGAGTGATTTTCTTTCAATGAACCTTCAGAATTACAGATTTTACTCTAGCAAGTCACACCTCTATTATAAATTTGTAATGAATGGTAAAATGACATTTTACTATGTGAAGTCCATATGGAAATGTGCTTCAGTTGCATCTCGTGGTGGGTTTCTGGTTGAAAGTCCACGAGTGTGTGTGTGTGTGTGTGTGTGTGTGTGTGTGTGTGTGTGTGTGTGTGTGTGTGTGTGTGTGTGTCTTCTGGAATGTCCTGAGGCTGTAAAATCACAGGAAGTCCATGCTGAACTAGGGGGGTTTTACAAAGGGGTTCTTCAAAACAGGGTCCTCTTTATGGCTCAAATGTCCCTCTGGGGAAATTATTAACCAGACGATGTGTTTTGACGTCACATGATTCCTTAATTTGAAAAGCAGATGCCATTGTTGCTACAGTACTGAAAAGTTTCTTTCATCTTCCAGAAGATATCTCGATATCAGTGCTGTGTTTAAGCTGTGAGATCGCCTGTTAGCGGATCTGTAAGGCAGATATTTTCCTCCATTCTTGGACCAACAGTTTTCTCATTTGATCGAGAGGGCATTTTACAACTGGTGTTTCTCTGAACCGTCTTTAGGCGATTCATAATAAAACCTGTGCCTCTCTGTGCGTCATAGTATTGTTCTTGTTAAAGAGACAAATTTGGGTAAAACGAACACATTAAAAAAAGCTATGATTTTAAGTTTCAAACATCTTGAACAACAAGCAGAGATACTTACATAGCCTGTCTTCCCTTCAGGATCCTTTAGGTTTGGAAAGAGAGTGATAATGCCAAGGGCATACATCTCTCTTGTGGCCTTAAGTGGTATCCTTCTGCAATAATATACAAATAAAACTAGTCTATTCTGCTCTGTTCACTTGGGGTGAAAACAATAGCATCTATAAAAACTGTTCTTAAGTTAAGTTAAGTTAAGTTAAGTTAAGTTAAGTTAAGTTAAGTTAAGTAGTTACTAAGCAGAGTAGTGAGTAATTCATTATTGGTACACTTGGCGTAACAAGGGGTGACAAAGCAATATTAATGTTACAAATATTACTAAATCTGTCTGTTTCTCATCCCAAACTGATTGGATCACTTTAGAAAACATGGGTTAAGCACCTAGATAATGTATTTATTTAATATTAACTTCATCTGTGTTTCATCTAAGTCGTTTGTGACCCTCCCTATGAAAACCCAGCTAAAGTCATTTTTATTGTGATTCACTGTTTTCTCATTCTGTGAAAATATAACCATGATATCTTTAATATTGACTGAGTAAGGCCATGTCAGATTAAAATAGTTAAATTAATAGTTGAAATCAAACTTTGATGCTTGTTATGTCAGAATTAGATGAGACTTTAGCCTGGTTTCACAGGTAGGGTCACATCTGAATAAGTTGGAAGGACAGTGATATGAACTTCTTGTTCAGTCATGTGTGCAAACCAACATATTAATCATCTCCTTTCTTTTGAATGTTGACATATTACCAGTGTCTTTATAGTGCAGCATCATTTCGACACCACCAGGTTTGCACTTTAGGATGTCTTCAATTTTCTTAACAGACAACACCAAAATGTATGCATTGTCTTTAGAACAGCATTTTCTGATAAACTGGAGAATATTGTCTTTCCAACCTCTTTTGCAACTGTTAGGCCCATAAATAATAAGGATAAACAATGTTTAAAAAAGTATATAATTATCTAACGACTAATTCGAAAAATTAAGCACAAAACATAACATGCTTAATGGCGGATATCTATATCTAGCATTAAAAAAAAATTGTCAGAACGTCGATGTCTCGCAGTTGCTGAATGTCGCGAAACAACGTTGCTACAGCCCTGTCGCATCTTACAATTCTACGTTGTTACAATGTTGCGAGCACGTAGACAGCGACGTTGCCATAGTAGAAATCCAACGTCCCACAGACGTTGCCACAATGTAAATATGTTTGCTGGGAGTATGTTGTTCCATGCGCCATCTGGTGGATATTCTGTGAAGCACAACAAATTTATTTAAATTCTAAAAAACGTGCGGACAGGATTCAGGGGCATTCCGCGGGACGAATTGCGGCATGCCGTGGGGAAAAAATGCGCATTCTTAATGGCCACATCTGTAGTAATGCAACGCAATACACCTTAACAACCCATGAGGGCGCTTAACCTTTGAATCAGAGTACGAAGCTGTCATGTGGGTGTGTGTGAAACGAAGCTTCGTATGCCATTGGTCACGTGATTTTGATAGAACGAATCAAGCATCGATACAAAGCTTCACTGAAAATCATTTCATTTGTTTTTGACACATGCCTCAGAGCTTTAGTGTCACGGCTAACATATAGTTATCTGCCCTGTTGCTCATTTGTATTGTTTGCCCATTTTTGTATTGTTTGACCTTTTGCCTGTTATATGGATTACGATTCTGAATTGTCCCAATAAAGCTGCATGTGGTTCTTCAACCCGTCTCGGTGCAGTATGTAACAGAAGACTTCATCAATATGGATCCAGCAGTACACATTCACCAAGGTCCACATACCTACCTGTACTTACCCGCTTCAAGGATTCCTCACCCGAACTCCGTCCTCTGTCATCCGTCCTCTGTCATCCGTCTTCAGTCATCCATCTTCAGCCACCTGTCATCCGCCTGCAGCCTGCTGCTCTCTCTCCGTTCATCTAGAAGACACAGACCAGTATTTTCATCCAGCTAAGTCCTTCATCCATTCTGTCTCTCTGCCACATGCTCACCTGTCTGCATAACTGTTCGGATCCGTGCCACCGCTCAATAAAACTGTTTACGCATCACTTACTTGTCTACTTCCCTCTGTATCGTGACTCGCAAGACAATCATTTGTTCAGATTGTAGTTCAGATCTTGTCAATCTACATTTGCAAGTTTTTTTTTTATATATATAAACAGTACATTTAATATTCATCATAGTGGAGTGACTTATTTCTAAACAGCCATTTTTTGAATCTACGAAATTTTCAAATATCAAATAAGCCAGAAAACGTGTCAGTTAAATTTATGATGCCCTTTATTTTTGTTTTTATTTAGTTACTCATGTGTTTTATTTAGGTCTGTCTTGAACATTTGCTGAATTGTTTCATCAGTTTGAACTTTAGATAATAGATGGCACCAATAAAGTTGGTGGTTTGCGAACGACCATTAAAAATAAAGAAGAGGAGGAAACGCAAACAAGGTGGAGACATTCGTTTCAGAGGCGTGCTCCACTGTAAATCTACTCACACGCCCCAAAGCGGAGGTGTTATAGTATGGAAGCAGATCAGTATCAATAATAATTTGTGCAAAAAAACATGATTCACACATGCGTAGACGATTTCACATGCATGAAACAAAATTCACATGCAAAAAACAATTCACGTGCGTATATATTATATAAAAAATATATATTCACAAAAAGCAATTCACATGCGCAAAATACAATTATATATTCATAAAATACATTTCACAAATGCAAAACACAATTCGAAGATATACAACCGTGCACAAAAACCATACGAGTTTATCCTTGAATGTGAATGTGCAAATCATCATTCACATGTAGAATAACCTTGTATTGTGTGTGTTTTTGAGACTTTCCTGGCAGCGCTCTCCTCCTACACGGATCAGTCGTACTCGTACTTTAGCCAACCAGATCAGCATCACGTGAGGGCGTGCCTACCTGCATGTTACGTCATCAGCTTTCGACCACAGTTCATGGCTAAGCAGAGGTATGTGCAGTTGACCGGTTCATTTCTGTGTGTTTACTGAAGTTAAAGAAGTTAGAGATCAGTGACAATGGGGCAATTTGATCCAGACTCATCGGCGCAGGGCCTGTGATTTACATGAATGAATCCAATAGGTTTAAAGCTTTCTGAAGCTTAGTTACAAGGTAGTTGTGGCGTCTGGACGAAATCACGATGACTTACTCATTAGTCATCGTGATTTCGTCCAGACGCCACAACTACCTTGTAACTTGCATACTGCTGAAATTTGCCATGTTGCGCCACGTTATCGGGGAAGGTAGAACAATTCTCCCAAATACTATCGATAGATTCACAAATAACCTGCGTGATCTGTCTCATTTTTTCAGTGTACCCAAACACACAAATGAACTAGAGGAAATGACTAGCAGTATTTGCACCATTTTCTCTAGTACATTAGAAACTGTAGCACCGATCAGATTAAAAAAGGTTGGACTGAAAAGTACTGCACCATGGTACAACAATATTACTAACGCTATCAAGAGAGAAACTCGTAATCTAGAGCGCAAATGGAAACAAACTAACCTAGAGGTCTTTAGGATCACGTGGAAAGACAGCACTTCCTGTTATAAAAAGGCTTTTAAAAGCAGCCAGGGCCGAGCATCTCCGAAAACTAATAGAAAATAACCAAAACAATAAAAAAATATATATTTAGTACAGTGGCGAGATTAACAAATAAACAGAAATCACCTGAACAAATTATTCCATTACAGTTTAGCACTAACGACTTTATGAATTTCTTCAATGAGAAAATCGAATGCATCAGAAATACAAGTGTAAATGTACTACCTTTAACAGCGTCTTATGATTCAGTCTCAATTATCGCCCCTCAAGAACAATTGCACTGCTTTACAACCATAGGACAGGAGGAGCTAAATAAACTAATCTCTACATCTAATCTAACTAATCTCTAAACCAACAACATGTTTATTAGATCCAATACCCACTAAATTACTGAGAGTTGTTACCTGTAGCAGAAGAGCCTCTTCTCAATATCAATTCGTCTTTATCTCTAGGTTATGTTCCGAGATCGTTCAAGCTGGCAGTTATTAAGCCTCTCATAAAGAAATCACAATTAGATCCAAATCAATTAACAAATTACAGACCCATTTCAAATCTTCCATTTATGTCTAAAATACTAGAAAAAGTCATGTCCGCTCAATTAGGCTCTTTTTTTTTGCTAAATAATGATATATTTGAAAAATTTCAGTCTGGATTTAGACCCATCATAGCATCGAAACTGCACTCGTTAAAATTACAAATGACTTACTTTTGGCTTCTGACCAACGCTATATCTCTATACTAGTTTTACTTGATCTTAGTGCTGCGTTCGACATTATAAATCATAAAATACTCTTAGATCGACTACAAAATACTAGTATTCAGGGACAGGCATTACGGTGGTTTAGATCATTTCTATCAGACCGTTACCATTTTGTGCACTTAAGGGAGGAAATGATAATGACTTAAATGAGTATCGAAGATAATGTCAGTAAATTACGGAGTGCCGCAAGGATCTGTGTTAGGCCCTCTGTTATTTTCAATATATATGCTGCCACTTGGTAATATTATAAGAATACATGGAATTAATTTCCACTGTTATGCCGATGATACTCAGTTATATATTGCATCACGACCAGATGAATTCTCTAAATTGTCTAAGACTAAGTTAACAGAATGTGTTAAAGAAATAAAATATTGGATGACCTGTAATTTTCTTCTATTAAATTCAGCCAAGACTGAGGTTTACTTATTGGACCAAAAACCTGTACACAGAATCTCTTAGAATACAATTTGCATTTGGAAGGATGTACTGTAACTTTAACTGTATCTACAGTTAAAGACCTGGACATTATATTAGACAGCAACTTGTCTTTTGAAAATCATATTTCAAATGTTACAAAACATACTTCTTCCACCTCAGAAACATCGCTCAGCTACGGAACATGCTCTGTTTCTGATGCAGAAAAGATAGTTCATGCTTTCATGACCTCTAGACTAGATTACTGTAATGCATTACTAGCTGGTTGTCCTGCATCCTCAATAAACAAGCTACAATTAGTCCAAACTGCAGCTGCTAGAGTTCTTACTAGATCAAGAAAAAATGATCATATAACACCTATTTTATTATCTCTACACTGGTTACCTATTAAGTTCCGTATATTGCTACTGACCTATAAGGCCCTAAATGGGTTAGCTCATGTGTATTTAACTAATTTTCTATCACCTTACAATCCATCACACACTCTAAAAAGTTTTACTATGATTTACTAAATGTTTTTGGTGAAAAACTTATACACTTAAAAATATTGATTAAATTTTAAAGCAGTGAAATCAGTTACATACACTGTATGAACTGATATGAACAAATAAATTAACTATAGATCTGAGTAACTGGATAGGCTACATTAACAAATACAATTGAGTAGAAATAATTGGGCTAAAACATTTCAAATCCAATATTTATCAGTAATATTAACTTTTATATTTCCTCTAAACCTTTGTAAAAATATTCCATACAACCACATGTATACATGACATTGGCCTTTATTGTCGATGAGTACAGCAATACAGCATATTTTATACTGTTTTAACATGTATACATACAATATCACCTGCATTTAAAGTGGAGTAAAAATTAAACTATCAAGTATGTTTTGTTTTTGTTTTTCTTCCATTTTTTTCTTTTTCTCTTAATATGTCTTGCCACACTGGGACAAGCTGGGATGATTCAGAGTCAACCACAAACATGGAAAAACTAGAAAAGTAAAGTACATTCGGTTACACTTTATTTTACGGTGTCATTGTTACAGTGTAATTATATATTTAAATACTGAGTAATATTAATTAAGTACATGTACTTACTATAGAGTTAGGGTAGGATTAGGGTTTGGTTTAGGGTTAGTTGCATGTAATTATGCATAATTAACTGTTAATACTACTGTAAGTACATGTAACATGTAACAAGGACACTGTAAAATAAAGTGTTACCGTACATTCTTGACATTTGTTTCTCAACTTATAACTTCCACTCAGTATTTTCAAAGACGTTTCTGATCTTTCAGTGCTGAGAAAGGTGAGAAGTTTCTTTGAAACTCAGGAAAGATGTTTAGGGTGTTGCAAAAGACACTTAACACATGATTTATCTCTCTCTCTCTCTCTCTCTCTCTGAAGGGTGTGGTGTTCTTGCTTTTTGACATCTAGATGTGGCGAGATGGCGAAAGGGCAAAAGTTACACCTATCAGAAAGTATAGCAGAATAAAGAGCAGACTACGCCACCCCGTTTCACTGAACGGGGAAATTTCACAAGAACACACAGGTTCGCTACCACAGAGGACAAGAGACGTGGATCTGAATACAAAAACACTATTTTCACAATAATAATTTAAAATGTATAAAATTGACTCAGAGGGCAAGAGTTTTCACCACTATGGTGTGTACCAAATGAAATAAAGAAAACAAAACACTTTCAGGCTGAGGCTTACCAGTAGGGAGCTAGCTGGGCAGTGAGCATCCTAAAACCACACCACTCACCAAACACCACTCACCAAACTCCACACAAACACTCACTCTCACACTTGCTAAGTGAAAGAAACGCAGGTGCCAACGGCAGAACACTCGGTGAAGGAAACACCACCACCAAAAAGGGCACAAACAGCTAGCTTCCCTACACCGGGGGCCTTCAGCTTCTGAAAGGGACAAAAAAACACAATATATAGTCACAATTGACCAACAGACACGCACACATTCTAACAAAACATAGTAAAATAAGTTCAACCTACGAGGATCAACAATTGGCAAATTACTGGCCAAATGATGAAGCGATTCTTTTTATAACAGACAGAACAACAAAATACATCAAATACAAATGAACACCCAATTATTTGGGCTTCCACCAAATTAAAGAACAAAACACATCCAAAAGAAATTAGTAAATAAAAATAGAAAAATCAAAACATTAAACAAAACAATTGGTTTTCTCAGGTACAGGATATTACTCACTTTTCCCTAGTCGCCAGGAAAAACCTGTACCCCAAAGAAACACACAAACTGCTGGTGGCAATATAACAATAGGTGGGGCTAATCATATCCATTAACTGGCTCGCGTTTAAGTGACAATGCCGAGACCATAGTTAGCCACTCTACACCTCTACCACCAGCATTAGCATAAGCTATCACAATACAGAGGACAAACAAATCACAAGGACGTATCAGAAAAATATAAAGAAACGGTCACACCGTAGAATAAATGGCAGCAGAACAAACAGTGCAGTCTTAACGATGTTGTCTATGGAGCATTTGCCCCGCAGTCTACAGAGACGAACTGCTCACGAGCAGATTGATGCACCAGAAGTCGATCGCTAGACCCACAGATAACTCAGTTACTCACAGCTTCGTTCATGATAGGAAACTCACAAATGTACAGCTGCTCCATCCGATCATTCACATGGGCTGTGGTGAAATACAGCCTACACCAAAAAGCAAGGTCACACCAGTCTGTCACGGGATGGGGAAATACAAAAGGTGCGAGGACTCAAGTGCAGAGAATATGAATTTATTAATAAAAGAAAGGCTAAACACAAAACAAAACCCACGAGGGGGAAAACACAACTAACAAATATGACAACCGAAAACGGAACATGGACTTACTAGGGAATCAAAGGGAACAGGAAACATAAGACAACGAACCAACACAGACTGCAAACAAGAGGGGACTTATAAAGGGAACAAATCAAGAGGGAACAGGTGGAACAAATTAACCAATGATCAGATAACAAGATGGGAGGGGCTAGACAATAGACACGAGCACATGGCCCAAAATAACAAAACACCCATGTGCAGCACAAGACAGGACAGGCATGTGACACAGTCCCAGCCATAACCTGGCTCCCACAGAGCTGCGCGCGCACACAAACAGAGGCGATCGTAACAATGACGCATACCCAGGTGGCCTGAACTCCACCTTAAATAGGCCAGGGACAGCCGCCAATAGGCACTCACACCCATCAATTAGATGACAACACTTACTAGGGCGGGATCTAACCCCGCCCTGCCACATAGACATTAGTCTTTTGAGAAATACTTTGTTGGAATTTGAAGGAAAACATGCTTTATTTCTGGAAATGGTAGGGAAAAGACTGCAATCAGAAAGAGATAGGAAAAAAATGTCTGTTTTTTTGGGGGGGTGGGGGGTGGGGGGGGTATTATATAACTGTTATTTATTACATTAAATCATCTTACACATGTCACATGGCTATTGTCCAGCAAAAATCTGGTGATTTCCAAGTTACCGCCCATCAATGGGGATTTGAACTCTCATATGGATCCATCATGTTTACCGGATTGGGTGGGCAAATAATCAGAATTCAAATTATAATAAAGAAAAATTAACATAACAGTTAATAATCACTTCTATTATCTCTGAGGAAATATTCTAGAATAACGTGTAGGAGAGCTTTCTTGCAGTAAGCTAGAGTGTGAGAAAGAAAGAGGTTTGAGTCTGAAACAGAGTCTGACTAACCAGGAAACATGTCACACTGTTTGTTCACTTGGTTGATCAGGAAAGCAAGGGGAAGTTCCTCCTTGTTATCCACAAGAGCACTGTGACCTCTTGGGCCACAGCTGCAAAACTAGATAGCAGACTGTGGTGGTTTCAACAGAAAAAAAAAAGTGGCACAAAAATATACTCTATACTTTAACACTTAAAGGGTCATGAAACCCCCCTCGGTCAGCTCAAGTCTAGCTCACAATCTTTTTGAAAAATGCAATAAATGCATAAATGGGCGTGGATGGCTGTGAGAAGAAGGGAGTGGGTGTGGTATGGTACTAAAAATCAGTGGTAAAACGTGAGGAAATGCTAGATTTTTTTATAGCTGGCAAAGTTAAAATCTAATGAAATACACTGACACCTTATTTTTGTCCTTTCAAAGGTAACTGTATGCCCTGCTACATATATTAGCCTACAGTAATTGTAATTGAAGAAAGAAAAACGTTCCGTACATAGCCTCTACGCACCCCCTGAACCCCCATAATAAAGATGGACAGTGACATAGAAATTTGCAGAGGCAGCAGTACGAGGGCTCTGTGGAGGTGGAGGACTTCTCTCCTCCTGAATCCAAAGACACACACACACACACACACACACACACACCTCTAAAGGGATAGAAAAGTCTTCGGGATTTGGTACCGCATCACTCGCAAGACGCAACCTGCATTGGTGAACAAGGCCGAAGTCCACCATTCTCCAGTTATCGAAGCTGCACTTGCTACACGTACACACACATAGTTTAGATGTGTCCGTGGTTGATGGCCAGCCAACCGCCCGCAGACAGAGTCTAGCCCTGGCAGCATCACCGGGAAAGATATGCAACGCACTGGAACTTTTGCACCACGAAAACAAACACTTTTGTGCCCCATGATTGCCTCTCTCATCTACTAGTACTACGCGATATCACAGTTTGACATGTGTGTCATGATCCACGTGATCCACGTGGTGTCATGAATAATTAAGATACAGTGTCTTCTCATAGGATAAGAATACTCAGTCTCATGAATAATTATGAGACACTGATGAGTCATCAAAGTACTACAGTGCTCTGCCACCTCACAGCCAAGATGGCGTCCTGCTAAGTTTGCCTTTATCGGGCTCCGCTGACAAATCTTCTTTTAACAGCCAAACTACACTACTTACAATTCTGTTACTGTACGTGTATTTGTTTACATAAATACTTCATACTGCCCCTCGATAACTTAAAGATGAAATCTGCTGCAGACAAAAGGAAAGAAAAAGAGATGTCGTGTGCTTCACGTGTGTCCGATTTAAAGAAAGGCAAAGCAGAAGACGACGCCGTGATTCCCACTCTCTCACAGCTGATAAATAATCGCTCGGATGCCCTGGAGAAAATGGTGGGTGACAACGCTCTTAAAATTGAAGGGCTAAAAAAGATGGTGGACTTTTATGTGCCGAGTCAGTGATGCGCGGGTTGATCCGAAATGAGCGGACTGCGGTCACCCGCGGTTACCCGCGGTTATGAGTCATCCAAAAATATTTTTAATGATATTCGGGTCGCGGTCAGTCGGGTCGTTTGAAATAAAGATGCCAATTAAACCTTTGTAATTTAGATAGTACTAGAGAGCATATGAGCGGAGTGGAGCGGTGAGAATCTCCGCTCATCATCGCTCACGGAAATGTTCGCTCCCCCGCTCAAAGCTACATCAGGCCGCTACACTCATCATCACTCAGCGCTCAACGCAGTTTGCTCCGCGCTCCACTCAAATCGCCCCCCGCTCGCTCCAAAAAAGGAAAAAAAAAATCTACATGTATATCACTTTTAGCTTAGACCACAGCCTTACCTCCTACAGAACTGATGAGCAACTACAACATTTTTCAAATAGAAATGTTTTATTTCAAATTACAAATTAGGCCTATGTAAGAAGGAATATAGCCAAAGTCCTGTAAAATTAAACGAATAAATGGGCCTAATAATATAAATAACAATATAAACAAAAATATAGCCTACATAAAAATTTTAAAAGTAAATTTACTATTAGGCCAGAATTTTGATAAGTGAACTTTTGCGCAAACGCGCACGATTAAAATTTAAATGGGCGTATATCCATTGTACACACAAACTGCTGTAAAATAAAACGAATAAATGGGCCTAATAATATAAATAAAATTTATATAAACAAAAATATAAAAAAAAATATATACATAAACGTTTCAAAAGTAGGCTAAATTAGCCTAACTATTAGGCCAACATTCTTATAACTGAACTTTTGCGCAGCGCGCAGGATTAAAATTTAAACGGGCTTGTATCAATTGTTTGAATATTACGCTATATTTAATTTACACTTTGTTACAGGTTACCGTATTCAATTTGCTAACCTTTTGCTTTCTTCCCAGCGTGTTCACATCACACTGCATGTTTACGAGAGATGTGTCTTTTTAGATTCCAAAATGAACCTTTACTGACTAGAACGATGTCTCCACATTCGTTTTCTTCTACCACATTATAGTTAGTTTTATATTAGCCTACACCTGTAGCCTATGACTTCTTATTTTCCTTTTTGAAGTAGCCTACTTTTTGAACTCCATTATTGAGCCGAGTTTTGACTGAAAATAGAATCCATCTTGCAGTCATCAACAGTAGACTGAGTCAGGCTTGACTGAGCATGCTTCAGAATCGTGGTGTGCGCGGAGCGAAATTGGAGCGGGAAATAGGGCGACGCTCCGTCCTTTTAAAAATGCCGCTCTGCGCTCTGTCCAAAAATGCGGGTCAGGAAGCGGGTCGGGTACAATATTTTCTACTTTTTTTTTTGCGGTCCGAGTTGCGGGCGGGTTAGTTGAAAACGTCGGTCGGGTGCGGGTTGTTTATACATTGACCCGCGCATCACTGTGCCGAGTTGAATGATATTAAAGGGAAAGTCCGCCACGTCGCAGCTAGACCAAGGCCCTGTCCCAAATGGCACACTCCGGACTTGTGGACTTCCTCAGAGTCCACACTTTGGTGACGTCATGTAGTGCAGACCTATAGGGCCCTTGGCGTGAGTCCACGAGGGCGCATTGAGAGGTATGTTTGGGACAGACTCGATCGTCCCGCCGGAAATAACGGGCTGGTTGTTGTTGGACAGGAGAAATCACGTTTTTGCACTCCGACGTCTTATCGCCAATTCGCCATGTCAACTACACAGCCTAATTTTACAGTTCTATATTTTTATATTGTGCATGCCACCTGGGCATTAGACAATAGATACATCATGCTTATTTAAAAGATGTGTCACGGGGTGACAAACAGCTCCAGATCTGTATGAGTGTTTGTCGTCATGACAACTAAACGGCAGATTGGCGACAGGTGTAGGGACTTCACTCTGAGCGTCTGATTGAGGCCACTCCCGCTTTTTGAGAGGATAAAACACACAAGGAGGATGAGAGAGTGGAGCGCGCAGCACGTGAGCGGCCGTGGCCGCGGTCGCGGCGGGAGGCCGCGGGAGAGAGAGGACGAGAGAGACGACGAGAGAGACAGATGAGAGAGACAGATGAGAGAGCCAGAGAGAACTTCGGCTGGATGGCGGGCGGAGGCCTTGGTGCACTGTGGGTCTGTTGAGTTGCAGTTTTATTGTGGAAATGAGCACGAGTGAAACCTTGCAGTGTGTGGTGGAAATGTGAGTGTGGGATTTGTTTCTGCTGTTCACTCGCAATCACAGCTGTCCATTCCTCTCTCTGCCTGAGCTCAATGAAGAGCCTGCTAATGCTTGAAGAGCCTGCTGGTGCTGTGAGTTACACGTGTTTATTCCTCTCTCTGTCTGAGTCCAGTGAAGAGCCTGCTAATGCTGTGAGTTACACGTGCTTATTCCTCCCTCTGTCTGAGTCCAGTGAAGAGCCTGCTAATGCTGTGAGTTACACGTGTCTATTCCTCTCTCTGTCTGAGTCCAGTGAAGAGCCTGCTGGTGCTGTGAGTTACACGTGTTTATTCCTCCCTCTGTCTGAGTCCAGTGAAGAGCCTGCTAATGCTGTGAGTTACACGTGTCTATTCCTCTCTCTGTCTGAGTCCAGTGAAGAGCCTGCTAATGCTGTGAGTTACACGTGTCTATTCCTCTCTCTGTCTGAGTCCAGTGAAGAGCCTGCTAATGCTGTGAGTTACACGTGCTTATTCCTCCCTCTGTCTGAGTCCAGTGAAGAGCCTGCTAATGCTGTGAGTTACACGTGTTTATTCCTCCCTCTGTCTGAGTCCAGTGAAGAGCCGGCTAATGCTGTGAGTTACACGTGTCTATTCCTCTCTCTGTCTGAGTCCAGTGAAGAGCCTGCTAATGCTGTGAGTTACACGTGTCTATTCCTCTCTCTGCCTGAGCCCAGTGAAGAGCCGGCTAATGCTGTGCCGAGAAACGCGAAGAGAACGCTGAAGAGAATGCGGAAGCTGTGGATTATGTCCATTCCTCTCTCTGTCTGAAGGTGCTGAGAAACGCGAAGAGAGCGCTGAAGAAGAGAATGCGGAAGCTGTGGATTATGTCCATTCCTCTCTCTGTCTGAAGGTGCTGAGAAACGCGAAGAGAGCGCTGAAGAAGAGAATGCGGAAGCTGTGGATTATGTCCATTCCTCTCTCTGTCTGAAGGTGCTGAGAGGCGCGAGGAGAGCGCTGAAGAGAATGCGGAAGCTGTGGATTATGTCCATTCCTCTCTCTGTCCGAGGGTGCTGAGAAACGCGAAGAGAGCGCTGAAGAGAATGCGGAAGCTGTGGATTATGTCCATTCCTCTCTCTGTCCGAAGGTGCTGAGAAACGCGAAGAGAACGTTGAAGAGAACACGGAAGCTGTGGATTATGTCCATTCCTCTCTCTGTGCGAAGGAGCTGAGAAATGCGAAGAGATACATGAAGAGATAACCTGAACTGAAGAGACTTTTAACATTGTTTTTATTATTTAATAAAGAGTATATTTATTTGAATGCTGTGTCTGCCTGTCTCCTTCGTGCCCACGGCCGGCTCCTCAGGGGCGGCACGCAAGCGAAGGGGTGGGCGGCCCGCTGGCGCTCCACCCCGACCTGTGACATAAAATGGCGTAGTCGGCAGGGTGCCGCCCTGAGTTGAGCAACCGTGGGCCGAAGGTATGGCGACCAGTTTTTTTTCCCTTTTTTTTTGTTTATTTTTGCTTTGTTTCTTTTTTTTGTTTTCCTCTCCTTTTTTTTTTTTCTCCCCTTTTCTTCGGCGTCCCGCTCCAGGGACTGGAGCGGATTGGTGGGGGGGTATGTCACGGGGTGACAAACAGCTCCAGATCTGTATGAGTGTTTGTCGTCATGACAACTAAACGGCAGATTGGCGACAGGTGTAGGGACTTCACTCTGAGCGTCTGATTGAGGCCACTCCCGCTTTTTGAGAGGATAAAACACACAAGGAGGATGAGAGAGTGGAGCGCGCAGCACGTGAGCGGCCGTGGCCGCGGTCGCGGCGGGAGGCCGCGGGAGAGAGAGGACGAGAGAGACGACGAGAGAGACAGATGAGAGAGACAGATGAGAGAGCCAGAGAGAACTTCGGCTGGATGGCGGGCGGAGGCCTTGGTGCACTGTGGGTCTGTTGAGTTGCAGTTTTATTGTGGAAATGAGCACGAGTGAAACCTTGCAGTGTGTGGTGGAAATGTGAGTGTGGGATTTGTTTCTGCTGTTCACTCGCAATCACAGCTGTCCATTCCTCTCTCTGCCTGAGCTCAATGAAGAGCCTGCTAATGCTTGAAGAGCCTGCTGGTGCTGTGAGTTACACGTGTTTATTCCTCTCTCTGTCTGAGTCCAGTGAAGAGCCTGCTAATGCTGTGAGTTACACGTGCTTATTCCTCCCTCTGTCTGAGTCCAGTGAAGAGCCTGCTAATGCTGTGAGTTACACGTGTCTATTCCTCTCTCTGTCTGAGTCCAGTGAAGAGCCTGCTGGTGCTGTGAGTTACACGTGTTTATTCCTCTCTCTGTCTGAGTCCAGTGAAGAGCCTGCTAATGCTGTGAGTTACACGTGTCTATTCCTCCCTCTGTCTGAGTCCAGTGAAGAGCCTGCTAATGCTGTGAGTTACACGTGTCTATTCCTCTCTCTGTCTGAGTCCAGTGAAGAGCCTGCTGGTGCTGTGAGTTACACGTGTTTATTCCTCCCTCTGTCTGAGTCCAGTGAAGAGCCTGCTAATGCTGTGAGTTACACGTGTCTATTCCTCTCTCTGTCTGAGTCCAGTGAAGAGCCTGCTAATGCTGTGAGTTACACGTGTCTATTCCTCTCTCTGTCTGAGTCCAGTGAAGAGCCTGCTAATGCTGTGAGTTACACGTGTTTATTCCTCTCTCTGTCTGAGTCCAGTGAAGAGCCTGCTAATGCTGTGAGTTACACGTGCTTATTCCTCCCTCTGTCTGAGTCCAGTGAAGAGCCTGCTAATGCTGTGAGTTACACGTGTCTATTCCTCTCTCTGTCTGAGTCCAGTGAAGAGCCTGCTGGTGCTGTGAGTTACACGTGTTTATTCCTCTCTCTGTCTGAGTCCAGTGAAGAGCCTGCTAATGCTGTGAGTTACACGTGTCTATTCCTCCCTCTGTCTGAGTCCAGTGAAGAGCCTGCTAATGCTGTGAGTTACACGTGTCTATTCCTCTCTCTGTCTGAGTCCAGTGAAGAGCCTGCTGGTGCTGTGAGTTACACGTGTTTATTCCTCCCTCTGTCTGAGTCCAGTGAAGAGCCTGCTAATGCTGTGAGTTACACGTGTCTATTCCTCTCTCTGTCTGAGTCCAGTGAAGAGCCTGCTAATGCTGTGAGTTACACGTGTCTATTCCTCTCTCTGTCTGAGTCCAGTGAAGAGCCTGCTAATGCTGTGAGTTACACGTGCTTATTCCTCCCTCTGTCTGAGTCCAGTGAAGAGCCTGCTAATGCTGTGAGTTACACGTGTTTATTCCTCCCTCTGTCTGAGTCCAGTGAAGAGCCGGCTAATGCTGTGAGTTACACGTGTCTATTCCTCTCTCTGTCTGAGTCCAGTGAAGAGCCTGCTAATGCTGTGAGTTACACGTGTCTATTCCTCTCTCTGCCTGAGCCCAGTGAAGAGCCGGCTAATGCTGTGCCGAGAAACGCGAAGAGAACGCTGAAGAGAATGCGGAAGCTGTGGATTATGTCCATTCCTCTCTCTGTCCGAAGGTGCTGAGAAACGCGAAGAGAACGCTGAAGAGAATGCGGAAGCTGTGGATTATGTCCATTCCTCTCTCTGTCTGAAGGTGCTGAGAAACGCGAAGAGAGCGCTGAAGAAGAGAATGCGGAAGCTGTGGATTATGTCCATTCCTCTCTCTGTCTGAAGGTGCTGAGAGGTGCGAGGAGAGCGCTGAAGAGAATGCGGAAGCTGTGGATTATGTCCATTCCTCTCTCTGTCCGAGGGTGCTGAGAAACGCGAAGAGAGCGCTGAAGAGAATGCGGAAGCTGTGGATTATGTCCATTCCTCTCTCTGTCCGAAGGTGCTGAGAAACGCGAAGAGAACGTTGAAGAGAACACGGAAGCTGTGGATTATGTCCATTCCTCTCTCTGTGCGAAGGAGCTGAGAAATGCGAAGAGATACATGAAGAGATAACCTGAACTGAAGAGACTTTTAACATTGTTTTTATTATTTAATAAAGAGTATATTTATTTGAATGCTGTGTCTGCCTGTCTCCTTCGTGCCCACGGCCGGCTCCTCAGGGGCGGCACGCAAGCGAAGGGGTGGGCGGCCCGCTGGCGCTCCACCCCGACCTGTGACAGATGTATACAGTTGTAGCTAGCTGCACAACAATACATAATGTTCCATTTGAACTAAGATTATAATTTTAACACATAATGACAATGTGCATGAGTTTCAGATGAATTTACAGGTTTCAATATTCATACTATGTTTACATATGACTCAGTAAAGCCCCGACATTCGGTTCTATTTATTTAATGAATTATAATGTGATCGTATTATTCAACACACTATTATTATGTTTGAGACAACAACCACTGCTCGATGACCATAATGTTTGTAAACTGTAGGTAACAACTAGTAAAATATACATCTAGGTAATAAAAACCGTAATATTTTCTTCTCAGCCATGTCAACAATTATCCCTGAGCGAAATCTCCTCCCATCCGCTGTCTGATTGGCCTTTCGCAAGGATTCCTGGGTAGTTAAAGTGCGTGAAGCCTGCTTCTATGCGGGCTTCGCGGAAGACCGCTTCAAGGGTACAAAGGGGGCGCTGCTGAGCACACTTCAGAGCGTTAAAATGCTGAATGGGACGGTCTACGGACTCGTAGACTCGGCGAGCACGCGCAATTCAAGTCCACGAGACCGAAAGTCCACATGAAGTGCGCGATTTGGGACAGGGCCCAAATACTAAAGAAAAGAAGATGGAGCTCTGCGAAATAAGAATTGCAGACTTGGAGAGGTACTCTCGCCGCTGGAACCTGCGTTTGCATGGAGTACCTGAAAAGGAAAAGGAAAATGCCAGAACCGAATCTATCCGCATTTGTGCGGCCATCTTTCCAGAGGAGAGCAAAACTCTTCCAGATAAGATCGACTTTGTCCCCCGCATTGGGAAGAGGCTTCCGAATACCTCAAGGCCGCGTGTGATCATTATTCAGTTTTCCTCACGTGTGATGAGGGATGGTGTGTGGAGAGCGGTGAAATCGCCAGAGTTTCTGCAGGTGAACGGTCTTCGTTTTACTGAGGATCTCACTGTTTTTGACCGAGTAAGGAGGAAGTTGCTGTGGCCGGCTGTTGAAAAGGCCCGCAAGGAGGGGAAAAGGATGCATTTGTCGGACACCGTGCATTCATCGAGGGCTCTGAAATTAACCCTATGTAAGCCTGTTCAAACTGTTCATCTCATTCCAAGTGAGCTTTTTTGAGCTCTACCTTTTCGTTGTGGAGCAGGACTATTGATGGCTATAAGCACACTTGACTTGGCCTTGTCGTCAGCTGCTTATGTGTTGTCAACCTCAGTAAGCACGGGTATCTGCTGTTCGTTGTTAAAAGAGTTATTTTTGTATGTCTATTTCTATTATTTCTCTCAATGACAGGGGGCTAAGAGACATTACTAAACGGAAGGCTTTGTTTCTATATGCCAAATCATTCAAGACTGATTTTTGTTTTTTTCAAGAGTCCCATTCCGTTGCCAGCAATACTACTTTTTGGAAAAATCAGTGGAACAATGATGTTTGGATGGCTCACGGTTCGGAGCGTTCAGCTGGAGTTCTGACTTTGAAAAACCTTTTTGCTGGGGACGTTTTGCACTACTTTAGCGACCCGAATGGACATTTTCTGCTTATGGTCATTTGTTTAAACAATACTGTTGTAATACTAATTAATATCTATGGGTATAATAGTTCCCAATTGAGGCCGTATTTATTTTCCTTTTGTGCTTTGATCCAGTAATATTCAATCAAAAATAAAATGTTTTTCCTTAATTGATCATGCTTAAGCAAAGAAGAGTTAAGCTTCCAGTAAGAGGCTCTAGGTCTTGAAGAAGAGATAACTGAAGATAGAGGGGATTGGATAAGAGTTGCTTTATGATCAGTCATGGGTGAGGGGAGAATACTAACAGAAACATTGAAATTCCTAACAGATTGTGAAACAAGCCAGTAGTCTATTCGGGACTGTCTAGCCTCCTGAGACCCGAGAGTTTGCCTGGTGTGCATTTTATAATTGTTCTTGCTATTTGGGATAAATAGGACCTAATAAGTATAATAACTAAAATTTGTTTTTGAACAGGAAGTAGTTTTTGCAGAAAATGATGTCCTCATGTGAGGGTTAAAGAAAAACAACTTGTTCCATGAATCAGTGGAAACTTGCCCATGTCTGTAGAACATAATCAGAACAAAAGGTTAACATAAGTCAAAAATATAGATACATCATTGATACAATATATACTGTATGTATTTGAGAAGCAAAATCATCAAAGGAAACATTAATACAAATATGTCTGATTATATGATGATGAACAAAAGAAGAAATGATTGATTATATGATAAAATATGGTTGATTTTATGATAAAACATAAACAGGAGGAATCTGATTTTTTTTTTCCTTTTTCTGTACACTATGGGCCCTATCATACACCCGACGCAATGCAGCGCCAAGCACGACACAACTGTGTTTTGCTAGTTTCAGCCCGACGCAGTTATCATTTTCACGTCCTGCGCCACATTGTATAAATAGCAAATGCATTTGTGCCCATCTGTGCGCCATGGGCGTGCTGGTCTGAAAACGAGGTGTGTTCTGGTGCATTGTTGGTGTTGCTATTTTGAGGAACTGAAATAGACTGAGCCATTGACCAACTGAAACCTGGTCTAAAGTAAAAAAATGTATTTACAGAGCGTGTTAATAATGTGTGCTTATAGACTCTGCTTATTAAACACACAGGGACGCGCAGCAGCACACAAATATGCCAAATATTACAAATAAAAAGGATTACAATGTAAAAGATTAATATTGTGTATTATTATTATATGTAAATTACCAAAGAATATAGCTAAACTAATGAAAATATGTTTACTGTTTACATATTAAATAATTCAGGTGAATGGAATACATAGGGTTTAAAATGGAATATTTCAGAATTATTGGCATACACTTAAAATAACAAAAGCATATTTGGTTGGTTATGATAATTTGCTATTTGAATTAAGAAACTGATATATTTCCAACTTCATTTTTAAACATTCAGACATTTTCATTAATAAACTAATTAACTCTAGCTGAAAAAAAGAAAATCATATTAAAAGACATGAACTTTTTTCTTTTTTGCAACTTGAACTTGGTAAATTCGTAGTGTTGTTGATATCAGAAAGCTTGAAGTTTATCTTTTCAACATAACTGTTCTCACCACATTCAAAGAGACAGGCAAAGTACTTTTGATCCCCACACTCTGCCAGATCTGAGTATCCACTTGGACCTTCGTTGATCCACTGCATGGGTTCCCATTTTATTTTATTATTTTTTTCCCCATCTTTATTCACATAGATTTCGAGATCCTTTCTCTCGCATTCACTAAATGGATGAGAATAGAGCAGCCATGTACTCTGATCAGGAAAATTCATTTTCAGCACACTGCCTTGGCAACCCTCACCAGTCTCTGTCAGCGGTGCAGGTGTAAGCTTGTTAAAAGATTCTCCACGATCCTTGCTTAGAGCCTCGACTCTGAGGCCAGATGTACTTCGAGCATTGCAGTACAGGGTGTCGTCTTTGA
Organism: Squalius cephalus; assembly: GCF_949319135.1. Lineage (NCBI taxonomy): Eukaryota > Metazoa > Chordata > Actinopteri > Cypriniformes > Leuciscidae > Squalius > Squalius cephalus. The sequence goes on along the minus strand of NC_137135.1, from coordinate 5,310,007 downwards.
TCTCAGCCATCTGACACTCACCAGACTCATCTACCATTTGTTTTCCTACATGCCAAGTGCTTCCTTTATCATCACTGTAGAATGCAAATGCATGTGATTCGAGGGAACAACATGATGAACAACATGATGAATAACACGATGAACAACACGATGAACAACATGATGAACAACATGATGAACAACACTTTTCGGAATCAAAATAATACGCATATGCTGGGATAATCAGTCTCCCGTTCTCCATTTGAACACCATGTCCTGGTCCAACAGCAAAGGTGGCCCAGTGTTTCTCCTTTTCACTGATCACATCTTTCAAGTTCGTAACATCACTCCAGTTTCTGCCAATGTCTTTACTGGTTATGTAACAAAGTTGTGCCTGGTTCTGTCTTGCATATTTTTGATCATTTTCAGAGACACCAATGGGAATACAAATAAAAAACAGGAAGAGCGTATCAGAATCTTTCTCATAGACCGGACATGGATTCATGCTGCGGTGGTGGAGTAGAAGAGCTGAATTGAGCACCAGATGACCACTTTCCCACTGAAATAAAAAACATGACATCATGTGAAAAGAATCTATGAAATAGTTCAGTTGTGAAGAAAATTGTCTGTTATGAAAAATGTTTTACAATTTTGGTTAAACGTGTCTGGTACCTCAACTTCCTTCTCGTCATTCTTCCACAATCCTCTTTTCATCACAAGCACTTCTGCATCAGCGTCGTCAGGAGTTTTCCGCTTTTCAGCGAAGGCAAGGTAGGTTTGTTCTTTACAGATATAGATGAGAGCTGGAATTCTGTAGGTCACCTGCTTTTTATTAACTTCTGCCTCCTGTGCGAATAATATTTTTGGTGTTGTTATGTTGTCGAGAGGAATTGAATTGCTGATTGAAGATGTATTGTTATCCATTGTAAAATTCTAGCCCTATAAACAGAAAGAATAAATAGTAGAAGTATTAGTAACAGTATCACCGTGCATTTCAGCCACGTGTATGAATGTATGAATTACATTGCTTGAGATGCCAACTCAAATCAAATAAAAATGATTTTAGACCTTTTCTCAGAACTATGTTGGCTTGATAAAAAAGACTTTCATTGAGGGGGTCAAAACTTTTATACAATAACCCTTTTAGGCTTGGTTTCACAGACAGGGCTTAGATTGCCGTGTTTTCCGGACTATAAGTCGCACTTTTTGTCATAGTTTGGCTGGTCCTGCGACTTATAGTCAGGTGTGACTTATATATCAAAATTAATTCATACTGACTGGCATGAACCAAGAGAAAACATTACCATCTACAGCCACGAGAGGGCGCTCTATGCTGCTCCTGTTGCCTACCCCTGAAAAAATGACTGAAAACAACTGAAGACTGAAAAACTATTAACTGAAACATTAACTTAAAGGGTTAGTTCACCCAGAAATGAAAATTATGTCATTAATGACTCACCCTCATGTCGTTCCAAGCCCGTAAGACCTCCGTTCATCTTCGGAACACAGTTTAAGATATTTTAGATTTAGTCCGAGAGCTTTCTGTTCCTCCATTGAAAGTCAATGGACGGCATACTGTTCACGTCCAGAAAGGCAATACAGACATCATCAAAGTAGTCCATGTGACATCAGTGGCTCGATCTTAAGTTTATCAAGCGACGAGAATACTTTTTGTGCGCAAAAAGTAAACAAAAATAACGACTTTATTCCACTATTCATTTATTCACTATCCACGTCACACGTAGGCTCACTATTGGCCGATGCTGGTCATGTGTGATGCGTGTGACGTACAACGCAGACGCGCTACGCAGTTACACTACATGAAATAGCTTGAGACCAGAGAGAAGGAAATGAATAGTGGAATAAAGTCGTTATTTTTGTTTAATTTTTGCGCACAAAAAGTATTCTCGTCGCTTGATAAACTTAAGATCGAGCCACTGATGTCACATGGACTACTTTGATGATGTCTGTATTGCCATTCTGGACATGGACAGTATGCCGTCCATTGACTTTCAATGGAGGGACAGAAAGCTCTCGGACTAAATCTAAAATATCTTAAACTGTGTTCCGAAGATGAACGGAGGTCTTACGGGCTTGGAACGACATGAGGGTGAGTCATTAATGACATAATTTTAATTTTTGGGTGAACTATCCCTTTAACTATACTGTGCCCATTCAACCTGATCAGTTTATTTAGAACCCTACAACAGAGTGATACAACAGGTTACATCTTTATGAAGAAGAAAGCCTTAAGTTTTCAAAAAGCATTAGACATATGACCCACTATTCTGCTTCATAAGTACCATGTTGACAATATGATATGTACGTGGTTTAATGTACCTAAACAACGATCACCAAATTTCTCTCTCATATTGCTCCTCATAACCACTGAAAACGGTCAAAAAATCGAACCAAAGGTCAAATTATTATGGACGTAATCTGACATTAAGCGTTTCTGCGTCACATTTTCAGCAGGGCAGCGGAGCGGCTGTGGGTTGACTCCCCACAGTTCTCATGGGCTTCATATATAAGTCCTAACGTGAAAAAGCTTACAAAAGAAAAATGCATTTTAGTCTGGGACTAGCTTAAGCCTTGTCTGTTGAACTGGGAAAATTAGTAGCTTTATTCCTCAAATATCTCTCACTAGCAAAGTCTAGCAACTGGCTTACACTGTAAAAAAAAAATAATCATGGGTATTGTCCTTTTCATTAGAATATTGTGTATATTTTATTAAGAAAATTGTGGTTTAGTGTTGTACTATAGAAAATATTGAAAGCATTTCACTAATAAAACCAAGAGATACATTTTCCTATTTTTTTAAAAGAAAACATTAGTGGTCGACCGATATGGGATTTTTAACCCCTTAACGCCCACTGTCGCGAATTTGCAACAAACCCCTTCCATTCAGACTGCAGGCGAGATCGCGTGTGTTTTCCCCCAATGCCTGTTTGTGCACATTCGATACAGGAACATTTTGCACGCACTGGTTTCTCGTAGGAGCGGTCGGAGTGGGAACTACATCCGGTTCACCGAAGCTAATATTTTGGTTTGCAAAATCCGCATATCAAGGTCGCAAATGTGGAGAAATTGCCCAAAATGAGTTAAGTTGTGCTAAGATAAAAATATGTTATTCATATAGACTTCATGTGACGAATATTTTTTACGTACTTTGTAGATTTCGGTTTGTAGCAAATTTGCGACATTGGTCCATAACGGCTGGATTGGGCTAATGGCTACATATTATAATAATGCTGTATTTAGATGGTTTCAGACAAAAAAAAAGGTTTTTTTTTTTTTTTTTTTTTTTTTTTTCCACAAAAAATAGCATGTTAGGATATAACACTATAAGAATATATAATGTATGCACTGGAGAAACAAGGAAAGAGTTAAACAGAGTGTAACATGGAATGTATAAAAACTACTGTCAATGTTAGGGAGTAGGAGAGTGTTTTGTTTCTTGCTGTTGTCAAGATTCATTAATTTGTCAATTAAAGTTTATAAGTTCTAACAACTTTGTGCCATGAATAAAATCTACATACCTGAGATGGGAAAATGTGTTTTATTAATTTTACCATTTTGTAAAAATTACCCTAAATGCCTGTTGTCGCAAATTTGCAACATACCAAAATTTCTATTTATTTGTTGTGCAAAAGTGAAATTGATAATCTCAACATTATTTACCATCTACTTAAAGGCAAAAACACACATAAATTTTTTTTTTATATACAGCTATATAAATTCAGGCGTTAAGGGGTTTAATGGCCGATGCCGATGCCGATATTGAGAAAGCAATCTGGCCGATTGGCCGATATGAGGCCGATACAATACATGTGAATACAGTAAATGAGAGACATGAATATTGGTGAAACTAAATGAATATTGGTGAAACTAAATGAACATTTATTGTACATACTATTTATGCAAAATTCTTTTTGCAATAAAAAATATTTACTAAGAAATGAAAATGTAAACAAAAAGGTAAGGTAACACTTCAATAAATAAAGTTTTAGTGCAGCTTCTTGTCTGCTTTAATATTTACAGTCATTTTTTCAGTCACATAAATAATTACTGCTGCTTACTGCAGGTTACAAATAACATTTATCATTAATGAACCAATCGAAACAATATTCATAAATTAATGACAAAATAGTATGTGAAATTACATACATTTTATGTACAACATAGTTAAATATAAATCTCACATAGTTTATTTACACTATTTACTTTTAAATAGTTTAAATAGTTCAACCTTTTTTGGTTGTTTTACTTGTTTTACAAGTATATTTAAATAATAATGATTTATGTGTTTAGTTTTGCTTGTTTGTTTCTTTAAAACGTTGCAAGCCGTCACATGTATTTGCATGACATACATGAACATATGAAAATGTATACTACACACGATATTACGCCAATCATGGATAAATAAATACAGTAGATAGTGAATAACATTTTCAAGGATTTATTTTCAAACGTAATATTATTACAGTGTTCTCCTCTCATCCACCTCACGCGACCACCTGATCTGTAATGCACGCGACCCAGCTTTTCCGTGCACGCGAGTCCGTTGGAAAACAGCGTCTAGTTTAAATGTAACCCGAGAACAAAGCGCGTATCTGAGGAACAGCCAGTCACAGGATTTTTGACTGTTTGTGAGGTAAAATGTTTTCAGTTTTGTTTGAATTCGTTTACATCACATCTGTGACCCCCACTGGAGCTACCGCTGGGCTGCGGATCTGACATATCACGGTACTGTTTGAATAGACTCTGCTGCACGCCGGAGTGTTTTGTGTGTAACACAATGTAGCGTCAGGTTAGAAAGCGAATGCGAATGGTCATTTACTGTGTCTGTCAGAAATCTGCTTTACTTCTGAGTGGCTTGTTTTACGGTGCTGGGCGGAGCAGAGCGAGTGTATTCAGTTCATTCATGCTTGCTCTGTTCGCGTCAGTGGAAAAAAGCGCTAATGCACAGTCACAAACTGTTTTGAAATATATCGGCCAAACGGAAAGATTTATCGGCCGATGCTGATATCTAAAAAATTCCACATATCGGCCGATAAATCGGCCTCGGCGATATATCGGTCGACCACTAGAAAACATACAGTTTTGAGGCTTGAATTGAGGAACTATTTATTTTAAGAGAATTAGTTCAATTATGCCGTTTTATTTATAGACACCATTGTTAGTTCCCAGCATGCTTTGCACATGGCTGGAAATGGAGAGTAAATATTGAAATTATTGTTATTGTTTTTGAGTAAAGGGAAACATCTGTTAATGTTTAATGTTCAGTTATGTTTGACATTTGAAAGAGTTTGTATTATGTTCAAGTTTTGATCGTTACTATTGTGCAGAAGAGTAGGGATTTTGGTTAGGTTGTGAATAACTGCGTATATTAACGCTCTTAAGCATGTTGTTTTGTTCATTGAGCAATAGGGGTGGGTGGATTGATCCTGAAGTATCGATACTTTCGATACTGACGTGGTATTGAAAAGGATCGATCCTCACATAAAAATATCGATCCAAATGTTTTTTTACCAGTAATTTTTTATTAATTTAGCACGCAATTCAGTGCGTAAAATAAGCTTCTGAGTGGAAAAATATGCGAATGTTAGTGGATAATTGTGTAGGATAGAACTTTTTCTCCTAGTCATCTGGACACAAGACGGAGTGTTTCTGAGTGTTTCTGAGTGTTTCTGAATGGCAGTTTGCTATTTTGTGTTCATGTAGTTCATTAGGCTGTCTGTTGAAGTGTGTTTTCTCAGGTTACTGATGCTCGAACACAGTTTTATGCACTATTGTAGTCTAATTGTCCTTGCATGCACATTGTCATTAAGGAAATTATATTTTATTTAAGAACAATTGTTTGAAAAGTTAATGCACTTTAAAAAGTGAATGTCATTTCATTTCAATAGCCTCTGTGCACAAGCGTAGTAACGAACCTCCGCTGACGCCAGAAGTCGGCATATCTGTTTCCGGTCTACTTGCGCGTCGCCCAAAATGTCTATTTCGTGCTGCGAAATTGAAGCTCAAATGGCTGTTAGCGACTTGAAGCAGAGCAAAGTGGCACACAGCAGTGCTCCTTATACGCACCCATGCTAACAGGTCAGAGCTTTCACACTGCACGCGGTTGCAGTCCGTCGATCCGTTCCAGCTGCGGCAAGTATACAGAAGTGCAGAGATCGTTTCCGCACCGAGTCTACAAACGCTGAATTAAAGTGACAGCGCATGTTTCGTGGTCAAAATGAACAAAGATTGACCTGAAAATGTAGTAATTTCACCATGAATGCGTTTAATTAAATAAAATGTAGTAATCTCACCATAAATGCATTTAATTATAAAGGCCTACTATTATTTTTCACAGTCATCTTTTTACTTTTAGAGGACCGGGGTAAAGCAAGGTAAACTACAATTTACTTCAACAAGGCGACATAATGAACAACACTCGTCTCATTCGTGGAGGTGGAAAAACAAGTTCTTTGTGACATGCAAGATTTATTATATTAAAATTTAAATGGAAAAGAAAAGGCATGAGAGTCGGCAGTTTTTGTCAATTTACAGTTAAATATTTGGCCACTTGCTTGAGCAACTTAATATAAGTAATGCATGGAATAATAGCCCTATGTTGTTTAAATTGTGCTTAAACGTGCATGCGTCCATTAAAGAGTGTGTATGTGTACAAAGAGAATCGCAATGCTGACAAAACTTTTTTTAAATAAAAGTTGCAGCGTAACTTCTGGATTTTAAATAAAAATAGTAAGTGTTTGTGGTACAGCCGTGAATCAGTTATTCACTGCACACGCATCATATGTGAAGCACTATAGCGCGTGCCGCTCCTGCGCCGCACACACACACTGCAAACACACTGCACACACACTGCACACGGAGTATGTGTGAAACGGCCGTTAGATCCACCTACAGTTCTTAGAAACTTAGATGTGTCACGCACATTATATCTCTTTATTTCGTACAACAGCAGCACTCATCTTGTTTGTTTATAGCGGATGCCGATGAAGACAGTCGTAAACCGGAAACTGATATGCCAACTTCTGACAATAGCGGAAGGTCGTCGCGACGCTTGTGCACGTAGCCCATAAAAGATGCGATGCTTGATTTGGTTTATATTTGTTTATTGCGCTCGCTTGCACCCACTTGTGGGCATAGGAGTCGATACAACACTCTTTTTTTCCTTTAACATTAACTAGGCTATTGTCTTTAGAATTATAATTCAAATGTTGCTAATATTTTAAGAAAGAAATTCGAATTTAGCTTTTCAGCCATTTTGACAGCCCTTAAGGCCTCATTATACTTCTGCGTCGGACCTACGCCGGAGCCTATACGCCGTAGGCAACGTGTTGGTTTTAATTTATACTTCTGTGTCGTTGTCCGCGTTGACGCACACCTAGGGAGCATGTGAAACCCCGAGGGAGGGGTTCTGGCAGACCAATCACCGCGCTTGTGTCCGCGTAGAATTGACGCGTTGTTACATTTTTGGAGAGGTGCACGTCAGGGTACGCCGTAGGGTACGCGCGCTACACACAGCCTACGACGTAGCTACGGCGGCAGTTCGACGCAGAAGTATAAAACAGGCTTTACGCACGTGCCATCGCACTGACATCCTGACGTCACATGTCTTTACGGGATTTTTACAGACTCACAGATTCCGGAAAATCACTGGCAGTGTGAATGAACGGGACACATTATCCGTGTATTTTCCGGAATCTCTGTGTGAAAGGGGCTTTATAGTTATTTTTGCACTTTAAGTATACTACTATGTTCCTATTTAGGTATAATTTTAACCTACTAATTTTAAAAACAACCTTTTTATCAACACTTGAATATGGGAAAATTTATTTATCTATTTTTAAAAAGTCAACACTTTAAACAAAAAGCTGAGAAAATTGCATTTTAGTCAAAGACTTCGTCCGGATGGGATTCAGAACGATGATTAAAATAGATGCAGTAGATTGAGTCCATCAACACCCTCGAAGCTCCACAGTCCTTTAGCTCGTCCTGGGTTGACATTTCATTCGGTAACATTAGGCAGTTTTGATTTATATGCTGTTTAATGTTGATGATAACATTATTTTACATTTGTGTGAACATCTAATATCGCTTGTTTCAGCTTCTTCTTCTCCTGTGTTTTGATCCGGAGATTCTGTACTCTTTCAGAAGATGTGTAATAGCGCCCCCTACCGCATAACTGTGAAAACACTGATAGACGGAAATTTCTAAGTAAATTCCAAAGTACACCACCAGTGAACTAGCCTACTCAAAAATTCAGATACTCAGAATTAGGAACATATGTGTTTTCTTTATAAATCAATATTTTCAAACAAACAATGTAATACAGTATGTAAAACTATGTGAAAACAAATATTTAATAGGCTACTCTCAATCAAAAGATTAAACACAACTGCATACCAAGTATACTTAGAATACTTTAAAGTATATCTCGATCAAAAGATAGGGACAAGTAGGCTAAATATACTTAGACCTTTCTGTCAGTACAAGTAAAGTATACATAAGTGCAATTTTAAGTATATTTCTGAGAAGTACATAAAGTATATTTCTTGAGAAGTATAAAAAGTAGACTGAAAGAACTTTCTTGTTTTTAGTTTAAAAGAAGTAGAGTAAAAGTAAACGTTTTTTTTTTTTTTTTTTTTTGCTTTTGACCGTAAAGTAAAAGCACACTTGAATAAACTTCTTTTTCGTAAGGGGCTATATCTTTTCTAACTGTTCCGACTTACAGTTTTCCTAAAAAACGATGATCAAAACTCGGAAAAACTCCCATAGACTCACATTGACGGAATTTTCAGACTTTTCAAACTCCAACTGTCAAAAATTCATATCTAAACTCCCTGAAGCCCATTACTGTGCGTTCACACCGCCACCTGACGACGCCGTAGAAAGATTTGTGGATGCTCTGACGTAGATTGAATGTTTGGTCTTTTTTTTTTTACTTTATTTAAAGGGGCCGCAAAGCAAACAAGCATGTTGATCGTTATTTGTGCAGACTGACCAAGTAGGGTATAGTTAACCTCATGGAATCTTTTACATTTGAAAGTAAGAAATTGATCAATGGGAAGAACTTAACAATTATAGTGACTATATTTTGTTTGCTAACAAAAAGCCATTTTTGTAGTGTGACTTTTGTGTTCATGGATAAGTGTTAATCTAATTTGCATTCAAGTCCGCTGACTCCGCTGAAAAACAAGCTTTCTAGCGCAAAAATGTTGCCTATAAATAGTGTTGCGCGCCTTCTTATCAAATTCACATGATCAACCTCTCCTCTATTTTGCTTGGGAACTAATGTGGTCGGTACGGCTCTCACCGTCCAAGAAGCGCCTCGCCGACCTCGCCGGCGGTGTCAATGCACAGTTAAGCTCAATTAAACTTCCATTCTATGTACTATTTCTAAACCAATAAGACTAATTTAAACTCTAAACTCTAAACTCAAACACTCATAAACTCAAACTTTAAAATCAAACTCTAAACTCAAACATTCATAAACTCAAACATTCATAAACTCAAACACTCATAAACTCAAACACTTATAAACTCTAAACTCAAAACCTCATAAACTCAAACACTCATAAACTCTAAACTCATAAACTCAAACACTCATACACTCTAAACTCATAAACTCAAACACTCATACACTCTAAACTCAAACACTTATAAACTCATAAACTCTAAACTCAAAAACTCATAAACTCAAACACTCATAAACTCAAACACTTATAAACTCTAAACTCAAAACCTCATAAACTCAAACACTCAAACACTCATAAACTCTAAACTCAAACACTTATAAACTCATAAACTCTAAACTGAAAAAGTCATAAACTCAAACACTCATACACTTAAACACTCATAAACTCAAACTCTAAACTAGTAAATTTATAAACTCTAAACTCATAAACTCATACATTTTAAATTCATAAACTCAAAATCAAACTCTAAACTCAAACTCAAACTCTAAACTATCTCTAAACAAAATCTATTTATCTATATTTTAAAACTACAAACTAAAACTTAAACTATTTAAAACTGAAAACCTTCAAACTTTAAAACTACAAACTTTCTGGCTAGGCTTTTTCAATCCAACTTAAAGGTTGTCAACAAACTTTTTATATTGTTCTTATTACAGTTACTATTATCTAATTTATACTTAAATTGTTATTTACCATAACCTATATGGGTTACTTCCATGGTTTCTGTCCTTGTTGATAATTCTCCATTAGACTATAAGAAGCAATACTCACAGAAATGATGTTTCCTGCAGCAGGAGCAAATGATTCTTACAGCAGGGTTGTGTCACCACAAACACTCTTCTCAGGTCTGACCAAATCATGCTGAGCATCCTGTATTTATTATAATATATCAACCAGGGGCGGCGCTGGGCCCCGAATGATTAAGCCCCGAATGTTTAGCCTGGAACAGGTCCCTGAGCTTATGGGAAATATGATAAGAATAAAGTAAATATTGGCTGTTTTATCTTAGTTCGGAGCAGTCTCTGACTGGTGATTGTTGAAATCTGTCTCTCCCTCCTTCCCTCCTTCCCTCCCTCCTGCGCGCACACACACACACACACACACACACACACACACACACACACACACACACACACACACACACACACACACACACACACACACACACACACACACACTTCAATACTCAGCTTGAAATTCCCCTCCATCATTGAAAAAACAATCAACTGAGCAACAGCCCTCACCCTCCTTATCGGAATAAAATCCATGCAGGATTCCCCTTCTGCCATCTCCTACAGACCCAGGTGGGCAGTCCTTGTATACTTCAGTGCAGCGCAAGCACAGAGTCAACGAGCAGGGCACCCGGAACTCTTGCTTATATTGTCTGGAAATTGCACTCCAGTTCACAACACCTAAATTGTATAAAATGCAAAACAAACAATATTGAATCATTTTGAAGAAAGGCATTAACATATTAAAGACTGAGTCATACAAGGAATTACTTTTTTAAGTATTTTATACATTTAACAGGAAGATGTTAGACAAATATATGTTTGAGTGTTATTGGCTTTGTCTGTAAAGTACCTAAGAGACTTTGTTTATGAACAACATAAACTTTAAAAAAAAAAGTTTGTCAAGAAAGTCAAGTCAAGTCTGAAAGATTGAAATAGTTTTAAAAGCTTGAAGTTTGAAGGTTTTCAGTTTGAAGTTCACAGTAGTTTTCAAGCTGAAAGTTTTGAAGGCAATACAATCTATCAGACACAGACAGACAGATAGACATGACAGATAGGCATATAGAGATAGATGGATAGACAGACAGACAGACAGACAGATAGATAGATAGATAGATAGATAGATAGATAGATAGATAGATAGATAGATAGATAGATAGATAGATAGATAGACAGATAGACAGATAGACAGATAGATAGACAGATAGACAGATAGATAGATAGATAGGTAGATAGATAGGAAGAACAGACAGATAGATGGATAGATTGCACAGACAGACAGATAGAAATAGATGGACAGAAAGACAGACTTTCTCAAGTACCTTTGACAGTACTCACAACTTAGATTTAAAGAACTTAATGTCCAGCCATATACAAAGTGGGCCTCTTCTCTGAATTTGGGCTTGCTGACAACGTCCCTGAAAATCTTGCATGTCAGTGAAAGCAAAATACAATGTTTAACTCCATTACTTTTTAATTCATTTTACCACAAATTTATTTAACATAACTTACAGTACATACAATACATTCAGGAATGTAACTTTTACAGTACGATCTGATACTGAGAAACAACATTTCTTTTGCAATGCATGCAACAATCAACTACATGACTTTAAATTTTTCTGCTCTATTTGAAGACATCTTTCAAGCCTTAATTTGTTTAAAGGCGAATTAAGACTTTTATATCATTTTAAGATTCGCTGAAACCCTGTCATTTTGAATGCTATATTGGCCTATCATAAAACATGTCATAACTTTTTTAAAATATAAAACATTTATGACGCGCTCTATGGCATCTCTTACAATTAAAAGCCGTTAAGACAAAAGCACAGTTGTTAAAACAGCATAAATATGTACATTTTTAAAATTGCTTTAAACAACAAAACATTTTACATACAACATACATTTTAGAGCCAGGGGAGCAAAGAAAACACACATACATAAAATATATATGTATATAAAATGTATGTATATACAAAAGCCTCCTTAATCACACTGTTATCATACTTTGAATATCCAAAAATTACATTTTCAAAATGCAAAACAAAATTAAAGAGTACCTTTTCCTTAATAAACATAGACACCTCATACCATAACTTTTTCACATGACTACAATGCCAGAAAATGTGGGTTCTGTTTCCAAGTGCAAAGAGCAAAAAGTGCAACTTACATCAATGTCTAAAAGCATAAATAATGCTTATTGACTTACTGCCATCGAATCCATCGCCGGAAGTGATTGAAATGAACTGCGCGTGCGCACGTGTGTATTATAAACAGACTTTGCGCATGCATGGTAACACATCCGTGACGTACATACGTGACATGAATACGTGCGAGAGGTGTCTCCAACTATCGATTCTGAAGGCCTCAAGGCAGATTTCTTTGACCCTGGCAACACATGATGGCTGAAATATGATTGGATAAAAACTCTTAACATAAACATACATTTAATGGAAGCAGCGCAACCAAGAGAAAAGCTATGAAATTTAGAGAGTGGACTATTGGACTATTATTCATGGAAAAAAATATATTAAAGTGCAAGTCAGTGATTCTGATAGTGTTTAGGCCAGCAGAGAAGGCCTTGTTGGCCCTGACGGCCCACCACTGGTGCAAATACAGTAGCCTAAGTGTTGCTTCACGTAGTGGTCACCAACCCTTTCAAGCCCAAGATCCCTGAACTCGGCCTTGATGAAAGGCTAGATCTACCTATAGATTTTTCATGGCAATTCCGATACCAGCTGCCATTTTTTTCTTCTTCTTCTTCTTTAAGTAAATGTATTTGTTGTTAATTTGCTCTATAACAGTCCTAACTGTTAAAAAATAACTGGCCTTGAAAAAAGCATGAGCCGTTGTTTTTTATTTAAATTAGATTGCGTAATTTCAAGACTTACGTAATTTCAAGACTTCAAGCAAATACAGAATGGTCTGACTTTAGTTTTGTGAAATTGTTACAAAAGACTCCAGCATCAAAACAAAATCAGACGGACTGAATGAAAATGCATATTCACTCTCTGACAGCAGGAAGCGTTTCTTTGTGTACTGCTGTAAAAAAGCAGCTGCGCTTATAAACACGTCTTTACACAGAGGAAAAGAAAATGCCAGTGTCAGTTTCCTTCAGAGATACATTCATATAAATTTCTTCCTATATTTCAAGCATCACGAACAGTGATCTTGCTGTGTCTGGTATTTTCTCTGCTGCACGTCTGCACTCTCCTCTTTGCTTCTGTAACCCAGGGTAATAATTGAAAAGGTTTCATTTTATATATATTTATTTCATGTACACGTTATATTGTATATGGTTGTGAATAAGTACCCTGGTAAGCCAGAGTTCTCGCGAGAGCACAAGTTGAATTTGCTCAGCGAGTTACTCTGGTGTCGAGTAATAATGCTCATTAAATATGCCCCTCGATCTGAGCTGCACCAATCACATGGGGTTATCTGATATAGGCGGGGCAGAGGCGAGCTAAACAGATGACGACAGCGCTGCGACGTCGAAGTCATTAGTAAACATTGCAAGATGGCTATGGATGAACACCAGTTGTTTCAAACGGCCTTGGCCGCTACAATGAACAAGTTAGACTTGGCTTTTTATCTAAAAGAGGAACAGAAGACGCCGCTCGAATCGTTCCTTTGCAAGAAGGACCGGATACGGTAAGAGTCTAATCTACCAGTTAGCTCCACTTGGTCTATTGTTGTGATTGGTCGAAGTGTTATCCAATTGCGTGCAGAGAGATTTTCAAATGCATGCTTGGTGCCGCCCCTCGAGCTGGCCGATTTTCATTAGTTGATGCCAGACCATTAATCTTTTAGATTTAGGTCTGGATTTCCAGGCTAGTGAATAAGTACTATGTTTGTTAAATTGATGGGGTATTTATTATTCTAATGTTCAGCCAATCGTGCCATGTCGAGTGTCCAATCAGTGCTCTAGATTAAAGTGAAGGGGGCGGGAAGAAGAAAGAGCAATAGTGAACTAGGAAGGAGGAGTATAGCACGTGTGAGAAGAGCGTGCGATCATCTGGTGTCATATTGTTTCACAAAAATATAGTGTAAATAATGCTGTAATGTGTTACAACAGTTTCTGTAGTTAGTGGGTTGTCAAAACAAAAACGTAAACTTGTACTACAGAGACAGCTAATAACTATTTCTCCACTAAATATTCCTGGTTGTTTATTCCAGCCTCCATTTACTAATACAGCGGATGGACTGTTTACAGAGACTGAACAGTGTCTATCTTGCTCGGATGGATTGTGTGTTCGGTTGGCGAGTCGTCAGTGCCAGGATTCATGGTAGTTTCCGACGATGATGATTCCAGATAAACTTCTGAGTTAACGGCAGAGGTGGGAGCAAGTCACACATGTTCAAGTCACAAGTAAGTCTCTCAAGTCCCTACCATCAAGTCTCAAGCAAGTCGAAGTCGCAGTACACACAAACCAACCAAGTCAGTGTTCACTTCAAGTAAGTAAAGTCAAGTCCTGCTAAGGGTCAATTCAAGTTACAATACCAAACAGAACAAAAGTAGAGATTATATTGGCCTCAACCTTATTCATTTTTCCCACAGAAATGATTACCTTTCTAATACATTTATTGTAATATTAATAATATTATTTATTATAGCATGTATTTATGATTATCAAAATTTGGAATTATTATTATAATAACAATTATACAAATATAAATGTTGAAGATAAAACATTTAAAGGTAAATTCACAAGTATGATGCATTAATTATATAGCCTGGCTACTACGTACTTCCGCTGAATTTTCATTTTCCTTCAGTACGTCGTCTGGGTTTGCGTAATATTCTCAGGTTTTCTCCAGCCAATTTTTTACCGGTCCAATCAGCGACCGGTCCAATCAATGGCTGAGAACGATGACGTTAAGGTTGTGCGCTAGTCGTGCGTCGCGACTAAACGTTAGCGATTGATTATGGAAGATCCAGAGTGGCTCTGGGCTGATCCAATAGTTTTAATCTTCAACAGAGTACCCGCCTTCAAGGAAGTTAATGCTTGTTAATGGAGAGTGGCCAGACTCTCTGTAATGAAATATACAAAATTCTGGTAGGACCAGTCTATTAATTATATTGGTTTTATAGTAAATGTCATATGTTTAACTTTGCTTATATATTTTTTTTTATGGAATATCACCGGCAGAAATTAACTTTCCCATTAAGGGCCAATATTTGACCCCTTAAATTGATTTCCAGGGGCATTTTTTTTCTAACCATGCATGTACACTGCAACAGCATAAATAATGTTATGAGATTAATGATTTAAATATAATAATTTTAGCATATCTAAATTTAGCATTTAGAGATGCTAAAAAAATGATAATAATATTTTTAATTATGAAATTTAACCCGCCAGTAGGTGGCGCCAAATCACTGTCTTAATGAACGAGTCATAGAGACATTCATTCAACTGATTTGTTCTAAATGGCAGATTCATTCTGGAACTAAGCAACTAAGTCACTGAATCACAAAAACCCCGGATTTGTTCAAAAACTCATAACTCTTAACTCTTTTTCTGTGGCTTGTTTGGAACTATTGTCATTGGAGAAATAGAGCAAAAACAGAGAATATTTACAATATTATGTCTAAAATGTCACATTACAATATTCACTCTTTGTTTACTGAACTGTTGTATAAAATAATTGTCATATTTGCAATCGCGCTAATATTCTGGAAATATTGTTTAATATCATATCAAAAATAACTCATACTAGGGCCATTTTTTTCCAGCACATCTTGAATTGTGGGTGCATTATTCTGCTGGCATTTTGCCCAAAAAGTGACATATTTGGCAAGAAAGCACTATGATTTGAAAGAAACTGTGGCAAATTTCTGAATTTATGCACGTTATACAAACATGCCATCATTAATTGTCATGTGAATCTATTGACAGCCGCCCTTAAGCTACATCTGAAAACATAATTTTGTATAAAGAGGCATGCGGTTTTGACCACTATTCTCTCTAGATTTAACGTTAGTCAAATTAACTATACCTAACAGGTTAAACAAGCCATAGCTTACTTTTAGAGGGGGTGAATGAAGGTCCAGGTTGTGATGGTCATGTCCGATATCCCTTGCCAGTTATTATGCATACAGCAGATCTTCTTTTATGAATATGGTCAATTTCAAAGTGTTTATATCCAAAAAGAAACGATGCTGGGAGATTTTTTTGTATTTAGTGCACTCCCCGCACTGTATGTTTTTCTTTTTTTCTTGTGCTTGTGCAGCGTCACGCAATCGCGCAGAATCTGATGACTGGCGTCAATGGTTACGTTGCTTTCATTTTGTTCATCAGTTAAGGTTGCGATGATTTTTATAAAAATGTATATAAAGTCATTCTCGAGTCATACAGTTCAAGTCAAGTCAAGTTATTTCCTTAATTTAGTCAAGCAAGTCTCAAGTCCTTAAATTTGCGACTCGAGTCAAGACATGCGACTCGAGTCCCCCATCTCTGGTTCACGGGAGTGCCTGGAATTCCTTTGGCCCTGAGGAAACCACTGCGATCGTGGGTTTGACGGACAACACTGGGAGATGAAACACACTCTTCCTACTGGATATATTAACAGAAAGTAAATGTATATGATTTACCGTGACTTAGCTTAAAGTACAATCTTTTACCTTTGCTTAATCTTTATAACTTTCACTCAGTATTTTCAAACAAATGTCTGATCTTTCAGTGCTGAGAAAGGTGAGAAGTTTCTTTGAAACTCAGGAAAGATGTTTAGGTTCTTGCAAAAGACAGTTAACACATGATTTTCTCTCTGAAGGGTGTGGTGTTCTTGCTTTTTGACATCTAGACATTAGTCTTTTGAGAAATATCTGTTGGAATGTGATGAAAAACATGCTTGATTTCTGGAAATGGTAGGGAGAGATAGATTGCATTAGTTCTCCTGTTTGACGCAATCTTAAAGGGCTGTGTTGGAAAAAATTATCTGTTTTCTTGGGAAGTTGTTTGTTTTATTTTTTTTAATTTTTTTTTTTATTATATAACTGTTATTTATTACATTCAATCATCTTGCACATGTCACATGGCTATTGTCCAGCAAAAATCTGGTGATTTCCAAGTTACCGCCCATCAATGGGGATTTGAACTCTCATATGGATCCATCATGTTTACCGGATTGGGTGGGCAAATAATCAGAATTCAAATTATAATAAAGAAAAATTAACATAACAGTTAATAATCACTTCTATTATCTCTGAGTAAATATTCTAGAATAACGTGTAGGAGAGCTTTCTTGCAGTGAGCTAGAGTGTGAGAAAGAAAGAGGTTTGAGTCTGAAACAGAGTCTGACTAACCAGGAAACATGTCACACTGTTTATTCACTTGGTTGATCAGGAAAGCAAGGGGAAGTTCCTCCTTATTATCCACAAGAGCACTGTGACCTCTTGGGCCACAGCTGCAAAACTAGATAGCAGACTGTGGTGGTTGCAACACCTTTGGTGCAAAAGGACAGAAAAAAACATCTTTTTATCATATTGATAGATAACACGTGATGGAAAATTCTGGTATTATACCTCAAATCACAGAGACACATGCAGATTAGTATCTGAGTCAAGCTGTTATTTTGGACATTGTAGATGTGGCACAAAAATATACTTTATAATTTAACAACACTTTATAATAACGTTAAGTTGTAAGTCATTTATAAGTGGTTAGTTCATGATAAACTAATCATTTACAAAACATTCATACATGATTAGCAAGTGATATACTAACATTTTATGTATGTTTTGTAAATTCCATTACCAGTCATTTACAAGTGATTAGTAAATGATTAACTAATGATTTATGAAACATGACTATGCGTTCATAAATTATTAAGTGATATGATAATTATTATATGTATGTTTTGTAGATTAAGTTATGTCATTTACAATTGATTAGGTAATGATTAACTAATCATTAACAAAACATGACTATGCGTTTCATAAATGTTTAATAAGTTATGTTATTTGTATGTAGCAATTAGAGAGTGCAGAAAGTGTTGTAAATGCCTTGAATACACGTACAGATCATTTGTAACAGGTAAGTAAGTGTTCAACACAATGATGTGTAAACGCATAAATCATTTACAACACTTTCTGCGTCCCCCTAATCTAAAGTGTAAACTATTCATCACTTGTAAATGTGTTACACATCATTCGTAGATTACCACTTCAAGAATCAATAAGGCATAAGATCTACAAATCTTATCTACAAATGATGTGTAAGACATTTACAAGTGATGAATAGTTTACACTTTAGAATAGGGGGACGCAGAAAGTGTTGTAAATGATTTATTCATACGTTTACACATCATTGTGTTGAACTCTGTTACTTACCTGTTACAAATGATCTGTACATGATCTGATTATGTTTTGTAAATGATTAGTTCATCATTAACTAACCACTTATAAATGACTTACAACTGAACGTTATTATAAAGTGTTGATGTGTTAAGTGTCTTTTGCAAGACCCTAAACATCTTTCCTGAGTTTCAAAGAAACTTCTCACCTTTCTCAGGTCTGAAAGATCAGAAATTTGTTTGAAAATACTGAGTGGAAATTATAAAGATTAAAGGGATACTCCACTTTTTTTGGAAATAGGCTCATCTTACAACTCCCCCAGAGTTAAACAGTTGAGTTTGACCGTTTTCGAATCCATTCAGCCGATCTCCGGGTCTGGCGGTACCACTTTTAGCATAGCTTAGCATAATGAATTGAACCGGACAAGACCATTAGCATCACTCTCAAAAAAATGAACAAAGAGTTTCGATATTTTTCCTATTTAAAACTTGACACTTCTGTAGTTACATCGTGTACTAAAACCGACGGAAAAGTTGCAATTTTCTAGGCTGATATGGCAAGGAACTATACTCTCATTCCTGTGTAATAATCAAGAAACTTTGCTGCCGTACCATGGGTCCAGCAGGCGTAATGATATGATGCAGCGCCTGAAAATAGTCCCCAGCTCGGTAGCCTATTATCAGGCGGCATGCGCTGCGTCATATCATTACGCCTGCTGCACTCATGGTACGGCAGCAAAGTTTCTTGATTATTACGCAGGAATGAGAGTATAGTTCCTTGCCATATCAGCCTAGAAAATCGCAACTTTTCATTTTCCGTCGGTTTTAGTACACGATGTTCAATTCATTATGCTAAGCTATGCTAAAAGTGGTACCGCCAGACCCGGACTTCGGCTGAATGGATTCCAAAATGATAAAACTCAACTGTTTAACTCTGGGGGAGTTGTAAAATGAGCCTATTTCAGGTCGCGGCAAGATGGCGGACAGGGAGTAACAGCACTTTTCATTAGCTCCCGCACCACTCAGCTAATTATCTGTATTTTTTCAGTTACTTCAGACGCAACGCAGCGGCTTTGGCTATGCCATTGTTGTAGTATGTCTTTGGAATCCTTTTGGCCAGAGTCTTTTTCGAAAATGCCTCGTTCTGTCAAAAAAGCAGAGAAAAAAGACTTTTCCCCCTCGGCCGCGTCGGATAATCCGCTGGAACAAGGTAATGGTGAAGCTAGCGGTGATTTTGAACTAAGCCCGGCCATGGCGAAGGCGTTTCAACACATGACGGAGACGATTTCGAAAACAATAGATGCCAAACTCTATCCCCTAGCTGAGATTGTACATGCTCACTCCCAGGAATTGGAGGACTGTAAAACGCGGCTAGATGAGGCCGAACGAAGAATCGTTGTGGCGGAGGAATTAGTGGATAGCATGCAGGCCCGCGTTTCAACTCTGGAAAACCAAATCGTGTCGCTTACCGAGCACGCTGATGATCTGGAGAACAGAGGATGGCGCAAAAATATACGTATTGATGGCTCACCAGAAGGGACAGAGGGCTCTAATGCGGTGACTTTCCTTCAAAAATGGATTCCGGACTTTCTTCAGCTGCAGACTGAGGGAGGCTATGTCAAGATCGAAAGGGCTCATCGCACCCTAGCACCCAGGCCAGGTGTCAAGGAGAGACCGCGACCGCTGGTGGTGCGTATGCATCATTTCGGAGACAGACAGAGGATTCTTGATGCAAGTAGAAAGTTGTCCACATGTGACAACCTGCAGTTTGAGAACAATAAAATCTCAATAAAATAAATAACAATAAAATCTTTCAAGATTTCTCCGCTTTGGTGATCCGAAAGCGTAAGGAATTTGACTCGGTCAAACGCCGCTTGCAGGAGATCGGAGCCCGCTATGCAATGTTATATCCAGCTAAGCTGCGAGTAACGATGGGGAATACCACCAAGATCTTCACCACGCCGGCAGCGGTCTCGGAATTTATAGCGGAGACTGTTCATATTGATCGAGCCGTGGTTGCTGTCAGTTCACCCTCGGATAGGCCTGTAGTGGGTGAATGAATCTTTCGGTGCGGTGCGTGGTGCCGAAGCATTGACATGAATGCGTTTCTTTCTCCTTTTTTCTGTTTTGCGTCTGGTAGCAGCTATATTTCTGTCTTTTGCTGGACGGTGCGGACGATGTGATTACGCAAGTTTACCTCTTGAGTGGGTTTTTTGTTTTTGTGAATGAAAGATTTTTATTCCGTGCTGTTCGGAAAGTGTTGGGTTTTTTTGGGTAAAGAGTTCCCTTTATGAGTAGGGAAAGCACCTCTTCCTTTTTTTTTTTTTTTTTAAGGTTGTTTTTAGTTTTTTTTTTTTGTTCTATTCAATGTTCTATTGTCCGGAAATGTTTGTACTTCTTCCTTTTGTACAATGCAAAACAAAATTATGCAAATATTTTAGTGCAGGAGATCTATTTATTTTATTCATTATTATCATTTTATTTTTTATTATTTTTCATTATATTAATATAAATGTCTAGATGGTTATTAATAATTTAAGAATTTCTACATGGAATGTAAGGGATTTACATAGTAAAATTAAAATTCGGAAGGTTTTTGAGTGTCTAAGCAAGGAGCGTGTTGATCTGGCCCTGTTGCAGGAGACACATTTGAATGACAAGGAACATGCCAGTCTCAGACATAGATGGATTGGTCAAATTTATTTTTCTTCCTTTACAACGAGTAGTAGGGGGGTAGCTATCGTTGTTAATAGAAATCTACCCCTTAAGATTATAAATAGCACTAAGGATACACGAGGAATTACGTTATTGTTAGAGGGCTACTGTATGGAGAGGAGATAACCTTTATAAATATATACTACCCAACAAACTTTTCTCCTGAGCTGATCACAAAGGCTTTTTCAGATTTGCTAGATACTGCTTCTGGTATTGTAATTGTAGGGGGAGATTTTAATTGTTTGTTGAATCCTTTACTGGATAGACTACCTCCAAAAAATTGCCCTCCATCCAAGCAATCCAAAACAGTATCTGCTTTATGCGAGGAATTAGGTTTTTCTGATGTTTGTCGTATACTTAACCCTTTGCAAACAGATTTTACCTTCTACTCTCCTCCCCATAAATGTTATTCAAGGATTGACTATTTTTTTTTCTGGAGAAGCTGGGTGTAATACGGGCTTCTTTGGATTCTTTGTTATCGCAACAGGCCAACAATACTGTTTTCAAAGCAAAGGCTGTATGAGCATGGCAATAAGCCTATCAAGTATCTATCTTATTTACTGAAGGAGACATCTGGCCCACAGTTTATAACCTCTATTATGGATTCTTCTGGAAAGCAATCATTTGATTGTGGTGTTATAAATGATACGTTTAAGCAGTTTTATTATGACTTATATCAAACTGAATATCTCCCTCAACAATATAACGCTATGGAAAATGTATTTGATCGCTTAACACTCTCTAGTATATCTGATGATCAGAGAATGGTTTTGAATGCCCCCATTTCAGGGGAAGAAGCCTTAATGGCTTTACATAGTTTACAGTCTGGCAAATCCCCAGGTCCGGATGGTCTGGTGTGTGAAGTATATAAAGAATTCGAGCAAATATTAACCCTTGTGTGGTGTTCATATTTTTGTTACTCAGCCAGTGTTCGTGGGTCTGGTGGACCCGCTGCATTTTTGGGTTTTTAATTCAACACAATCAAAATTGTTATGTTAAAATACTCAACAGATGTTTACTTCATCCCAATTACAAGCAATATAAACAGCATATATGGTCAATATTTTCTCTTTACCTTTGTTAGATCACATTTAAGAATTGCATCCTCGTGTGGGAATGGCAGGAGTAGAAGCACAAAACTCACTCTTGCACTCTTTCACACTTACACACAATCTCTCTCTCACACGCACGCACACACACACTCATGCAGACACATACACACACCCACAACACACACACCCACAACACACACACAGACACACACAAAACACACACCCACACACACACACACACACACATACACATGCACATACACACACACACACACACATACACATGCACATACACATACACACACACACACTCACTCGGATATGTGGTGTACGGTCACTCTCCATAGGCATAATGGTTTTTCTAATGTACAAACTGTATAATATATCCCCCTACCACTAAACCTACCTATCACAGAAAACTTTTGGCATTTTTTGAATTTTAAAAAACACCATTTAGTATGTTTTAGTATGAGGACACAGATGTCGTCATAAACCATGTTTACGTTGTAACACCCATGTCATTATACACATTTGTGTCCTCATAAACCATATACAAGAACATACACACACTAACAGCAGGCCCTGACAGGAGGAGGACAGAGTAAAGGTACACAGGACCTACAATTTCCACACTTTTATTAGCCCCGGGTCCAGTGGACCCGAACATCCTGTGTGTAATATAAATGTGTAGGGGGGGTGTACAGTGTGTTTTCATTAAAAATGTGTTCTGATATATATATTCCTCACAGAAAATGAGCCAAGGCCAATGAGTCTCAGTTTGAAAAAATAATTAATTGTATCATTTTTCTTTTGATAAAAAATGAAAACGGGTCCAACAGACCCGAACACCATACAAGGGTTAATAGATCCCCTGTTGGCTATGTTTGATCACTCATTTATGACAAACAGGCTTCCTCAATCACTTAGAGAGGCCAACATTTCCCTTATTTTAAAAAAAGTAAAAGATCCGGAGAACTGTGGGTCATATAGACCGATCTCTTTGCTAAACGTAGATTTAAAGTTACTCTCCAAAATCCTTGCACTTTGGCTGGAGAAAATACTTCCTTCTATCATTGGTGAAGACCAAACGGGTTTCATCAAGGGTAGAAGTTCGAGTAATAATATTAGAAGGCTTCTAAATGTTATCGAGCTCTCTCAAAAATGTAACAGTGACACCCTTATTTTATCCTTAGACGCGGAGAAGGCCTTCAACCGTATGGAGTGGCCTTATTTATTTTATAGTTTGCAAAGTTTGGCCTCGGTGATAATTTTATAAGATGGGTGTGTTTACTATATTCTGCTCCACTCGCAGCTGTTGTCACTAACGGTCATAGGTCTGACAACTTTCCTTTACTCCAGGGCACTAGACAGGGCTGCCCCCTCTCCCCATTGCTCTTCGCTATAGCAATAGAGCCATTGGCACAGGCAGTTAGGGAGGGGTTGGCTGTGAGGGGTCTGGTGTCTCGGGTGGTCTTGGACAACACAAGATCTCCCTCTATGCGGATGATATCTTGCTCTTTTTATCAGACATTGAATCGTCTGTGCCTACTTTAGTAGATATTGTTAATTCATTTGGGAACTTTTCAGGGTATAAAATAAATTTCTCCAAATCTGTTGCTATGCATTTGAGAAACTCAAGCACGTATTGTTTTACGTATTTAGGAATCCATATTACCCCTATCATTAGTCAATTGGCCAAAGTGAATATTTTTCCATTGTTTGATAAAATCCGCAACGATTTAGTTAGATGGTCTGATCTCCCCATTTCCTGGCTTGGAAGAATTGCTGTAGTTAAGATGAATATAATGCCCAGGCTTCTCTACCCATTACAGATGATACCAATCCTGTTGCCGTTTAAAAGGGTAAAGGAATTAACTGGTTGGCTTAGTTCCTTCATATGGAGTAAACGGAAACCAAGATTAAAATGTTCTAGTTCTAAAGGGGGCTTGGATCTGCCAAACATTAGAAAATATCAATTGGCCTGCCAGCTCAGATTCATTGCCGAATGGTTCAGAGAGGATCCTAAATCTTCTTGGGTTGATTTAGAGGCCTTACAATTATCATGTCCTTTACAAAATCTGCTATTTGTTAGAAGTTTCAAGGTAATTAATGCACTATGTGATAACACAATTGTGCTTAATACGTGGAAGGCCTGGTCCATCATACGTAGGATTGAGGGCAGGGCTGGTATGTCTTATCCGCTGACTCCAATTTACAATAATCCAGAGTTTATGCCTAGCCTTTTAGATTCTGGTTTTAAGGTTTGGCAAGCTCATGGGTTATGTAGACTTGGTGATTTGTTCAACGAAGGTTCTCTATTATCTTTTGAAGATTTAGTTATAAAATACAAGCTGCCCAGATCCAGCTTTTTCAGATTTCTCCAAATCAGGGATTATATTTTTAAAAATACTGCCCTTTTCACTAATCACTCTGTGTCGGCTGTTGAGAAGATTCTCTTGAATCCCCCATTGAGAAAGCACATATCTTGCTTTTAAAACACCCTTTGCTTATATGAAGTGGCGAACACGCAAGATCTTAGAAGATTATGGGAGGGTGAGTTGAAACAGACTTAAACAGAGGAGGATTGGGAGCGGGTTTGGACTCAGGCAAATAAAATCTCTGTATGCAACAGGGCTAGAGCTATTCAGCTCAGGGTTGTGCATAGAATGCATATCACACCACTCCTTAGAAGTAAATTTGACCCAAGCAATTCTCCATTATGTCTTAAAGGGGTCATATAATGCCATTTTTGTACAAGCTAATATGATTCTTTAGGGTCTAAATTAAAAGTTTGTAATATACTTTAATTAAAAATTCTCATTAGTATTGTAAGAAAACACTAATTTTACCTGGTCAAAAACAGCTCTGTTTTCAGCACTCCGTTTAAGTGCATGTGTCTTTAAATGATAATGAGCTTTGCTCACCCCGCCCCTCTGTTCTGTGCGTACACCGTTTGTAACACAATAACCATAACGCGCTGTTCATTATAAACATGGGATTATGAATTATATTGAGAACGTCATACATAGAAAACATGCCGTAATGTACCCTGAGTGTAAACAGCCGCATTCATCGTGAAGCGTGCAGCAAACGATTTGCAAAGATTAATATTAATATTAATATAAAGGTTAATAAAACGTTACACTCACTTCTTCTTCTGGAGGTGCAGCAGGAACACGAATAGTTGGTACCGATCCTATTTTCAGGAACAGCTTCTTAGCAAAACCAGCTTTACTGACCCTCATTTGTAAAGCTGTCTGGTGCGAAATGATTCGCGCAAACATGAAAGCATGAACATTGATAGTGGGGAATCCCCGCGAGGGCAAAGAAGCATGCACCAAGTTATGGCCTCTTGTTGAAAAAGCACGCAAAGAGGGAAAGAGAGCGTACTTTGTAGGTAACAAAGCATACATAGATAAGAAAGAGGTTCGAGTTACCTAATGTTTCAGTACTGAAATGTAGAGTACTTGGATTCAATTTCTTACTTTTAAGTAGTAGCCTTTGTAGGCTGTATAGGTAACAAGTTATGTTATAGGAATGGTACACTACCTATACAATGTTACATTTAAAAATGTTTTTTTTCTAAACAATCTTTGTGTTCATACAGTATGCAACTATAAGTACACAATTTGTATTTATATATATTTTTTTCAAGGTATATTGCAGAGCATTATATAGAAGGTATTTATGCAACAAACAATAGTTTAAAAGACCCTAGTTCAATCATTCATTTTTCAAAATACAAAAAAAGTGTAAACGTTGATGTCTATTTCAATTTTTTCGATTAATGCCAGAGGTTTACGTGATCTTTTGATAAGGAAATCCTTATTTTTATATTGTAAAGGAAAGGGTGCCGATTTTTATTTTGTGCAAGAAACGCATGCTTGTAAGGAGGATGAAAAGTTCTGGAGAAGTCAGTGGGAAAATGACATATGGTTCTCACATTTCAGCAATAGATCTGCAGGGGTCGCTATACTAAAAGGGAAATTCAGAGGTCAGGTTCTTAGCCACGAAATTGATAGTTTGGGAAGAATGATAATATTGCATGTTAACATTGATCAAACTCATTACACTCTTGTGAATTCATATGCCACCAATAATAGACAGCTTAATGAAACATTTTTCAAAAATATAGAAATTAAATTGAAACAAGGTCAAAACTAAATTTCCCTTAGCAAAAATAGTATGGGGAGGTGATTTCAATAGTGTATTTGATGAGGATTTGGATCGATGGCCATCAAGAAGCGATGAAACTCGTTGTGAAATCAGAAATGTATGTACCCGTGTTGGTTTAGTTGACATCTGGCGACTCAAAAATCCAGACAAAAGAATATACACATGGAGCAACAAAGATTATTCCAAACAATCGCGCAATGATTTTTTTCCTAATATCACATGAACTGGAACAGTGTGTCTAGGTGGTTTCTATAGAGCCGTCAGTCTTAACTGACCATAAGGGTATATCACTCCTGATAAATATTCACGGTCCAGATGAATCTAAATTAAAAAGGGGCTATTGGAAATTGAACAAAAAGTTATTAGATGATCACAATTTTAAACTGATGGCATCAAAGTTAATTGATAAGCACTGGTCTCAGGCTAAAATAACAAATGTTTATGGAGAACATTGGGAAATAATGAAATACAAAATTAGGAACCTAGCTATTTCAATGGGGAAATTGTTTGCTTCAGTTAAAAGACAAAACGAATACATTGTTATCAAAGGAATAATGCGCCTATCAAGTAAAGAAAATTTGAACACACAGGAACTAATAGATTTGTCATTATTACAAGCACAACTGGATAATATATATAAAGAAAAAGCAGAGGGGGCATTTATCAGATCAAGACATAAATGGTTGGAACAGGGGGAAAGAAATACTAAGTATTATTAGTTATAAAAAATTAATAACAGTCACAGAGGATGAAAAAAAGATATCACAGTTTGTTATTCAGTTTTACAAAGGTCTGTACACTCCCAATTTTGTGTCTTCAGATCTGAATGACTTTCTAGATAATGTCTTAGATGAAGCCAAAGTTATTGAGGATGATTTTAAATTGTTTTGTGATGGTGATTTAAGGTTGGAGGAAGTTAAAGAGTGTATTGGCAACCTTAAAGATAATTGTTCTCCAGGTAATGATGGACTTGTCAGTGAGTTTTATAAAGTGTTTTGAGATAAGTTGGCTCCATTTTTGCTGGCCGTATTTATAGAATCTATTGAAAAAGGGGAACTCCCCTCCACTTTAAAACAAGGTGTTATTACATTAATTCCGAAGCCAAACAAAAATGTTCTTTGTTTAGAGAATTGGAGACCCATTAGTCTATTAAATAATGATGCCAAATTATTTGCTTTGATCTTTGCCAAAAGACTGAAAAAAGGATTAGAAGATATTATAGATGAGGAACAGACTGGTTCTCTTACGAGAGGTCTCTCGTACTGCGTAAGATATCTTACGCTAGGGGGGAAATCCTTTTTCCGTGAGATATTGAAGCCAAAAATTACAGCCTACAGACATAGGTGAGGCAGCTCGCGCGCCTATTGGCTGTTCTGCAGCAACTGCAGCAGCCTATCGAGCGAGGCCTGGCGTGACACCAGACCCAATGAGGGTGCTTTGCGCCCGCTGCGTCACATCCCGCCGAAACGGGCGTGGTCTAGGCCTATAAATACCGCTCGCAGGCAGCTATTATCTGATTTTTTCATCCTTCAAGCGAAGCACACGCATCGCTGGAGCTGGAGAGAAGCCGCGCCGTTGAGAGAAGAGCACCTTCAGCGCGACGAGTCACCGAAGTCGCTGGCCGCGCCGCCTTCCTGCTGCGCTTTCCGGCGCCTATATCCTTTTATCTCTGTATTGTGTGTGTGTGTGTGTGTCGCTGCGAACAGCGTCTTTTTTAAGATGCCTTCCTGCGGCTCGTGCAGAGCCACACTCAGCGACGGGGACCGCCATGTGATCTGCGTTTCCTGCCTGGGTGAGGAACATGCAGCTCTCGCGCTCGCTGACGGCGGCTGCCCTCACTGTGAGCTACTGCCCATGGCGACTCTGAGGACTCGCCTGGCCTTCTTCGCCGAGACTGCTCCCCCGTCCGCCGCGGTGTCGCGCCGTAAAAAGCACCGTGCCCAGCGGGTCCCGGAACCTTCCCCCAGCCGCCAAAGCTCGCCGGTTCGTCCGCCTGCTTCACCGGCTTCATCAGCCTCTCTTCCTGACGGACAGCAGCCGCTGTCCGCCGCCGCTTCCGTCGACATCGCTGACGAGGAAGCCCTGCTGGGAGAAGAGGATTCCTGCTCTATCCTGGCGTCAGGCAGTGAGGATTGGGCGAGCTCTGAGGATCTCGCGGCCCCTGCCCGCACTTGCTCATGCAAGTACTCGCACAGGCCGTGGTGAGCCTCGGCCTCGAGTGGTCTTCGCCCGAGCAGCCCGCTCACAACCGGCTGGATGGCTTTTTCCTGCCTGGGGAGCGCGCTTCACCTGCGTCCAAACCAGCGCCCTTTCTTCCTGAGCTACATGAAGACATTTACATTTACATTTAGTCATTTAGCAGACGCTTTTATCCAAAGCGACTTACAAAGTAGGACTAGATTAAGCGAGTCATCATGAAGAGGCAAAAAACAAAAAGCAGCGCAAGAAGTGCTCAAGATACAAAGTTCAGGCATTATTCAGAGTAGCATAAGAAGTCGCTAAGTCCTGGAACGCCCCCTATTCAGCTAGAGTGCGTCCATCTGTTTCTCTGGCATTCTCTGCAGTTGACGATGCCAAGAACAGGGGATACCATTCGCTGCCGCCGGTCGAAGAGGCGATAGCGGCCCCAAGCTGCGTCAGCGCTGCACACCATGGCCACAGACTAACAGGATGATGAGACAGGTGAATGCAATCAGTGAATGAGGTACAGGTGAATGTGATCAGTGATAAGTGATGATGAGTCCGGGCAGTGAGTTATGGGAAATGTAGTTAGTGAGTGAATATGATAGTCTGATGTGGACTGCCCTCTGGTGGCTCACAAGGGTAGCTCCAGCTGGTGATCGTTACATAGCCCCTCCCCAAAGAGCGGCTTCCAGACGCTCCAAAACTGTCCAGGTGGGAGGTGGCCCGGAGGCGGATCCGGGGGCGGGATGGAGGGCCAGGTCCGTGGAGCGGAAGAGGACCTTGAGACTGTGGTAATACGGGAGGCCAGGACGGAGCAGGCAGTCCATCGGGCGGCCAGGGCGGAGACGACCCTCCATCGGGCGGCCAGGGCGGAGACGACCGTCCATCGGGCGGCCAGGGCGGAGACGACCGTCCATCGGGCGGCCAGGGCGGAGACGACCGTCCATCGGGCGGCCAGGGCGGAGACGACCCTCCATCGGGCGGCCAGGGCGGAGACGACCCCTCGGGCGGCAAGGGCGGAGACGACCCCTCGGGCGGCCAGGGCGGAGACGACCCCTCGGGCGGCCAGGGCGGAGACGACCCCTCGGGCGGCCAGGGCGGAGACGACCCCTCGGGCGGCCAGGGCACAGGAACAGACATCGGCTCAGGGACTGGAACAGACACTGGCTCAGGAACAAGAACAGACACAGGCACCGGCTCAGGAACAGGAACAGACACAGGCACCGGCTCAGGAACAGACACTGGCTCCGGCTCAGGAACAGACACTGGCTCCGGCTCAGGAACAGACACTGGCTCCGGCTCAGGAACAGACACTGGCTCCGGCTCAGGAACAGACACTGGCTCCGGCTCAGGAACAGACACTGGCTCCGGCTCAGGAACAGACACTGGCTCCGGCTCAGGAACAGACACTGGCTCCGGCTCAGGAACAGACACTGGCTCCGGCTCAGGAACAGACACTGGCTCCGGCTCAGGAACAGACACTGGCTCCGGCTCAGGAACAGACACTGGCTCCGGCTCAGGAACAGACACTGGCTCCGGCTCAGGAACAGACACTGGCTCCGGCTCAGGAACAGACGTGTCAGCGGCCATCTTGTCCATAGAAACTGGCTCGGTGGAGACCATCTCGTCCTGAGACACTCGTTCGGTGGCGGAGGTCATCGTGTCCGGAGACACAGGCGTGGAGTCGGCCATCTTGTCCGAAGACACAGGCGTGGAGTCGGCCATCTTGTCCGAAGACACAGGCGTGGAGTCGGCCATCTTGTCCGAAGACACAGGCGTGGAGTCGGCCATCTTGTCCGAAGACACAGGCGTGGAGTCGGCCATCTTGTCCGAAGACACAGGCGTGGAGTCGGCCATCTTGTCCGAAGACACAGGCGTCAATTCGGCCATCTTGTCCGAAGACACAGGCGCAGAACGAGGAAGAGGAACAGATTCAGGCTCAGTATCAGGATCAGATTCAGGCTCAGGAACAGATTCAGTCTCGGCGGGATGAGACTCTTGACGGGCGGACGTGACGTGAAGCTCAGTCTCTGGATCAGCAGACGTGACGTGAAGCTCAGTCTCTGGATCGGCAGAAGTGACGTGAAGCTCAGTCTCTGGATCAGGATCAGCGCGCTCTGAGCTTGACGGGACCAGCGGCGGCGAGGGCTTTGAACTGGGCAAGACCAGCGATGAAGAGGGCTCTGAGCTGGACAGGACCAGCGATGAAGAGGGCTCTGAGCTGGGCAGGACCAGCGATGAAGAGGGCTCTGAGCTGGGCAGGACCAGCGATGAAGAGGGCTCTGAGCTGGGCAGGACCAGCGATGAAGAGGGCTCTGAGCTGGACATGACCAGCGATGAAGAGGGCTCTGAGCTGGGCAGGACCAGCGATGAAGAGGGCTCTGAGCTGGACAGGACCAGCGATGAAGAGGGCTCTGAGCTGGGCAGGACCAGCGATGAAGAGGGCTCTGAGCTGGACAGGACCAGCGGCGAAGAGGGCTCTGGACTGGACAGGACCAGCGGAGAAGAGGACTCTGAGCTGGGCAGGACCAGCGGCGAAGAGGACTCTGAGCTGGGCAGGACCAGCGGCGAAGAGGACTCTGAGCTGGACGGGACCAGCGGCGAAGAGGGCTCTGTGCTGGACGGGACCAGCGGTGAAGAGGGCTCTGTGCTGGACGGGACCAGCGGTGAAGAGGGCTCTGTGCTGGACGGGACCAGCGGTGAAGGCTCTAGCTTGGCTGGCATGTCGCTTGCTGTCTCAGGCGCGGCGGGCATGACGCATACTGCCTTGGCTTCGGCAGATCTGGCGTGAAGTGCGGGCTCGGCTGGACTGGCGTGAAGTGCAGGCTCGGCTGGACTGGCGTGAAGTGCGGGCTCGGCTGGACTGGCGTGAAGTGCGGGCTCGGCTGGACTGGCGTGAAGTGCGGGCTCAGCTGGACTGGCGTGAAGTGCGGGCTCGGCTGGACTGGCGTGAAGTGCGGGCTCGGCTGGACTGGCGTGAAGTGCAGACGGTGACATGGGGTGCCACGGAAGGAAGCTCTCCAGACATCTGGAGAGTGCCTCTCTCCAATCCAGACCAGAGAGATCGGGGAGCTCCCTCGGGTCGACCTCCTTAGCCCCCAGCTGGTAACATAACTTAATAGCCTCGTCACCCAGAGAGCAAGAGGCAGCGAGAGGAAAAAAACCCCAGGTGTACTGGAACAGATCGAGGCTATCCAGGGCTAAGGCCGCGATCTGTCCAGCGAACTCCCGGCTCATGCTGGGAAGATCAGGTGAGATCCGTACTGCTGTATTACAGGAGGTCATAGCTGCTGGATCTGAAGTGTGGCGAAGTCTTCTGTCACGTACTGCTCAGAGACACGAAGTAGGAGATCCAAATGCAGCTTTATTTTGTGGGGCAATCCAGAGGCGTAATCCAACATACAGGCTAGGGTCATACACAGGAAAGCAGTCCAAAACAATGAAACAAACAAACAAACAAACAAAACAGGCAGGGACCAGAGGCAAGAGAGTAATCCAGGGACCAGAGGCAAGAGAGTAATCCAGGAAACAGGGCAAGATATCCAAAAACAAGAAAAAAGACAACCAGGGAAACGCTCAGAATAGCAGTGTAACACTTAACAAGACTTCGCGGTGAGTGAATGAATGAACAAGGTATATATAGACAGACTAACAGGATGATGAGACAGGTGAATGCAATCAGTGAATGAGGTACAGGTGAATGTGATCAGTGATAAGTGATGATGAGTCCGGGCAGTGAGTTATGGGAAATGTAGTTAGTGAGTGAATATGATATTCTGATGTGGACTGCCCTCTGGTGGCTCACAAGGGCAGCTCCAGCTGGTGATCGTTACACACGTGTTCTGTCCTCACTCAAGCAAAGTATTGGTTGGTTAAATGCAATACATCTGAATACGTATTCTCTCGTTAATTCATCTGACTCCATAAATGAAAAGGTTTTAATGATAACAATGCCTCACTAAAAGTGAGCGAATGTTTGACTATTCCTTTTAACCATTAAATGAACAATGTCAAAATCAGTTAGAATAATCACATGGGTGTTTGGTGTTTTTAGCCCCCAACGGCGCCTTCCAGGCAGCGAGGGATGGGTAGGTTTAAGGTTGAGGTTAGGGTTGGCTGCCTGGAAGGAGCCATTGGGGGCTTAAAACACCATCGAGCAATCACATGTAACAATTTAATATTTCAGATATCAGAGATCAATTCCACAATCAATTCAAATATCTAAAACATGGTTATACGTTGGTTACACCAAATAATCTTACCTAGCTTGTACCAGAGAGAGGGAGGGGGGGGAGAGAGAGAGAGAGAGAGAGAGAGAGAGAGAGAGAGAGAGAGAGGGAGAGAGAGAGAGAGAGAGGGAGAGCGAGCGAGGGAGGGAGAGAGAGAGAGAGAGAGAGAGAGAGAGAGGGAGGGGGGGAGAGAGAGAGAGAGAGAGAGAGAGAGAGAGAGAGAGAGCGAGCGAGCGAGGGAGAGAGAGAGAGAGAGAGAGAGAGAGACCACCTATCCCATTCCTGTCCAGCCAAAAAGAGACCAGAAACCAGTTTTCTCTAAACTTCTATAAACCTTATTACCTTTTATTTTATCTATCTGGATATGATATATCTGTAGGCTACCACTCACTTTGAGACATTTCAAATGACACCAAAAACATAACAGTCAATGATAAACATTCACATTAAACCATGTTCTTGTGTGAGTTCTTAGTAGTTTGCGGAAGTGAGGTCATATGGGGGAGGTCAAATGGTAATTAGCCTTTTGTCTCAGACCAGGCCGGTTTCACAAAGATAGACTTTGACTATGGCTTAGATATAGTAGATAGTCAGACTTCAGATAGACATCTAAATCAGACCGTTGCACAAAGCACTTAAGACTCTGACTATCTTAAGTAGGACTACATTGCAATGCATTCTGGGTAAAATAAGACACTTTTCAAAACAAGAAACATGGCGGATCGAGTAAGCGCATTCAACCGCTCAGTGCGGTTTACCCCAGCGGAAAATATGTGTTTGTTGGAGGAGTAAATGACGGAGTATGTTTTTATGTTTCCACTGTTCGATCGTGCCCGTGCCTCTCTCTGACACACACACACATTCCAGCATTGCAATCTTGACATCGCAGCCTGTTATTATGCAGCATTCACACCAAACGCGAATAGAGCGTCAAATTCGCGTCTAGTTAGACGCTTGAACATTTTGAATCCATTCAAGGCGTCCAAGGCAAATAGGACGCGCGTATAAAGCGAGCGTTTGAGGTGAAATAGACGGGCGTTCAGAGCTATGACTCCACTATGACTCTACTACCCCCTGTTGCGTGAACGGTGTATTGCATTTCATGCACCGCCCGTGATGCTTGCGTCCACTGTTTAGACCATAGACTGTAAGGTTTAGACTATGAAAGGGAGCGCGTCGATCGTTGCTCGCGTTGACTATGTAACGGCCCTAACAGTTACAAGGGCATTTTACTTGGGAATGTAGTAACAAGAAGAAATGTTTAAATTATGAGCCATTTTCCCTTTTCTTTTGGCTGTCTGTAATGTAACTGATTGTTACTGCTGGTTGCCAAGGTAACATAGAGTCTTAGACCTAAGTTAGCCTGGGGGTAAGGTGTCTAATTTTTTTGGTCTAAATTAAGTCAGTCTTTATTTTTGTGAAACAGTCTAACTTGCATTAGAGTAGTCTATGAGCAAATTTTAGACTTGTCTAACACTATAGACCGGTCTAAAAAAGCTTTGTGAAACCGGCCCCAGGGCCTCAACCAGTATTTTCAGTCTTACATCCTCTTAAAGAATGTAGTTGAACTAATTTCTGTAATATTCCAATTGCAAATCAAGTAACATATCTGGGAGTTGTTATATGTAAAGATGAAAATCTGCGTAACAATTTAAACTTCAATCCAATTATTAACAAAACTAGTAAGAAATTTAATGCGTGGTTACAAAGAGATCTGTCAATTCAGGGGCGGGTACTTTTGTCAGCTGAAGGAATCTCCAGATCAGTCTATGTGTCATTATCATTGGATATTCCCCCTAAAGTTACCAAACAATTAGATAAAATGCTTTTTGATTTTATTTGGAAAAACAAGCCACATTATTTGAGAAAAATGTCATGTTTCATTTATTACTGTCTGCATTTGGGTTCATATCCGTATAACGTGACAGAACGAACAAGACATTTTTTGAACCCAGCAGACAATATGTCTTTTCCTGCAAGAGGCCAGTCGGAGGATCACGAAGAATGGTGGCTGACGCTAACCACTGATATGAAGGGAGGTAGGACTCCGTTTCCTCCCCAAGGAGAGGAGTTCCTGGAGAGATATGTCCAGAGGGTGGATGAGAAGAGGGGATTCATGCCAGAGATCCTCTTAAACTCCTTTTTCATCGCGGGTCTCAATGCACCTCCTCCTATGTGTGAACGAGAGGGGCTGATCCGACGCCCGTTCAGTGAAGTGGTGAACTGTGTGTGTCGGGGAGAGCGACAGGATCCTACTAGGACATCTTCATCATTGCCGGTGGTCCCGGAAGGTCGCGTCCTGGCCGTCGCAGCGCTTGGGGACCATGTTTCCTTCATCTCGACTCCCAAAGCACCCGCTGTAGCTGGAAACCTTTGCGGAAAGCAAGGAGGAGGGGTGTCGAGGGAGTCTGCATCGGAAGCCGCATCTACTGAGTCAGCATTGCCGGTGGTGGTCCCTCCACTTGTTGTAACGGTCCCAGTACCGATTACAAATCCGGATATGGTTTCTGCTCCGCGGTCAAGGAGGAGAAGGAGGAAAGCTTCATGTTCTCCGTCCCAGTTTTTTCCGGGACCCACATCGACTCTCCAGGCCGCTGCGGCCAGTCCTGTCCATGCTGAGGTAGATGGGAGAAGGACCGAGTCCAGCACTGTCCCAGCCAAGGAGTCCAGGCTCGTCCACGCTGAGGTAGATGGGAAGGTGAACGTGTCCAGCCCTGTCCCAGCTAAGGAGCCCAGTCCGGTCCCAGCTTCAGAACCGTCAGCTACACCGTTTGTCTCAGGGTCACAGTCATCTGTTTTGTTCCCTGTGGTTCCCCTGGTTACCCCTGCTACTGTGTTACCCCGATCTGTTCTCCCCAAGACTGTACCTTATGTGTCTCCACCCAGACCTGTTCGGTTTTCTTGCCCTCAACCCTCGGCCATGTCCAGTGAGTCTAGGACCGTTGCTTCACCGATCCATTCTGGACCCCTGCCGATGAACTCTTTTGTTCCCCCACCCCCCCTCCCCCCTCCCCCCTCCCCCCTCCCCCCTCCCCCCTCCCTTGTGTGTTGTTTTTATTGAGTCACCCCAATCCTGTTATTATGTACTCTTGTTTGCCATTGTTGTTAGTAGTTATGTTTTGTTGGTTTGTGTTTGAGTTACAGTCTGTTATGTCTCATGTGGAGCGTCTGGTAGCCGCTCCGTGAGACGGGGGTACTGTCAAGATTTGTTCATGTTGTGTGTGTGCAAACACATGGCCTGTGTTTTGGGCATGTGATTGCGTTGTCTTGTGTTGTTTACCACGCCCCCTTGTTCTCCTCGTTAGTCTTGATTGTTCATCGGTGTCACCTGTGCCCTGGTGATAATGTCTCTTATTTAAGGTCCTGGTGTTTGTTACTCGGTGCTTGTTCGTTTTGTATCTTGTCCTCCTGTTTGGTGAGCTGTTTATTCCTGTGATCAGAGTTTGTATCCTGCCTGTTAGTTCTAGTCTTATGTTATTGTCAAGTTTATTAGTCTAGTCCTGTCAATGTTCATTTGCCCCCTCGAGGGTCTTTGTTTTCTGTCTGTTTAATAAATTCATGTTTCATTTATTACTGTCTGCATTTGGGTTCATATCCGTATAACGTGACACAAAGATCATGGTGGTTTAGAGGTTCTGAGTTATGATGCTTTGAACAATGTTTTTAAAATAAATTGGCTTATTCAGTATTTAAAAAATAAAGACAGTATTTGGAATTCCTTTCCTAACTATCTATTTAAACAATTGGGCGACCTCTCATTTTTATTGAAGTGTAATTATTCAATTGAAAAAATACCATTTAAGCTTGCAAAATTTCATAAGCTCTCATGGCATGGACATTTGCCTACAAACAAAAAATTAAAATAAAAAGTAAATTTAAAATACCAGTTAGACCTAAAGACTTTGCAGTTGTAATGGATGCAATTCCCAGGAAAGTATTGATCCTTCTTAGGAATGCATCACAGGAGGAAGATCTAAATTTTACAGATATCATGGGAAAAATTTCACTTCTTGGTAATACAAATATTTCACAAAATAAAATCTCAAATAACTATATTAGAAATATACTTAATAATATTGTTTACCCTCCAGCTCGTTTTTTTCTGGTCATCTGTTTTTGGAGATGTAAATTTCATACACTCTAAAAAATAAAACATTGGGTCAACAAAAAAAAATATGTTAACGTTTTCCACTAGAATTTTTATGTTAAGACTGCTGGCAGAATTACATTAATTCAAAGCGATGTTTTGAGTACGGTTAATTACTTTTTTTTGGCCACAATAAAACGCATTTCTAAGTAACACGAACTTAATAATTTTCAACATGAATGCAAGTAATTAAGTTGATCCAACATAATGTTTTAAGTTAGGTGAAGCAGTTTTTTTGGCCACAATAAAACACATTTCTAAGTAACATGAACTTAATAATTAAGTTGATCTCTGCAAGAGTTAAGTTGAGCCCTTTTGTTTTTATTTGAAGTTGATTACTCTTTTAAACATACATGTAACATTCATCTTTTAATATATTTCCCTTTCAAAAGATTTAAATGAACTGTATTACCATGTCCTTTCTAATACAACGTAAAGCATACATCTTAGAAATCAACCTATAGCCGACTTATCACTTCAAATCAAACATTCAATTGAAATGTATGGTCACTACACTGTCATTGGACAGGAACACAGAAAACATTTCATCACTGGATAGGTTTCGTTCGTTTATTTAAAGTGTGGTTTATGTCAGCTGAATGTGCGGAACGCTTTTCAGAAAAGATAAGGCAACGTTATTTTAGTACAATTAACACCCAGCGGTAGCTAAGGGGAAAAAATCTCTGAATGCTTCACGTGAAACTTCGGTCTTCCGACCTATTACCATCGTGTCAATTCTCTATTGATTTTGATGGTAATATCAGTTTTGATTAACGTTAATATGCGCGAGGAAGGGAGGGAGAACAAGACAGTTTGAAGACTGTGAGAGTGCGCGCGCGTGGCCGGAGGAGGGTCTCTCTCGCTCTCTCTCTCTCTGCTCGTTCTCTCAGTAAAATGCGCGGGCGCCTGTCACAATTGTAAACAATAAAAACGAAATTTGGAAAACTAAAACGGAATTCATAAGGCCCTACATAACTCCGACTTGTTTTGAGCAAAGTATCTGAACAAATAGCGTAGCTACTAGCCAACTTTACCTCGGCACACAGACTAACGTATACTATCAACACTGCTCAAATTTCAGAGTAAGGACTTCCAGATTTCGGTATTCGGTTACAGTAGGCTATCACCAACAGAATCCTGAGCGAATGCGAATATGTGTAAGCATAAAATTACTTACCATTCACCACATTACGCTTCAGCGAGTTTCAGCTGTGGCCACACTCGTCTGGCCTTAAACATGCACACGGTAACTGTGGACCGTTTACACGTCATCAAATTGTTTTTTACATTAACAGAACTTAAAATTAAATTAATTTTTGATCAACTGAAAATGTTAAACTCTGACAAGTCATGATAGTATGTTTAATCAATAGGCATAATTTGTGTGTCATCCCAGCTCAATAAAATAACAATTACAAGTAAAAAGTCTAACAGTATCTCAGAACTTGATTTTTTATTTCACAACAATATATATATTTAAGTAATGACTAAAGGTCCTCTGAATTAGTTTTTAGAGTGTACAACTGTTAATATTAATGGGGAAGTTTCATATTCATAAAATGAAATGGTCTGACTCCAAACCTAACTTCCCTTGCTTTAAAAATGATTTTAAGCTTTATTGTTCTGTTTTGTATGGAAGCCCGTTTCCGCCACGTTGAGTAAAAAAAAAAAAGATGCTTTAAGTCATAATAATGAGAAACTTTCTCGTAATAATGACTTAACATCTCATAATAATGAGAAACTTTCTCATAATAATGACTTAACATCTCATAATAATGAGAAACTTTCTCGTAATTATGACTTAAACATCTCGTAATAATGAGAAACTTTCTCATAATAATGACTTAACATCTCATAATAATGAGAAACTTTCTCGTAATTATGACTTAAACATCTCGTAATAATGAGAAACTTTCTCATAATAATGAGAAACTTTCTCATAATAATGACTTAACATCTCATAATAATGAGAAACTTTCTCGTAATTATGACTTAAACATCTCGTAATAATGAGAAACTTTCTCATAATAATGACTTAACATCTCGTAATAATGAGAAACTTTCTCGAAATAATGACTTAACATCTCGTAATAATGAGAAACTTTCTCGAAATAATGACTTAACATCTCGTAATAATGAGAAACTTTCTCGTAATAATGACTTAACATCTCATAATAATGAGAAACTTTCTCATAATAATCAGAAACTTTCTCGTAATAATGACTTAACATCTCATAATAATGAGAAACTTTCTCGAAATAATGACTTAACATCTCGTAATAATGAGAAACTGTCTCGTAATAATGACTTAACATCTCATAATAATGAGAAACTTTCTCGTAATAATGACTTATTTTCTCGCACTTCTACGCATGCGCAAAGCAGCGGAGCAGAAGGGCGTGCCACACTAGCGACATCCGCTGGTCAAAGCCGTGTAAATGCATCAAAGCAAACTTGG
This sequence comes from Squalius cephalus, assembly GCF_949319135.1. Classification (NCBI taxonomy): domain Eukaryota; kingdom Metazoa; phylum Chordata; class Actinopteri; order Cypriniformes; family Leuciscidae; genus Squalius; species Squalius cephalus. The sequence continues at coordinate 5,270,550 of NC_137135.1, read as the reverse complement.
CACGCTCTGCAAAACAGTTGTTTTCATTAAAGTCAGTTTGATCTACTAAGTGCAATCTGTAGTATCATTAAATAACATCATCAGTAGGCCTATCTTCCATACTTTTCCATGCGCACGATAAGGTGTGAAAGTGGAATGCAGAAGCAGGACGGTTACCATGGTAACAAAGGACGCCTGCTTGTGCACACCGATGGAAATTGTTACATGAATTTACAAAACTATGAGATTAAAGTTGGAATATTAAATTTATTCGTCAAGTTTAAGTGTAACACATATGTGTGTTAATATAACGTATTTTGCAGATGCTAGGGTATTTGATGTGCAGGTTCATCTGGAAGATATCAATACAGAAATCACCTTTAAGATGTTTATGACTTTGGGGACATTTAAACATAAGTGGGCAGTGGAATGGGGGAAAACGCAAGATCGAGACGTGTTTTTAAAAGCTGAACTTCTTTTCAATTCAGAACGCCGTGTCATGCGCAAGACGCTGCAGAAGAGCGAGCGCAACGTCCGTCTAGTGCGCGTATGCCTAGAAAAGCAATGAAAAAGCGCGTTCTGTATGAACGGACCCTTACACAGATTTCCAGATGAAGTGTTCTTAAACAGATTTGGAAATGTGTGCTGTCTTATCATTCCTCCGTCTATTTGAAATCCATGGATCACCCTTGTGTTGCTGCTTGTTCATACACAAAAATACAAATGATTACAAATGAATAAAAGACTATCTAGTATGGAAGCCTGTCTCATATACTGATCATTTATCTTTAATGTTATTCACTGCAGAGCGTGCCAAGTTTGCTGTGATGCTTTTACACGGCTTTGACCAGCGGATGTCGCTAGTGTGGCACGGTTCTGCTCCGCTGCTTTGCGCATGCGTAGAAGTGCGAGAAAATAAGTCATTATTATGAGAAAGTTTCTCATTATTACGAGATGTTAAGTCATTATTATGAGAAAGTTTCTCATTATTACGAGATGTTAAGTCATTATTACGAGAAAGTTTCTCATTATTACGAGAAAGTTTCTCATTATTACGAGAAAGTTTCATTATTTCGAGAAAGTTTCTCATTATTATGAGATGTTAAGTCATTATTACGAGAAAGTTTCTCATTATTATGAGATGTTAAGTCATTATTACGAGAAAGTTTCTCATTATTATGAGATGTTAAGTCATTATTTCGAGAAAGTTTCTCATTATTATGAGATGTTAAGTCATTATTACGAGAAAGTTTCTCATTATTATGAGATGTTAAGTCATTATTACGAGAAAGTTTCTCATTATTACGAGAAAGTTTCTCATTATTACGAGATGTTAAGTCATAATTATGAGAAAGTTTCTCATTATTACGAGATGTTAAGTCATTATTACGAGAGTTTCTCATTATTACGAGAAAGTTTCTCATTATTACGACATGTTAAGTCATTATTACGAGAAAGTTTCTCATTATTATGAGATGTTAAGTCATTATTACGAGAAAGTTTCTCATTATTATGAGAAAGTTTCTCATTATTACGAGAAAGTTTCTCATTATTACATGTTAAGTCATTATTACGAGAAAGTTTCTCATTATTATGAGATGTTAAGTCATTATTACGAGAAAGTTTCTCATTATTATGAGAAACTTTCTCATTATTACGAGAAAGTTTCTCATTATTACGAGATGTTAAGTCATTATTACGAGAAAGTTTCTCATTATTACGAGAAAGTTTCTCATTATTACGACATGTTAAGTCATTATTACGAGAAAGTTTCTCATTATTATGAGATGTTAAGTCATTATTACGAGAAAGTTTCTCATTATTATGAGAAAGTTTCTCATTATTATGAGAAAGTTTCTCATTATTACGAGAAAGTTTCTCATTATTACGACATGTTAAGTCATTATTACGAGAAAGTTTCTCATTATTATGAGATGTTAAGTCATTATTACGAGAAAGTTTCTCATTATTATGAGAAACTTTCTCATTATTACGAGAAACTTTCTCATTATTACGAGATGTTAAGTCATTATTATGAGAAAGTTTCTCATTATTATGACTTAAAGAATCTTTATTTTTTTACTCAATGTGGCGGAAACGGGCTTCCATAGTTTTGTGTAATTGCACAAGTAAAAAGGCAATTAGAGTTTATAGCATTGTAAGCAGGTATGATGTTGTATAAAGTAGCACCCTTTTTCTGTTGTTTGTAATACTTTTTTTTCTTGTCCTCTGGCACTGTTCTTATTTTATTTTACTTTATTATTTTGTATTTGTTTTACTTTAAGTGATTATGTCTCATTGTATTGTTCTGGTTCATGGCATTAATAAAAATAAAAAATAAAAAGAAAAGAGAGAGAGTGTAGACCATACAAGGAGATAAAAAAAAAAAAAACACTGGATGGATTTCTATCATTTTATGATGGTTGTGTACAGGGACTGCCAACACACATTTCAGTACAATCAACTTGTAAAAGTGCATGTACCATTATATGACCCCTTTAAATGTAGGGTGGAAGTGGGGGACCATTTTAATTGTTTTTGGGACTGTTCTGTAATTAGAACTTATTGGTCAAAAGTGGTTCAGTATATGAGTCAAATGTTTGGATTAGTGTTACAGCTGGACCCATTGTTTTTTGATTTTTAGGTCCTCCAAATGGACATTTGCTAAATAGATTCGCTAGACGTTTATTTGACATCCTAGCCTTTGCTGCTAGGAGAAATAAATTGTTATCCTGGATCAGTGATAAACCTCCCTCTTTAAAAGGATGGCATAAGATTATTAGAGAAATGATTCCATTTGAATATCTAACATGCGTTACACATTTGTCAACTGAAGATTTCCATCAAACATGGACCCCATACCTTGATTGTATTGACGATTCTTTAAGTAATATTTTGAGGTTTGGTATATTATAATGCTCCTGTCACTTTATTTTTTTATTTATTTTTATTTACTTTCTTTATTTACTTATTATCATTATTATTATTTGTACTGTAATTCCCAGGCTTTGTTGTTGTTGTTGTTTTTGTTTTGTTTTGTTTTGTTTTTTGTTTTGTTTTTTCTGTTCAGGTTGTTAATGGTTGTAATGTTGATAAAAAGATACAATAAAAAATTTTTTTTAAATGAGCCTATTTCCAAAAAAAGTGGAGAATCCCTTTAAGCAAAAGTAAAAGAATGTACTTTAAGCTAAATCACAGTAAATCATATACATTTACTTTCTATTAATGTATGCAGTAAGAAGAGTGTGTTTCGTCTCCCAGTGTTGTCCATAGGGCTGTCAACTTTCCAAGAAATGTCCAAGAAATCTAAATCTTTTGTCTGGCTGCATTTTACAAAAAAAGACGACAAGACTGTGGAGTGCAAGCTATGCGGCCTAAAGCTAACTTACCATAGCTCAACGACCAATATGACCTATCACCTAAAAGCGGTAAGCGAGATATACATGTGTCAGACAGCTTGCTATGTCTAATGTCTAAAAGTTTATATATTTTATTGGTTATGTACTAGGCGCATCAGCAGGCCATGCCACAGGCGTCAGGAAGCACCCAGACACAACTGGAGTTGGTCCATCCTCTGTCGGCGACGAGAAAGGAGGACATCACTAAGGGGATTGTGCATTACAGGCCAGTCAACACGGTGGAAATCGTCGAGCCAAGATATACTGTGCCAGCACGGGAGACTGTCATGTGTGCGCTACGTTCGCGGTTTGATGGACTTAAAGTAAATGTAAATCAGTTACTCCAATCCTCCGAGGCTGTAAGCCTCACAACTGATTTGTGGTCTTCGCTTAGAATGGAGGCATACATGACAGTTACGGCCCATTTTATCGATGCGGACTGGAAAATGAATAGCGTTGTGTTAGAAACAAAGCAGATGGATGAAGCGCACACGGGAGAAAAATGTTGCTGCGCAACTCACTCAAGTCGCGGATACTTACCACATTCCACCAGAGAAGCAGGTGTCAGTGGTAACGGACAATGCTGCCAACATGGTCCTCTCGGTGGAATTACTGAAGGGATCCGGTCAGTGGCCAGACGTGGAGTTGGTTAGGTGTGCAGGCCACACCCTGCAGCTGTGCGTAAATGCTGCCTTAAAAGAAGACCAGGTGTCGCGCACGGTGGCTGTGGCGCGCCGTCTTGTTGGGCACTTCAAAAAGGGACACAAAGCAAAAATGGGTCTCAAAGAGAAACAGGTGCAGCAAAAAGCTCCTGAGCACGAACTCATCCAGGATGTGACCACCCAGTGGAACTCCACCTGCTTTATGTTGGAGCGACTGTTGGAGCAGCGCTGGCCCATCACCGCCGTTTTATCGGACCCCAATTACACTAAGAGGAGTGACAGCAGCACTTTGGACATGACAGCAGAGCAGTGGAATATGGCTGAAGACATCACAGACGTTCTTAAGCCCTTTATTACACTGACCGAGCTGTTGTCGGAGGAGACTAACACATCCCTGTCTGCGGCCTTCCCAATGCTTGAGAATCTAAAAAAATGTCATCTTGCCATCACAGATAACGATAGTCCAACAAAGAAGAAGATGAAACTTAAGCTTGTGCAGGAAATAGATAGTCAATGGAAGCTCAAAGACCGAGTTGTGATGACAAGCAGCCTGTACATTTTAACTGCAGTACTGGACCCGCGCTTCAAACAGCTACCTTTTCTTAATGATGAGAAACGGGATGAGGCCTATTCTGAAGTCGTAAAACTTGCACAAAGGCTAAGCCTCTCAGGAGACAGCGCAGAGCAGACAGGGGATGATGAGGACCCGTTGGCAAAAAAAGAAGAAAACGGCAAAAGAGAAGGAGATAGCCATGCTTCTTTGTGGACATGGTGCAGAGGATGACCCTGATGAGCCAAGCGCACAAAGATCCTCTTGCGACGAAATGAAAGATTATCTTCAGGACAGAAGTAAAGTGGACACCGCTGGGCCACTTGCATGGTGGAAAAATAATGAGGAGAGATATCCACGACTTGCTTGGGCAGCCAAACGCCTGCTCTGCATCCCTGCAACCTCCACTCCTGCAGAGCGCATATTTTCCAAAGCAGGATTTATTGTTAACAAGTCGAGGAGCTGTGTTTTACCCAAGAATGTGGACATGTTAGTGTTTTTGGCCCACAACATAAAGGGGCCTGCAGATCTGTAAGTAGCTTTAACGGCTTTATTATGCTGACTCAATAGATTGTGTTTTCTTATGTTTTTGTTTTTATTTGTACACTTGACGCATTTGAAAATAGCCTAAATAATGTAACAAAACGAAAATAAACCTATAGGCCTTCCTACTATACAGCCTATTATTATTAGGATTGTTTTTTAGGCTATTTGGTTTTTTTGTGTGTTTGTTTTAAAATGCCTAGATTGGCTGGACAAAAGTTAACCCATAGCTTTGAAAGTAAAGAAGAATATACAGCCTGTATAAACGAGAGCTTTTGTTAGGATTCTTTATTATTTGGCAGTTTTAGCAGTTATATTTTTTGTAGCATGTGGTGTGGTCAGGTGCGTGATTGTGACTGTCACTATAGATCTAGGACAGAGCATCTCACTTTGCAGTTAAAAAAAATCACTTAATTTTCAAAGAATTGTATTATTATTATAGTTTTATGTATTATTGATGTTTTATAAATGCTCTATGACAATTGTTTAATAAATGTTCAATCAAAATGCAAACCATCGCGTCTTTTTTTTTTTTTTTTAGTCAACTGATCGTTGCGCAGGACAGGACTTTGGTCGACTAAGCATTTATTTGGTTGACTACAGCCCTAGTTGTCCGTCAAACCCACGATCGCAGTGATTTCCTCAGGGCCAAAGGAATTCCAGGCACTCCTGTGAACCAGAGATGGGGGACTCGAGTCACATGTCTTGACTCGAGTCACAAATTTAAGGACTTGAGACTTGCTTGACTAAATTAAGAAAATTACTTGACTTTAACTTGAGATCCAATGACCCGAGACTTGACTTGACTTGACTTAAACTGTATGACTCGAGAATGACTTTATATACATGTTAAGTAGGTTTCTGGACTGTATTGACTGGTTCTGACTTAATTGGGATCATCACAGGACATCGGTAAGAATGCACAAAAGTCCAATCACTGTTTTTAATCGAAGGTTCAAGCCATCAACATAGTGCAGTGCATGAACAGATGCATGTGATATTAAGGGTGTGTGAGTGTGTTTTTTTCAAAGTTACGCACACTCATCTATGGCTTGAATACACACAAGCCCTCCACAGCTTTCAAGCGAAACATAACCAGTTGCGTCAAACTCTGGGGGTGGGACTAAGTTACGACTGTCAATAATTCACAACCCACCAATAAGAATTAACTTGGTGAGCCTTTTCAACAGCCGCCCCAATTTACGTTGTAAATTCTACTTTAGAAAAGGCTTATGAGTCTTTGTTATTATCAGGTAGTGGTGGCAAACAGATAAGTTTTCTCACTGGTCGGATGTATTTCCGACCCTGCAGTTGTACTTCAGCAGATCTGATTTTCCCATCAGCACCGGGTACTGTGGCTGAGACCTTACCCACTGGCCAGAGGGCTCGAGGCAATTGGTGATCCACTATCATCACTACTGTCCCAGTCTTTAGATCTTTGCCAGTCTCAGTCATCCACTTTGTACAAGTTTGCAGTTCAGGCAAGTATCTCTTGATGAAGTGGGCCCAAAAATGGTCGGCAAGGACCTGGCTATGTCTCCAGCGTTTTCTGCTAAGTAATTCGGACTCAGGGTATACAATTTGGGGTAAATCATGGTCTGGCCGGCCCAATAACAGGCTGTTTGGAGTGATGGGGTCAACATCTGCTACGTCCGATGACACGTAGCCCAGGGGTTTGGAGTTTAACATGCCTACGATCTCTGTAACCACTGTACTAAGCACTTCCTCAGTTTGAGATTGAGAACATTGAGAACATCTCAGATCAGAGACCTGATCTCCCTCTCCCATAGTCCACCAAAATGAGGAGCCCCAGGGGGACTGAATTCAAACTGAATTTTCTGCTTTGCAAGCTGACTTTGCAGATTGGGTTGCATGACTGCAAATGCTTCTGATAGTTCCCTTTCTCCTCCCTTGAAGTTTGTTCCCCGGTCAGAATAGAGTTCATGGGGAGTTCCTCTGCGTGCAATGAATCTGCGTAGGGCCATGAGGAATGAATCTGTATGAATTTTAGGAAGTAAATCAATGTAGATGTCACCGGGTGACGAATAGGAACTACGATGAACGGAACGAGTTCCCTTGGGGAAACAGTTCCGGTGTAACACCAGGCCGGTTCCGGCGGCCTGTCATGGCCGCCCATATTGATGAGTAACAGCTGCGGTGGATAATCAAGTGGCTATTTGAGCGTGTGTTGGGAACGAGTGAGGGTGCGTGGCGGTTTGAAGAGAGACAAGCGGCAGGTTGAAGGGAGGAGTGCACAGGCAAGCAGAGCGGTTGTGATCAAAGTCGAGGTCACGAGAAGACGAGAGGCAGAGGCGGCAGGGCGGCAGCGGAAGTAAAGACGGTTGGCGTGGCGAGGGAAATGAATGGGTTCTGAATTGCAGATTGTTGGTCGAACTCGGTGTCTCCCCTTTCGAAAGTATCATCATAGTGGATCTGCCGGCCCCGACGAGCTGAAGTGAAGGTACACTTTTCACTGTTAAGTGGTGTGTCATTGCAGTGTCTGACGATTGAAGTGAGCACGTTGAATATTTAAAGTGGTTTGATACATGCACGAGTGTTTGAACGTTTGATGTTACCAGCACTTTGAAAGCTTAGTCGGAGACCGTCTAGTCTGGTGGAGTACCAAGAATTAATGTGAACATAGAGAAACTGCTATCCGCCACTGCATGCTGCCATCGCTGTCCTGTGGTAAGAAGACTCAGTTGTTAACTGCTGGATTCTGTACTCACCACTTGTTGTTCTGTGAACATAGAGAAACTGCTATCCGCCACATCATGCTGCCATCGCCGTCCTGTGGTAAGAAGACTCAGTTGTTAACTGCTGGATTCTGCACTCACCACTGTTGTTCTGTGAACATAGAGAAACTGCTATCCGCCACATCATGCTGCCATCGCCGTCCTGTGGTAAGAAGACTCAGTTGTTAACTGCTGGATTCTGTACTCACCACTGTTGTTCTGTGAACATAGAGAACCTGTTATCCGTCATTGAATGCTGTCATCGCTGTCCTGTGGAAAGAAGACTCAGTTGTTAACTGCTGGATTCTGTACTCACCACTGTTGATCTGTGAACATAGAGAACCTGTTATCCGTCACTGCATGCTGCCATCGCCGTCCTGTGGTAAGAAGACTCAGTTGTTAACTGCTGGATTCTGTACTCACCACTGTTGTTCTGTGAACATAGAGAACCTGTTATCCGTCATTGAATGCTGTCATCGCTGTTCTGTGGAAAGAAGACTCAGTTGTTAACTGCTAGATTCTGTACTCACCACTGTTATTCTGTGAACATAGAGAACTATTTTAAATCTGAAATACCCTTCAAATGTTCAAATTATGCAGGCCTGAATGTAGCTCGGGTACGTTGTAGCCTTAAACGAAATGGCTGCTTCACCACACAGGCCCAACAAAAAAATACCTTATACCTTATACCTTATATACTCAAAGTAAATGTAAGCTCACACGGACAGGATCAAAGGCGTCAGTAACAGGAAACAGGATGAAGAGAGTTGAAGAGAAGATGGTTGATGAGGAACATCACATGGTCGACGATACGGGAAAAGTCCACCACTCGGTAACGCTATCCGGCTCCGTCAGGGTCTCTGATCATCGTCACTCTCACAGTTCCACACAAGCTTAACTACTTGAGATCGCTGGCCGCTAGCTTGTTAGCAAAGTCCATGCAAAACACTAAGCACTAATTTCAGTCTTCGTGTGTGAAGTATGCCACTCACACTGACAGAATTATCACCATTAAAGTGAATATAAGAGTCCTTGTTGAACACTTTAACCAAAACGGGTGCATTAGCTATATTAACATTAACCACGTTTCTCTTATCAGTAAACACACTCCCGTCTCTCGCGTCTCGCGATCCTCTTCCTCCCTTGTACTTTGACCTCAACCGTGATTGGCTCATTACAAAACTTTCAGAAATAAAATAAATTCACAAAACATTTCTGTAACTCTTTCTTACTATTCTTACCGGCATCATTAAAGCATCTTCACAAATATCATTAACCAAAAAATATTTAACCTTTTAAATGTAAAACATGAACATAACACAATATGCATTTTTCTTATTGAGCAAAATCACAACTTCATTGCTGGTCCATGATTCTTAACTTTTTTAACCTCAAATTATATTTATTAAACTATGAAATTATTTATTCCAACTTATATAACTTTTACTAATGATAATGATTTCAACAGGGTTACAGGCATTTTATATTGAAGTCCTTGCGCATTGCAATTACCTTCTTGCAGATCAGGCAAACAACTTTATCCAACCCGTGAGCTTCGACAAAGTAATCGTTTGTCCATTTATCTAGAAACTGCCTTTTCTCCTCGCTGACATGACGTTTTTTTCTCGAAGGGCCAGGCTCCCGCTCTGGCTCTCGCTCCATCATCTCCATCAGACAACCGTTCCGTTGATGGCCTTCTGGGTGTGAGGTCAAGTGCGATCGGTCGGATCACACCTGTAATTACCGCTTATGCCTATAGATGCCGCTAAGCACCACTAAACGGAGATATTTTTTTTCAAAGCAATGTACAGTTTTAACAGTTTTACAGATGTTATCAGATGTTATCGCGGCCGAGAACCTATGGTCTAAAAGGACTGTTCCTGAGTAATGGATGTGTTTTGGGCTTTACGTGCAATAAACCAATCAGAGTCTCTCCCATCTCTCATTCCCTTTAACAGCCAGTTGCGCTCGCGCCATGGCGGATTCACTATTTACATGACGGAATTTGATAGTGGAAAGATATTACTAAGGCGCTCTTTAAATAACAAAGAAAATATTGCGCCATTGACTTTAGACCAGGTTTCAATTGGTCAATGGCGCAGTCTATTTCAATTGCCTCAAAATAGCAACGTGCCAACAATGCGCCTGAACACACCTCGTTTTCAGACCAGCATGGTATTTTCATGGACGCACAAATAATACACGCAAATAATAACTGCGTCAGGCTGAAAAAAACGAGCAAAAAACAATTGCGTCGTGCCTGGTGCTGCATTGATAAGGTGTATGATAAGGCCCCAAGTATTGCCTTCAGAATTCGAATATAATTCAAATTTTATATATATATTAAAGAAAGAAATTCGAATTGAGCTTTTCAGCCATTTTGACATCCCTACAGTGAGGCAGTGCATAGTGATGAAACTTTATCCATCATACCAACCAACTGCTGCATACTAGCATTAGGAGTAAATTGAGCAGCGTTGGGGTTGAGCTGACCATTTGAACATGGTAACTGACCTGAGGAGAGTTCAGGCTGTTTGGGAGAACTGGATACAGAATCTTCACAGACCGTCATAGTGACAAGCAGGCACAGGCAAGTAGCGTTGAGTTCTAGCAGAAGCTCTCTAGGTTTCTGCAATGATTATCCAGTCGCTCCTGAACTTCAGCTGCACTCCACTGTTCACTAGGCTTGAACTGAAAAGACAAAGCAAGGCCAGGATCTGGACAGTGTGAGACAAACATCAGAACAGCTTCAGCTGCAGGGTCCTCAATGCACTTGTTGCACCTACGCAAACATTCATCAGCCACATTCAGCCTTATTCAGCCGTATCCAGTAGTCCACTGGGGGCTCGTCTGCCTTAGGGAGGGTGTTATAAAAGTCAGCCATAGGCATGTTCAAATACGTCAACTCGCTTCAAAATCTCGTCCTCCATTCACTGCCATTATAAAGCTGGAAAGAGCAAGGAAATGTTTTAATATAACTCTGATTGTATTTGTCTGAAAGCCACTCATCCAAGTGGATGCTGCACATTGGTGGTGGTTAAGGAGATTCCCCCATCTATGTAAAGCGCTTTGAGGTCTCAGAAAAAGCGCTATATAAATGTAACGAATTATTATTATTATTAAAGAAGAAAGTCATACACCTAGGATGGCTTGAGGGTGAGTAAATAATGGGGTTATTTTCATTTTTGGGTGAACTATCCCTTTAAAAACAAGAACTCACACAGGGTATGTTTTTGTAAATAAATGGTAAAAGTACTGCATTTATATAGCGCTTTCAGACCTATGGCCACCAAAGCGCTTTACATATAGCCTCACATTCATCCATTCACTCACTCATTCATACACCGACGGTGGTGTCAGCCATGCAAGGCGCCATCCAGCTCGTCGGGAGCAGCTGGGGTTTGGTGTCTTGCTCATGGACACCTCGAGACTTGGTCAGGTGGAACAGGGAACCTTCTGGTTTGTAGACAACCTACAGTACATGAACCACTGAGCCACTGCCGCCCCACTGTATCAAAGGGAGTTTTAATCTTAAATCTCTATGAATCTCTGTGTCTATTTGTTCTTCATGCTAGTAAGTGCTAAATCCACTTTTACAAAAGTAGCTATATTGTCGAGAACGGCACTAATGTAGCGTGATTTGCTGGCTTGTGTGGATGCAGTCAGTTTTGACCGCGATGTGACCATGTGATGGTCACTTCAAGGAAGTAATTTATTCATTTATGCTCATGTGACCCAGCGAATACTCATGAATCATTGCACACTAGCAAAAGGGTTTGTTTTCCAGTAGATGGCAGCAATATTCCACTGAACTATGGAACGTTTCACATTTTTGCCATGAATGAAACTGAGGAATGTAGATTTTCTTTAATGTGAATTTTACATAAAATGTTGCTATTTTAAATAAACCTGTATATAAATAGCAATACTAATTTCAGCAAATACATTTTTAAAAATTACCATATATCCCCCCCCCCAAATCTGCACAACAGAGCAAAAAAATTATGTTTGTAAAAAATATATATTACAAGCTTTTAAAAAACATGACATGATTGATTGTTACAAAAATCACACTGTCTGCATGGGGTCTCTGGAGAACTCAGAACAAGTCAAGTCAAGTCAAGCTTTATTGTCATTCTTTCGTATACATGTATACAGCTGAACGAAATTTAGTTTTGTACAGACCGAGGTGCATAACCAATACAAGAATAAACAACAGATCACAACATCCTAAAATTGACAGTGCAACATAGCCCTCAACCATTCACATGATACACACAATACATAGCAACAGTAAACAATTGTAAAGAGTAAAATAATGCAAAATAAAAAAAAAGTGCAATAGACAGTAAGTGGTGCAATGTGACCAGAGCAGAAGCGAATAAAGTGTTGTTGCACAATTGTGCATTTTAATGCCCATTGTCCTTTTAAAGTGACAGTACACAGTCATTTGAGTGTTCTTGAGTCCTTTGTCATTGGGGGGCAGACGAATTATGGGGATGAAAGGTTAGGTGGCACCAAGGTATTCAGGGCTCTGCAGCTTGGGGGAAAAAGCTATTATAGAACCTTGCAGTGTGGGTACTGATGCTGCATAACCTCCTGCCTGATGGTAGAGGGACAAACACACTGTGTGAGGGGTGGGAGGGGTCCTTTACAATGGCAGAGGCTGGAAGATGTCTTGGATGGGTGGGAGGGAGACCCCTATGATCTTTTCAGCTGTCCTCACTATGCACTGCAGGCAAGGCCGGACTTACCATTGGGCTTGACTGGGCTCAAGCCCATGGGCCCCGCCCAATAGGGGGCCCCGCCCGTTTACGTTTGATTTTTTCAATAATATGTCAGTCATTTAATTTTTCATTTAAAGTTTGTTGATTGGTCTAGCATTGTTACCTGGCCCTGCCCTGCAATGAAAAATATAATTTAATTAGCTAAATTAAATGTCAATCATCTTGAGGTTTGCTGATTGGTTATTGGCAGTTAGTGCCTCGTTTCATGCCGAACCGTTGAAAAAACCTGTCTGCATTAGACAGTAGCCGCGTTTCCATTACCCTTTAAATTGCGCAAATTGAAATTGCGAATTGAAAATAAGCACAATGGAAACACGTCAATTTCGCATAAACTCCCGTTTATCGCGAAAAAATTTTTTCGCTCGCATGAGGTGGTTTTTCAGGCAATTCGAAAAAGGAATATTTCGCAAAACTGCAATGGAAACAGTTTTTGCGCATTTACAGTCACCTGACTTAGAAGACGCGGTGTGTTTGAGGTCCATGTATAGCTACGCAAATAATAATAATTTTATATTATTTAATTATAACATTTAATAGGCTATATTTAGAAGACGCTTTTATGCAAAAAAGGAACAAAGCTGAGTGTGGAGCGCGCACTGCATGACACGGAGGCGCGAGCGCGAACACTTGCATTTACCTATCAACAGTGGAAACAGCTTAAAATACTCTATCATTTCTGGTCATACAGAAACTAATAATACATTATTCTCAACTACTTTTATTTGTGTAAACTCACAATAACAAGAAAACGTTGTGCTTTTGTAAAATAAAAGAAAACAATCAGACGCACTTTCATGATCTCCGTAAACTGGAGCGCGAGAACTGAAACAAAATATAGCCTGTGTAGGCTAAAGCTTGAAATGTCCACTTTAAAACGAACAAATTTGAATCGAAAGCTAATAGGCTACCTTCTGATTAATCCGTATGAAAGGTGCATTTCTCTCTAAAAGATATGCTTAACAGCGGAGATGGAGATGGGATTTTAGCCAAAACAATAGTTTATTAATAATATTAATGGCTCTTCTCATTCAACACTGCTGGAAAAACATCAATTCCAGGTTCTAATTTGGCCTTAGAAAACAGTCAAATCGACATGTTTTCCATATTAATTTGTAAATATTTTAAATGTTTAATAAAGGGGCAAAAAGTCATAAACAAAAATCTGAAAATTCGTCGATATTTAGCCTACTTTTTTGCGCAGCAGTTGGTGTAGCCAGTTCAATATTAAAATGTTGGTGTTCAACTTTGCGTTTTAAAAAGACATCAACCGTTCATTTTTCGTTTTTCAATTACGGGTTAAAAAAGGAAAAACGAATGAACACAAAAGTAGCCTACATGGATCGTTTGGACAGAATACGAGACAGAGTTCTTTATTAAATTCATAAAAGAAACAATAATTAGCCTATAGGAATACTGGATTCTAAATCTCAAAGAAATGCCACAATCAAAACATATGTTTTCCAGGTAAATAAGTGTTTTATTCTCATTCTGACCAAGACATTTGTGCATTGCAATAAACTTATGATCACTTTGAACTTTTTTAATCATTATTTATTTATTGGAAAAAAAACTTTTTTCAAGCTTCAATCAGTGGTCATATAAATAAATTATTACGTTTTTTTAACATGTAACACTGTCTACGTTACCAGTCACCTTTTGAAAGTAGCTTTGCACTTCAAATAACGATTGGATCGATTATATTGTCACGCCTCCAGATGGCGACAAATGACTGTTAAAAAAAACATATATCATTGATTCGTTCATTCAGGAGATTCGTTCAAAAATGCTGATTCATCTATGAAACAAGTGTATTTGATTGAGGAATTGAATCATTCATTCAAACCCAATTTTTTTTTTTTAAATAATTCAGATTAATTAAACATTTTTAATAGACTTCAGCAATTAACTCAAATTATGTTATTTTGTTTAGTTGTTTGTTCAGAATCGTGATCTCTATTTTTATTCTCAGCTTATCCAGAATTGTATAGCTCAGCTTGTGTATGTATCATTTTGTTCTATTTAAAGGGGCATTCCACCCATTTGAACATTGTTTTATTTAAAGTGGGTCATATATGTAGTCGAAATGTAAAATAAATTTTGAATTTGGTGCCTTCGTGACCGAGGAAAGACAAAAAATAACTTCAGGACGCATTTGTATGAAAGACAACAACTCCCACAATGCACCACATTGCACAGCTCCGCAAGCCACTCCCACTAATCCAGAAAGCGCATATCTGCCTATAAGAGAAATCACTCTTCCGTCTACAAGGCTAGCTACCACCAGAGCTTGAAATTCATTTCACACAAAATGTCTAGTTAGTTGGCGAACTCATTAGTGCATTACTCCTCGTTTGTATTTCTTTCGAAAAGGTGAATTATTGCATGGTACCTGGATGTTCAGTCAGAACATATGCGGTGCGAAACTAGGATAGTTCTCAACACAAACGTCCGTGTCCTCGTCTGATTCAGAGATTTCGTCCAGGAGAAATTGTCATCGTTGAAATTCTTTGCCGCAGACGGACTCTATCTCTGTGTTCGTAGCGGTTCGTAGTTGCATAGTGAGATCACCGGCGCCACCAGTCCGCCCTAACTCGAGCCAGTCCGGGCTCCTCGTCCGCGGCAGGCAGGTCTTCTGCCTCGGCTGCTCTTCGCTAATGCGGCTTGTAAAGGTAGCCACACACACCTGATTCAAGCATCAGACTTCCGAAATCCTCTTCTTCTATATCATATTGAGCACTCTCCTCCGCTATTGTCATAACTTTACATCTGTCTCCACAGCGCCTGTTAGCTTAGCTTCAAACAAGATGGAGGATATTGCTTTCAGTTTCAGAGAGTAAAGTCCCACCCACTGATCTGTAATAGGTCTGTAGCGTGAGCGGGTCCCGCCCCCTGGGAAAGATGATGAACGAGTGTCTGTAGTCTCAACAGAAATCCCCCCCTCTTACACTTCCTCCTACAATGACGCAAAATGACGATTTTTGCGTCATTGTAGGAGGAAGTGTAAGAGATAAATAACGGATTTCTCCCGTCTCAGGGGAAAATGAGAGAGTGTTGCACGACCATTCAATAGTATGACTGGGTTTCTAACAATGCAAAGCTTAATGCAAATGGGTGGAGTGTCCCTTTAACGTAATGTATAGAAGGTAGGGCCCGAAAGTGACTCAAGCCCAGGGGCCCCCACCACCCTAGGTCCTGCCCTGACTGCAGGGATTTGAGTTCGAGTGCTTTGCAATTCCCATTATAATATCTTGCCGCCCGCACCCGCATTCACCCATCAAATATTGTCCCGCGCCGCACTCGGTTGCGCTGGGTCCCGCGGGAGTGCAGGTCTCTACCACAGGCTCAGGGAGATGTTATAGATGTCTGTAAGGACACCTGCTAGCTGGTCAGCACAGTCCCTGAGCATTCTCCCTGGTATGTTGTCCGGACCTGCAGTTTTGCATGGGTAGACTCTGGATAGTATCCTCCTCATGTCAGCTGGGTCCAGACGCAGCATAGAAGTCGTTCAGCTTGTCAGGAAGGTGGGCGTCATTGCTGTTGGCCTGTGTTGTAACTTTGTAGTCTGTTAGGGCCTGGATGCCCTGCCACATGTATCTGGGGTACTTGGCGTCACAGAAGTGGTTGTGTATCTTCTGTGCATGCATGCGTTTCACTTTCCTGATGGCCCAAGTCAGGGTTTTTGTGTTTTTTTTTCCTTTTGGTAATATTTCAAATTAATAGTATTAAAATAGTATTAGTAAAAAAGGTAAAAAATAAAAGTTTATGCAAAAAGAACATCTGTTTGCATAAAGTTTAAGGTAAAAATAACTGCCAATAATTAACGAACATTACTAGTAGGAACGGTCCACGGTCCTACAGGCATTTCATTCTCCACCTCATGTGTCGGCAGAAGAAGAGAGGCTCCATTTGCTCTGCCCAGTTAGAGCTTTGAGTATTTGCCTTGAGAGGTCCTCTTCTTGGTGGAGGTCGGACCAACTATTATTGTGTTTTGGGTCACCTAAGAAGGGGCTCCCGGCATCCAAACAAACCATTAGTAATTGGATTGTTCAGGCTATTGCCTCGGCCTACCAGGTGCGCAATTTGCCTTCACCTTTGGCCGTAAGGGCTCATTCTACTAGAGGCATGGCGTCCTCTAGGGCCCTCCTCTCGGGAGTGCCCCTCCAGGAGATCTGTGAGGCAGCCGGTTGGGCTACCCCACACACTTTTATCAGGTTTTATATTCTGCACCTCCCTAGTACGCCTGGCGCACGAGTGTTCTCATCTTAGCTGAGTGCCTGAGATCAGTTTCACTCTAGGGCAGGCCTTTTTCGGTGCATGGCATAGTGGGCATTCATTCCCCAAACGAATTGAGTTCCCTCAATAAGGGAACGTCTTGGGTTACATCTGTAACCCTTGTTCCCTGAGAAGGGAAAGAGACACTGCGTCGTCTTGCCACGCCCCTTAATGCCTGCGAGCGGCTTGCTTCATCGCTAGGCTAATGTGTGTGTGTGCCTGTCTCACTTTTATGCAGGGATGTAGTGGAGGCTAAACGCACGTAAACGCCGTTTACGCACCTCCCAAAATTCGGAAATAGCGTTTGCCCACCTCCAAAGTGCGTTTATCCACCTCTACATTGCGTTTATCCACCTCTAAATTTCACGTTATTTGAGCGGACTTTGCTTTTCCAGTGCGTGATCGCCGATCGGTACATGATTCGAGCATTTGGTTCGAGTACATCGGTACATCGGTACATGATTCGAGCAGAACGTGCAGCGCAAACACGGAGCAGAACATTGAGCAGAGAGCGCAGCGCGCCGACACACACACACACGCGCGGAACAAAGAGAACGGCGCACACACGTAGCAGAAAACACACGCTCGTGAAGTTACTAAACAAGCTGCGCGAGAATGAAACTTGATCGCAGCCGCAACAGGAAATCATTAAAACGATGCAAACAATTTTTTTAAATTTTTTTTTATTCATTACAGGCAACTGGTTTAATGTAGGGAGCATGTCGAAACCCAACTGTACAAGATATTCAGAGGGAATCAAGCCTGCACCAGGTTAAAGGGATAGTTCACCCAAAAATGAAAATTCTGTCATCATTTACTCTCCCTCAAGTTGTTCCAAACCTGTATGAGTTTCTTTCTTCTGCTGAACACAAAAGAAGATATTTTGAAGAAAGTCGGTAACCAAACGACTGATGGACTCCATTGACTTCCATAGTAGGAAAAAAAAAATACTATGGATGTCAATGGGGACCAGCAACTGTTTAATTACCAACCTTCTTTAAAATATCTTCTTTTGTGTTTAGCAGAAGAAAGGAAATCATACAGGTTTGGAACAACTTGAGGAAGAGTAAATGATGACAGAATTTTCATTTTTGGGTGAACTATCCCTTTAAAGACTTTTCCCTCTACAGGGAAACACTGATCCACATTTTTCTGATAGACCAAACAACTAATCAATTAATTGAGGAAATATTCAACAGATTAATCGACTATGAAAATAATCCCAAGTCCCTAATCATTATGCACAAGTGCATTGCATTGGAAGCCCTGGATATAAGCCTCCCTCTCGATCTCTCTTAAATATTTTTGTTTTCTCTGTTTTTTCATTTAGTAAACTTTATAGATTTCAACCATATTATTCCTTTTTGAGTCTCTTTAACAAGAACTTAGATTAATGTATGAATTGAAAAAGTGATTGTGTGACCTATGATGAGGAAACAACCAGTGATACCCTTGGTAGTACCATCAAATGATAGCCTATAGCGATGTCATCAGGACACACATACACCGCAGTGGCCCACCTTACCGGGTGACCACGTCGTGGTCCACCAGAATTTATAGTTTACCCACCTCTTTTTTTACCACTACACCACTGCTTTTATGCATCTGGTTATGCCGTCACATGTTACGTCATTACGCAACACCAATCAGGATTGGATTAGTTTCATTCAAACTTCAGAGGCGCACGCTTAGGGGGCGTCCCCAAAGAGTCGTTTTCAACGACGCAGTGTCTCGTTCCCTTCGCAGGGAACAAGGGTTGCAGATGTAACCCGAGACGTTATTAAGCCTCTCATAAAGAAATCACAATTAGATCCAAATCAATTAACAAATTACAGACCCATTTCAAATCTTCCATTTATGTCTAAAATACTAGAAAAAGACATGCCCGCTCAATTAGGCTCTTTTTTGCAAAATAATGATATATTTAAAAAAATTCAGTTTGGATTTAGGGCCCATCATAGGATAAACTGCACTCGTTAAAATTACAAATGACTTGCTTTTGGCTTCTGACCAAGGCTATATCTCTATACTAGTTTTACTTGATCTTAGTGTTGCGCTCAACATCATAAAATACTCTTAGATCGACTACCAAATTATACTAGTATTCAGGGACAGGCATCACGGTGGTTTAGATCGTTTCCATCAGACCGTTACCATTTTGTGCACTTAAATGAGGAAAAGATAATGAGTTAAAAAATGATAATGACTTAAATGAGTATCGAAGATAATGTCAGTAAATTACGGAGTGCCGCAAGGATCTGTGTTAGGCCCTCTGTTATTTTCAATATATATGCTGCCACTTGGTAATATTATAAGAATACATGGAATTAATTTCCACTGTTATGCCGATGATACTCAGTTATATATTGCATCACGACCAGATGAATTCTCTAAATTGTCTAAGACTAAGCTAACAGAATGTGTTAAAGAAATAAAATATTGGATGACCTGTAATTTTCTTCTATTAAATTCAGCCAACACTGATGTGTTACTTATTGGACCAAAAACCTGTACACAGAATTTCTTAGAATACAATTTGCATTTGGAAGGATGTACTGTAACTTCATCCTCGACAGTTAAAGACCTGGGGTGCGTTTCGAAAGCATCGTTAGCCAACTATGGTCGCAAGTTCATCGCAATATCTATTGAACTCTATTGGTAACGACGGAACTTGCGACCATAGTTGGCCAACGATGCTTTCGGGAAACGCACCCCTGGGCGTTATATTAGACAGCAACTTGTCTTTCGAAAGTCATATTTCAAATGTTACAAAAACAGCCTTCTTCCACCTCAGAAACATCGCCCCGCTACGGAACATGCTCTGTTTCTGATGCAGAAAAGCAAGTTCATGCTTTCATGACCTTTAGACTAGATTAATGTAATGCATTACTAGCTGGTTGTCCTGCATCCTCAATAAACAAACTACAATTAGTCCAAAATGCAGCTGCTAGAATTCTTACAAGTTCAAGAAAATATGATCATATAACACCTAATTTATTATCTCTACACTGGTTACCTATTAAGTTCCATATCAATTACAAAGTATTGCTACTGACCTATAATTAAGGCCCTAAATGGGTTAGCTCCTGTGTATTTCACATATTTTATATCGCCTTACAATCCATCACACACTCTAAAAAGTTTTACTATGATTTACTAAATTTTTTTGGTGAAAAATTTCTACACCTAAAAATATTGATTCAATTTTAAAGCAGTGAAATCAATTAAATACACTGTATGAAATGTAAGTAAAAAATTAACTATAGATCTGAGTAACTGCATTTGGTAGGTTACATTAACAAAAACAATTGAGTAGAAATAATTGGGGGAAAAACATTTAAAAAACAATTTTTATCAGTAATATTAACTGTTTTTATTTATGAGTAATATTAACTTTTATATTTCCTCTAAACCTTTGTTAAAATATTCCATACAACCACATGTACACATGACATTGGCCTTTATTGTCGATGAGTACAAACAGCAATACAGCATATTTTATACTGTTTTAACATGTATACATACAATATCACCTGCATTTAAAGTGAAGTAAAAATTAAACTATCAAGTATGTTTAGGGTGTTGCAAAAGACACTTTACACATGATTTATCCCTCCCTCCCTCCCTCCCTCTCTCCCTCTGAAGGGTGTGGTGTTCTTGCACATGTCACATGGCTATTGTCCAGAAAAAAAATCTGGTGATTTCCAAGTTACCGCCCATCAATGCGGATTTGAACTCTCATACGAGTCCATCATGTTTACCGGATTGGGTTCAAATTATAATAAAGAAAAATGAACATAACAGTTAATAATCACTTCTATTATCTCTGAGTAAATATTCTAGAATAACGTGTAGGAGCACTCAAAAAAATGAACTTGGTTGGTGTCAGTTTTACTAAATAATTTCTTGTTCACTTTACTTAACAAACACAAGTAACTGGATATAATTAATTTAACTTAGTAATTTCAACAAAAGACCACATCTTGTCATCTTTACTTTAGAAGATTTTGTTCAGTCAACAAATCATTGTTCAGTGAAACGCACAAATACAAGAAATCGTACTCGGTTACTAATGTAACCTCGGTTCTCTCTAGAAGAGGGAACGAGTATTGCGTAAGGTTAGCTTACGCATCGGGAAAGTCTTCTTTCTTCGAGATCTGAAGCCAAAAAATTATCCTTAATTTTGTATACATTGTCAACGCAGTGCAGCAGCCGACAGACCTAGGCAGGCTGTATAAGCGTGCTCATTGGCTGCTCGGCGGCAACTGCTTAAGCCTATCGGTGAGCGCTCTGAACGCGGCAACCAATGAGGGCGCTTCGCGCCCTCCGCACCCTTCTAACCGTCAGAATGGGTGTGGCCAGCATGTATATATTCAGCGCTCATAGGCTAAAATTCTGGTTTTCGCAGTCTGAAGCGCAAAAGCTCGTGGCGCGACACGGCAGGTTACGCAATACTCGTTCCCTCTTCTAGAGAGAACCGAGGTTACATTAGTAACCGAGTACGTTCTCTTACGAGAGGTCTCTCGTATTGCGTAAGGTTAGCTTACGCATCGGGAACCCTTTGTCAACGCCGTGTGCGCCGAGCATCCAGCCCATGAATCCCAGGGAAACCGGGGAAAACACTCTGCTGGGAAATGTGGCCGGTCGGAGAGACGGGCCAGCGCAGTACAGGCACTTCATGCAGCATATGAAATAGAGCGGCGCGGCCGGTCTATAAACATATAACAGTACAAACAGTAGGGCCGGCAGAGCGAGCCCATACAGTACATAAGCACTCATAAGGGTAGGAGAAAAACGACATAGTCGGTCTCACATGAAGGGAAAAATTCCCGCGCGACAGAGAATAATGCGGGCGGCCAGCAGCGCGGGCCAGCACCGACAACAGCGCGTAACGGGAAATAGGAAACAGAGCGGATCAGCCGGTCTGAGTCAAACATTTCACCCTGAGTATAGTACCAGAATAGCGCCAGCATATGAACGTAGTCTGCACACGAGAAATGGGCAGAGCATACATGTCACTTATGCTGACAGTATTTTTGCTTGTAGGGCAGGAACTTCCAGGTTATAAAACCTCACGAATGTTGATGGGGAGGCCCAGCCCGCCGCCATACAAATACCGTGATTAGAAATTCCGCTGGACCAGGCCCACGATGAGGCCATGCCTCTAGTGGAGTGGGCTCTGATGCCCAGAGGGCACTGCAGGTGTCTGGAGGCATAAGCTGCTGCTATCGCGTCCACTATCCACCTGGACAAGCTCTGTTTCGAGGCGGCAAGACCCTTGGTGCGTCCGCCGAAGGAAACAAAGAGCTGCTCTGAACGCCTGAAAGCGGCGGAGCGCGTGATGTAAACTCTCAGCGCCCGGACAGGGCATAGGAGATTATCACTGTCCCCACTGTCGGATGCTGGCAGAGCCGAGAGGGACATAACTTGTGCCCTAAACGGGGTTCCAATCGCTTTGGGGATGTAACCGTGTCTCGGTCTGAGAATGACTTTCGAGTCATTCGGCCCGAACTCAAGACATGCAGGGCTAACAGATAACGCGTGCAAATCACCCACTCGTTTGACTGAAGACAGAGCTATCAGAAAAACGGTTTTAAGCGACAGATACTTTAGATCCGCGGATTCAAGCGGTTCAAAGGGAAAAGCCTCTAGGGCCGCTAGGACCAAGGACAGATCCCACGAGGGAACCGAGGGGGGCCGCGGGGGATTCATCCGTCTAGCTCCTCTGAGGAAGCGGATAATGAGCTCATTCCTTCCCATTGCCCGGCCGCGCGTCGTCTCAGCGAACGCTGCAATAGCGGCCACATATACTTTGAGCGTGGAAGGGGATCTGCCCTTTTCCAACAGCTCTTGTAAGAAGGAGAGCACCCGCGGGACCCCGCATGCGCGCGGATCCAAGTTTTTAGTAGCGCACCATTTAGAAAACACCGACCATTTAGACGCGTAGAGCCGTCTCGTGGAGGGGGCTCTCGACTGTATGATCGTGTTCACGACCCCTTCTGACAGGTCAACGGGTATCCGTTGATCACCCATGCATGCAGCGACCAGCGCTCTGGATGGGGATGCCAGATCGATCCACCGGCTTGGGAGAGGAGATCCTTTCTCACCGGGATCGGCCATGGGGGTGAGTGCGACAGCCTCACTAGCTCTGGGTACCAAGTTTGGTTTTCCCATCGCGGGGCTATAAGCAGCACTGAGTGGTGCGTTTCTCTGATCCTCGAAATGACCTGTGGCAACAGGGAGATCGGAGGAAAAGCATACAGCGGGAGGCTGGGCCATGTCTGGGACAGCGCGTCCTCGCTCTTCGAATAAAACTTCGGGCATTGAGCATTGTCTTTCGACGCAAAGAGGTCGATTTCCGCTCTGCCGAATAGGCGCCAGAGAAACTGGACTGTCTGGGGGTGCAGAGACCATTCTCCCGGGGGAATGTTGTCCCTGGACAGTCTGTCTGGACCGACATTCAGGTGGCCCGGCACGTGCGCGGCTCTCAGCGAGCGCAGCGAGCGGTAAGCCCACACGAGAAGGCGTTCTGTCAGCCTGCACAGATTCCTGGATCTGACACCGCCCTGTCGGTTCACATAGGATACCACGGACGTGTTGTCCGAGCGGACTAGCACATGGTGATCCCGTATGAATGGGAGGAAGCGCCTGAGCGCGTTCTCGACCGCTATCATCTCCAAACAGTTTATGTGGAGGCATTTTTCCCGGTCTGACCACAGGCCAAAAGCCGGTTTGCCCTCGAACAGAGCGCCCCAGCCTGAGGTGGAAGCGTCCGTCGAGATAACTTTGCGGTGTGAGATAGCTCCCATTGTCACTCCCCGCTGGTACCAGTCGGCCGCTAACCAGGGCTTCAGAGCTGAAACGCAGCTCTGAGTCACTCTGATGCGGATACCGCAGGAAGCCCATGCTCTGTGAGGCACTCGGGCATTCAGCCAGCGTTGTAGCGGGCGCATTCGTAAAAGACCCAGCCGAAGCACTGCTGCGGCTGAGGCCATACAACCTAGTAACCTCTGAAATGTTTTGAGAGGTACGGTGCTGCCCTGCCGGAGGGACGCGGCCAGGCGTCGAATGCAGCGCGCGCGCTGTGTCGACAGGCGGGCCGTGTACTGATATACCTGACCGTCGAAGGCGAATCTCAAGAATGGCCTGTGACGGGGTATTATCAGGATCTGAAAAGCACGCGTCTTTTAGATCGAGAGATATAAACCAGTCCCTCGGGCGAATTTGCGCAAGAATTTGTCTGGTTGTGAGCATTTTGAACGGTCTTCTCATAAGAGCCTTGTTCAAACGTCTCAGATCCAAAATTGGTCTGAGAGCTCCGTCCTTCTTGGGAACGAGGAAATAACGGCTGTAAAAGCCCGACTCGCTCATGGAAGGGGAAACCGGTTCTATAGCCCTTTTGCACAGAAGTGTAGCTATTTCTGCTCGAAGTAGATGTGCTACTTCCCCATTCACTCTGGTCTCGATACGCGCTTGAAAGCGCGGAGGGCGGCGAGCGAACTGCAGAGTATAGCCCTGTTTTACTGTGCTTAGCACCCGTTCTGATGCGCCTGGAATAGTTTCCCACGCTTTTGCGTGTGCAGCCAGGGGCAGAATGGCCTCCGGGCTCCGATCGCCGCGCATCGCGGGCTCGAGAGCTCGAAACGGAGGGGCGGGCGCGGCGCGCGCGCTCTTGGTGCTTAGATACGGCGGATCGCATGCAGCGATAGCTGGCCGTTTTACACACAGTGTCCCGGTGGCTTTAGACGGGGAACATAAAGTGTGAGGCGCGACGCGCGATGGCGGCGTCGGGGGCGAAAATGTTCGTTAGTATGTGTGAGCGCTCGAGGGCGGGCACAGGACATACATTCAGGGGCGGGCGCGGCGCGCGCGCTCTTGGTGGTTAGATACGGCGGATCGCACGTAGCAATAGCTGGCCGTTTTACACACAGTGTCCCGGTGGCTTTGGACGGGGAACATATAGTGTGAGGCGCGACGCGCGATATCGGCGTCGGGGCGAAAATGTAGTTAGTATGTGTGAGCGCTCGAGGGCGGGCACAGGACTTACATTTAAAACATGACCGGTCGTGCGAGGCCGTGTGACAGAGCGGGCAGTGAGTAGGTGTGGGCACGGAGAAGTGGACACGTGACCTACTTTTAACACTAAAGCGGCTTTTGCCTGCTTCATGAGAGTGGGCTCTGTGAGAGACACGGGATGTATAGTGCTTGTGTACAGGGGTGAGCACAGAACGTGGGCACATTCACTGTACTAGAAACACATACGGCGTCAGCCGTGCAACCAGACATATGCTCTTTTGAAATTTTTCTGGGTTGCCGTGAGAACGGCGGATGCGCGCAGGCGAGCGGGTAGATACCGGCTCGTTGACTGCGGGGTAAACAGCTGCAGTAGCCGTGGCAACGGGGACTGACAGAGCGTTAAGCTTCGACGGTGGTCCAGCCGCAGGGCTGCGGGATTTAACCGTCTTTTCTTCTCTCGTGTTTAGACGCTCAAAAATACTCGAGCACCCTGAGAAGGTGTGGTGCGAGAGGCGGGTTCGCTTTCTGTAAGTAAGAAAGACTGGCCGCGAGCTCGGAGAAGCAAGCAGCATAAATTTTTAACTTCCCCGAGAGCTGGGATCGAACGCGGATCTCTCACGTGAAAGCGTATGATTCTGCCACTGAGCCACAGGGGAAAATACATAAGCTTTCAGTTAGCGCGAGCATATAAAAAGCGACCTCATGTGTCGCGTCGGCGTTTGTTTGCAGGCGTGCGTGTGTTTAAAACAGGCTCGTTTACTGCAATAGTAATATTTCCAGTCGCCTGAACTTAAGAGGGGACTGAGAAATGTGTGAGGATTGGCGGTTGTCCAGCCGTAGCGAGACTAACACACTCTCTTCTCTTTTCGCCGGCGAGTGAGGCGCGCACGCTGAA
This sequence comes from Squalius cephalus, assembly GCF_949319135.1. Taxonomy (NCBI): domain Eukaryota; kingdom Metazoa; phylum Chordata; class Actinopteri; order Cypriniformes; family Leuciscidae; genus Squalius; species Squalius cephalus. The sequence goes on along the minus strand of NC_137135.1, from coordinate 5,244,713 downwards.
CGCTGCTCGTGACCGTTTGCTTTGTCATCCCTTGAACGGCGCAATCTGCGCGGCCCAACGAGGGAGAGAGCGGGCTTGTTTTCTGTATGTAAGAAAAACTGGCCGCGAGCTCGGAGAAGCGAACAGCATAAACTTTAACTGCAGCGAGAGCGGGGACCGAACCCCGGTCTCTAGCTTGACAGTCTAGGATTCCGCCACTGAGCCACAGGGGAGAATACATTAGTACTCGGTTAGCGTCATCATGTCTTGTGACGGCGTTTGCTTGCAGGCGAGCGTGTATTTATAACAGGCTCGTATACTGCAATAGTAACAATTCCAGTCGCCTGAACTTAAGAGGGGACTGAGAAATGTGTGAGAATGGAGGTTATAGTCCAGGCCACGGCGGGACGAAAACACTCTGTTCCCCTTTCACCGGTGAGTGACGCGCGAGGACGGAGTAGCTTTCTTGTAACGTAAAGAGAGCTCCAAGACCGTCCGCTCCTGCCATCCCTTGTGAGCGGCGCAGTTTGCGCGGCTCGAACAGAGGGAGAGGAAACTCGCTCCGAGACCGTCCGCTCCTGCCATCCCTTGTGAGCGGCTCAGTTTGCGCGGCTCGAACAGAGGGAGAGGAAACTCGCTCCGAGACCGTCCGCTTCTGCCATCCCTTGTGAGCGGCGTAGTTGCACGGCTCGAACAGAGGGAGAGTACGGGTATCTATCACATTCGCCTCATCTCCTGACGCGGCGGCGGCGCGGGCGAGAGCCGGCGGTTGAGCGGCCGGGAGGGAGAGGGCGAGAGAGAGCTCGAGGGAGAGGTTCCGGCGAGCTCCTCAGTCACAACAGTCTCCGGTGGTCGCTGCGAGCGGCGCTTCTTATTGCGCGGCCCGGCAGGGACAGGCGGAGCGACAGCTTGGTCGAAAGCTTCAAGTCGAGCCCGCAGGGTCGACATTGAAAGCTCTTCGCACTCGGAGAGTGCGGTGGCGGCGTGCCCGCGGCCCAGGCGGAGAGCGCAGAGAGGTGGCGGTCTCCGTTGCTGAGCGGGGCGCGGCACGAGCCGCAAAAACGAGGCGTTTTTACAAAAACGCCTCGTGCTCTTTTAGAGTACACACAGAAACAGTAATAATGTAAAGGATATGTCGCCGGATAGCGTAGCAGGCACGGATGGCTGAAGGCGGCGAAGACGGCCGGCTTCCTCAGGCGCTGTCCTAAGCTTGCTGGTCGCTGGTTTCAACGGCGGCGGCTCTCAAGATCCAGCGATGCGAAGAGCGTCGCTGAAGACAAGAAAATCAGAATTTTAGCCTATGAGCGCTGAATATATACATGCTGGCCACACCCATTCTGACGGTTAGAAGGGTGCGGAGGGCGCGAAGCGCCCTCATTGGTTGCCGCGTTCAGAGCGCTCACCGATAGGCTTAAGCAGTTGCCGCCGAGCAGCCAATGAGCACGCTTATACAGCCTGCCTAGGTCTGTCGGCTGCTGCACTGCGTTGACAATGTATACAAAATTAAGGATAATTTTTTGGCTTCAGATCTCGAAGAAAGAAGACTTTCCCGATGCGTAAGCTAACCTTACGCAATACGAGAGACCTCTCGTAAGAGAACCAAAACGGAATGTCCCTTTGCACACACCGTATGCAAATGCAGCAGCGCCAAAGACAGACGAGAGGAGATGATGGCATGGCGACTTAATTTGTGTGAGGTATGAATATTTGGCTTAAATCATTTCCATCCTGAATAATACTGCCAATAAAAGTATTGTTACTTCGAGATCTCAGGTTATATCAGAGAATATACGTGTTTTTCATTGTAGATGAGCTGAAGACCAAATAGTATTTGCACTTTATGGTATGGGTTTTTGTCGGAGGGGAAAAGCAGGTTGAGTTTTCTTTTTTCTTTCAGTGCATACAATTAATTTAATTATAAAAAACAAACAAAAAAAAAAAAAACGTTTTTGTCATTTCTTTCAGTGGATAAAATATGTTTAACTTGTTTATATTTAAAAAATAATTGTCCGTGTCTTGTCATTTTAACTTTAGGTGTTTTTGTTCAGTCAACAAATCATTGTTCAGTGAAACGCACAAACGCAAAAAATAAAAAAAACATTTTGTCCTTTTGTACACACCGTATGCAAATGCAGCAGCGCCAAAGACCATATACAGTCACAGACGAACGTTGAGGAGACGACGGACGACACATTGGCGACTTTGAAAGGTATGAATATTGCCATCCTGAAAAATAATGCCCAATAAAAGTAATATGTAGTACACTATATCAATGTACACTTTATCAATCAATGTTTAATATGTCAGTTTATGTCATAAGCTGCGGTTACACGAAATTAATTCATTGTGATTGATGAATTTGTGTTTGCATGAACGCAAAAGTGATGAATTTGTGTTCGCATGAACGCAAAAGTAATAAATTAACGTTAAGTTAATCAGATTGATGTGCGCAATATTCCATGTATCACATTGAAATTTATCTTTTCACGTGCGTAGGCCGCACAAACCATTAACGTTACTCTCAGAAGCAAGCAATTTGCAGAACATTACAGTTTCAGAAAGCAAGCGATCACATGATTTTTCATAGCTAACATTTTCTTAAAACGATCGGTTTACACAAAATGTTTACACTACCACTTACAATCCTAATGAAATTTAACTCGGATCGAGCTCAATCGGATCCATAGAGGTGTTTACATGAAGGTTTATTATCCATGTAAACGCAGCTAATGACTGGCTCTTCTTTTCTATTACAATATATTCAGTATGCTGTAGTTAGAATAAACAGAATAGAGGGAACATATATGTGATCTAAAACATAAAAAAAAAATTATGCTTGCCACATAAACAGTGTAAGATGCCATTTAAGTGGCTGTATTTTTTTTTAAAGCTATTCTATTCATTATGATATTAACCCATTTAATCCCAAATTTTTCCCAGACACAAAAATATCCAAATCATGTGTCATTAGTATCCCTTTGAAACAATCAATCATAATTTTTTTAAATTTTCATGGAAAAGTGTGTGAAAAAGTGTGTTTTATGATCGGTCACAATTGTGACCGGTGGGATACTGTGTTGTATCAACCATTGTATTGATTTAATATAGGTCTGTTTGACCTGTGCAGTGTGTTTGTGTGTGTGTGTATGTTTTTTTTGTGTGTGTGTTTTTGTGTGTCTGTGTGTGGGTGTGTGTGTGGAGATCAGACATCAGAGGAGACGTGACCATGTGTGTGTGAGTGTGTGTGTGTGTGTGTGTGTGTGTGTGTGAGTTTCTGTCTGTGTGTGTGTGTGTGTGTGAGTTTCTGTCTGTCTGTGTGTGTGTGTGTGTGTGTGTGTGTGTGTGTGTGGAGATCAGACATCAGAAGAGACGTGACCGTGTGTGTGTGTGTGTGTGTGTGTGTGTGTGTGTGTAAAATTAGAAAGTAAGGTAGAACAGTTAGCCTATGTGTATTAGCATGTAGATACAATGGGTTATCCCACCGGTCACTATTGTTGCCGTTGACATGTTTGTGAGTTCTATGAACACATTAAACAAAGTTGAGTAATTGCAAATGCATATATCAATACTAGACACCTTAAACATGTGTACCAAAAATCTATGTCCTATCTTTATATACAGGAAGTAAACAGCTCTGGTCATGTGACAATTTACAGTAAACATGCGACACTGCACGTATTTCATTGAGACCCTTTATTATTTCAATATCTGCTGGAAATGCATTGATAGATCATTCAGTAACATTTTTATAGCCTTAGAAATGAAACATTTTTTTACTGTCACTATTTTGACCGGTGGGATTAAATATAGGAAGTGTTGTTGTCAAAGTAAGTTCCATGTTTTAAAACTGATTAACTTTTGTTGTTTGTTTTAGGACACTGACTTGGAGAAAGCTGAGAGAGACATGGCTAATACAGTCATTGGAATTTTCATTGTCCGAGCTGAAGGTGCAGGACCTGAACAACCACCATTGGATGTTGGGATCCTTGTTGAAGGAGTGAAAGTGCTTCAGAAGCTTGGAGATGTCACCAAGGCTTGTGCTCTCCTCTTGGGAGTAATTTATAGTTTGAATCTGAGCTATCCATGTGATCTCAAGTACACCTTCGAGTTTCTTCAAAAGGTGATAATGGAACTTGATGCCAGGAAACTTTCACACAAAATTCAGGTACTTAAAAACAAACTTATGGAATAATTTATTGATGTTTAGTTTAATTACTTCCAGTACAATGCTGCTGTTTGAAAAACAATATTCTTTTTTTTTTTTTTTTGTATTAAAAAAACATGCCAGTCATAAATATTCCATAATATGTTGATGTATTCTATAAATGTGAAGTTCTGTAGCGCTTTGGGGTGTGACCCTATGTTAGAAACACGTTGTCATGCTCACTTGTAGAATTAATTTGAGAAAAACAAAAAAGTTCAAGACTTGTTTGTATTATAAAAAAAATAAAAAGCTATTTGTTTCTGAAAAATAGTTGTCTGATTATTTAATAGTTTTCTTGGAACACTTGTATGGCTCGTAATTACAAAGCAACTGAAATCATTCAATGTTTATTGCACACTAAATGTTCGTAAATTTAGCATAACATTAATTATATAATAATAGTAATAATATAATAATATATGATAATATAATAGTGACTTTAATAGGATTTCTTTAGCTCATACATCATAACATTTTGTATATGTAATATTGACTTTACTAGGATTTCTTTAGTTTATACAACATAACGTTATGTATATGTAATGGTGACTTTACTAAGATTTCTTTAGTTCATACAACATACATTATGTATGTCATATTGAGTTTACTAGGATTTCTTTAGTTCATACAACAAAACATTATGTATATGTAATAGTAACTTTACTAGGATTTCTTTAGTTCATACAACATTTAAATTGTCAACTTTACACACATTTTTTAGTAAATACAACTTACATTTTGTTTGTTGAGATTACTTAACAAAGCTATGTGGAACCCACTTGACGAAGTTTTCTTAAGTAAATCCAACATTTTATTTTTTTGAGTGAGAGCTCTCTAGCAGTGAGCTACAGTGTGAGAAAGAAAGAGGTTTGAGCCACTGTCATCAGCCAGTGGTCCATGCATATCGACTATCATTAAAAATCAGAGGTAAAACGTGAGGAAATGCTAGATTTTTTATAGCTGGCAAAGTTAAAGTCTGATGAAATACACTGACACCTTATTTTTGTTTTTTCAAAAGTAACTGAATGCCCTGCTATATTAGCCTACAGTAATTGTGATTGTATTTAAAACATATTAATGTACATGTATAATTATAATGTCATTATAAAATATATATTTGGTTATACCCTTACGAAACAAAAATATATTGCAATATACTAGAATTTATATTGCAATACATTAGAAAATATATTTCAATGTATCAGAAACTTCCTCATATATTTGAAAATATATAGCAATTAGGGGTGTAACGGTACACAAAAATCACGGTTCGGTACGTACCTCGGTTTTAAAGTCACGGTTCGGTTTATTTTCGGTACAGTAAGGGAAAGAAATGCAAACATTAAACTGCAGGTTGTTTATTACTATAAACTTTTTTTTAACAATTTGTTTACACTTTTTTAAACACTTTTTAATAAAATATAATAAAATAGATATAAAATAAAAAAAAAGAATAAGAAATAAAATACTGCTGCAAAGTTCTCCACTAAATAAAATACTCTCAGTCTCAAACCAATATCACATAATAAGATATAATGAAAAATATAAATAAATAACTATGATTACAGTGCAGCATTACCAATCCCAGCTTGTAGGCCTGCTCATATTTAAAAATTAAGGCTGGGAATCGATAAAAAAAAAAAAGAACTAATTAATTGCACAATTTGCTGTAATTAATTGCAATTCCTCCAAGCTTGTAATCATCAATAATTAAACTTATAATCACCTAATTAAATGAAACACGGGGAAAAAAGGAACAGAAAATAGCCCTATATTAAAATAATATTAAACATAAATATATCAATGTATTATTATTTTTCAATAATCAATCAACATAATCAATTTAAGAATTTTTTTTTTTTTCACTTTTTTAATAATTATCAAAATAAAATATAGTCCAAAGCTATTATTACCAGAGCTTGTGATCAGAGCAGGTCATTTTACCATTTTTGCCAGCATAACTAAACCAGCTCAGCAAACAGAAGTGTACTACTGAGAAATTTCACCTGTTTTGGGTGTTTTGAGTGTTTGGGCCGTTAACGACAGAGCAGAACGCGCAGCGCAAACACGGACTCGAACATTGAGCAGAGAGCGCAGCGGGCCGACACACACACACACACACACACACACACACACACACGAAACGGAGAGTGCGGCGGCGCACACGGAGCGGAAAAGCTTTTTTTCGCCCTGCAGTCTATTTTATTGGTTTAGGTTACAGTGACGACGGATAAAACACTGGTAAAACATTAGAATCAGCTGCAGGGCGGGATTTGCGCTGAACGCGGAGACTTCCGCCACTTAATATGTTCGTGTAGAAACACGAAAATGTACCTATGTTCCGCACACAAAATATTGCATGCAGTCATTCGGTACACACGTGCACCGAACCGAAAGCCCTGTACCGAAACGGTTCGGTACGAATACACGTACCGTTACACCCCTAATAGCAATATATGGATGGACAACCTATTGCTATATATTGATTCATATATTAAAATACATTGATATACAAACAAAACTGTATTGCATGTATGTTTATTGAAACAATTTTTTTTTATGAGTTAAGCAAGCTCATGCATAGGTTTATAGAGAAGGTTGATTAACAATAGCCCAAATCAAATTTTTGCATGACATTCATTATATTTTAATTATATAGCCAGATGGATGGGCCATATATGGCTATGTATTGATTCATATGTTGTAAAATGTAGATGAGAGTTTTATCAATTAAATTATCATTAACAGCAGCAATTACAACATTTTTTTTTTTTTTTTTTGAGTCCACTTTGAATTCCCCCACATGACATTTCATCCTCAACATTTTATTCCTCCACATGACATTTCATCATCAACATGACAAAGTCCAAAGTCCAACTTTCCAAGCGCACTCAATCACAGTTTTTGTTAAGAGAAGAAATGCTTTGGAGAAATGCTCCGTGCTGCTGCCTGCTGTTTCAACAGATCTGCTCTCGTCTGACTCTCTCTCCCCTGCTCACACTGGCAACAGCGCCAGCGGGATCTGAATGCGCCACTCCTATTGGCTCTTAGGGGTGTCAGTCACTACAGCACAGTCAGTGATTGGTTTGGATCATTTTACTGACTCGGATCTTTGAATCTCGTTCAGCAAAATTAATGAATCTTTTTTCAAGTCAGTTCGTTTTCATTTCTCTGGGCAGAAATAACCTTTCAGTCAATAAGTAGAGGCAACAATCACTTTTTGGCAGGTAAAATACTGCATTATAATGGTCAAACATAATTCTTCTGAATGAAATCAACTAATTTCAGGGCAGAAATAACCTTTAGAGGCTTCAATCACTTTTAGGCATCGATCACTATTACCACGGACATAAGCGGATGTTTATTTGCGCGTTATGTCTGTTTGATCCACATAAAAGCAGCTGTAGTCGTAAAGAGACTGGGCGATACAGTTTTAAGGGCTTTAACACGCCGCGTGCGCTCCCGCGGACGGCAATCAATTTTCGGCGGACCATCACTTTTCGGCACCACCGGCAGCACAGGACACAAGCCACCGCTAACGTTACTCTACTACACGTAGTCTGTGCGTACGTGCCTCAGCGGTGAGAGGAGAAAAAAAAGATGAAGTTTGCGCTAGTGAGCTGGTCAAAGGGGAAGGATAAAGATGCTCTTAGTATAGTCCCCGTAAATTGGATCGTAGACTTCGATCCTGAAAACTCTAAAAAGGAGTTTCTTATCGAGTGCCGCAGCATCAGTGGCAAGAGGCCTACTAATGGGTGGCCGGTTGAAACAGCACACATTTTGCAGTTGGCAGGCAAGTACAGTGCTTTTTTTATATATATTTTTTTACTTGGTTATTCATGCAACATTATTGATAGCAATTATCCTGTTGAGGTTTTTGCATTATTGGCCAAGTAACGTTCGCTGTAGGCTATTAGCTAGCTTCGGGACAGTGACGAGCTAGCTAACGGTCGTCACGTGAGTCCGCTTCATTAGAATTTTTAGCTAGCTAAGGGCCATTGGTCACATGAGTATGAATTTTTATTTAGAAGTGAAACATTAATTAAACACTTACTTTAAAATTCCTAAATTGAAGATTGTCAGCTAAGATTTGGGTTAATAAGAATACTTAACGGTAAACATTGTCAGCCAATAACATTGTACAGTGAAAATCAGTTTAGCGGCTGTAACATTACATGGCAGCAAAATTTAACATGTTAAAATGAACAGACTAAACTTATAAAAAAGTATGGGGAAAACAATACAAAAAACTGTAAAAACAGCACAAAATTTGACAGTAAAATACAGTATTTGATGTAATGTAAGCCACATAGTTTTGTTTCTAGGCATTAAAGTCTTAATACTATTTCTTACTAACAGATAAGGAGTCTACACTTAAGACTGCTGAGAAGAAACTCTTGCAAGAGGACCTACCAAAAAGCAAGAAGAGAAAGAGGGTACCCAACAAACTTGACCTTGACACACAGGAGGAAACTGTAGAACAAGTTGCAAAAAAGGTAATAGGGTTCTTTTCATGACAGCTATTTTGATAATATATTTTTACATTTCTGTCTGTATATATTTGTACATTTCTGACAGTGGTTAGCACTGTCGCCTCACAGCAAGAGCCCAACAAGCAATTTTGCGTTTAAAAGACGTCTAATAGCCGTCCAAACACAGCCCACACCCGTCTAGGCTAAAACAAGGTAAAATTTGGGCTGTCAGTGAAAATTTAATAGACCAAATGAAACCAAACACCTTGTAATCACTGTTGACTTTGCGTACATGATGGAATATCATACATCTCACAAGCTATTTTGGCAGAAGCGACATGTAACCAAATTCAAGGTTATTTTGCCTAGAAGTGTTAATCATTGCCGGACTATATTGGGTCTATAGTTAACCTAGATGGTGAAATGATGGCTATTGCTTGCTGGGAGGGTTCTGGGTTCAAACCCGCTGGCTGGCTGGGGCCTTTCTGTGTGGAGTTTGCTATTCTCTCTGGGTACTCTAGCTTCATCCCACAGGCCAAAGGTTGCATGCATGTTAGGTTAATTGGTGACTCTAAATTGCCCATAGGTGTTTGTGTGTCTGTATATGTTAGCGCTGCTGGGTACAAGAACGTTCCTGGCAACTTAAAAAAAAAAAAAAAAAGGAACTATAGTACTATAGCAATGAATTTAAACAGAGTCTAGCCATGGAACCTATTCAACTTAATGATTCATTTTAATCAGTTTTTGGTTTCATTTTCCTAACTTTTGTGTGTATTGTTTCATACATAATTGATTTGATCATTTTTACCCAACAGAAAAACTACAGACTCATAGCTGCAAGACAGTCTGAATTAGAGGTTCTTCCCCAAGAAGAACCTATCCTCAGCCCAGTGGGGACTGCTTTAGAGGCACTTGAGGAGGAGATCAGGGCCCTCAGGGAAGAGAATGAAAGACTGCACGACCAGCAGAGTGTAGGATCTTCTGCAGCCAGTAAAGATCTTGAGACCCAAGTCAAGGCTTTACATAAGGAGGACCCTCATTTCGGACAAGATCACAGAGAGCTCAAGCAATGGAGGTGAAAGCGAATATGAGGCCAGTGTTGCTCTACCATCACCTCCTCAACCCACATCTCCCAAACCAACATCAGTAAGTACATTTTTGTAATGGTCAATTAAAAACATAAAACATCCTCTCACTGGTGATTTTGTTTGTTTTTATTCTGGTTTGTCTTTCCTTCTTACACTTAATTAGGTGCCACTAGGGAATGATGACTCCACCAGAGTGTCTGCCCACTGTTGGGAGACTGCAAAAGCACAACCTACAGCGAAAGGAATGGCCCGCACCCTCCTGCTGGGCCTGTTCAGCATTGATGTCCTACTGAAGTCCAACCTAACGGGAGGGGTCAACAAGGTCGATCCATCTGCAGAGAGACGCCAGCCTCTGGACCCCAAGAAGCTTACAGCTTTACTCAGTAAGACAATAATAATTTATTTTTAATGGATTAATATATTTTGCAAAGTTTTTGTAAATGGTAAAGGGTAACAAACACTTTAGGACAGAAATGTACACAACTAATAGCAAAACATATGGACGAATAAAAAGCTTTAACAGCTTTGATATTCTTTTAGATATAAAGCGATTTCTCTATCTAGTCAGAATACATCAAACATTTTTTAGCATTAAAATAGATCCCCTCTAGCAGCTTTAAAATCCCAGCACCAGCACCAATTCACCTCCCATAGGCATACAGGCTACGGCAAAGTACAGTTGCTTTCACTGACCACAATACTTCCTGGAAAACAAAGTGGATACAGTAGTATAACCTCCTCACTCTAAAGGCCCTATAGGAGAACCTTCCTAACTCCTTCCTTGGTTCCCTGAGAAGCCAATTCTGATTTCAGACTGAACTATTTACAGGTAACCCACTGAAGAGCGAGGACTAGGCATATAAGAAAAATATTACCAGTATTAGGATCCACCTCATCTTTTGCAACAATCAGAGGCTAACATTATGGATGTCTTTCTTGTTTTATTTTATTTTACAGATGCAGTTGTTCAGCAACACCCAGGGGCGAAGATTCCAGACATACGAACGGCCATAAACAAAAGGATCTGTGAGTTAAGACACCAGGAGAAGAAAAAGTCCATGGACAACTGAAGGACTGGCCAAGGCTGGCCAATCAGAATGGGTCTTGATAAGTTAGCATGGGGGATCCATAATACTGCACTAAAGGATTGTTGTCCTGTTTTTTCCACTGAGGGATTGTTCTGTTTTTGTTGCACTGAAGACTGTTTTATTTTTTTACAATGAAGAACAGTTGTCCTTCAGCTGCTGCTTTTGAAATAAACCTCATTCAGTTAATGTGAACTATATTGATGTCTTATTCAATCTATTATATTTTAAAATATATGACAGACATTGTACATTAGATTATTTCATATTTACCATGTATACAATATATTATATATATATATATATATATATATATATATATATATATATGTAATATAAATCAATATATTTTTCAACATATTTAAGACATATATTCCCATATAAATCTGATTATATTATCTTGTACATTGAGGTATATTATCGCATATAATTTTACATATATATTTACATATATATACAATGCCTCTTCCAGTATATAATTTCATATAATGTGGGATATATTTCAATATACATAACAATATATTAAATAGTATAATAATATGTATTTATTCAATATATGAAAACGGCAATAATTGCAGTATTGTCCCATATATTGCAATATATAACTTACATATATAATATATTATTATAAAATATATCATATGATATATTACTATGTAAATTTCACAATATATGGAGACATAAAGATGGACAGTGACATAGAAATTTGCAGTGGCAGCAGTACGCAGGCCTCTGGAGGTGGAGGACTTCTCTCCTGAATGCCCAGACACACACACACACACACACACACCTCTGAAGGGATAGAAAAGTCCTCGGGACTTGGTACCGCATCACTCACAAGACACAACCTGCATTGGTGAACAAGGCCGAAGTCCACCATTCTCCAGTTATCGAAGCTGCACTTGCTACACGTACACACACATAGTTTAGATGTGTCCGTGGTTGATGGCCAGCCAACCGCCCGCAGACAGAGTCTAGCCCTGCAGCATCACCGGGAAAGATATGCAACGCACTGGAACTTTTGCACCACGAAAACAAACACTTTTGCGCCCCATGATTGCCTCTCTCATCTACTAGTACTACGCGATATCACAGTTTGACGTGTGTCATGATCCACGTGATCCACGTGGTGTCATGAATAATTAAGATACAGTGTCTTCTCATAGGATAAGAATACTCAGTCTCATGAATAATTATGAGACACTGATGTGTCATCAAAGTACTACAGTGCTCTGCCACCTCACAGCCTGTGGAGGGGGTTCCAAGATGGCATCCTGCTAAGTTTGACAATCCTGTTACGTGTATTTGTTTACATAAATACTTCATACTGCCCCTCGATAACTTAAAGATGAAATCTGCTGCAGACAAAAGGAAAGAAAAAGAGATGTCGCATGCTTCACATGTGTCCGATTGGAGCTTCCACAGCTATTCATCTCCCGGTGAGATCCTCTTATCTACTCCGCTTCCGGAGAGCCCCGGTAAGCCCCCTTCAAAGAAAGTCAAAGCAGAAGACAACGCTGTGATTTCCACTCTCTCACAGCTGATAAATAATCACTCGGATGCCCTGGAGAAAATGGTGGGTGACAACGCTCTTAAAATTGAAGGGCTAAAAAAGACTGTGGACTTTGTATGTGCCGAGTTGAATGATATTAAAGGGAAAGTCCGCCACGTCGAAGCTTGACTAAATACTGAAGAAAAGAAGATGGAGCTCTGCGAAATAAGAATTGAAGACTTGGAGAGGTACTCTCGCCGCTGGAACTTGCGTTTGCATGGAGTACCTGAAAAGGAAAAGGAAAATGCCAGAACCGAATCTATCCGCATTTGTGCGGCCATCTTTCCAGAGGAGAGCAAAACTCTAAGCATTGTTTGAATGGCTCACGGTTCGGAGCGACTTTGAAAAACCTTTTTGCTGGGGATGTTTTGCACTACTTTAGCGACCCGAATTAACATTTTCTACTTATGGTCATTTGTTTAAACAATACTGTTGTAATACTAATTAATATCTATGTGTATAATAGTTATCATGAGAATGATCTATTGACTGATGCGATAGAAGGGACAATTCTGCTGTGGCTTAATGCATACCCAAATGCCTTAGATTTCATTGGTGGGGACTTTAATATTGTACCTGGTAATAATCTTGATAGACTGCCAGCTAAACAGTCTGCCTCTGGTAATCCTAAATTAAAGATATTAATGGATACATTTGATATTATTGATATTTGGAGGGAAACATTTCCAAACACTAAATCCTATTCTTGGAGTAACAAAAATTGTTCTAGACAGTCCCGAATAGACTACTGGCTTGTTTCACAATCTGTTAGGGATTTCAATGTTTCTGTTAGCATTCTTCCTTCACCCATGACTGATCATAAAGCAACTCTTATCCAATCCCCTCTATCTTCACTACTAAGCAGTAATGTGAATGTATCTATCTCACCAGTGTCAAAGATACATTTCCGCTCTGTGACAAACAGACTGGACAATAAAGTTCTCCTCAACTCAACTCTATCTTCAGTTATCTCTTCTTCAAGACCTAGAGCCTCTTACTGGAAGCTTAACTCTTCTTTGCTTAAGCATGATCAATCAAGGAAAAACATTTTATTTTTGATTGAATATTATTGGATCAAAGCACAAAAGGAAAATAAATACGGTCTCAATTGGGAACTTCTTAAATGGGTCATATAATGCCATTTTTGTACAAGTTAATATGATTCTTTAGGGTCTAAATTAAAAGTTTGTAATATACTTTAATTAAAAATTCTCATTAGAATTGTAAGAAAACACTAATTTTACCTGGTCAAAAACAGCTCTGTTTTCAGCACGCCGTTTAAGTGCATGTGTCTTTAAATGATAATGAGCTTTGCTCACCCCGCCCCTCTGTTCTGTGGGGCGTTTTCAGACAACACATGTGGAGTGTTGCCTTGACAACAGTTGAGGGTATATTTTGGAGAAAGAATGGCAGTGGGAGTCTCTGAGGACACATCTGTGCAACCGTATCAATTTGAACCGGAGTCGGACCCGGAACAAGATGACGGCCCCGGAAAAGTTTGACAATTAAGGCTCGAACAGGACGTTATAAGAAGATTAAAAAAACACTGGATGGATTTTTATCATTTTATGATGGTTGTGTACAGGCACTGCCAACACACATTTCAGTACAATCAATTTGTAAAAGTGCATGTACCATTATATGACCCCTTTAAACATGAAATTAGCAAGTGTGCTAGGAGTTTTGGCAGCCTTCTAGCTAAACGTAAAAGACTTGAATAAGAGAATGTCATTTCCAAAATAATGATGGAAAAATGCAGGATGGTTTGTCAGAAGCTGAATTGGCAGAATTTATTGATCTGCAAACTCAGACTCAGTGTATAAGAATAAGGCGGAGGGTGCTTTTATTCACTCTAGAAGAAGGTGGCTAGAACAAGGAGAACAAAGTACTGCATATTTCTTCAGAATGGAAAAGAATAATTTTAGAAATGTAACTTTTAATTCTTTAAATTTAAATGGTAAGGTAATTTCTGATCCTAAGGACATCGGCACATTTTGTGCAAACTTCTACTCAAATCTTTACAGCTCTAAATATTGCAAAGACTCAGCTTTGTCTTTTTTCCAGTCTTTGAAAGATGTTAGGACATTATCTAATGAAGATAAGAGCACCTGCGATCGTGATTTATCCATTGATGAAATAATTGAGTCTATTGAAGCTCTTAAGAACAATAAGTCTCCGGGCACAGATGGGCTGACAGCCGAATTGTACAAAAGTTTTGCTTTAGAGTTAGCACCTTTCCTGCTTGAAACTTATTTGAAGAGTATTGCGTCTGAGACACTTCCACCTACTTTATCACAGGCATTACTTACTTTAATACCTAAACCTAAGAAAGACATTCTTTTGATTGATAACTGGCGTCCAATCTGCTTGTTAAACTGTGATTATAAGATATTAGCTTTGGTACTTGCCAAAAGACTTAAACGGGTTCTGGGTACGATAATAGACGAAACTCAGCCAGGTTTCATCCCAAAGAGGCATATTGCTAACAATATACGCCTTGTTTTAGATTTGTTGGACTATGATGAACTGATTAGGGATGAAAGTTTTATTCTTTTTTTAGATTTTTATAAAGCCTTTGATTCCCTTGAACATGCATTTATTTTGCAGTCCCTGTATGAATTTGGTTTTGGTGATTTCTTTTGCAAAACTGTCAGAACGTTATACAAAAATGAAAACTGCTCAATTAATCTGAAATGTGGCACTTCTCCAAGGTTTAATGTATTTAAAGGGTTCGCCAAGGTTGCCCCGTATCGCCTTATTTGTTCTTGATGGCCGCTCAACTCCTTACTACTTCCCTGTTGAATAGTCAATTACAAGGGGTTAATATAGCAGATAAACACATTATTATAACTCAGTTAGCTGATGATACCAGACTCTTTTTAAAAAACAACTTGCAGATCCCTATTGCTCTTGATCTTATCAAAGTGTTTTCAAAAGCTTCTGGTCTTTCTCTGAATTTAGATAAATGTGAACTTCTTCCCTGAAAGTCTTGTTCTGCTCCGCACAATATTCCTGTTAAGTCTCAAGTGAATTATTTGGGTGTTACAGTTTGTAAAGATGTCAATGCGAGAAGGAATTTAAACTTTGATCCAGTAATTACTAAAGCTATTAAATTCCTGGCTCCAAAGAGACTTGTCTTTCCGAGGAAGGGCTCTCCTCGCCAAAGCGGAGGATGTTTCTAGATTGACCCACCCTGCTCTTTCTCTGCATGTGGACAAGACAATTTGTGTAGAGGATGATAGAATGCTTTTGGAATTTTTACCGTTTCGTTATTTATTTGATTCGTTCCCTTTTGGATTTGTTTTTCTGTGATTTAATCTGTTTGTCCAATTAATTGTTGTTTTCATTTTGAATTGTTTGACTTTATTTTGTTGTGTTTTATTCTATTATTGTTTATAGCAGTTGGCTGCTCCAATGTTTGGGCTTCAATGGCAATTTGATGTAAACTCCTTGGGTCACACCAGCCTGTTTAACTTCTGTGGCCAGTAATTTGCCAAGTGTTGACCTCCTTTGTAGTTTGAACTTGTTCTACAATAATTTGTTGATGCATGTGTCTGCTAATTGTGAAGTATATATATAATTATTATTTTATTTCATTTTTTTTTTAGGAGCTGAAGGCCCCCGGTGTAGGGAGGCTAGCTGTCCTTGCCCTTTTGGTGGTGGTGTTTCCTTCAAGTGTTTTGCCATTGGCACCTGCGTTTCCTTCACTTAGCGAGTGTGAGATTGTGAGTGTTTGTGTGGAGTAGAATTTGATGAGTGGTGTGGTCGTAGGATACTCACTGCCCAGCTAGCTGCCCTACTGGTACGCCTCAGCCTGAAAGTCTTTGTTTGTTCTTTATTTTTGGTCTGGTGCACACCGAAGTGATGTAAACTCTTGCCCCCTGAGTCAACAGTTTTTATATATTTAAAATAATTATTGTTGTGAAAATAAAGTTTTTTTGTATTCAGATCCACTTCTCTTGTCCTCTGTGGTAGCGAACCTGTGTGTCTTATGAAATTTCCCCGTTCACGTAACAGGGTGGCGTAGTCTGCTCTTTATTTTGCTCTTTTGTCTGTTTGACTTTTGCCCTTCCACTAGCCCGCCACATAAAGTTGGTCTTTCTCCCCTTTCTGTTAGTATGTAATTATAATATCTCTAAATTGCCCGTCAAATTTCCATAAGCAGGTGCTTTTGGCCTGGCACTTGATTTACAAACATAATTTTAGTCCCCACAGGTATTTTATTAGGAATAACCATGATATCCGATATAAAATAAAACACTTTTCTTTTCAGATTGGTTTAATGATAATATTATTTTGGTTTCTCAACTTGTAAATTCAAATGGTCATTTGTTTTCTTATTCTGAATTCTTAGCTAAATATTGTATTCCTGTCACTCCACGAGACTTTGCCATAGTGATGGATGCCATCCAGTAGAGCTATTGCACTTTTAAAAAACTCAGCTGATTCTTTACTCTCTTCTACCTCTTGGATACATCCTTGCGAGACAGCAATAGGGAAGATCTGTTTGTTTTTTTATCTAGTCCCTCTCTTAGGAATAGAAAGATTAGACAACTTTTTGAGAATGATATTATTACTGTCCCTTCTGTAATATCATATTGGAGTAATTGTTTTAATATTACTTAGAAGAAAGTGTGGTCTCTATCCAACAAATATTTAATCACTAATAAGGTTAAAGAGGTATCATTCAAGTGTTACATCGACGTTACATCGATTTTACCTAGTCAATCTTTATATCAAAAACAAATGTTTCCTGAGTTGGATCCCCTTTGCTCCGTCTGTGGAGTGGAAGACGAGTCTGTACCTCACCTTTTTTAGGATTGTGTTCTTTTCAGAAGAAATTTTGTCTGTTTGTACATGCTTCTTTATTAATACATTTTTCTTTGGTGTTCAAGGATGTCTTATTTGGATTTTATAACTCTGACAAGAATCTAAAAGACAAGTACTTTCTTATAAATCTGTTTATTTTTCTAGCCAAGTTTTTTGTACACAAGTGTAAGTTTTTGTCTGTCAAACCTCTTTTTGTTATTTTTTGCAAAGACCTGAAATGTTATTTGGGTACTATCTCTTCTTCCAACAATCCCAAAGCTTTAAAGTCTGTTACATTGTGCACAAAGTATAATATTTATGCTTTTTTATAGTGAAAACAAAAAGGGACTCAAGGCATTTCTCTCTCTCTTGAATTTATTTTAAATTATATGTTACCCCTGGCTCAATTTATTATTTATTTTATTTTGTTGTCTGTTTATTTTACTTGCATTTTATTTAACTTGCTTTCACTGGCTTTTTGTCTACTGTTTATAAATATATCATTGTTGGTTAATTCTGTTTTGAGATGTAACTATGTATTTGCGGTTATATCTGTTAAAAAAAAAAACTCACAGCCTGTGACATGGACACAATGAAGATTTTAAACCCGGAAGACGAAAATAGCGGGAAAAAATCTAAAATTTAACTATTTTCCCCCTACTATTAAATCTAACAGATGCTAACATTGTCTTCAATTGTGTTCAACACACATACCTCTGTTAAAAGCTCAGAAAAATTGGTTTAGGGTTTCATGACCCTTTAACCCTTGTGTGGTGTTCATATTTTTGTTATTCAGCCAGTGTCCGTGGGTCTGGTGGACCCGCTGTATTTTGGGTTTTTAATTCAACATAATCAAACAATTTATGTTACTCAATAGATGTTTTCTTCATCCCAATTACAAGCAATATAAACAGCATATATGGTTAATACTTTCTCTTTAGCTTTGTTAGATCACATTTAAGAATTGCAACCTTGTGCGGGAATGGCAGGGGTAGAAACAAAACTCATGCACTCACACTCTCTCACACTTACACGCAATCTTTCTCTCACATGCACGCACACACACGCAACAAACACACACACACTGTACACCCCCCCCAATACACTAATAAAAGTGTGGAAACTGTAGGTCCTGTTTACCTTTATTCTGTCCTCCTCCTGTCAGGGCTTGCTGTTATTGTGTGTGTGTGTGTGTGTGTGTGTGTGTGTGTGTGTGTGTGTGTGTGTGTGTGTGTGTGTGTGTGTGTGTGTCTGTGTTCTTGTATATGGTTTATGAGTAAACAAATGTGTATAATGACAAGGGTATTACAACGTGAACATGGTTATGAGGACATCTGTGTCCTCATAAACCAAATGGCTTAAAACATTTTTTGAAAAAAGTTTTTTTGAAATTGAAAAAGGCCAAAAGTTTTCTGTGATTGGTAGGTTTAGGGGTAGGGTTAGTGTAGGGGGACAGATACAGTTTGTACATTAGAAAAACCATTATGCCTGTGGAGAGTCCCCGTAAACCACATATCCAAGTGAGTGTGTGTGGTCATTGAAAATGTGTTTTGATATATGTTCTTCACAGCCAATGAGTCTGAGGTTGAAAAAATAATTAATCGTATCATTTTTCTTTTGATAAAAAATGAAAACGGGTCCTACAGACCCGAACACCATTCAAGGGTTAAAGAAAAACAACTTGTTCCATGAATCAGTGGAAACTTGCCCACGTCTGCAGAACATATTCAGAACAAAAGGTTAACATAAGTCAAAAATATAGATACATCATTGATATGTATGTATTTGAGAAGCAAAATCATCAAATGAAACATTAATACAAATATGTCTGATTATATGATAAAATATGGTTGATTTTATGATAAAATAAAACAAGAGGAATATATTTTTTTTCCTTTTTCTGTACACCATGGGCCCTATCATACACCCGGCGCAATGCAGCACCAAGCACGACGCAACTGTGTTATGCTAGTTTCAGCCCAATGCAGTTATCATTTTCATGTCCTGCGCCACACTGTATAAATAGCAAATGCATTTGCATCCATTTGTGCGCCATGGGCTGGTCTGAAAACGAGGTGTGTTCTGGCGCATTGTTGGACCGTTGCTATTTTGAGGAAACTAAAAATAGACTGAGCCATTGACCAACTGAAACCTGGTCTAAAGTCAATTTTATTTACAGAGCGTGTTAATAATGTGCCCCTATATAGACTCTGCTTATTAGACACACAGCAGCAGCACACAAACATGCCAAATATTAAAAATAAAAAGGATTGCAATGTAAAAGATTAATATTGTGTACATAAAAATATGGTGGAATCCGGCTTGTGCTGTAGATGTTCTGCGGGTTTATAACCTCACACACGAGCAGATCCGTTTCCTCTCTGGAGAAGCGTTCAGTCTTTCCACTTGCAAATTCTGTCATGTAAATAGCGAATCCGCCATGGCGCGAGGGCAACTGGCTTTTAAAGGGAATGGGAGATGAGACTCTGATTGGTTTATTGCATTTTACACTCAAAACACACCCATTACTCATTAGGAGAACAGGGACAACCCTTTTGGACCTTAAGTGCACTTGTGCCCTGTGCTTTAGAACATGTGCTTAGATCGTTAAAATAGGGCCCATGTCTTTAAATGCAAAAACATGTTCTGTGTGAACCGGCCCTAATGGATTTTGACGCAGTGAAAGAGTCTAATCTGTTTAATTAGATTCCATTTTCCATATAAGTATTTTACAAAGACAGTTTTCAACATCATTCAGAGAATGTAATTATTTTATGTTTATGTAATGTTATGAAATTACCAAAGAATATAACTAAACTACTGAAAATATGTTTACTGTTTACATATTGAATAATTCAGGTGAATGGAATATATAGGGTTTAGAATGGAATATTTCAGAATTATCGGCATACACTTAAAATAACAAAAGCATATTAGGTTGGTTATGATAATTTGCTATTTGAATTAAGAATTTCCAACTTGATTTTTTAACATTCAGACATTTTCATTAATAAACAAATTAACTCTACCCGAAAAAAAGAAAATCATATTAATAGACATGAACTTTTTTCATTTTTGCAAATTGAACTTGGTTAATCCGTAGTGTTGTTGATATTGAAAATCTTGAAGGCTATCTTTTCAATTTCTCTATTCTGTCCACATTCAAAGAGACAGGCAAAGTACTTCTGATCCCCACACTCTGCCAGATCTGAGTATCCACTTGGACCTTTGTTGATGCACTTTATGGTTTCCCATTGTGTGGGATCCAACGGTGATGATTTATTCACATAGATTGTGAGATCCTTTCTCGTGGTTTTATCAGATGGATGAGAATAGAGCAGCCATGTACTCTGATCAGAGGGACGAATTTTCAGCACACTGCCTTGGCAACCCTTATCACCAGTCTCTATCAGCTGTGCAGATGTAAGCTTGTTAAAACATTTTCCACCTTTTTCGCTTAGAGCCTCGACTCTGTAGCCGGATGTACTTCGAGCATTGCAGTACAGGGTGTCGTCTTTGATCTCAGCCATCTGACACTCACCAGACTCACATTTCATTTGTTCTCCTACATGCCAAGTGCTTCCTTCATCTTTACTGTAGAATGCAAATGCACGTGATACGAGGCAACAACATGATGAACAACATGATGAACAACAGAATAAACATAAGGAATCAAAATAATACGCATATGCTGGGATAATCAGTCTCCCGTTCTCCATTTGAACACCATGTCCTGGTCCAACAGCAAAAGTGGCCCAGTTTTTCTCCTTTTCACTGATCACATCTTTCAAATTCGTAACATCACTCCAGCTTCTGCCAGTGTCCTTACTGGTTATGTAACAAAGTTTTGCCTGGTTCTTTTTTGTTTTTATTTGATACTCTTCAGAGACACCAATGGGAATACAAATAAAAAACAGGAAGAGCGTTTTAGAAACTTTCTCATAGACCGGACATGGATTCATGCTGCGGTGGATTTTATCTAGACGAGCTGAACCGAGCACACATTCACTTTCCCACTGAAATAAAAACATGACATCATGTGAAAACAATCTATGAAATAGTTCAGTTGTGAAGAAAATTGTCTGTTATGAATTTTTTTTTACGATTTTGGTTAAACGTGTCTAGTACCTCAACTTCCTCGCCATTCTTCCACAATCCTCTTTTCATCACAAGCACTTCTGCATCAGTGTCGTCAGGAGTTTTCCGCTTTTCAGCGAAGGCAAGGTAGGTTTGTTCGGCACTGATATAGATGAGAGCTGGAATTCTGTACGCCACCTGTTTGAATAATGTTTCTGGTGGTGTGTCGTCGAGAGGAACTGAATTGCTGTTTGAAGATGTATTGTTACCCATTGTAAAATTCTAGCCCTATAAACAGAAAGAATAAATAGTAGAAGTATCAGTAACAGTATCACCGTGCACTTCAGCCACGTGTATGCAGCGCTCGCAAAATCGCCTGCCCGACGTCCCGGGGCGTTGTGTTTTCCAGTCGGGCTACCAAAATGCATAACCGGCCTGCCCGACGGGCTATCTGAAATAGTGTTCGCTTCAGTCTTGTTATAATCAGATTCAGCGCGTTATTTATCTTCAATCCGCAGCGGCGCGCACGTCAGAAAGAGAGAGAACAGGGTGTGCGTGTGTTCATCTGAGTCTCATTGGTCTGTCACTCATTGGTCGGTGGTGCTCGTCAATGTCAGAATATTTGAGATGACCAATCAAATCAAAGTAGGCGGGCTTTATGTTCACAAGAAGCTGCTGAGCGCGAATTTGAGCAGAGCGACTCGCTTCAGTTTACGGTCAAGTGCGAGATAAGATGTAAGTAGCTAAACTAAACATTTCATATTTAACAGCTTTTTTAGGTCATAAATGTGAAACAAATGACAAAAATAATCAGGCAAATGAATATACTTTTGTCTAATTTCGCCATTTTGAACTGAAAATAGGCCTGTAATGTGACTAATAATTAGTTTACTGTCATTGTGAGGGGACATTAGCATTAACAAAGCCATTTTCATCATAGGCACAAGAATAATAATGAATGTGTACATGTTGAGAATTAATATACAATTTGTAGCCTTCAGTAAATTAAAAAAGTTCAGCTTTAGGTGGGGAAGAACCAGGGCAAGATGAGGAGACTGAGAGAAAAAGAAAGAGTGATGGATAAGAAGTGAGAGCAGGTATCATCTACTGCCCGCTGACATGGTTTTAAAGCTATTTCTTATCCTTTTTGGGCCTTCAAACATCTTGAAATGGACATATCAGAGAAATAAAAAATTTGAACCCCCTAATAACTTTAAATGTAGGACCTCTTTGATTATAAAGCCCTGTCTACGGCCCTGTATTAAGAATAAGATCAATAATGAATGTGTACATATTGTGAATGAATTTAATAAACTTAGTTAGGCTACCTAGCTTTCCTAGTAGCTTTCAGTAAATTAACGTGTCTGAGAAAATGATTCATAAATCAACCTGTCAGTTGACCCTTTGTTAACTTTCTTCACTGACAGACAAAAATGAAAAGCCTATATCAGTCAAAGCTCAGCTTTAGGAGGGGAAGAGACAGAGCAAGAGAAAAACAAAGAGAATAGGAGTGTGATGCGAAAAATAAGGAGAGAAAAATAATCAGCTGCCCACTTACATGGTTTTAAAGCTATTGTTATCCAATTTTTTTTGCCCTTCAAAACATCTTAAAATGCACATATGTAGATCAGAGGAATCAAAATTTTCTCGGGGGAGCCCCCGAACCCCCCTAACTAGCATATCTCACATTCAGGACCTCAGTGATGAAAAAGCCCTGCCATCTCCATGTTAATGAAACTAGTTAATAGTGAGTATTAGACCCTAAACTAAAGAGTTACTTTTATTTTATTTTATCATACCCTCATTGGGGGCTGAGCCACAGACACAGACTGATTCATGTTCCATACTGGTCACACAAATTTCAGTTCAGTTATTACCAGATGCATATTTGTTGATATTTGTGTTTTGAAAAAGTTTTTGATTCATTGTTTTGACTCATAAATATTCTACATTAAAAATTGTAGTCTTTTTATATGGGCTAGTAAAATTCATTTCGGGCTACCAAAATCTGAAGAGTGCCTGCCCGAAGGGCTACCAGCGATTTTGAAATTTTGCGAGCCCTGGTATGAATGTATGAATTACATTGCTTGAGATGCCAACTCAAATCAAATCAAAATGATTTTAGACCTTTTCTCAGAATTATGTTGGCTTGATAAAAAAGACTTTCATTGAGGGGGTCAAAACTTAAAGACAACTGAGAAAGACTGAACACAAACAAAATGCCCCCCAAAAGAAAATCCTATTCTGCAGATTACAAACTGCAGGTAGTAAAATATGCAGCCGAAAACGATAATCGAGCAGCAGAAAGAAAGTTTGCAGTGAGTGAGAAACTTGTGAGGGACTGGCGAAAAGCAGAGGTTTCTCTAACTGTAATGAAGAAAACAAAGAAAGCTAATCACGGCTGAAAGCAAGATGGCCAGAGCTGGAGGAATGAGTCCACAGATGGGTGCTTGAACAACGCCTGCCGGGAGAGGCTTGTCAACGGTGCAGTTACGTCTCCACGCCCTGGGGCCGGTTTCACAAAGCTATTTTAGACCGGTCTATAGTGTTAGACAAGTCTAAAATTAGCTCATAGACTAGTCTATTGCAAGTTAGACTGTTTCACAAAAATAAAGACTAACTTAATTTAGACCAAAAAAATTAGACACCTTACCCCCAGGCTAACTTAGGTCTAAGACTCTGTTACCTTGGCAACCATGCAGCAGTAACAATCAGTTACATTACAAACTGCCAAAAGAAAAGGGAAAATGGCTCATAATTTAAACATTTCTTCTTGTTTCTACCTCTACATTCCCAAGTAAAATGTCCTTGTAACTGTTAGGGCCGTTACATAGTCAACGCGAGCAACGATCGACGCGCTCCCTTTCATAGTCTAAACAGTGGACGCAACAGGGGGTAGTAGAGTCATAGTGGAGTCATAGCTCCGAACGGCCGTCTATTTCGCTTCAAACGCTCGCTTTATACGCGCGTCCTATTCGCCTTGGACGCGCGAATGGATTCAAAATGTTCAAGCGTCGAGCTAGACGCGATAGGCAAGAATTTGACGCTCTATTCGCGTTTGGTGTGAATGCTGCATAATAACAGTCTGCGATGTCAAGATTGTAATGCTTGAATGTGTGTGTGTGTGTGTGTGTGTGTGTGTATCAGAGAGAGAGAGGCATGGGCGCGATCGAACAGTGGAAACATAAAAACATACTGCGTCATTTATACTCCTCCAACAAACATATTTCCCACTGGGGTAAACTGCACTGAGTGGTTGAATGCACTTACTCGATCCGCCATGTTTTTTGTTTTGAAAAGTGTCTTATTTTACCCAGAATGCATTGCAGTGTAGTCCTACTTAAGATAGTCAGAGTCTTAAGTGCTTTGTGCAACGGTCTGATTTGTCTATCTGAAGTCTGACTATCTACTATATCTAAGCCATAGTCAAAGTCTATCTTTGTGAAACCGGCCCCTGTGGTATGTGCCAAGGAGATGAATATAAATGACTTTGCAGACGGGCCTTCTTGGCCTTCAACCGCCTCTCTATCTGAGCACGGACAACGCTATGTCAGAAACTGCCAGCAGACTTCTAAGCCAAGGTCGACAGTTTCCGTGAGTTTGTTGAAAAGCAGGTAACTGAACACAACGTGTCACCGGATCATATTATCAACATGGACGACGAGGTCCCCCTCACGTTTGACATTCAGCCTGTTGTTCTGTGTGCTATTGTGTAGTTGAATAACGTGCCTTTCCAGAGTAAATGTCTGTTCTTGGTCTTGGATTTTGTGAAATAAATTTCTAAATACATGCGGCTTAAAGTCCAGTGCGACTTATATATGTTTTTTTCCTCTTCATGACACATTTTTTGACTGATGCGACTTATACTCCGGGGCGACTTATAGTCTGGAAAATACGGTAAGACAGGGCTTAGATTAAGTCAGTATTAGGCCTTAGTTCAATCAGAGCCCGTCTACGGAGAGCCTTGGCACTTCCTATTAGCCCCATTGTATCGA
Source organism: Squalius cephalus (assembly GCF_949319135.1). NCBI lineage: Eukaryota > Metazoa > Chordata > Actinopteri > Cypriniformes > Leuciscidae > Squalius > Squalius cephalus. Next base: position 5,219,452 of record NC_137135.1, on the reverse strand, counting down.
TCTTGGTTGCAGTTCCATTAGAATTCCACTGGAGGTGATCGCGGGCGAGTGCAGACTGAATGGGAGTCTATGGGGCTAGACGGCTAAATGTGTCTCTTTCACCCGATTGCCGTTGAGAAATCTCAGATTTTATTGTAGGTTTTGCAAGTTCAACATGGGTTATAGGTCGAAAGTTGAATGAACGAGTACTTATTTCTTTTCGGTTTCTTACAGGTTGAGTTGTTGTTGCCCATAACACGCTAGCATTCTGCTAATGACGTCAGCATTCTGACGTCATTGACATTTTAAAAGACTTTTTAAACCAAATAAGTGACTCTAAAAAATATAACACCCAGCAATGTGTAATTTCTTTGCATCTCCTTTCGAATACAACATTCAAATTACTAGACAAAAAATTATATCCTGAGAAAAGTGGATCTGGTGGTTTTTCGCCATAGACCTCCATTCATTCTGCACTCGCCTGCGAGCGCCCCCGCATGGACAGAGACGTGTTACTGCAGCCAGTCCAGAAACCGGAAGTAAGCAGAGAGTGCCAATTCTCTTCCTATTAGACATTCTCTGGTTCAATTGACCTATTGGTAAGCCCCTCCTCTCGAACGCAGATGAGCCAATGGCAGTTGAGTATCAGTTGTACATGGACCAGAACTCGGACATCTTTAGATTTTCAGCGCCATAGAGAAACATGTGAATTTGTCAAAATTGATCAAACACATCTTGGGACAATGTGACATTTATGACATTAAGTAGACATTTTATAAACATAAAGATATGTCAGTGCAAGTTGCTTTCAGTTTAAACAGCTCAAACATGCATTTTAGTCTGGGACTAGCTTAAGCCTTAAACTTAAGCCTGTTGAACTGGGAAAATTAGTAGCTTTATTCCTCAAATATCTCTCACTAGCAAAGTCTACACCTGACTTACACTGTAAAAAAAATAATCATGGGTCTTGTCCTTTTCATTAAAATATTGTGTATATTTTGATAAGAAAATTGTGGTTTAGTGTTGTATAGAAAATATTGAAAACATTTCACTAATAAAACCAAGAGATAAATTTTCTTATTTTTTTAAGGAAACATACAGTTTTGAGGCTTGAATTGAGGAACCAATTAAGCTGATAAAATTAAGGAAAAAAGGCTACATATTTATTTTAGGAGAATTAGTTAAATTATGCAGTTTTATTTATAGACACCATTGTTAGTTCCCATGCTTTGCACATGGCTGGAAATGGAGAGTAAATATTGAAATTATTGTTATTTTGTGTTTTTGAGTAAAGGGAAACATCTGTTAATGTTTAATGTTCAGTTATGTTTGACATTTGAAAGAGTTTGTATTATGTTCAAGTTTTGATCGTTACTATTGTGCAGAAGAGTAGGGATTATGGTTAGGTTGTGAATAACTGCATATATTAAAGCTCTTAAACATGTTGTTTTGTTCATTGAGCAATAACTTTGCTATAATGGTAGTGCATAGGGTTGTAACGGTATACCGGTATGGCGATTTATCACGATATTGGCATGTACGATTATTATATCGTAAACATTTGCTAATCCACGGTTTTGGAAAAAAAATTAAACCAGATCTCACCTGCGCATATGCAACTTCTTTTCACTTGACTGCTTAGACTCCACCCATACATGTGCAGCAGAGAAAATGTCTGAGACAGAGGCTGCGAATACTAATCTCTATCCCCCGCCGAAAACAAAGTTAAAATCTGCAGTGTGGGAATACTTTGGTTATCTGAAAAACGAACGCGGGATTTTCCTTGAAGATGGATATCCAGTTGTGTCCAGAAATATGGACCAAGAGTGGCTGCAAAAGGAGGAAATATGTCGAACATGTTCTCCCATATTCGCGAACACCATCCCTCCCTGCAGATAAATTTATAAATGGTAAATTTACCATTTATAACTTAAGGCCATATTATTTCCGTGTTGCTGAGGAAATTTACAATATAACAGATGTCACGTAAAATGCTCGATTTTATAGATAGATGAATAAATCTAAAATATAGCTGCGCAATTAATCAAATCGAGTGAGTGTGTCTATTAATATACAGCGGAAAAAACTGCTATACTGTAAAACTATATTCTGCTTGTTCTGCGTGTCTGTGTGAATGAGCAGTGCCATTTCGCCTAGTACTCAAGTATGGGTGACGCTCATGGTGTTTAAAGCGTCTGCCGTCTCACTCACTATATGAGGACGTGAACACATGAACATATCCAGAGCTGCTCTGCTTTTATTTAAAAGAATCATCATCAAATACACTCTGACTAAAACCCATAGGTGTTTAGTACAACCTGTCAAAATAAAAGTTTGATTTAGCTTAAAGAAATATGTTACTATTGTACAATATAATAGCTATAACTAACTTAAAGTTATAACAACAAAAAATAATAATAAAGTTTATTTAAACATTAAGAAATATAGTGTTTTATCTGTTTTAATTTAGTAAACAGTGTTGTGCAGAGTATGCACACAAATAAAAGTTGTTACATTTCATCTGATTGCATTTTCAATAATATATTTGTATTAAATCATAGAATCCAGACAAATTATATCAGACAAGTTACCCAGAATTTCTGAGGAAATAAAATACATTTCATAAGACTCTACTATCTTATAATTATCTTAAATAATAATTAATAAATTAAGAATAAAAATAAGTTAAGGTTTTATGAATTCAATTGTTTAGACATGTTTGTTCAAATGGGAATTTATTTTTTCTTTCTTTCTTATTTTTTCAAAAGGTAGACTCATACAAAAAAGTTTTTTTCTTTTCATTAAAAAAGTTTGTTTTAATAAACCATATGTTCAACCAAAAAAACCCTATCTGTTTTCATTCATTTAAGAGCCATTGTAGCAGATGATTCAAATAATAATAATGATTGTTTAATACCGTATATCATTAAACCGTGATATTTTCTGAGACGATTATCATACCGTGAAAATCTCATACCGTTACAACCCTAGTAGTGCAGTAACAAGTTTGTTTATGTGCTGTGCTAGCAGCATACAGTCTTTTAATTATACAATATAACTCAAAATCAAATATAAACAGATCATTTCCATTCACTTGAATTCACACAATTGTGAGAGTCAACTTAAAATAAAAAAGCATATTTCACTAAAAATATAAAAAAAATGTAATCATAGACTAAATAATTTAGGGGATTTTACATGATTTATTCAGGTAGATTCCATGAAAGAAATCAAGCCTTAACTACTCAAAAATACCATGTGTAATATTGTTACCATAATTATTTTAAGTAGCACATACAATTTTTTACATGCCAAAACATGCTAACATTATGCTAATTCATGTTATCAATGTGAGCATGCTAATTTATGCTAGCAACATGCTAATTCATGTTAGCAACATGCTAATTCATGCTAACAACATTCTATTTTATCAAAAATATCATGTGAAATTATTGTTACCATCATTATTTTCAGTATCACATAGCATGTTTTACATGTTAGCAACATGTTATCAATGTGATAAGACATTATAATGTATGCTAAAAACATGCTAATTCACGTTAGCAACATGTTATTTCATGCTAACAACATGCAAATTTATGCTAACAACATGCTAATTCATGCTGGCAATCTATTAAGAGTTAGAAACATGTTAAAACATGTCAGCAACATGCTAAATCATGCTAGCAATGTGTTAAAAATGCAAGTGACATGCTATTTCATGTTAGCAATGTGTTAAACATGCTAGTAAAATGCTAATCAAAGCTAGCAACAAAAAACAATGTGCTAAAAAAAAAAAAAAAAAGCCAAATTAAAGTTTGTCTTCAAACTTAGCTGTTTCTCAATTCCAAGAACGCAGAGAACGGACTTGTGTTCTCGTGGAGACCGGTCTTGCCAAGCTTCCTTGGAAGAACGAACTCGGAAGGACGCAATGACTTCTGGGACACCACTGTACTTGCGTTCTTGAGAATTGGGTCTGAACTTCGACGGTTAATGATGACGTAAAACGAGAACACAAGGACGCAAGATCGCTGAAGAACGCATATTGAGAAACACCCCTTGTTTTTTTTTTCTTCTTCTTCTGGGACAAAATTTAGACTGCATCTCTATTTTAGAACTATTACTCCACAACCACCAAACTCGGCTCTATGGAAGCCCGTTTCCGCCACATTGAGTAAAAAAATAAAGATTCTTTAAGTCATAATAATGAGAAACTTTCTCGTAATAATGACTTAACATCTCGTAATAATGAGAAACTTTCTCGTAATAATGACTTAACATCTCGTAATAATGAGAAACTTTCTCATAATTATGACTTAACATCTCGTAATAATGAGAAACTTTCTCGTAATAATGACTTAACGACGCACTAGACGGACGTTGCGCTCACTCTTTTGCAGCGTCTCGCGCATGACACGGCGTTCTAAAAACGCGGCGCTCAATTGAAAAGAAGTTCAGCTTTTAAAAGCACGTCTCGACCTTGCGTTTTCCCCCATTCCACTGCCCACTTATGTGTAAATGTCCCCAAAGTCATAAACATCTTAAAGGTGATTTCTGTATATCTTCCAGATGAACCTGCACATCAAATATCCTGAAGCATCTGCAATACGTGTTATATTAACACACATACCCACATATTTTATGAAGATGTTACACTTAAACTTGACGAATAAATGTAATATTCCAACTTTAATCTGAGAGTTTTGTAAATTCATATAACACAATTTCCATCGGTGTGCACAAGCAGGCGTCCTTTGTTACCATGGTAACCGTGCTTCTTCTGCATTCCAATTTCACACCTTTTCGTGCGCATGGAAAAGTATGGAAGATATAGGCCTACTGATGATTTTTAATTGATGTTATTTAATGATACTACAGATTGCGCTTCGCAGATCACACTGACTTTAATGAAAACAACTGTTTTGCTGAGCGTGCCATGTTTGCTGGGATGTATTTACACGGCTTTGACCAGCGGATGTCGCTAGTGTGGCACGCCCTTCTGCTCCGCTGCTTTGCGCATGCGTAGAAGTGCGAGAAAATAATTATTACGAGAAAGTTTCTCATTATTATGAGATGTTAAGTCATTATTACGAGAAAGTTTCTCATTATTATGAGATGTTAAGTCATAATTATGAGAAAGTTTCTCATTATTACAAGATGTTAAGTCATTATTACGAGAAAGTTTCATTATTTCGAGAAAGTTTCTCATTATTGTGAGATGTTAAGTCATAATTATGAGAAAGTTTCTCATTATTACGAGAAAGTTTCATTATTTCGAGAAAGTTTCTCATTATTACGAGATGTTAAGTCATTATTACGAGAAAGTTTCTCATTATTTTGAGAAAGTTTCTCATTATTTTGAGAAAGTTTCTCATTATTACGAGATTTAAGTCATTATTACGAGAAAGTTTCTCATTATTTCGAGAAAGTTTCTCATTATTATGAGATGTTAAGTCATAATTAAGAGAAAGTTTCTCATTATTACGAGATGTTGTCATTATTACGAGAAAGTTTCTCATTATTTCAAGAAAGTTTCTCATTATTATGAGATGTGAAGTCATAATTATGAGAAAGTTTCTCATTTTTACGAGATGTTAAGTCATTATTTCAAGAAAGTTTCTCATTATTACGAGATGTTTAAGTCATAATTATGAGAAAGTTTCTCATTATTATGAGAAAGTTTCACATTATTTTGAGATGTTAAGTCATTATTACGAGAAAGTTTCTCATTATTATGAGATGTTAAGTCATTATTATGAGAAAGTTTCTCATTATTATGACTTAAAGAATCTTTTTTTTTTTTACTCAACGTGGCGGAAACGGGCTTCCATACGGCTCAGACCTTCACACCCTTCTAACCGTCAGAATGGGTGTGGCCAGCGTGTATATATTCAGCGCTCATAGGCTAAAATTCTGATTTTCTTGTCTTCAGCGACGCTCTTCGCATCGCTGGATCTTGAGAGCCGCCGCCGTTGAAACCAGCGACTAGCAAGCTTAGGACAGCGCCTGAGGAAGCCGGCCGTCTTCGCCGCCTTCAGCCATCCGTGCCTGCTACGCTATCCGGCGACATATCCTTTACATTATTACTGTTTCTGTGTGTATTCTAAAAGAGCACGAGGCGTTTTTGTAAAAACGCCTCGTTTTTGCGGCTCGTGCCGCACCCCGCTCAGCAACGGAGACCGCCACCTCTCTGCGCTCTCCGCCTGGGCCGCGGGCACGCCGCCACCGCACTCTCCGAGTGCGAAGAGCTTTCAATGTCGACCCTGCGGGCTCGACTTGAAGCTTTCGACCAAGCTGTTGCTCCGCCTGTCCCTGCCGGGCCGCGCAATAAGAAGCGCCGCTCGCAGCGACCACCGGAGACTGTTGTGACTGAGGAGCTCGCCGGAACCTCTCCCTCGAGCTCTCTCTCGCCCTCTCCCTCCCGGCCGCTCAACCGCCGGCTCTCGCCCGCGCCGCCGCCGCGTCAGGAGATGAAGCGAATGTGATAGATACCCGTACTCTCCCTCTGTTCGAGCCGTGCAACTACGCCGCTCACAAGGGATGGCAGAAGCGGACGGTCTCGGAGCGAGTTTCCTCTCCCTCTGTTCGAGCCGCGCAAACTGAGCCGCTCACGAGGGATGGCAGGAGCGGACGGTCTTGGAGCTCTCTTTACGTTACAAGAAAGCTACTCCGTCCTCGCACCACACCCGCCGTGGCCTGGACTATAACCTCCATTTCTCACACATTTCTCAGTCCCCTCTTAAGTTCAGGCGACTGGAATTGTTACTATTGCAGTATACGAGCCTGTTATAAATACACGCTCGCCTGCAAGCAAACGCCGTCACAAGACATGATGACGCTAACCGAGTTCTAATGTATTCTCCCCTGTGGCTCAGTGGCGGAATCCTAGACTGTCAAGCTAGAGACCGGGGTTCGGTCCCCGCTCTCGCGGCAGATAAAGTTTATGCTGTTCGCTTCTCCGAGCTCGCGGCCAGTTTTTCTTACATACAGAAAACAAGCCCGCTCTCTCCCTCGTTGGGCCGCGCAGATTGCGCCGTTCAAGGGATGACAAAGCGGACGGTCACGAGCAGCGTTCAGCGTGCGCGCCTCACTCACCGGCGAAAAGAGAAGAGAGTGTGTTAGTCTCGCTACGGCTGGACAACCGCCAATCCTCACACATTTCTCAGTCCCCTCTTAAGTTCAGGCGACTGGAAATATTACTATTGCAGTAAACGAGCCTGTTTTAAACACACGCACGCCTGCAAACAAACTGAAAGCTAATGTGTTTTCCCCTGTGGCTCAGTGGCAGAATCATACGCTTTCATGCGGGAGATCCGCGTTCGATCCCAGCTCTCGGGGAAGATAAAAAATGGATGCTGCTTGCTTCTCCGAGCTCGCGGCCAGTCTTTCTTACTTACAGAAAGCGAACCCGCCTCTCGCACCACACCTTCAGGGTTATCGAGTATTTTTGAGCGTCTAAACACGAGAGAAGAAAAGACGGTTAAATCCCGCAGCCCTGCGGCTGGACCACCGTCGAAGCTTAACGCTCTGTCAGTCCCCGTTGCCACGGCTACTGCAGCTGTTTACCTCGCAGTCAACGAGCCGGTATATCTACCCGCTCGCCTGCGCGCATCCGCCGTTCTCACGGCAACCCAGAAAAAATTCAAAAGAGCATAATGTCTGGTTGCACGGCTGACGCCGTATGTGTTTCTAGTACAGTGAATGTGCCCACGTTCTGTGCTCACTCCTGTACACAAGCACTATACATCCCGTGTCTCTCACAGAGCCCACTCTCATGAAGCAGGCAAAAGCCGCTTTAGTGTTAAAAGTAGGTCACGTGTCCACTTCTCCGTGCCCACACCTACTCACTGCCCGCTCTGTCACACGGCCTCGCACGACCGGTCATGTTTTAAATGTAAGTCCTGTGTGTGCCCGCCCTCGAGCACTCACACATACTAACTAACATTTTCGACCCGACGCCGACATCGCGCGTCGCGCCTCACACTATATGTTCCCCGTCCAAAGCCACCGGGACACTGTGTGTAAAACGGCCAGCTATCGCTACGTGCGATCCGCCGTATCTAACCACCAAGAGCGCGCGCGCCGCGCCCGCCCCTGAATGTAAGTCCTGTGCCCGCCCTCGAGCGCTCACACATACTAACGAACATTTTCGCCCCCGACGCCGCCATTGCGCGTCGTGCCTCACACTTTATGTTCCCCGTCTAAAGCCACCGGGACACTGTGTGTAAAACGGCCAGCTATCGCTGCGTGTGATCCGCCGTATCTAAGCACCAAGAGCGCGCGCGCCGCGCCCGCCCCTCCGTTTCGAGCTCTCGAGCCCGCGATGCGTGGCGATCGGAGCCCGGAGGCCATTCTGCCCCTGGCTGCACACGCAAAAGCGTAGGAAGCTATTCCAGGCGCATCAGAACGGGTGCTAAGCACAGTAAAACAGGGCTATACTCTGCAGTTCGCTCGCCGCCCTCCGCGCTTTCAAGCGCGTATCGAGACCAGAGTGAATGGGGAAGTAGCACATCTACTTCGAGCAGAAATAGCTACACTTCTGTGCAAAAGGGCTATAGAACCGGTTTCCCCTTCCATGAGCGAGTCGGGCTTTTACAGCCGTTATTTCCTCGTTCCCAAGAAGGACGGAGCTCTCAGACCAATTTTGGATCTGAGACGTTTGAACAAGGCTCTTATGAGAAGACCGTTCAAAATGCTCACAACCAGACAAATTCTCGCGCAAATTCGCCCGAGGGACTGGTTTATATCTCTCGATCTAAAAGACGCGTGCTTTTCAGATCCAGATAATACCCCGTCACAGGCCATTCTTGAGATTCGCCTTCGACGGTCAGGTATATCAGTACATGGCCCGCCTGTCGACACAGCGCGCGCGCTGCATTCGACGCCTGGCCGCGTCCCTCCGGCCGGGCAGCACCGTACCTCTCAAAACATTTCAGAGGTTACTGGGTTGTATGGCCTCAGCCGCAGCAGTGCTTCGGCTGGGTCTTTTACGAATGCGCCCGCTACAACGCTGGCTGAATGCCCGAGTGCCTCACAGAGCATGGGCTTCCGGCGGTATTCGCATCAGAGTGACTCAGAGCTGCGTTTCAGCTCTGAAGCCCTGGTTAGCGGCCGACTGGTACCAGCGGGGAGTGACAATGGGAGCTATCTCACACCGCAAAGTTATCTCGACGGACGCTTCCACCTCAGGCTGGGGCGCTCTGTTCGAGGGCAAACCGGCTTTTGGCCTATGGTCAGACCGGGAAAAATGCCTCCACATAAACTGTTTGGAGATGATAGCGGTCGAGAACGCGCTCAGGCGCTTCCTCCCATTCATACGGGATCACCATGTGCTAGTCCGCTCGGACAACACGTCCGTGGTATCCTATGTGAACCGACAGGGCGGTGTCAGATCCAGGAATCTGTGCAGGCTGACAGAACGCCTTCTCGTGTGGGCTTACCGCTCGCTGAGAGCCGCGCACGTGCCGGGCCACCTGAATGTCGGTCCAGACAGACTGTCCAGGGACAACATTCCCCCGGGAGAATGGTCTCTGCACCCCCAGACAGTCCAGTTTCTCTGGCGCCTATTTGGCAGAGCGGAAATCGACCTGTTTGCGTCGAAAGACAATGCTCAATGCCCAAAGTTTTATTCGAAGAGCGAGGATGCGCTGTCCCAGACATGGCCCAGCCTCCCGCTGTATGCTTTTCCTCCGATCTCCCTGTTGCCACAGGTCATTTTGAGGATCAGAGAAACGCACCACTCAGTGCTGCTTATAGCCCCACGATGGGAAAACCAAACTTGGTACCCAGAGCTAGTGAGGCTGTCGCACTCACCCCCATGGCCGATCCCGGTGAGAAAGGATCTCCTCTCCCAAGCCGGTGGATCGATCTGGCATCCCCATCCAGAGCGCTGGTCGCTGCATGCATGGGTGATCAACGGATACCCGTTGACCTGTCAGAAGGGGTCGTGAACACGATCACACAGTCGAGAGCCCCCTCCACGAGACGGCTCTACGCGTCTAAATGGTCGGTGTTTTCTAAATGGTGCGCTACTAAAAACTTGGATCCGCGCGCATGCGGGGTCCCGCGGGTGCTCTCCTTCTTACAAGAGCTGTTGGAAAAGGGCAGATCCCCTTCCACGCTCAAAGTATATGTGGCCGCTATTGCAGCGTTCGCTGAGACGACGCGCGGCCGGGCAATGGGAAGGAATGAGCTCATTATCCGCTTCCTCAGAGGAGCTAGACGGATGAATCCCCCGTGGCCCCCCTCGGTTCCCTCGTGGGATCTGTCCTTGGTCCTAGCGGCCCTAGAGGCTTTTCCCTTTGAACCGCTTGAATCCGCGGATCTAAAGTATCTGTCGCTTAAAACCGTTTTTCTGATAGCTCTGTCTTCAGTCAAACGAGTGGGTGATTTGCACGCGCTATCTGTTAGCCCTGCATGTCTTGAGTTCGGGCCGAATGACTCGAAAGTCATTCTCAGACCGAGACACGGTTACATCCCCAAAGCGATTGGAACCCCGTTTAGGGCACAAGTTATGTCCCTCTCGGCTCTGCCAGCATCCGACAGTGGGGACAGTGATAACCTCCTATGCCCTGTCCGGGCGCTGAGAGTTTACATCACGCGCTCCGCCGCTTTCAGGCGTTCAGAGCAGCTCTTTGTTTCCTTCGGCGGACGCACCAAGGGTCTTGCCGCCTCGAAACAGAGCTTGTCCAGGTGGATAGCAGCAGCTTATGCCTCCAGACACCTGCAGTGCCCTCTGGGCATCAGAGCCCACTCCACTAGAGGCATGGCCTCGTCGTGGGCCTGGTCCAGCGGAATTTCTAATCACGGTATTTGTATGGCGGCGGGCTGGGCCTCCCCATCAACATTCGTGAGGTTTTATAACCTGGAAGTTCCTGCCCTACAGGCAAAAATACTGTCAGCATAAGTGACATGTATGCTCTGCCCATTTCTCGTGTGCAGACTACGTTCATATGCTGGCGCTATTCTGGTACTATACTCAGGGTGAAGTGTTTGACTCAGACCGGCTGATCCGCTCTGTTTCCTATTTCCCGTTACGCGCTGTTGTCGGTGCTGGCCCGCGCTGCTGGCCGCCCGTATTATTCTCTGTCGCGCGGGAATTTTTCCCTTCATGTGAGACCGACTATGTCGTTTTTCTCCTACCCTTATGAGTGCTTATGTACTGTATGGGCTCGCTCTGCCGGCCCTACTGTTTGTACTGTTATATGTTTATAGACCGGCCGCGCCGCTCTATTTCATATGCTGCATGAAGTGCCTGTACTGCGCTGGCCCGTCTCTCCGACCGGCCACATTTCCCAGCAGAGTGTTTTCCCCGGTTTCCCTGGGATTCATGGGCTGGATGCTCGGCGCACACGGCGTTGACAAAGGGTTCCCGATGCGTAAGCTAACCTTACTCAATACGAGAGACCTCTCGTAAGAGAACGTACTCGGTTACTAATGTAACCTCGGTTCTCTCTAGAAGAGGGAACGAGTATTGCGTAACCTGCCGTGTCGCGCCACGAGCTTTTGCGCTTCAGACTGCGAAAATCAGAATTTTAGCCTATGAGCGCTGAATATATACACGCTGGCCACACCCATTCTGACGGTTAGAAGGGTGTGGAGGGCGCGAAGCGCCCTCATTGATTGCCGCGTTCAGAGCGCTCACCGATAGGCTTAAGCAGTTGCCGCCGAGCAGCCAATGAGCACGCTTATACAGCCTGCCTAGGTCTGTCGGCTGCTGCACTGCGTTGACAATGTATACAAAATTAAGGATAATTTTTTGGCTTCAGATCTCGAAGAAAGAAGACTTTCCCGATGCGTAAGCTAACCTTACGCAATACTCGTTCCCTCTTCTAGAGAGAACCGAGATTACATTAGTAACCGAGTACGTTTTATACTGCAAGTATACTTTTACGTTTTCTTTAAGTGAACATATAAGCCGCTTTCACACAGCGCGTTGATCCTGGGAAATTGCCAGGAAATTGCCAGAGTGCCTTCTGTGTGAACGCAAACACGTCCCGGGATTGATGCCGGAATCGATCCCGGGTTAGGGACCTAGTAACATTGCCGGGATCAGTCCCGGAACGCGCCCTGTGTGAACAAAAGCCAGGACCAATTCCGTAATTTGGGGTGTGTCGTAGGGATGACGCATGTTAGGGCTGTCAAAAAATAATTAGACATTCGAATTTTCGTCGAAAAATTAAAATAAAATAACATATTCAAATTCAAAAAACGTGCATTTTAATTTTTGGTGTGTCAAGAGGTGCGCGAGACATGATGATGAACTGACGTGGGGGTTTTTTCTTCGGTTAGCTTATACAGTGGTACACAGCGCAGTGTGGTTGTGTTGTTTGGATTGGATGACGCGCAATTTTCTTTTATTAAATCCAGACAAGACAGAGGTAATACTTATCGGTTCAAAAAACTGCCCACAAAACCTCTCACAATACAACTTTAACATAGTAGGATGTCCTGTTACTTTATCCTCTACAGTAAAAGACTGCAACCTGTCTTTTGAAAATCATATTTCATATGTTACAAAAACAGCCTTTTTCCACCTTAGAAACATTGCTAACCTACTTTCTGCTATCAGTTTCTGACGCAGAAAAGTTAGTTCATGCGTTCATGACCTCGAGACTAGATTACTATAATGCTTTATTAGCTGGTTGTCCTGCATCCTCAATAAACAAGCTACAGTTAGTCCAAAATGCCGCCGCTAGAGTTCTAACTAGATCAATAAAATATGATCATATAACACCAATTGTATCATCACTACATTGGTTACCTATAAAGTTCCGTATTAATTACAAGGTATTGCTACTGACTTATAAAGCCCTAAACGGCTTAGCTCCAGTTTATTTAACGGATCTTTTATCGCCCTATAATCCATTGCGCTCTTTAAGATCACTAAATTCGAGGCTTTTGGTCATACCTAGGATATCCAGATCCACCAAAGTAGGGAGATCATTTTCACATTTAGCTCCAAAACTCTGGAATAGCCTTCCTGATACTGTTCGTTGCTCAGACTCGCTCTCCCAGTTTAAAACTAAATTAAAGACGCATCTCTTCCGCCAGGCATTTATATAATATTTTTAATCTTAGTTAAATCCGGTCTCTAGTTCATAAACGCCAGAGGAGAACTGGCCCCCGACTGAGCCTGGGTTCTCCCAAGGTTTTTTTTTTTCTCCATTAGGTCACCTGATGGAGTTTTTCGGTTCCTTGCCACTGTTGCCTTTGGCTTGCTCAGTTGGGGATACTTATAGTCAGGTTCACTATATATTTTTGTGGGAATTTTTGGGGGATTTGCTAAACTATACATTTTTGGAAAGGTTATTGTATAAGGAGTCAGAAAATCAATGTTTGCATTTGCCCAGATGTCTATATGGCGGCCATATTGAATTTTTAAAAAATAGCCGCCGTAAAACTTTAATTTGTAATATCTCGACTTCTGAATAAACTGGAATGTTGATTTTAACTGCTAAACCCACATTTTCAGGGTCAGGGAATCCAATGGTGCTAGTTACAAAGCTACAAGACTTTGCCACATTAACCCATAGATGCATAAGTGGGTCAGAAATGACCCGGTGTGGTTGTTTTCTTGCAATATCATTGTAATGAAAAATTGTTCGCATTTAATATTCCATGTTCCTCAAAAACCATGGTTTTTTATCATCCCATTGAAATACATCCACAATATGGGTAAAAAGACTAAACATCACAAGCAGTTGGTCAGATAACTCAGAGTTCCTTTTATTGAAGAGTTTAAAATTAGCTAATGTAAAACATGGATGTTCGGGAACTATCGACATATGATTAAGCAACCTATATAATTAGACAGTTTCTCATAATCATCATCGCTTTCATACATCACGGCTTGGGAAGTGTCATCGTTCTGGCACTGGCTGCTGCACTGACACATGTCAGTACAGGCTAAGTCCTTAGTTCTGCAGGAGCACCTCCCAGAAGAGCAGTCAGATTTACACTTGCATTGAACCAACTCAAGGATGGCCTTTGGGGCTGGGAGGACCTCTGTGGTCACTGGTTTGAGCATGCCATCCGAGTGTTTGAAGTATCCGTTTTGCAGAGGATCCAGCTGTGGATCCTGCAGAGCAATGGCTGCCTTTGCCCATACTCTTGTTTGGGCATGGACTCTCAAGATGTGTTGCTTCAGAGCTCCAAGTGTTGGAGGGAGCTAGTCACTTTCTGCCCTATGTTTGCAGAAGAGATGCCATCACTTATCCAGTGGATTTGTATGGGATCATGTGAATGGCAATGAAGAACCAGATGTTGAGGGGTCTGGCTCAGCCGTTTCTGTGCTTCTTCTTTTCTGTCCACGCTTTTTGGCAGTGTAGTGTCCTGTAGCTAAAGCATGTGCATTGTGGTCTCTTGCACGTTGTATTTCAACCTTATTAGTTGCACTGAGGGACAGGAGCGATGCCAGACTGCATTCTCTGTGCACATTGTTTCTGGTGTGCAGTTTTGCAGTCGCCTTTGTACTTGGACATAGTTCCCATCATTCAAACTGGCCCTCTCTTGAACTACCTGAAGAATGAGACCATAGGACTCTAATTTAGGGTGTTAGACCAGGACTCCTTTCTTTTTATCATCAGACTGGCAGAAAATGCACTGCTTCCAGTTAATGGACTCCTCAGCTTGACCCCTTCTTAAATATATCTTAAAAATATATCTAAATTACATCATATGCTCTCATTGACAAATGCGGAACAATTAGTTAATGCGTTCATGACATCAAGGCTAGATTATTGTAAAGCTCTATTGGGTGGTTGCCCTGCACGCTTAATAAGCAAACTATAGCTGGACCAAAATGCCGCAGTTTGAGTTCTTACTAGAACCAGGAAGTATGACCATATTAGCCCAGTTCTGTCAACACTGCATTGGCTCCCTATTAAACATTGCATACATTTTAAAATATTGCTGATTACTTACAAAGCACTAAATGGTTTAGCTCCGCAGTGCTTGAGCGAGCTCTTAACGCATTATAGTCCTTCACGTCTATTGCGATCTCAAAATTCCGGCCAGTTGATAATACCTAGAATATCAAAATCGACTGCTGGCGGTAGATCCTTCTCCTATTTAGCACCAAAACTTTGGAACAGTCTTCCTAACATTGTCCGGGAAGCAGACACACTCTGTCAGTATAAAGCTAGACTAAAAACACATCTCTTTGACCTAGCATACACATAACACATTATAGACTTCTATAATTCAATGTTAGGCTGCATAGATTAGGTCAGCCAGAACCGGGAACACTTCCCATAAATCCTGATGTACTCGTTACATCATAAGAAGAATGGCATCTACGCTAATTTGGCTCGAAACATCACTACAAATAAAATCTTTCAACAGGAACTACTTTGTGTGTGGATCACTCTCAGCATCCTTTCTAGTAGGTTTGCAATGTGCATGTCTTTGTAATTCCCAAAATAAATATTAAATGTTTTAATGAGTGATATAAAAAATATTTTTTTGAAGAACAGCTGGAATATGAAATGATAACTTTTCATTACAAAGATATTGCAAGAAAACAACCACATATTCCTACTCATTTTTTTCCTACTCATGCATCGAAGGGTCAATATGGTAAAGTGTAACTAGCACCATTGGATTCCTTGACCCTTACAGTGTGAGTTTAGCAGTAAAAATCAACATTCCAGTTTATTCAGAAGTCGAGATATTACAATTTTACATTTTACGGCGGCCATTTTTTTAACTTCAATATGGCCGCCATACAGACATCTGAGCAAATGCAAACATTGATTTTCTGACTCCTTATACAATAACCTTTCCAAAAATGTATAGTTTAGCAAATCCCCAAAAAATTCCCACAAAGGTTAAAATCTGAATATAATGAACCTGACTATTAATTTAATTAATCAATCAACAATACTATTGATCAGCATTACCAAACGTGGACGTTTTACACTAGAAACAAACACTGATGTACTATTTTATTTAATACTGTGAAGCTGCTTTGATACAATCTGTATTGTGAAAAGCGCTATATAAATAAAGTTGACTTGACTTGACTTGACTTGTTCCTGCGAAACCGCTCTCAGTTGGTGGCAAAAATCGTGCGGTATGTATGCACATATTGCGCGGCTGGCAAAGACATACTTGACCACACCTGGCACCGGTCAGAGCTGAGCGTGTTTTCATCAGCTGGAAACATTGTCAACAAAAAGCGCTCAGCACTCTTTGCAGATCAAGTTGAGCTTCTGGTGTTTTTGATGAACAGTAGAGTATGTAGATGTAGTGAGTACGAATGGCAGTTTGCTATTTTGTGTTCATGTAGTTCATTAGGTCTGTTGAAGTGTGTTTTCTCAGGTTACTGATGCTCGAACACAGTTTTATGCACTATTGTAGCCTAATTGTCCTTGCATGCACATTGTCATTAAGGAAATTATATTTTATTTAAGAACAATTGTTTGAAAACTTAATGCACTTTAAAAAGTGAATGTTATTTCATTTCAATAAAAGATGCATGCTTGATTTGGTTTATATTTGTTTATTGCGCTCTATTGCACCCACTTGTGGGCATAGGAGTCGATACAACACTCCTTTTTTTCCTTTAACGTTAACTATTGTCTTTAGAATTATAATTCGAATTTTGCTAATATTTTAAGAAAGAAATTCGAATTTAGCTTTTCAGCCATTTTGACAGCCCTTACGCACGTGCCATCGCACTGACATCCTGACGTCACATGTCTTTACGGGATTTTTACGGAATGTGTGTGAACGCACTGCACTCACAGATTCCGGAAAATCACTGGCAGTGAGAATGAACGGGACACATTATCCGTGTATTTTCCGGAATCTCTGTGTGAAAGGGGCTTTAGTTTACAATTTATATTTTATGTTTGCACTTTAAGTATACTACTATGTTTCTATTTAGGTATAATTTTAACTAATTTTAAAAACAACCTTTTTATCAACACTTGAATGTCGATAAGTTTATTTATTTATTAATCTATTTTTAAAAAGTCAACACTTTAAACAAAAAGCTGAGAAAATTGCATTTTAGTCAAAGACTTTGTCCGGATGGGATTCAGAACGATGATTAAAATAGATGCAGTAGATTATTGAGTCCATCAACACCCTCGAAGCTTCACAGTCCTTTAGCTCGTCCTGGGTTGACATTTCATTCGGTAACATTAGGCAGTTTTGATTATGCTGTTTAATGTTGATGATAACATTATTTTACATTTGTGTGAACATCTAATATCGCTTGTTTCAGCTTCTTCTTCTCCTGTGTTTTGATCCAGAGATTCTGTACTCTTTCAGAAGATGTGTAATAGCGCCCCCTACCGCATAACTGTGAAAACACTGATAGACGGAAATTTCAAAGTAAATTCCAAAGTACACCACCAGTGAACTAGCCTACTCAAAAATTCAGATACTCAGAATTAGGAACATATGTGTTTTCTTTATAAATCAATATTTTCAAACAATGTAAGACAGTATGTAAAACTATGTGAAAAAAATATTTAATAGGCTACTCTCAACCAAAAGATTAAACACAACTGCATGCCAAGTATACTTAGAATACTTATACTTTAAAGTATATCTCAATCAAAAGATAGGGACAAGTAGGCTAAATATACTTAGACCTTTCTGTCAGTACAAGTAAAGTATACATAAGTGCAATTTTAAGTATATTTCTGAGAAGTACATCAAGTATATTTCTTGAAAAGTATAAAAAGTAGACTGAAAGAACTTTCTTGTTTTTAGTTTAAAAGAAGTAGAGTAAAAGTAAAAGTTTTTTTTGTTTGTTTTTTTGCTTTTGACCGTAAAGTAAAAGCACACTTGAATAAACTTCTTTTTCGTAAGGGGCTATATCTTTTCTAACCATTCTGACTAACAGTTTTACTAAAAAACGATGATCAAAACTCGAAAAAACTCCCACAGACTCACATTGACGGAATGTTCAGACTTAGTGTGACTTTTGTGTTCATGGATAAGTGTTAATCTAATTTGCATTCCCGCTGAAAAACAAGCTTCCTAGCGCAAAAAATGTTGCCTATAAATAGTGTTGCGCGTCTTCTTATCAAATTCACATGATCATCCTCTCCTCTAATTTGCTTGGGAACTAATGTGGTCGGTACGGCTCTCACCGTCCAAGAAGCGCCTCGCCGACCTCGCCGGCGGTGTCAACGCACAGTATAGGCTCAATTAAACTTCCATTCTATGTACTATTTCTAAGCCATTAAGACTAATTATGACCGCCGCTAGCGTAGCTAGCGAAAGCGGTCATATAGGGATTGTCAAAGTTTTTTTTTTTTTTTTTTCCCGTCATCTACTGAATTTTTCGTCAACGATACCAGGGACACCGAAACACCGGGGAACATGAAATTTGGTGGGCATGTAGCCCCACTAGAGTTTTACGGAAAAATTTCGTTTGGTCCCCGGGGGCCACTCCCCCCCCCCCCCCCCCCGCGCTGGGTCCCCCCAAACCCAAAAAATGCAGTTTTTCCTAAATAACTACCTGAACCGTGGCACCGAGGATGAAGAAATTTGTATGGTATGTTGGTCTTAAGGGCCCACATCAACCTAGCCCATAATCACTCATTTGTGATTTGCGCCCCTCCCATAAAAAATGAAAATGCAATATTATTCTGCTTTAATCGCCCCTATCTTCAGTTGAGATGTTCAGAACTGCACCATATTTCATGTGTATGATTAACTTGACATCCTCTGGGGGTATGCTAAGTTTCGTAGAATTTCATCCATGGGGGGGTATAAAATAAATTCATTTATGTGCACATTTAGTGACTGTACACTCATCGGCCTGTAGATGGTGGTGTTGAGCGAAGGGTTGCTGGTTTAGGATGATACTGTCACTAAGGTTGCCAACTGTCCCGAATTAGGCGGGACGTCCCGTATTTTGGGCCTAATTTATTTGTCCCGTGCGTGACCTCCCGTGTCCCGTTTTTTGACAAGCTGATAAACCACTGACTGATACAACAGCAACAGCAGCAGTGCTGACCACGACACTTGAGAATGATCACCGACACCTGTCATCATCCAATCACAGCTTTTTTTAATCACTGTTTTGAGACAAATCATTGTTTGATTTGCGAACATCCTCTGCCGTCTGGTCGCTTCCGCTTCAAGCCGGACTCGTCTCGCGCTAATGGTAAATTCCTTTCACTGTCCACGTTTTGATTTCGGCTAATCAATTTTGGCGAATGCAAACAACGTGATTATTGTTCATGAGTCTAACATCCAGCCACGCAAGAAAACATGTAATCTACCTGAGGGAATAATATGCTCAAAAAACATTTCTGATTATTATTAATGTTTTAAAGCTTTTAGAAAGTACATAGAAAGCTTTTGTAACATTATCTTAACTGTCACTTTTGATTAATGTAATGCATCCTTGCTGAATAAAAGTAGGCAATTACTTTCTTTATTTTTTTTCCCAAAAAATAATCTTACTAACCCCAAACTTTTGAACTGTAAGCCTAGTGTATAATGTTAAAAAAGCTTTCTATTTTAGATAAATGCTGTTATTTTGAACTATGGTTTGTTTGTAATGTGACTTTTTTCATGTATGACATTAAAATTATTTTTAGAATTAAATACATAAATAGGTTAAGCAATACAAATGTGTTTATGTCTGATAACCTTTTAAACACAAACTTAACTGCAGACACTGAAATGACGTACACTGTGTGATACAGTACAAATATTTTGAGTGTCCCTCATTTTCCTATAAATAACCACGATTGTCCCGCATTTTCCTTTTCTGAAGTTGGCAACCCTAACAGTCACACACACACATGCAGGAATACAAACAAACGCAAGCATGCACACACACTGACACACACCCATACACACACATACAAATCCACATGCACAGACACACACACACAAACACACACGCGCACACACATGTACGCATGCATACATACACGCACAGACACACACAGACACACACATACACAAACACACACACACACACACACACACACACACAGACATGCACATACTACTACTTTTTTTAGGTATATACATAAACACGCAATACAGCCAAATTGCTCCACGTCATTTATTTTTGTGGAAAGCCAGTGCAGGCCTGAGCGGCGGTCATATTTTGTACCGCCATGCGGTACATCTAGTTTAAACTCAAACTCAAACTCTAAACTCAAAAACTCATAAACTCTAAATTCTAAACTCAAACTAAAACACTCAAACACTCATAAACTCAAACACTCATAAACTCTAAACTCAAACACTCATAAACCCAAACACTCATAAACTCTAAACTCAAACACTCATAAACTCAAACACTCAAACTCTAAACTCAAACACTCAAACTCTAAACTCAAACACTCATAAACTCAAACACTCATAAACTCTAAACTCAAACACTCTTAAACTTAAACACTCATAAACTCAAAACTCAAACACTCATAAACTCAAACACTCATAAACTCAAACACTCATAAACTCTAAACTCAAACACTCTTAAACTCAAACACTCATAAACTCAAACACTCTTAAACTTAAACACTCATAAACTCTAAACTCAAACACTCATAAACTCAAACACTCTTAAACTTAAACACTCATAAACTCTAAACTCAAACACTCATAAACTCAAACACTCTTAAACTTAAACACTCATAAACTCTAAACTCAAACACTCATAAACTCAAACACTCTTAAACTTAAACACTCATAAACTCTAAACTCAAACACTCATAAACTCAAACACTCTTAAACTTAAACACTCATAAACTCTAAACTCAAACACTCTTAAACTCAAACACTCATAAACTCAAACACTCTTAAACTTAAACACTCATAAACTCTAAACTCAAACACTCATAAACTCAAACACTCATAAACTCTAAACTCAAACACTCATAAACTCAAACACTCATAAACTCAAACACTCATAAACTCTTAACTCAAACACTCATAAACTCAAACACTCTTAAACTCAAACACTCATAAACTCAAACACTCATAAACTCTAAACTCAAACACTCATAAACTCAAACACTCATAAACTCAAACACTCATAAACTCAAACACTCATAAACTCAAACACTCATAAACTCAAACACTCATAAACTCTAAACTCAAACACTCATAAACTCAAACACTCATAAACTCAAACACTCATAAACTCAAACACTCATAAACTCAAACACTCATAAACTCAAACACTCATAAACTCAAACACTCATAAACTCAAACACTCATAAACTCAAACACTCATAAACTCTAAACTCAAACACTCATAAACTCAAACACTCATAAACTCAAACACTCATAAACTCAAACACTCATAAACTCAAACACTCATAAACTCTTAACTCAAACACTCTTAAACTCAAACACTCATAAACTCAAACACTCTTAAACTCAAACACTCATAAACTCAAACACTCATAAACTCTTAACTCAAACACTCTTAAACTCAAACACTCATAAACTCAAACACTCAAACTCAAACACTCTTAAACTCAAACACTCTTAAACTTAAACACTCATAAACTCTAAACTCAAACACTCATAAACTCAAACACTCATAAACTCAAACACTCTTAAACTTAAACACTCATAAACTCTAAACTCAAACACTCATAAACTCAAACACTCATAAACACTCTTAAACTCAAACACTCTTAAACTTAAACACTCATAAACACTCTTAAACTCAAACACTCTTAAACTTAAACACTCATAAACTCTAAACTCAAACACTCATAAACTCAAACACTCTTAAACTCAAACACTCTTAAACTCAAACACTCATAAACACTCTTAAACTCAAACACTCTTAAACTTAAACACTCATAAACACTCTTAAACTCAAACACTCTTAAACTTAAACACTCATAAACTCTAAACTCAAACACTCATAAACTCAAACACTCTTAAACTCAAACACTCTTAAACTCAAACACTCATAAACACTCTTAAACTCAAACACTCTTAAACTTAAACACTCATAAACTCTAAACTCAAACACTCATAAACTCAAACACTCATAAACTCAAACACTCTTAAACTTAAACACTCATAAACTCTAAACTCAAACACTCATAAACTCAAACACTCATAAACTCAAACACTCTTAAACTCAAACACTCTTAAACTCAAACACTCATAAACTCAAACACTCATATACTTAAACACTCTTAAACTTAAACACTCATAAACTCTAAACTCAAACACTCATAAACTCAAACACTCATAAACTCAAACACTCTTAAACTCAAACACTCATAAACTCAAACACTCATAAACTCTTAACTCAAACACTCTTAAACTCAAACACTCATAAACTCAAACACTCTTAAACTTAAACACTCATAAACTCTAAACTCAAACACTCATAAACTCAAACACTCATAAACTCAAACACTCTTAAACGTAAACACTCATAAACTCTAAACTCAAACACTCTTAAACTCAAACACTCATAAACTCAAACACTCATAAACTCAAACACTCTTAAACTCAAACACTCATAAACTCTAAACTCAAACACTCATAAACTCAAACACTCATAAACTCAAACACTCTTAAACTCAAACACTCATAAACTCTAAACTCAAACACTCATAAACTCTAAACTCACTCTTAAACTCAAACACTCATAAACTCAAACACTCATAAACTCTAAACTCAAACACTCATAAACTCAAACACTCATAAACTCAAACACTCTTAAACTCAAACACTCATAAACTCTAAACTCAAACACTCTTAAACTCAAACACTCATAAACTCAAACACTCATAAACTCAAACACTCATAAACTCAAACACTCTTAAACTCAAACACTCATAAACTCTAAACTCAAACACTCTTAAACTCAAACACTCATAAACTCAAACACTCATAAACTAAACTCAAACACTCATAAACTCAAACTCTAAAGTAGTAAACTCAAACACACAATTCATAAACTTTACATTCATAAACTCAAAATCAAACTCTAAACTCATAAACTCAAACTCTAAACTATCTCTAAACAAAATCTATTTATCTAGATTTTAAAACTACAAACTAAAACTTAAACTATTTCAAACTGAAAACCTTCAAACTTTAAAACTACAAACTTTCTGGCTAGGCTTTTTCAAGCCAACTTAAAGATTGTCAACAAACATTTTATATTGTTATTATTACAGTTACTATTATCTAATTTATACTTAAATGGTTGTTCACCATAACCTATATGGGTTACTTCCATGGTTTCTGTCCTTGTTGATAATTCTCCATTAGACTATAAGAAGCAATACTCACAGAAATGATGTTTCCTGCAGCAGGAGCAAATGATTCTTACAGCAGGGTTGTGTCACCACAAACACTCTTCTCAGGTCTGACCAAATCATGCTGAGCATCCTGTATTTATTATAATATATCAACCAGGGGCGGTGCTAGGGCCCCGAATGATTAAGCCCTGAATGTTTAGCCTGGAACAGGTCCCTGAGCTTATGGGAAATATGATAAGAATAAAGTAAATATTGGTTGTTTTATCTTAGTTTGGAGCAGTCTCTGACTGGTGATAGTTGAAATCTATCTCTCCCTCCCTCCCTCCTGCACACAAACACACCCACACCCACACACACCACATAAGTGATTCAGCCTATCCTAGAATATCTCCAGGTGTTGCACAATCTCACAGCAATTACAGTTTTTCTGAATTTCTAAAACACATTTCTTGAAACCATCACTCACTTTCTCAAAACCTTTAACACAAAACCAGATTTTCAAACCACATTCAGAGAACTTCTGACTCTTCTGGCAAAATCAAACAATTGCCTCAAAAACATTTTATCTGTGCTCAAAATCAAACAAAACGTGACATTAGTGATATGATTTAAAACTTCAGCGTTTTACATTGGGATCATAATGGATGCTCAATTATGACAGATTTCAAACAGAGGCATTGAAGGGTTGCATTCACTTAAAAGGTTTTTAGAAGTTTGCTTGTTCATATAATCTTTGAGTATGATGAAGGTAAGTAGATGTGACATGCTGTCCAAGATAGAGGGTTCAAGATACAACTCCAGCTGTAAAGGACTACTTAAATAAGTTTGTAACAAATGAATAGA
Source organism: Squalius cephalus (assembly GCF_949319135.1). Classification (NCBI taxonomy): domain Eukaryota; kingdom Metazoa; phylum Chordata; class Actinopteri; order Cypriniformes; family Leuciscidae; genus Squalius; species Squalius cephalus. The sequence continues at coordinate 5,195,399 of NC_137135.1, read as the reverse complement.
AATAAAACATAAGAGCAGTGGAGGGTTGGAGGAAGAACTGTCATGGTAGTGAGGAAGGCAGCTGGCTATATACTTTTGCAAAAGAAAAAAAATTATATTAACAATAAAAATGTAATGGCACAAAACTTCTTTGCATAATTATCAATGAATATGTTTGGCTAGATGATAAAACATTAGAAAGCATTTCAATGACCTTCACTACCGTTCAAAAGTTTAGGGTTGGTCAATTTTTTTTACAGTTTTTCTCGATTGCTTAAACACATTTCTTGAAACTATGCCTCGTATTCTCAAAACTATAAACACAAATCCATAACGTCTCACCCAATTCCCCAAACATCCTATTTTCAGGTCAAAATGAAGCTCTACACTCAAAACCATTCACTCTTGCTGAAAAACCAAACTTTGCCCTCAGACAGGACACACAAGCCCTCAAAATCACACACACTACAACATAGTCTAACACACTGGTGCAATAAATTCAAAACAACATTTCCAAAACTGGTAAGTTATGTTGCTTGTGGTTCTCCCCTCACAAACCTTTTCACATGATGAACACAAAAGACATTTTTATTCATACACAGAAAACACACACACACAAAAATATATTTTTTTTACTCTTTTTTTTTACTCTCTCCTCTAATTTTTTTTTTATATTTACTTACAGTAAGATGTGTGTGACCAACATATGACAGTAAAAGAGCACACACAAACCATATTCTAATATGGAATTCGAATTGTATTGGAATGGTAAAGAGTGTTGGTCGTGACAAGAGGGCCTCCACTCAAGGAGACAATATGATGGATACGTCTAAGAATGTTCCACATATGGTTGAAATACCATCATTGGCTTATAAAGATAACATTCTGGGAGTCAAGTCTATAAAGGAGAAAGGATGCCCTCCCTTCACTGTCACACTCTGCAGCCACTCTGTGTAACTGTACGACTGCTGGCCTTTTCTTGCAAGAAAATAAACCTCATCAAAGACTATTGGAAATGTTTGTCTTTTATTCAGTGAGAGAATTTTGTTTGCCACCACACCTCCCTGAAGGTTCTCCAGGTGACGGTAAAGCGACTCAAATTTGGCCTTACTCGTAGCCCAGCCTCCCTCATAGTCATACCATTGATAAAGACATGGGCAACTAGTGGCTTGAATTTCATCGGAGACTGCTTGTCTTCTTGTCCTTGCCCTTCCTCCTCCTCATTCTTATCCCTCTTCCTTCATGTCTTTCTGGATCCATTGTTCCAAAACGCAATAAACTGATTCGGGCCCTTTTATCTATCTATTGAAGGATCTGGTTGATGTGTGTTAAATTTTGACTCTTAGTGTTTCCACCTGGGTAATTGTGTGCTAACTGAGCTGAAGCTGTGCTGACTTGAGTGAACAATATTGAATGCTAGTGCTTTCTAAATGACAACATGGTCTAAGCAATGAGAAATGAAGGGATTTGTGTGTAGAGTTTTGCAGTGACAGTTCAACAAATCTGACTCATGTGTCAAAACAGGGAATAGTGTTTATAGTTTAGTGAAATGGGTGTGCTTTTTGATAAATGGCGTTATGGTTTTGAAATTTTAGTTCAAAAGCCTGGTTATATTGTTTAAGCAATCGAGAAAAACTGTAAGATTTTTGAACATTTGAATGTTTATGTTACGAAGGCTACATTTATTCAGTCAAAAATACAGTAAAAACTGTAATACTGTAAAAAGAATTATTGCAATCAATAAAAATGTCATTTATTTCTATTTCATAAGTGACAATTTAGCATTATTACTCCAGTCTTTAGTGTCACATGATCAGGGCCGGAGTGGGACTCATTTTCAGCCCTGGAGTTTCACGACTGACTATATTAAAATAATGTAATTAAAACCTCAGTATAAAAGTCTGCAATAGTGCACTGTTCTCTACAGCCTTGTAATTCATTGTATTTTTCAATCATTTTCTATTCAGTGCAAAATGCAAATACAGTAGCCTAAGTGTTGCTTCACTGCGGTCACCAACCCTTTCAAGCCCAAGATCCCTGGCCTTGATGAAAGGCTAGATCTACCTATAGATTTTTCATGGCAATTCCGATACCAGCTGCCTTTTTTTTTTTAGATCTTTTTTTTTTTTTCAATTTAAAATTTAAATTTCTTCCTATATTTCGAGCATCACGAACAGTGATCTTGCTGTGTCTGGTATTTTCTCTGCTGCACGTCTGCGCTCTCCTCTTTGCTTGTGTAACCCAGGGTAATAATTGAAAAGGTTTAATTTTATATATATTTATTTCATGTGCACATTATAATGTATATGGTTGTGAATAAGTACTATGTTTCTTAAATTGATGGGGTATTTATTATTCTAATGTTCTGCCAGTCGTGCTCACTTGTCCATGTCGAGTGTCCAATCAGTGCTCTTGATTAAAGTGAAGGGGGCGGGAAGAAGAAAGAGCAACGGTGAACTAAGAAGGAGGAGGACAGCACGTGTGAGAAGAGCGTGCAATCATCTGGTGTCATATTGTTTCACAAAAATATAGTGTAAATAATGCTGTAATGTGTTACAACAGTTTCTGTAGTTAGTGGGTTGTCAAAACGAGAATGTAAACTTATACTACAGAGACGGCTAATAACTATTTCTCCACTAAATATTCCTGGTTGTTTATTCCAGCCTCCATTTACTAATACAGCGGATGGACTGTTTACAGAGACTGAACAGTGTCTATCTTGCTCAGATGGATTGTGTGTTCGGTTGGCGAGTCGTCAGTGTGAGGATTCGTGGTAGTTTCCGACGATGATGATTCCAGATAAACTTCTGAGTTAACGGCAGAGGTGGGAGCAAGTCACACATGTTCAAGTCACAAGTAAGTCTCTCAAGTCCCTACCATCAAGTCTCAAGCAAGTCGAAGTCGCAGTACACACAAACCAACCAAGTCAGTGTTCACTTCAAGCAAGTGAAGTCAAGTGGTGCTAAGGGTCAATTCAAGTTACAATACCAAACAGAACAAAAGTAGAGATTATATTGGCCTCAACCTTATTAATTTTTCCCACAGAAATGATTACTTTTCTAATAAATTTATATTGTAATATTACAGTTTTTCTCGATTGCTTAAACACATTTCTTGAAACTATGCCTCGTATTCTCAAAACTATAAACACAAATCCATAACGTCTCACCCAATTCTCCAAACATCCTATTTTCAGGTCAAAATGAAGCTCTACACTCAAAACCGTTCACTCTTGCTGAAAAACCAAACTTTGCCCTCAGACAGGACACACAAGCCCTCAAAATCACACACACTACAACATAGTCTAAAACACTGGTGCAATAAATTCAAAACAACATTTCCAAAACTGGTAAGTTATGTTGCTTGTGGTTCCCCCCTCACAAACCTTTTCACATGATGAACACAAAAGACACAATCAGTGGATACATTGGCACATTTTTATTCATACACAGAAAACACACACACACAAAAACATTTTTTTTTCCTGTTTTACTCTTTTTTTTTACTCTTTTTTTTTTTACTCTCCTCTAAATTTTTTTTTATATTTACTTACAGTAAGATGTGTGTGACCAACATATGACAGTAAAAGAGCACACACAAACCATATTCTAATATGGAATTCGAATTGTATTGGAATGGTAAAGAGTGTTGGTCGTGACAGGAGGGCCTCCACTCAAGGAGACAATATGATGAACACGTCTAAGAATGTTCCACATATGGTTGAAAATACCATCATTGGCCTATAAAGATAACATTCTGGGAGTCAAGACTATAAAGGAGAAAGGAAGCCCTCCCTTCACTGTCACACTCTGCAGCCACTCTGTCTGACTGTACGACTGCTGGCCTTTTCTTGCAAGAAAATACACCTCATCAAAGACTATTGGAAATGTTTGTCTCTTATTCAGTGATAGAATTTTGTTTGCCACCACACCTCCCTGAAGGTTCTCGAGGCGACGGTAAAGCGACTCAAATTTGGCCTTACTCGTAGCCGAGCCTCCCTCATAGTCATACCATTGATAAAGACATGGGCAACTAGAGTGGCTTGAATTTCATCGGAGACTGCTTGTCTTCTTGTCCTTGCCCTTCCTCCTCCTCATTCTTATCCCTCTTCCTTCATGTCTTTCTGGATCCATTGTTCCAAAACTCAATAAACTGAATTGGGCCCTTTTATCTATCTATTGAAGGTTCTGATTGATGTGTGTTAAATTTTGACTCTTAGTGTTTCCACTTGGGTAATTGTGTGCTAACTGAGCTGAAGCTGTGCTGACTTGAGTGAACAATTTTGAATGCTAGTGCTTTCTAAATGATAACATGGTCTAAGCAATGAGAAATGAAGGGATTTGTGTGTAGAGTTTTGCAGTGACAGTTCAACAAATCTGACTCATGTGTCAAAACAGGGAATAGTGTTTATAGTTTAGTGAAATGGGTGTGCTTTTTGATAAATGGCGTTATGGTTTTGAAATTTTAGTTCAAAAGCCTGGTTATAGTGTTTAAGCAATCGAGAAAAACTGTAATAATATTATTTATTATAGCATGTATTTATGATTATCAAAATTTGGAATTATTATTATTATAATAACAATTATACGAATCTAAATGTTGAAGATAAAACATTTAAAGGTAAATTCACAAGTATGATGCATTAATTATATAGCCTGGCTCCGCCCTCCTACGTACTTCCGCTCAATTTTCATTTTCCTTCAGTACGTCGTCTGGATATGCAGTATATTCGCGGGTTTTCTCCGGCCAATTTTTTACCGGTCCAATCAGCAACCGGTCAAATCAATGGCTGAGAACGATGACGTTAAAGGACAAGTTCGGTATTTTACACTTAAAGCCCTGTTTTCAGATCGTTTCTGATGAAATAGAACGGTTAAGATTAAAATTTGGACACATGCTGCTGGCCCGAGAATTTTCGGTTTCTGTGGTAGCACCCCCCCCCCACCTCCACAATGGCTGCATAGGTGCACTGGAACAATCCTTCCTAAAAACGCTTTAAGCTTTCGTTTACAAAGACGTGAAACTCACCGAGTGGTCAGGGGTGTTCACTGATATGCTCACACAAAAATCGCTGCAAAAGATGCTTTCCAACAGGTGTTTTACCATTCGTTGTAAAACTGTGGACCTATTTTTCCAAACGCCTCACACCCGTACATTCTTCCGTTGAGAGCTTGAATAATAGACACTCCTACAGAAAGTATACAAACAACCCCACTTCCGGCGGAGTAATACCGTACCTCACACAGCACATCCAATACAAGTCAATGGAGTTGGACAAAAACTACGATAAAACCTGTTGGAAAGCATCTTTTGCAGCGATTTTTGTGTGAGCATATCAGTGAACACCCCTGACCACTCGGTGAGTTTCACGTCTTTGTAAACGAAAGTTTAATGCGTTTTAGGAAGGACTGTTCCAGTGCACCTATGCAGCCATTGTGGAGGTGGGGGTGCTATACAGAAACCGAAAATTCTCAGGCCAGCAGCATGTGTCCAAATTTCAATCTTAACTGTTCTATTTCATCAGAAACGATCTGAAAACAGGGCTTTAAGTGTAAAATACCAAACTTGTCCTTTAAGGTTGTGCACTAGTCGTGCGTCACGACTAAACGTTAGCGATTGGTTATGGCAGATCCAGAGTGGCTCTGGGCTGATCCAATAGTTTTAATCTTCAACAGAGTACCCGCCTTCAAGGAAGTTAATGCTTGTCAATGGAGGGTGGCCAGACTCTCTGTAATGAAATATACAAAATTCTGGTAGGACTAGTCTATTAATTATATTGGTTTTATGGTAAATGTCATATGTTTAACTTTGCTTATATATTTTTTTATGGAATATCAGCGGCAGAAATTAACTTTCCCAATTAAATTTGACCCCTTAAATTGATTTCCAGGGGCATTTTTTTTCTAACTGTAGCAGGGTGAAGTGTACCTGTGTTGATCATTGGCCAGTGTCATGTGAAAACATTGAACCTATCAGCAGTCTGGTGTCATGGTATAAAATGGGGAGGTTTTTGCCACTTGGGATGCGTTGACACCCGTACCGCCCCTTTACGGAGGCCGCCATTTATGAATGGGAGAGTAGCTGAAGTGCCGTCTCGGCTCTGTGCGGCCGTGCACAGGCTGCCCCGGGCTTTGAGGTTGGTAACCTACATCTGTTTTGAGGATTTCCGTCAATGGAATGTGTATTTAGTATTTTGAGTCTGTGTAGTTCATTGACGAGCAACCGGCTATGGCAAGTCATTTTAACATTTAACAGCTAGACTGGATATGTGTTGCAGATATCTGTAATTCAGTTTTGCCTAGTCAAAAAGAACATTTCAGATATCCGCAACTACATTCTTCCTATCCATAATTGTCATTTCAGATATCCACAAAGACATTCTTCCTAGGACAAATGACATCACTTTTATGGCAAGCCATTTTAACATTTAAAAGCAAATTTTGACTATCCGGAATTAACATTGTAGATATCAACAATGTCTTTCTGACTAGTCGTAATTACATTTTGGATAGTTGGAATTGTCATTCAAGATATCTTTAACGTAATTGTGACTAGTCGAAACGACAGATAGAGATATCTGTAATTCAGTTTTGACTAGGCAAAAGTGAATTACAGATATCTGCAATGACATCATTGAAAATGACATTCAACTCGTCACATATCTTAAATGACAATTGCAGATATCTGTAATTCAGTTTTGACTAGGCAGAATGAAAGTTAAAGATATCTCAAACGTCATTATGACTAGTGCAAATTATTGTGCATGACGTTGCTCTATTTTACATATCCATTTCCCCTCCCCACCATAAACAAAGAAAAAGTGGGTTAATTTCTTTATTTCTATGAATGGAAGAAGAAAGAAGCAGGCATGGCGTTGGCTGTAATCGAAAAAAACACCAGAAAATGTTTTTTATATACAAAAAAATAAAAATAATATTTTTTACAATGCTATGTTTATGTTCATGCTTAAAAGGTTGTTGTTGCCGTAAGATTTATGCGTGAAAAAGATTCACACTAATTCACTTTAATAAAGATGCTTATGCATGCTATTCTTGAAAGTACAATAACATTAACTTCCTTAGATGAGAAACAAAGTTCTTAGTTCAGATCAGTTCTTATTTATTTATTTTTTTTCAGTTTGAAACAGCATGAAAAAAGACGATTAAAAACTCTGGTTGCTCCGACATGGTGCTAATCAGTGCTAATTAAAGTTAACAGTTAACAGGTGCTATGTGATTTGATGATTTGAACAACACACTCTGCTCCCGCCTAAAGTGTGATGCATGCATACAGATATCTGCAACGTCATTTGGCCTAGTCAAAACTCTAATTCAAGATATCTGTAATTACATTTTGACTAGGCAGAATAAAAGTTACAGATATCTCAAATTTCAGATATCTCTAATCAAACTTAATTTCAAGATATCTTTAACTTGATAATAGATATCTACAATTAAATTATGACTATCCCTAACTCCAGTTTGAGATATCTACAACGCCATTTTGACTAGTCATAACTCCAGTTACAGATATCTACAACGTAATTTCGCCTAGTCAAAACTTAATTTAAGATATCTGAAAAGGAACATGTAGATATCTTGAATTGAGGTTAATTAAAGATATCTTGAACTGGAGTTATGACTAGTCAGAATCTAATTGAAGATATCTCAAACTAGAATTACAGATATCTACAATTCAGTTACAGATATCCGTAATTCACATAGTGGATATCTGCAACTGAATTGTAGATATCTGTAATGATAAACCCCATTCAAATGAATGGCAAAAGTGATGTCATTTGTCCTAGGAAGAATGTCTTTGTGGATATCTGAAATGACAATTATGGATAGGAAGAATGTAGTTGCGGATATCTGAAATGTTCTTTTTGACTAGGCAAAACTGAATTAAAGATATCTGCAACACATATCCAGTCTAGCTTTTAAATGTTAAAATGGCTTGCCATACACTTTTGCCATTCATTTGTATAGGATTTATCATTACAGATATCTATTCAGTTGCAGATATCCACTAGGTGAATTACGGATATCTGAAACTGAATTGTAGATATCTGTAATTCTAGTTTGAGATATCTTCAATTTGATTCTGACTAGTCATAACTCCAGTTCAAGATATCTTTAATTCACCTCAATTCAAGATATCTACATGTTCCTTTTCAGATATTTTAAATTAAGTTTTGACTAGGCGAAATGACATTGTAGGTATCTGTAACTGGAGTTATGACTAGTCAAAATGGCGTTGTAGATATCTCAAACTGGAGTTAGGGATAGTCATAATTTAATTGTAGATATCTATTATCAAGTTATAGATATCTTGAAATTAATTTTGATTAGAGATATCTGAAATTTGAGATATCTGTAACTTTCATTCTGCCTAGTCAAAATGTAATTACAGATATCTTGAATTAGAGTTTTGACTAGGCCAAATGACGTTGCAGATATCTGTATGCAAATTAGGCCCGCATCACACTTTAGGCAGGAGCAGAGCATGTTATTCAAATCATCAAATCACATAGCACCTGTTAACTGTTAACTTGTAATTAGCACTGATTAGCACCATGTCGGAGCAACCAGAGTTTGTAATCATCTTTTTAATGCTGTTATACTGTTTCAAACTGAATAAAATAAAAATAAAAATAAGAACTAATCTGAACTAAGAACTTTTTTTCTCATCTAAGGAAGTTAATGTTATTGTACTTTCATGGCAAGAATAGCATGCATGTCAGCATCTTTATTAAAGTGAATTAGTGTGAATCACTTTCACGTATAAATCTTACGTCAACAATAACCTAATCATGATCATAAACATAGCATTGCAACATTTTCTATTTTTTTGTATATAAAATATATATATATTTTTTTGTATATAAAAAACATTTTCTGGTGTTTTTTTTTTTCGATTACAGCCAACGCCATGACTGCTTCTTTCTTCTTCCATTCATAGAAATAAGGAAATGAACCCACTTCTTCTTTGATCATGGCGGGGAGGGGAAATTACTTATTTATGGATATCTAAAATAGAGCAAGGTCATGCACAATAATTTTCACTAGTCATAATGTCATAACAATTTTCACTAGTCATAAACTAGTCGACCGATGACGTCGATCAGCTGAGCTTTGTTGCGCGCGAGCATCACTGAAGCGACGACAGCAGAGGAATAGCAGCAGTTTCGTGACTGAATAAAACTCTCCTCCTGGTTCTTCTTCTTCATATTATTAATATTATTATTATTTAGTGTTGTTGTTTAAGGTTTAAATTACTTAATAAAATAGGCCTATACTAAATAAATGTAAGCTACCCAAGTGAAAAAGACGTAGGCTACTGTTAAATGTATTAAAAATGCATTAAAGTATATTTGTATTGTAGGTCTACTAAACACACACTCAAGTACATTTTTAATACATTTAATAGTACGTCTTTTTCACCTGGGTATGTATACTGAATCAAACTTAATAGCCTGTAATAATAATAATAATAATAGGATACTAATAATCTTATTCTGGCCTCACTGAACCATTGGGTTCCTCCAGATACTGGCTTTAACATAAGAGATCTTCCAGGAACCACTTAAATGTTAAAAGATCACATTTAAGTTCCTCTATTTTCCCCCAAAGCACTTCGAGGTCTCATGGTAATGAAAAGGTGACTCCAGAACCTCTGAGCTAAATACAAAGTGCTTAAAGAATCCCATAAGTTCCAGCAAGAACCTCAAAGATTGTCAATGCTCCTCCAGTAACCCTACTATAGGAGAAAGAGCTTTGAGGCACCTAAATTACATTTTGAAGTTCCTTGAGTATCCGGCAGGATATTTGAGGCTCCTTTAGTTTTTACAGTGTATGATTTGAAAGAAACTGTGGCAAATGTCTGAATTTATGCACGTTATATAAAGCATATGCCATCATTAATTGTCATTTGAATCTTTTGACAGCCGCCCTTAAGCTACATTTGAAAACATAATTTTGTACAAAGATGCATGCTGTTTTGACCACTATTCTCTCTAGATTTAACGTTAGTCAAATTAACTATAACTAACAGGTTAAACAAGCCATAGCTTACTTTGGTGATGGTGGTGGTGAATGAAGTTCGAGGTTGTGATGGTCATGTCCGATATCCCTTGGCAGTTATTATGCATACAGCAAATCTTCTTTTATGAATATGGTCAATTTCGAAGTGTTTATATCCAAATAGAAACAATGCTGGGAGATTTTTTGTATTTAGTGCACTCCCCGCACTGTATGTTTTTCTTTTTTTCCTGCAGGCTTGTGCAGCTTCACGCAATCACACAGAATCTGATGACTGGCGTCAATGGTTGGGTTGCTTTCATTTTGTTCATCAATTGATGTTGCGATGATTTTTATAAAAATGTATATAAAGTCCTTCTCGAGTCATACAGTTCAAGTCAAGTCAAGTGTCGAGTCATTGGATCTCAAGTTAAAGTCAAGTCAAGTAATTTTCTTAATTTAGTCAAGCAAGTCTCAAGTCCTTAAATTTGCGACTCGAGTCAAGACATGTGACTCGAGTCCCCCATCTCTGGTTCATGGGAGTGCCTGGAATTCCTTTGGCCCTGAGGAAATCACTGCGATCGTGGGTTTGACGGACAACACTGGAGACGAAACACACTCTTCTTATTGGATACATTAATAGAAAGTGAATGTATATGATTTACTGTGACTTAGCTTAAAGTACAATCTTTTACTTTTGCTTAATCTTTATAATGTCCACTCAGTATTTTCAAACAAATTTCTGATCTTTCATTGCTGAGAAAGGTGAGAAGTTTCTTTGGAACTCAGGAAAGATGTTTATGGTGTTGCAAAAGACACTTAACACATGATTTATCTCTCCCTCCCTCTCTCTCTCTCTCTCTCTCTCTGAAGGGTGTGGTGTTCTTGCTTTTTGACATCTCGACATTTTGAGACTCTTTTGAGAAATATCTGTTGGAATGTAATGAAAAACATGCTTGATTTCTGGAAATGGTAGGGAAAAAACTGCAATACATAAGAGAGATAGATTGCATTAGTTCTCCTGTTTGACACAATCTTAAAGAGCTGTGTTGGAAAAAATGATCTGTTTTCATGGGGAGTTTTTTTTTTTTTTTTTTGTATTATATAACTGTTATTTATTACATTCAATCATCTTGCATGTCACATGGCTATTGTCCAGCAAAAACCTGGTGATTTCCAAGTTACCGCCCATCAATGGGGATTTGAACTCTCATATGGATCCATCATGTTTACCGGATTGGGTGGGCAAATAATCAGAATTCAAATTATAATAAAGAAAATTGAACATAACAGTTAATAATCACTTCTATTATCTCTGAGGAAATATTCTAGAATAACGTGTAGGAGAGCTCTCTTGCAGTGAGCTAGAGTGTGAGAAAGAAAGAGGTTTAAGTCTGAAACAGAGTCTGACTAACCAGGAAACATGTCACACTGTTTATTCACTTGGTTGATCAGGAAAGCAAGGGGAAGTTCCTCCTTATTATCCACAAGAGCACTGTGACCTCTTGGGCCACGGCTGCAAAAACTAGATAGCAGACTGTGGTGGTTTCAACAACTTTGGTGCAAAAGGACAGAAAAAAAAAAAAAAAAAATGTTTTTTATCATGTTGCTAAACGTACTCGGTTACTAATGTAACCTCGGTTCTCTCTAGAAGAGGGAACGAGTATTGCGTAAGGTTAGCTTACGCATCGGGAAAGTCTTCTTTCTTCGAGATCTGAAGCCAAAAAATTATCCTTAATTTTGTATACATTGTCAACGCAGTGCAGCAGCCGACAGACCTTGACAGGCTGTATAAGCGTGCTCATTGGCTGCTCGGCGGCAACTGCTTAAGCCTATCGGTGAGCGCTCTGAACGCGGCAACCAATGAGGGCGCTTCGCGCCCTCCACACCCTTCTAACCGTCAGAATGGGTGTGGCCAGCGTGTATATATTCAGCGCTCATAGGCTAAAATTCTGGTTTTCGCAGTCTGAAGCGCAAAAGCTCGTGGCGCGACACGGCAGGTTACGCAATACTCGTTCCCTCTTCTAGAGAGAACCGAGGTTACATTAGTAACCGAGTACGTTCTCTTACGAGAGGTCTCTCGTATTGCGTAAGGTTAGCTTACGCATCGGGAACCCTTTGTCAACGCCGTGTGCGCCGAGCATCCAGCCCATGAATCCCAGGGAAACCGGGGAAAACACTCTGCTGGGAAATGTGGCCGGTCGGAGAGACGGGCCAGCGCAGTACAGGCACTTCATGCAGCATATGAAATAGAGCGGCGCGGCCGGTCTATAAACATATAACAGTACAAACAGTAGGGCCGGCAGAGCGAGCCCATACAGTACATAAGCACTCATAAGGGTAGGAGAAAAACGACATAGTCGGTCTCACATGAAGGGAAAAATTCCCGCGCGACAGAGAATAATACGGGCGGCCAGCAGCGCGGGCCAGCACCGACAACAGCGCGTAACGGGAAATAGGAAACAGAGCGGATCAGCCGGTCTGAGTCAAACACTTCACCCTGAGTATAGTACCAGAATAGCGCCAGCATATGAACGTAGTCTGCACACGAGAAATGGGCAGAGCATACATGTCACTTATGCTGACAGTATTTTTGCCTGTAGGGCAGGAACTTCCAGGATATAAAACCTCACGAATGTTGATGGGGAGGCCCAGCCCGCCGCCATACAAATACCGTGATTAGAAATTCCGCTGGACCAGGCCCACGACGAGGCCATGCCTCTAGTGGAGTGGGCTCTGATGCCCAGAGGGCACTGCAGGTGTCTGGAGGCATAAGCTGCTGCTATCGCGTCCACTATCCACCTGGACAAGCTCTGTTTCGAGGCGGCAAGACCCTTGGTGCGTCCGCCGAAGGAAACAAAGAGCTGCTCTGAACGCCTGAAAGCGGCGGAGCGCGTGATGTAAACTCTCAGCGCCCGGACAGGGCATAGGAGGTTATCACTGTCCCCACTGTCGGATGCTGGCAGAGCCGAGAGGGACATAACTTGTGCCCTAAACGGGGTTCCAATCGCTTTGGGGATGTAACCGTGTCTCGGTCTGAGAATGACTTTCGAGTCATTCGGCCCGAACTCAAGACATGCAGGGCTAACAGATAGCGCGTGCAAATCACCCACTCGTTTGACTGAAGACAGAGCTATCAGAAAAACGGTTTTAAGCGACAGATACTTTAGATCCGCGGATTCAAGCGGTTCAAAGGGAAAAGCCTCTAGGGCCGCTAGGACCAAGGACAGATCCCACGAGGGAACCGAGGGGGGCCGCGGGGGATTCATCCGTCTAGCTCCTCTGAGGAAGCGGATAATGAGCTCATTCCTTCCCATTGCCCGGCCGCGCGTCGTCTCAGCGAACGCTGCAATAGCGGCCACATATACTTTGAGCGTGGAAGGGGATCTGCCCTTTTCCAACAGCTCTTGTAAGAAGGAGAGCACCCGCGGGACCCCGCATGCGCGCGGATCCAAGTTTTTAGTAGCGCACCATTTAGAAAACACCGACCATTTAGACGCGTAGAGCCGTCTCGTGGAGGGGGCTCTCGACTGTGTGATCGTGTTCACGACCCCTTCTGACAGGTCAACGGGTATCCGTTGATCACCCATGCATGCAGCGACCAGCGCTCTGGATGGGGATGCCAGATCGATCCACCGGCTTGGGAGAGGAGATCCTTTCTCACCGGGATCGGCCATGGAGGTGGGTGCTACAGCCTCACTAGCTCTGGGTACCAAGTTTGGTTTTCCCATCGCGGGGCTATAAGCAGCACTGAGTGGTGCGTTTCTCTGATCCTCGAAATGACCTGTGGCAACAGGGAGATCGGAGGAAAAGCATACAGCGGGAGGCTGGGCCATGTCTGGGACAGCGCGTCCTCGCTCTTCGAATAAAACTTCGGGCATTGAGCATTGTCTTTCGACACAAAGAGGTCGATTTCCGCTCTGCCGAATAGGCGCCAGAGAAACTGGACTGTCTGGGGGTGCAGAGACCATTCTCCCGGGGGAATGTTGTCCCTGGACAGTCTGTCTGGACCGACATTCAGGTGGCCCGGCACGTGCGCGGCTCTCAGCGAGCGGTAAGCCCACACGAGAAGGCGTTCTGTCAGCCTGCACAGATTCCTGGATCTGACACCGCCCTGTCGGTTCACATAGGATACCACGGACGTGTTGTCCGAGCGGACTAGCACATGGTGATCCCGTATGAATGGGAGGAAGCGCCTGAGCGCGTTCTCGACCGCTATCATCTCCAAACAGTTTATGTGGAGGCATTTTTCCCGGTCTGACCATAGGCCAAAAGACGGTTTGCCCTCGAACAGAGCGCCCCAGCCTGAGGTGGAAGCGTCCTTCGGGATAACTTTGCGGTGTGAGATAGCCCATTGTCACTCCCCGCTGGTACCAGTCGGCCGCTAACCAGGGCTTCAGAGCTGAAACGCAGCTCTGAGTCACTCTGATGCGGATACCGCCGGAAGCCCATGCTCTGTGAGGCACTCGGGCATTCAGCCAGCGTTGTAGCGGGCACATTCGTAAAAGACCCAGCCGAAGCACTGCTGCGGCTGAGGCCATACAACCCAGTAACCTCTGAAATGTTTTGAGAGGTACGGTGCTGCCCGGCCGGAGGGACGCGGCCAGGCGTCGAATGCAGCGCGCGCGCTGTGTCGACAGGCGGGCCGTGTACTGATATACCTGACCGTCGAAGGCGAATCTCAAGAATGGCCTGTGACGGGGTATTATCTGGATCTGAAAAGCACGCGTCTTTTAGATCGAGAGATATAAACCAGTCCCTCGGGCGAATTTGCGCGAGAATTTGTCTGGTTGTGAGCATTTTGAACGGTCTTCTCATAAGAGCCTTGTTCAAACGTCTCAGATCCAAAATTGGTCTGAGAGCTCCGTCCTTCTTGGGAAAGAGGAAATAACGGCTGTAAAAGCCCGACTCGCTCATGGAAGGGGAAACCGGTTCTATAGCCCTTTTGCACAGAAGTGTAGCTATTTCTGCTCGAAGTAGATGTGCTACTTCCCCATTCACTCTGGTCTCGATACGCGCTTGAAAGCGCGGAGGGCGGCGAGCGAACTGCAGAGTATAGCCCTGTTTTACTGTGCTTAGCACCCGTTCTGATGCGCCTGGAATAGCTTCCCACACTTTTGCGTGTGCAGCCAGGGGCAGAATGGCCTCCAGGCTCCGATCGCCGCGCATCGCGGGCTCGAGAGCTCGAAACGGAGGGGCGGGCGCGGCGCGCGCACTCTTGGTGCTTAGATACGGCGGATCGCACGCAACGATAGCTGGCCGTTTTACACACAGTGTCTCGGTGGCTTAGACGGGGAACATAAAGTGTGAGGCGCGACGCGCGATGGCGGCGTCGGGGGCGAAAATGTTCGTTAGTATGTGTGAGCGCTCGAGGGCGGGCACAGGACTTACATTCAGGGGCGGGCGCTCTTGGTGGTTAGATACGGCGGATCGCACGTAGCGATAGCTGGCCGTTTTACACACAGTGTCCCGGTGGCTTTGGACGGGGAACATATAGTGTGAGGCGCGACGCGCGATGTCGGCGTCGGGGCGAAAATGTTAGTTAGTATGTGTGAGCGCTCGAGGGCGGGCACAGGACTTACATTTAAAACATGACCGGTCGTGCGAGGCCGTGTGACAGAGCGGGCAGTGAGTAGGTGTGGGCACGGAGAAGTGGACACGTGACCTACTTTTAACACTAAAGCGGCTTTTGCCTGCTTCATGAGAGTGGGCTCTGTGAGAGACACGGGATGTATAGTGCTTGTGTACAGGGGTGAGCACATTCACTGTACTAGAAACACATACGGCGTCAGCCGTGCAACCAGACATTATGCTCTTTTGAAATTTTTCTGGGTTGCCGTGAGAACGGCGGATGCGCGCAGGCGAGCGGTTAGATACCGGCTCGTTGACTGCGGGGTAAACAGCTGCAGTAGCCGTGGCAACGGGGACTGACAGAGCGTTAAGCTTCGACGGTGGTCCGGCCGCAGGGCTGCGGGATTTAACCGTCTTTTCTTCTCTCGTGTTTAGACGCTCAAAAATACTCGAGCACCATGAGAAGGTGTGGTGCGAGAGGCGGGTTCGCTTTCTGTAAGTAAGAAAGACTGGCCGCGAGCTCGGAGAAGCAAGCAGCATACATTTTTGTCTTCCCCGAGAGCTGGGATCGAACGCGGGTCTGTCGCATGAAAGCATATGATTCTGCCACTGAGCCACAGGGGAAAACACATAAGCTTTCAGTTAGCGCGAGCATATAAAAAGCGACCTCATGTGTCGCGTCGGCGTTTGTTTGCAGGCGTGCGTGTGTTTAAAACAGGCTCGTTTACTGCAATAGTAATATTTCCAGTCGCCTGAACTTAAGAGGGGACTGAGAAATGTTTGAGGATTGGCGGTTGTCCGGCCGTAGCGAGACTAACACACTCTCTTCTCTTTTCGCCGGTGAGTGAGGCGCGCACGCTGAACGCTGCTCGTGACCGTCCGCTTTGTCATCCCTTGAACGGCGCAATCTGCGCGGCCCAACGAGGGAGAGAGCGGGCTTGTTTTCTGTATGTAAGAAAAACTGGCCGCGAGCTCGGAGAAGCGAACAGCATAAACTTTAACTGCCGCGAGAGCGGGGAACGAACCCCGGTCTGGGAGCCGAATATGGGTAAGCTTAACTTCCCTTAACTTTTCCCATTCATTCTCTATGGTAGTGCTTAACACTACGGATGCAATATACTTTTGGCCACACATAGACTTCCTGGCGCTGTTTCGCTTTTTCCGTGGCGGGGAATTTAAAAAGCGTAGTGTCTGTCATCTATCAATCATTCGCATTCGAGTGATTTGTTTACCGGACTTGTCAGCAAACTTGTTTTGTTTTGTTACTGTCTAAACTACCTGCAGACAGATTTTACCTCAGGTGACCGCATATACATTATTATTCATATATTTTATCATTTAAATTGCATGTATTATCATGTAATCCTATTGTTAATTGTATTGAATGGTTTGTGATGTTAAGAAACAGTAAACCAAACTTCTCGTTATAAATACAGCTGTTATTTAATAAGAGTATCTTTGTTTGTTAAGGTGAATGTTTCATCATTGATATCTTACTATGTAGGTTACTTGAATACAATGTTTAAAATATGTTAACAGTGCAGTAAGATGTAATGGAGGATCAAACCTGCAGACATTAAAAATGAATGAATACATAGATAAATAAATGTGATAATAGGAAAATAAATAAAGGAATAAACGCATTATTTCCCCCCTAATTTATTATTTTTTGCTTTTATATTTTAATGGGTTTTTTTTATTCTTTTTAATTTTATCTTTTTAACTTTTTCTTTTTATATTTATTTATGTATTCATTCATATTTATATTTATTTATTCCAATATGTATTTATTTCCAGATTTATTTATTTTAACCTTTATTTATTTCAATTTGATTTACTTTTTATATTTATTCTTACATGTCTTTGCCGTGCATGATAATTAGGTGGGTTGGTCTTGCTTACCAAATATAAAAATGAATTAACAAATAAATATTTTTTATGTACAAATGTATAAAAGCAGAAAATAAATAAATAAATAAAAATACAAAAATGAATTTTATTAAAAATAAATAATTTTTATTTTATCAAGTCGTTTATTCCTCCTTTATTTATTTTCCTATTATTATCACATTTATTTATCTTTTTATTCATTTACATATGTATTCATTCATCTTTAATTTCTGCAGGTTTGGTCCTCCTATAATGTAATTAATATCACACACACACACATATATATTACATTTAAATTACTATATATATATATATATATATATATATATATATATATATATATATATATATATATATATATGTGTGTGTGTGTGTGTGTGTGTGTGTGTGTGTGTGTGTGTGTGTGCAATTTAATGGTATAATTTAACATTTTTAATTTGTTAAACTTGTTAAAACTTTTTATATATACATTTATACATATATATTTTTATATTAAATATGTATTATACATATATTAAGCAATTTAAATAATGAATATTAAATAACGCAAATTTATTAAACACTACTTTTTTTTAAGTCTCTTGTGCTTTAAGGCTGCATTCATTCATTTAAGAAACAGTAATATTATGGAATATTATGGCAATTTAAAATAAATGTTTTATATATATCACTGATGCTTTAGTCTTTTTCACTTTGTTAAGTATTTTCATGCTTATGCTGAGACGCTAATAAATACATTATGATTTCAGAAAAGCATCATGAAGAAAACAGTGTTTTTTCCCGGGAAAGTCAAAGTGTCTTTCAGGAAAGGAACATCAGGCCATTTACGCCGGGACCCATCAGAAGAGGCAAGAAGAATTAAAGACAACCCTTCACTGCAGGACAAGTCAACACCTCAAAGAGAAGTTGAATGCCCGTTCTGTTGTGAAGTACTTTATAATTCTCGCTCGCATATTACACTCATTTTGCTCAATTTCAGAAATGCTTAGAGGACTCCTCTTCTGCTGAGACCCTTCTTGCTGCTGATCCAGACTGTGATTTTTCACTGTTTTTCTACTCCGAGTGCTGCGACAGTGAAGGAACACACATCTGAGGAGTTTTCTTTTAGATGCAGGTAATGTATTATTCATACATCATCAATGTGTGTAATCTGTCTGTCTAATCTATGCACACAAAACAGAAATACTTCATTTAATAATTTTGTGAATCTCTTTTAGAACTGCCAAGCGCACAACCACTGCCCATAGCAGCTTCTCCCTGTGCCGCTCGGACTGGACCCATTAAGACAGGGGGTCGAGTCTTTGTGTTGGACCATAACAGATGGACAGATCCAATGAGAAATGTCATTGATGGTTTGCTGGCCAAGCACCACGGGAGCAAGGACCTTCTTACAAAGGTGGATGCTGAATATGGTGCAGAGTGCCTGCACTGACCCCAACAGCCTTCTGCACTCAACCACAAAGCAGCACATAAGCAGGTACATAAAACACCTTGCTAAAAACAAGAACACTAATGCTTCACTTAACACCAGCCCAGAAAAGCTCCTGGAGACACAGCAGTTATGGCAGCGTCTGCACTCAGGCAGTGAAACCATCAGTGTCCCAGTGACAGTACTGCCACCTGCCCCAGTCAATCCACCCGCAAAGAGTGTTCCTGAGGCTGTCTCTCTGGACCAGGCAGCGCTTGAGAAGATGGTGAAGGACATCATAGAGAAGCAGCAAGCAGTTCAGCAGCAGCAACAACAGCATATGCTGCAAAAAAAGCACACTAGATCCTGTTTAGCCTGTGGTCAGCCTAAGTCTCGATACATGGGTGATGGCACCTCAATACACTTCTTTTATCAAGGTGGTGATGTTAAATACTTCTACTGCTACTACCAAGAAAGTATTTGACACATATTCAGCAGAGGGCCTGACCAACCCCAGAAGACTTTGCAGAGACTCCTTTTTGTCAGCGGGAACTGGAGGCCTCTAGGCAGAGAGGGGCAGAAACTAAGAGGGTGATTGAGGAGAGAAGCAAGAGGAAGTCAGTGGTGGAGCGTCCTACTGGTCGTCTGTGCAGATTCTGCCACCTGCCACTGAAACAAGCACCCAACAGTCCTCATATTCACACTGGTTTCCCTGGAGTGGCAGGCAAATACATTTACTGTCCTGCTAAAGTGTTTTCCCTTTATCAGGCTCAGGGAATGAGTGCAGAAATGTCATGGAGAGACTTTCAGCAGTCTCCATTCTATGAGGCTGAGAAGCAGAGGTGGATTGGGGAAAAGAAAAAATGACTTCACTAGCAAATGACATGCCCAGACCTCAAATACTGTTTTTTAACACAAAGACATTCCTTGCACAGTGTTATGCATATATGTATAAACATATTACTGCACTTTTAATATATATATTTTAAATATTTCATTTATTTCCATTTGTTCATTAATATACCAAAAGTTTTGTATTTTATTGTATAGCATTGTATTTTAGTGTTTTTTTAAGTTAATTTATTGACTTCCATTGTTATTTTATCTTGTTAATGTTAATTACTGTTACTGTTAAACTCTGTACATAATTATTTAATTTAAAATATTTTTTCTTGTTTTTTCCTGTTCTCACCAACTTTAGATTTTATTATTATTGTTGTTGTTTAATCTATCATTTTAAATTGTTCAATTTATTTCCATTTGTTCACTAAAATACCAAAAGTTTTGTCCTTGTTTGCATTTTATTTTAGTGTGTTTTTAAAGTTAATTTTATTGACTTGCATTATTTTATCTTGCTCAGATGTGTGAACACTAAATAATAATAACTGTTAATATTGAACTCTGTACATAATTATTTAATTTAAAATATTTATTGTTTTTTCCTGTGTTCTCCACAATTTTAGGTTTTATTATTATTATCAATGTTGTTGTTGTTTAATCTATAAGTATTTAATACATTACCTTTTTCAGTTTTATATAATAATATGTATATATCTGTACTATAAATAAAATGAAACTCTCTATTTGGTGTTTATTGGTTATATTTCATATATATTGGATTTCTGTACATAGTTATATAAATATAATGTGAATATCTCAAATAAAGGTCTAAAACATTATCAAAATGTTCTTTTCAATTATTCAAATTCAAATGTTTTCTATATTAAAGATAACTATACCTTATTATAATGTAAAGGTTTATTAAGTTAATTGCACATCTTTTACATCCTACACAAGAACAAATATTACAAGTTTTATTTAATTTTTGTGCACAAAGTTCTTTTATTATATGTTAATCGTACCTAAAGTGTATCTAGATTTAAAAATTATTACCAATTCATTTTATGGTATTTGTGGCCGAGACGGGAATCGAACCTCTAATTTGGTATTTTATTTCTGGCCCGCCTCCCTGGAATTTCCTCCGTTCCTATTGGCTAGCAGCGCTCTACACCTACTTACGGCTGGCCGCTTGCAGGCGAGCGTGTATTTATAACAGGCTCGTATACTGCAATAGTAACAATTCCAGTCGCCTGAACTTAAGAGGGGACTGAGAAATGTGTGAGAAATGGAGGTTATAGTCCAGGCCACGGCGGGACGAAACACTCTGTTCCCCTTTCACCGGTGAGTGACGCGCGAGGACGGAGTAGCTTTCTTGTAACGTAAAGAGAGCTCCAAGACCGTCCGCTCCTGCCATCCCTTGTGAGCGGCGCAGTTTGCGCGGCTCGAACAGAGGGAGAGGAAACTCGCTCCGAGACCGTCCGCTCCTGCCATCCCTTGTGAGCG
Organism: Squalius cephalus; assembly: GCF_949319135.1. NCBI lineage: Eukaryota > Metazoa > Chordata > Actinopteri > Cypriniformes > Leuciscidae > Squalius > Squalius cephalus. Next base: position 5,174,189 of record NC_137135.1, on the reverse strand, counting down.
GCGCAGTTTGCGCGGCTCGAACAGAGGGAGAGGAAACTCGCTCCGAGACCGTCCGCTCCTGCCATCCCTCGTGAGCGGCTCAGTTTGCGCGGCTCGAACAGAGGGAGAGGAAACTCGCTCCGAGACCGTCCGCTTCTGCCATCCCTTGTGAGCGGCGTAGTTGCACGGCTCGAACAGAGGGAGAGTACGGGTATCTATCACATTCGCCTCATCTCCTGACGCGGCGGCGGCGCGGGCGAGAGCCGGCGGTTGAGCGGCCGGGAGGGAGAGGGCGAGAGAGAGCTCGAGGGAGAGGTTCCGGCGAGCTCCTCAGTCACAACAGTCTCCGGTGGTCGCTGCGAGCGGCGCTTCTTATTGCGCGGCCCGGCAGGGACAGGCGGAGCGACAGCTTGGTCGAAAGCTTCAAGTCGAGCCCGCAGGGTCGACATTGAAAGCTCTTCGCACTCGGAGAGTGCGGTGGCGGCGTGCCCGCGGCCCAGGCGGAGAGCGCAGAGAGGTGGCGGTCTCCGTTGCTGAGCGGGGTGCGGCACGAGCCGCAAAAACGAGGCGTTTTTACAAAAACGCCTCGTGCTCTTTTAGAGTACACACAGAAACAGTAATAATGTAAAGGATATGTCGCCGGATAGCGTAGCAGGCACGGATGGCTGAAGGCGGCGAAGACGGCCGGCTTCCTCAGTCGCTGTCCTAAGCTTGCTGGTCGCTGGTTTCAACGGCGGCGGCTCTCAAGATCCAGCGATGCGAAGAGCGTCGCTGAAGACAAGAAAATCAGAATTTTAGCCTATGAGCGCTGAATATATACACGCTGGCCACACCCATTCTGACGGTTAGAAGGGTGTGGAGGGCGCGAAGCGCCCTCATTGGTTGCCGCGTTCAGAGCGCTCACCGATAGGCTTAAGCAGTTGCCGCCGAGCAGCCAATGAGCACGCTTATACAGCCTGTCAAGGTCTGTCGGCTGCTGCACTGCGTTGACAATGTATACAAAATTAAGGATAATTTTTTGGCTTCAGATCTCGAAGATAGAAGACTTTCCCGATGCGTAAGCTAACCTTACGCAATACGAGAGACCTCTCGTAAGAGAACAACACGTGATGGAAAATTCTGGTATTATACCTCAAATCACAGAGACACATGTACTCATGCAGATTAGTATCTGAGTCAAGATGGGTAACACTTTATAATAGCGTTCAGTTGTAAGTCATTTATAAGTGGTTAGTTCATGATAAACTTATCATTTACAAAACATTCATACATGATTAGCAAGTGATATACTAACATTTTATGTATGTTTTGTAAATTCCGTTACCAGTCATTTACAACTGATTAGTTAATGATTAACTAATCATTTACACAACATGACTATGCGTTTCATAAATGTTTAATAAGTTATGTTATTTGTATGTAGCAATTAGAGGGTGCAGAAAGTGTTGTAAATGCCTTGAATACACGTACAGATCATTTGTAACAGGTAAGTAACAGAGTTCAACACAATGATGTGTAAATGCATGAATAAATCATTTACAACACTTTCTGCATCCCTTAATCTAAAGTGTAAACTATTCATCACTTGTAAATGTGTTACACATCATTTGTAGATTACCACTAACACAATAAGTACAACACTATGCACAATAAGGCATAACATCTACAAATCGTATCTACAAATGATGTGCAACACATTTACAAGTGATGAATAGTTTACACTTTAGATTAAGGGATGCAGAAAGTGTTGTAAATGATTTATTCATGCATTTACACATCGTGTTGAACTCTGTTACTTACATGTTACAAATGATTTGTACATGATCTGATCATGTTTTGTAAATAATTAGTTAATCATTTACTAATCACTTGTAAATGACTTGTAACGGAATTTACAAAACATACATACAATGTTAGTATATCACTTGCTAATCATTTATGAATGTTTTGTAAATGATTAGTTCATCATTAACTAAACACTTATAAATTACTTACAACTGAATGTTATTATAAAGTGTTACCCAAAATGAACTTCAAAATGTACTCAATTGAAATGTGCTTCAACACTACCGATTTGTTTAGATACAAACTCTCTTCATGCAAAATCTAGCTTAAAAAAATGTCATCTTAAAAAAATGAAAAGGTACGGTTCTCTTCACCTCTGTAGAACCGTTAAGAGCATCAAGACACCATTATAGACTTAAAGCGACATCCAGTCTAAAGAGTCTATTTAGTCAGTTACAAAATCTATATTTACTGACAAATTTCCTGAATAAAGACTGAAAACCAATTAAGTATTGTTCTGCCCTTCAGGCATTTAAGTTTAATTTTTATGCTTTTAATTTGGTATACTTTCAGTTTCATGCAGACTCTTATTTTGACGTTTGTTAACTGAGCTAAAACAGGAAGTAGGAAACCGCATTAGAAACGCGATAGAAACGGCAGACTGGTTAAAAATGCAGACAGTCATTTTGTCAGAGAAAATTCATCTTGCCCGTTGATTCCCCAGCAGAAGCATCGCTTGTATGTATATAATCTTTGTTCTGACTAAGATAACTTTTAAGCATTTGATTTTGTGCTGTAAAAGTAATGTTCATGAAAGCTAAGTGGCTTAGCTAATTTCAGTATTTTGCTGTTTGTTTTCTAGTTTCACTCTCTCATTTCTCATCACTCATCTCATATGTATGGATTCAGTACAATGTGAAGAAAATAAATCTGCATACAAGGAATTTTGGATTTCTTCATGTTCATGAATAGAGAGAGTTTAGCTCACTGTTTAGTTGGAGTTGTTACACCTCAGCGAGAACAGTACAGTGAAAAAGCGCAATCCGGCTGGAGTTTTCAACATCTTGAGAAGCAAGTAGATAAGCAAGATAAGTAAAATGGAATCTGAAAGGACTGACAATGCATCTGCGCGCACAAGAAAATCAAGGAGCTCTCACTCATCGGCATTGAGTGCAGCGGTAAGGGCGCGCGCTAAAGCAGAGGCGGCGAAGGCACGAGCAGCATTTGCTGAGAAAGAAGCAGAGCTGAAGGTACAAAGGGCAGAGAAGGAAGCAGAGCTACAATTAGGCAAAGCAAAGCTGGAAGCCGAACTAGGCGCACTGGAACTTCAAAGAGAGGCAGCCGCAGCTATTGCCCAAGCTGAGGCATTAGAAGCAGCCGAACTAGATCTAGAAGGTTCAATCAAGACCGATGTATCTTCTCAAGCAAATTTACAAAATGAAATTGTAACACGCACTAATGAATATGTTGAAGCACAAGCTGAACACAACGTACCACAAACTCAACCATCTGCCAATGCAACATTACCTGATGCAACATGGTCAGAAGGGAGCTACGTCACATGGAATCCTCCAGCAGAACGCAACTTACAGTTAGTGGATGGGCAAGAAGAGGTTGAAACCCATAACAGACCATCTGAGTATAACACAGCGGTGACAAAGCCATTTTTCAGCAACCATGCTAAATTCAGGGATGTAACCCACATCAGCACACCACTTAATGGAGGTCATGCAGGTCTGGTAAGATATGATGGACATCATACAGCACCCATTAGAGACGGTGGACTTCACACAACACCTGATAGAGACCACGGACACCCTACAAAACCCAAGACAACACATCATCCTCACAAATCACCACTTAAAGCAACAGCGCCATCATACGTGCCTGTGTATGCTTCATCCAACCCAAGCGTGACACCTGAAACAGAACACCTGGCACGATACCTGGCTCGTCGTGATTTAGTGAGTACAAGTCTCTACCGATTCGATGATAAACCTGAAAATTATTTAGCATGGCAGTCATCATTTAGCAATGCTACTACAGGCTTAGGACTCACCTCTACTGAAATGTTAGATTTGCTGATTAAATGGCTCGGACCAGAGTCTGTGAAACACATCAAAAGGATTCGCTCTGTGCATGTCGGGAACCCAGATGTAGCACTTAAAAAGGCCTGGGATCGCCTCCAAGAGTGCTACGCTGCGCCTGAAGTAATGGAGAAGTCTCTTTTTAAGAGATTGGATGAATTCCCAAGAATATCAACCAAAGATTATGGGAAGCTGAGAGACTTAGTCGATCTTCTTATGGAAATACAGGGTGCCAGAGAAGAAGGTTACCTCGCAGGATTGGCCTACCTGGATACCGCCAGAGGCATTGGGCCCATCGTGGAGAAACTCCCTCACGGGCTACAGGAGAAATGGCTCTCAGTTGGCTCAAAATTTAAAGAAGATAACAAAGGCTACTTCCCCCCATTTGATTACTTTGCCGATTTCATCTGCGACGAAGCACGCCGGAGGAATGATCCCAGTTTCATGTTTCTATACGCCAGCAACAACGGACTGAAGTCAGACAAGGTAGTCTCAAATAATCATGGAAGAAAAATGTCCGTTTACAAGACAGACATCTCTTCAGGTAAAGACCCACCTGCGAACTCACCTGAGAGAAAGCCCGGTGGGCCAGAGAAAAACTGCCCCATTCACAACAAACCACATTCTCTAAGGAAATGCAGAGTATTTAGAGGGAAGACTCTTGAAGAAAGAAAGCGCATTCTCAAGGAGAATGGAATTTGTTTCAAGTGCTGCATATCAGCAAGTCATCTTGCAAGAGACTGTAAAGCAGCAGTAAAGTGCCTGGAGTGCGACAGTGAACGACATCATGCTGCTATGCATCCAGGTCCATCACCTCAAGTCTACAGAAGGCCTACACCCCCACCAGATAATGGCGGGGAGGAAGAGGAACATGTTAGCGACAGCACAGCCATCTCCTCACACTGCACCCAGGTATGTGGTCCAGATCGTACAGCAAGATCCTGCTCGAAGATCTGTCTGGTACGAATATACCCTCAAGGTCAACGTGAAAAGGCAACCAACATGTACGTTATTTTGGATGATCAAAGTAACCGTTCACTGGTGCGTTCAGATTTCTTCGAGCTTTTCAACATCAAGGGCCAACCATTCCCTTACACATTGAAGACCTGTGCCGGATTGGTTGAGACGTCAGGCAGAAAGGCAGAGGGTTTCCAGGTCGAATCGCTTGATAGGCAGACTAGCCTATTGCTACCACCGCTAATTGAGTGTAATGACATTCTCATTGATCGCTCTGAAATACCGACGCCTGATGCAGCCCGTCACCATCCTCACTTACGAAGAGTAGCAGCACACATACCAGAACTCGACCCCAAGGCGGAAATCCTCCTTTTGCTAGGCAGAGACATTGTGAGAGTCCATAAAGTCCGACAGCAAGTGAGCGGACCTCACAACGCCCCCTTTGCACAAAGACTGGATTTGGGATGGGTCTTGGTAGGAGACGTGTGCCTAGGAAATGCACACAAACCAGCTGTAAGTGCATTGAAGACAAGTGTGCTAGAGAATGGCCGACCCTCTATTCTCAGACCATGTAAAGGCTTCATGAAGCTGAATGAAGATGTGTCCAATGGCAAGGAGCAGAAGAACAAACCACACAAGGCATCGTTGGAGGCCCTTGGACTACATGTCTTCAGTGAGACTGAGTCCGACAACAAACCCGCCCAGTCCATGGAGGACACAATCTTTTTGGAAATCATGGACCAAGAAATGTATAGAGACACGTCAAACAACTGGGTCGCTCCTCTACCCTTTAGAGTTCCCCGTCAACGCTTGTCCAACAACCGCGAACAGGTGTTCACTCGCTTTGCCTCCCTGGAGAAAACGCTGCGGAGAAAAACTGAGATGAGAGACCAGTTTCTAGAATTCATGAAGAAAATATTTGACAACAGACATGCAGAAGTAGCTCCTCCACTGGAGGAGAATGAAGAGTGTTGGTACCTGCCTACTTTCGGAGTTTACCACCCGCAAAAGCCTGGAAGCATCCGCGTGGTGTTTGACTCCAGCGCAAAGTACTTCGGCACATCTCTAAATGGTGTTCTTCTGTCAGGCCCAGACCTCAATAACTCACTAATTGGGGTGCTGATCCGCTTCCGCAAGGAACAGGTAGCAGTGATCGCTGACATACAGCAGATGTTCCACTGCTTTCTTGTCCGCAGAGACCACAGGAACTACCTAAGGTTTTTGTGGTACAGAGACAATGACATGTCTAAGGACATTATCGACTACAGGATGAGGGTCCATGTTTTCGGCAACAGTCCGTCACCATCCGTTGCCATCTACGGACTAAGGAGAGCCATCCATGAAGGTGCACACAAATACGGAGAAGACACGGTTCAGTTTGTTGAACATCATTTTTACGTAGATGATGGGCTCATCAGTGTGCCAACTGAAGCTGAAGCCATCAGTCTGCTACAGAGAACACAGACCTCTCTCAGTGAATCGAATTTGAGGCTTCACAAGTTTGCCTCAAACAGTGAAGCTGTTCTTCAGGCCTTTGCACCAGAGGACAGAGCAGTTCTGAAAGACCTTGACTTGAGTGGTGAAGTTACACCAGTGCAACGCAGTTTGGGACTGCTGTGGGAGACAACAACAGACACTTTCACATTCACAGTCTCAGAGCACAAGAAACCCTTCACTCGCAGGGGAGTTCTGTCAACGGTGAATAGTGTCTTCGATCCTTTAGGCATGGTCGCACCGGTGATTATTGAAGGCAAAAGTCTCTTGAGGGAACTCCGTGTCAACACATGCGACTGGGATGATCCTCTTCCAGAACAAAAGTTGAAGCAATGGGAAGCATGGCGTGAGTCACTCCATGACTTAAGTAAGCTGCATATCTCTCGTTCATACACAGCAACGTCACTTTCCAATGCTGTACACAAAGAGCTATGTGTGTTCTCCGACGCGTCCACAAAAGCCATTGGAGTTGTGGCATATCTCAGGACCATTCAAGCTGAGGGACAAGTCGAAGTAGGATTCATTCTAGGGAAGGCTAAGCTGGCACCACAGTCCGAACCTACCATTCCTCGGTTGGAATTGTGTGCCGCAGTATTAGCCGTGGAAGTCGCCGAACTTATCCAAGATGAACTGGACCTGAAGCTTGATGAGATCAAGTTCTATTGTGACAGCAAGGTTGTGCTTGGTTACATTTACAATCAGACAAAACGCTTCTACGTCTACGTTCACAATCGAGTCAGACGAATTTGTCAATCCACAAGGCCTAACCAATGGTTCTACGTCAACACAGAGGACAACCCGGCTGACCACGCATCCAGGTCAGTTCCTGCGTCCCAACTGACAAAGACTATGTGGTTCACTGGACCAGCCTTTTTACACAAACCAAATCCATCTGACACAGATACAAGCTGGATGTTTGAACTTGTCAACCCAGAATCAGACATGGAAATACGACCTGAAGTGAGTAGTTTTCTTACTCAGACTCAAAACCGAGGTCTTACCACCACGCGGTTTCAGCGGTTTTCATGTATGCACTCCCTCACCAGGGCTATTGCCCTACTCATCCACATAGCCAGTGCTTATAGACACAACAAGTCCAGTGAATGTAAGGGATGGCATCACTGCAACCTCCCACGTACTCCGGATGAGTTGTCTCAGGCGAGACACATCATCATCAGAGCAGCACAGGAAGGTGTTTATGCAAAAGAGCTCGCAGTTCTTGAGCTTGGACAAGCTGTAACCAAGGACAGTTCTCTTCACAAACTCAGACCTGTTCTTGAAGGTGATCTGATTTGTGTTGGTGGCAGATTAAAACACACTGACTTGAGCACTCAAGAAAAAAAACCCATCATCTTGCCCAAGACCAGCCAAGTTTCTCTGCTGTTGGTGCGACAATATCATGAAGAGGTAAAGCATCAAGGCCGCCACTTCACAGAAGGGGCCCTGAGAGCAGCGGGCTTCTGGATCATAGGTGGAAAACGGCTTATTGCCTCTGTCTTGCACAAATGTGTAGTGTGCCGGAAGTTACGCCGAAGAACAGAGGAACAACTTATGGCAGACTTGCCTCCAGAACGCTTGCACACATGTCCACCCTTCACTTATGTAGGAGTGGATGTGTTTGGACCATGGCAAATCGTCTCCAGGCGTACACGAGGTGGACAGGCCCAAAGTAAAAGGTGGGCAATGCTCTTCTGCTGTATGAGCTCCCGAGCCGTGCACATCGAGATCATTGACTCCCTAGACACGTCCAGTTGCATCAATGCATTGAGACGTTTCTTTGCCATACGGGGACCTGCAAAGCAGATAAGATCGGACTGCGGAACAAACTTTGTGGCAGCTGCAAAAGAACTGGGATTAAGCCGACAACAACCTGACTTCAAAGTGCAGAACTTCTTGAGTCAACAAGGGTGCTCATGGGTGTTTAATCCTCCTCATGCGTCCCATATGGGTGGATCATGGGAACGTATGATAGGCCTATCAAGACGGATCCTCGATGCAATCCTGCTTCAAGAGAACATCCAACTTACCCACGACGTCCTGTGCACACTCATGATGGAAGTGACTGCGATAATCAATGGCAGGCCTCTCGTTCCAGTCTCCACTGACCCAGAGTCACCGTTCATATTGTCTCCTGCAATGATACTTACCCAGAAGGTTGGGGTTGCCCCACCGCTCAGAGACTTCACAGAAAAGGATCTTTTCAGTAGACAATGGAAACAAGTCCAAGCTCTCGCTGACAGATTCTGGCGTCGCTGGCGTCAGGAGTTCCTCCCCACCCTGCAAGTCCGCCAGAAATGGAGAGATTCTCAACGGGACCTGAAAGAAGGGGACATTGTGCTCCTGAAGGACAGTCAAGCTGCACGTAACACATGGCCTATGGCAAGGATCACAGCTGTCTTCCCTGGGAGAGACAGCAAAGTAAGGAAGGTGGAGCTCAGGACATCAGATCAAGGTTCTGCGAAGGTGTTCTTGAGACCAGTGTCAGAAGTAGTTCTTCTTCTGCCCAAAGACTGAAGATTCGGAGACATTTGATAGTTAATAGTGACCTTTAAGGTCAGACGGGGAGTGTTCTGCCCTTCAGGCATTTAAGTTTAATTTTTATGCTTTTAATTTGGTATACTTTCAGTTTCATGCAGACTCTTATTTTGACGTTTGTTAACTGAGCTAAAACAGGAAGTAGGAAACCGCATTAGAAACGCGATAGAAACGGCAGACTGGTTAAAAATGCAGACAGTCATTTTGTCAGAGAAAATTCATCTTGCCCGTTGATTCCCCAGCAGAAGCATCGCTTGTATGTATATAATCTTTGTTCTGACTAAGATAACTTTTAAGCATTTGATTTTGTGCTGTAAAAGTAATGTTCATGAAAGCTAAGTGGCTTAGCTAATTTCAGTATTTTGCTGTTTGTTTTCTAGTTTCACTCTCTCATTTCTCATCACTCATCTCATATGTATGGATTCAGTACAATGTGAAGAAAATAAATCTGCATACAAGGAATTTTGGATTTCTTCATGTTCATGAATAGAGAGAGTTTAGCTCACTGTTTAGTTGGAGTTGTTACACCTCAGCGAGAACAGTACAAGTATAATCTGTCTTTTACATTAAAATGTACAAAAACCCGTTGCTATAAGCGTACTTACCATAGTCAACTACATTAAAGATCATGATGTTTAATGTCAGACATGTCAGACCTTAATCTGCAGGAAAACTAGGCTAGATCTGGTTGTGCTGAAGCTCTCTCTCTCTCACAGAGGTGGTCCTGATGCTCAAAACAAACAGTCAACACTTTGTTAAAACTTCGCTCAGCCCAAAAGACCGGGGCAGGAGAAGGAGAAGGAGCAGGACACTAAAAGTGTTTGTAGAATAATCTTAATTACTTCTCAATGCTCAGTCGGACTTCATTTGACCAGCACAAATTCAACAAGTGTTCGTGAAGACAATGGAAAATTTCTGCTTCACAACATCATCCTGTGACGTTAAAAACCTTCAAATTGAGACATATTTGTACAACACAGCACAAAACATACAGTAAAATTAGAGAAAAATAATGTAAAGAAAAAAATGACTGATATAGAAAGCAATATGAAAGAGAGAAAGTAATATGAAAAAAAGATAGCATCAAATAGCATGAATGAAGGGCAATGCAGATGTATGTTTGCTCTCTTAAAGGGGTCATCGGATGCCCATTTTCCACAAGTTGGTATGATTCTTTAGGGTCTTCATGTAAAGTGTGTAACGTATACTTTGGTTAAAATTCCTCAATGGGTGTGTAAATCAACACCCTTTTCACCTCAAAAACAGCTCTGTTCACAGCGACCCGTTTCGGTGCATGTCTCTGTAAATGATAATGAGCAACTGCTCACTCATGAGGGGTGTCCACACAAGACATGCAAAGTGTTGCCTTGGCGGACAGTATACATATGGCGGAGGGGGAAATATGCTAATACGGGAAATATGCTAATACAGGAAATATGCTAATACGGGACAGTCCGTCAGTGGTCGTGGGCGGAGCATGAGCAATATGACAGAAAATCCAGACGGCTTGATTATTGAGAGTGTTTAGGTTTTTTGAGGATTAAAAAAAGGAGTGATTGGATTTGTTTCATTGTATGGTGGTTGTGTCCACACACTGCAAAGACACATTTATATGCAAACACCATATCTATCTATCTATAAATTAAAGGAATGTCTGTCTGTCTGTCTGTGTGTGTGTCTGTTATTCGCATATCTCTTGAACCGTTTCTGCTAATACAAAATGATAAAAGTAATCTATAAAAAAAAAAAAAAATTCCTGGTGGGTATGTGTTTTTCTTTAAGAAGGTTTCAGCAACAGGGTTTACAGTACCCTCCAGCTGAGCTCTTTTTAACATTTGAGACAAAACACCATTCATTTTCATATAGAAAAGCACAATTCTGTTGGATTTATATTGTGATTTAGACCAACTCTTTGAAAGTGAACAGGATGTTGTCCTGTTGTTAAGTTGAAGATGCAGCAAGTTGTTAGCAGTTTGTTAACCACATGCAGGTGAAGTATGAACACAGCAAAAGAAACTAGAGAATATGAAGAAACCATATGAACAAATGGAGGAACATAATGTATTATGCATTATTTGTATAGGAACATACAATTATGACCACATTAAATTGTATGTTTTTAAGATTAACATTTGGAGTTATTCTTAAAAAATGCTCATTTGAATAGGTTATGCAGCTGAATACTGTAAAAGTTATGTATCAAAAAGAAAGTCATACAAAATAAACATACACAAAACCTATATTAACAATATGAAACACATAATAAAGTAAATACAATAAAATGTATTGAACTGTTTTAAAAGTCCATTATTGAGAATTTCTGGAACTGAAGTCGTTGCAATAAACTTGAAACGCACGTCATCGGTGTTGTCAATGAATCCGGCCAATCGTGGATCAGTTGTGTCGTCATCAGAACCTGAGCAGCCGCTCTTGGGAAGCTGCGCCGGCTGAGTTCTCCGGCTGCTCTCGAATCGCTCTCGTGGTACTTTAATAGTATACGTCACAGTCATGTGGTGTCAGCGCTGCATCAAGTCGGAAAAAATTTCTAACCGTCATGCACTGCTTCAAGTCAGCCGCTGATCGGTCTGCGCAGAGCTGCATGAAGTCGAACAAACATTCAGTGTGAGAGGGGGAGTGGTCTCTGGTCCTGCGCTGTGCTCACTCAGTGTCAGTGTGAGAGGGGGAGTGGTCTCTGCAGTGGCGGTTCTACATTGAATTACACCCTGGGCAAGACCCCTTTCGAGCGCCCCCCCCCCCCCCCCCCATAAATAATATTTCTTACCCCATTGGCAGATAATGTTTTGCTTGTTTTAAGCAAAAACTCAATTTTTATTTATTTCTCCATAAAACAAGATTTGATATTTGGTCTGGAAACAAGACAAAAATACTAAGTAAGAAAAGCATTTTTGCAGTGTAATAACTGAACTTGCAACAGTTTTGTTGCAAAGAACAATATTATGGTGAAATTAGATCTCGTGTTTGAGTTAAAACCGAATTATTGTTAAGCATAGCAAGAATCATAGCAAAAAGGCTAACAAATAAGAGTTATACCCACCAATTAATATTGCCCCTTCATTCATGACATGGATACCGTAATCATACAGAGAAAACATAGTTGCATTGCATACCTTTATCTTTCGCTCGTTTCTAAATTGGGCACCTGATGGCTTTGACCTTTCTTGTCCATCTCTTATTTGGCACTCGACATCGACAATCAACAGATCCCCTGATCCCCCCATAACTGTCACTCACGAGTCACGACCAGAAGTCAAGACTAAACCAATTGACCTGGGTGGTGGTGACCAAGTAATCGTTTTGTATTACCTATTTTTATTAGCCATTCAGACCATTCAGAAAAACAAAACTGCAGGAAATATAGAGGCCTGTATTTATAATATTATGAATGAAATGTGCGTTATTTGGAAGAAAGTCGAGGTGTGACTGACTTCGATAACTATATGGATCCCCCCCCCCCCCCCCTGTCCGTTCCATTTGGGAGAGACCCAGAGGTGAACTGTCATCCGCGCCCGCGCCTCCGCGCCCCCTCCCCTTTCCCCTTCTCAAACAAACAGCTTCTGTGCACGGCATTCTCTCAGCAAGCAGGGGCGCCTGCAGCTGAGAGGAGGCGCAAATTTGCCAATTCCCCACACAGTGAAATGATAGATAATAGAAAACCGCTTCGCGGCGCAGATTTTTTTTTTTCTGCTCGTGCCGGCGGTGCCGCCCCCCCAAAAAAATGCCGCCCCGGGCGATTGCCCGGTTCGCCCGTGCCTAAAACCGCTACTGGGTCTCTGGTCCTGCGCTGTGCTCACTCAGTGTGTGAGAGGGGGAGTGGTCTCTGGTCCTGCGCTGAGCTCACTCAGTGTGTGTGTGTGAGAGGGGGAGTGGTCTCTGGTCCTGCGCTGTGCTCACTCAGTGTGTGTGTGAGAGGGGGAGTGGCCTCTGGTCCTGCGCTGTGCTCACTCAGTGTCAGTGTGAGAGAGGGAGTGGCCTCTGGTCCTGCTCTGTGCTCACTCAGTGTGTGTGTGAGAGGGGGAGTGGCCTCTGGTCCTGCTCTGTGCTTACTCAGTGTGTGTGTGTGAGAGGGGGAGTGGTCTCTGGTCCTGCTCTGTGCTCACTCAGTGTGTGTGTGAGAGGGGGAGTGGCCTCTGGTCCTGCTCTGTGCTTACTCAGTGTCAGTGTGAGAGGGGGAGTGGTCTCTGGTCCTGTGCTGTGCTCACTCAGTGTCAGTGTGAGAGGGGGAGTGGTCTCTGGTCCTGCTCTGTGCTCACTCAGTGTGTGTGTGAGAGGGGAAGTGGCCTCTGGTCCTGCGCTGTGCTCACTCAGTGTCAGTGTGTGAGAGAGAGTGGCCTCTGGTCCTGCTCTGTGCTCACTCAGTGTCAGTGTGAGAGGGGGAGTGGTCTCTGGTCCTGCTCTGTGCTCACTCAGTGTGTGTGTGAGAGGGGGAGTGGCCTCTGGTCTTGCGCTGTGCTCACTCAGTGTCAGTGTGAGAGAGGGAGTGGCCTCTGGTCCTGCTCTGTGCTCACTCAGTGTCAGTGTGAGAGGGGGAGTGGCCTCTGGTCCTGCGCTGTGCTCACTCAGTGTCAGTGTGAGAGAGGGAGTGGCCTCTGGTCCTGCTCTGTGCTCACTCAGTGTCAGTGTGAGAGGGGGAGTGGTCTCTGGTCCTGCGCTGAGCTCACTCAGTGTGTGTGTGTGAGAGGGGGAGTGGTCTCTGGTCCTGCGCTGTGCTCACTCAGTGTGTGTGTGAGAGGGGGAGTGGCCTCTGGTCCTGCCTTGTGCTCACTCAGTGTGTGTGTGAGAGGGGGAGTGGTCTCTGGTCCTGCGCTGTGCTCACTCAGTGTCAGTGTGAGAGGGGGAGTGGTCTCTGGTCCTGCTCTGTGCTCACTCAGTGTGTGTGTGAGAGGGGGAGTGGCCTCTGGTCTTGCGCTGTGCTCACTCAGTGTCAGTGTGAGAGAGGGAGTGGCCTCTGGTCCTGCTCTGTGCTCACTCAGTGTCAGTGTGAGAGGGGGAGTGGCCTCTGGTCCTGCGCTGTGCTCACTCAGTGTCAGTGTGAGAGAGGGAGTGGCCTCTGGTCCTGCTCTGTGCTCACTCAGTGTCAGTGTGAGAGGGGGAGTGGTCTCTGGTCCTGCGCTGAGCTCACTCAGTGTGTGTGTGTGAGAGGGGGAGTGGTCTCTGGTCCTGCGCTGTGCTCACTCAGTGTGTGTGTGAGAGGGGGAGTGGCCTCTGGTCCTGCGTTGTGCTCACTCAGTGTGTGTGTGAGAGGAGGAGTGGTCTCTGGTCCTGCGCTGTGCTCACTCAGTGTCAGTGTGAGAGGGGGAGTGGTCTCTGGTCCTGCGCTGAGCTCACTCAATGTGTGTGTGTGAGAGGGGGAGTGGTCTCTGGTCCTGCGCTGTGCTCACTCAGTGTGTGTGTGAGAGGGGGAGTGGCCTCTGGTCCTGCGTTGTGCTCACTCAGTGTGTGTGTGAGAGGGGGAGTGGCCTCTGGTCCTGCGCTGTGCTCACTCAGTGTCAGTGTGAGAGGGGGAGTGTACTTACTTTTTCTAAGTACCTTTAGAAAATCTGGCCACAAATCTGGTCTCTATAATGACATGCAATAGTGTTGTGGGGTTGCTGGAGGTGTGGTTCATCATCAACACCATCATCTACCACAACAACTTGATCACTGGGCTCTAAACAAATATTATGCAAAATGCAGCAGGCTGAGACTGCTGAGCTGATATTGGAAATGCTTCTCATTTGCAGGCAATGGAGCCTCCTAAACTTAGATTTTACAATGCCAAATGCATGTTCAATGACCACGCGAGCTGCATTGAACTTTCTGTTAAAGCATTTTTGCCTAGCAGACAAGTGGCCATTGTCTCTATAAGGCCTCATAAATTGAGTCAACAAATGGTAGGCAGAATCCCCAATTATGTGCATTCCCTGTGGAACAAGGGAATGAGGATCTTCTTCAAGAATACAACAAACTTCTGTGGAGCGAAATGCTCTGGCATCGTGCCAACTCCCAGGGTGACCCACACTGATGTGACTGTCACAAAACCCAGTTAAATTTACAGAATAAAACTGTTTTCTATTCATGTATGCTAGGGGATTATCACAGTGGGGTCTCATTATAGGAATGTGACACCCATCCACTGCACATACAGTGTTGGGGAAACCTGCTACGTCAAACCCTAACTTTGACATCTCCAGCCTTTGGCCTCTGGGCCAGGAAATGTGGTGGCCATGGATGGTGGGCCAGGAAATGTGTTCATATTGCAACAAAACTCATGGAAATGCTTGGTAAGAGTGGATTTTGACATGTTAAATCTATCTGCCACCCCACGATATGACTCCTGATTGGCCAATGTCCAAAGGCAGGCAAGAACACTGTTTGTGAGTGGCAGTTTGGTCTGTTGTAAATTCATATAAACAGGACCAAGGGTAGTAATGACATCCTGCAAAGGTAGAAAAAATTGGTTATCAAGATAACATGCTAACACTTGTTCAATGAATTTTATATTAACCAGTACATACCTACACTTGTTCTTTGGGAAGCCTGAAATGACCTCTAAATTCTGAGGGACTGTAGAGAGGGACAACATACTCCACAAAATTTTCTATTTTTGGAATCATTCTATATAAGAACAACAGGAATTGTGCTCACTATATACATGTAGCCTAACTGAACACACATGTAGTCAAAAATGTATTATCAATGTTTTATGTTGAATTGGGATTTTAATCAAATAATTAGTGTATACAGAAGTGTTGAAATTAGAGTAAAGGTCCATTATTTCTTTGTCAGAATGAGTAATTCTCTGTATTTAAACCAAAAGGCTAGCAACACTATTGATTATAAAAGCCACCCATTACATCAGTAATACATTCAAAGACTTTAGACTTTCAAGACAGTATTTTTATTCAACATATAATTTTCTAGGATTCTAGCTAGTAACTTTAAAACTAAATTGATAATGCATCTATCATTTGTTTAAAAATATACTTATTACATTTAACCTTTACTCTCCTTCGTTGCTCATTGTGCTCAATGTCATGCAAAAATAATGGAATTTCTATCGCTTCCAGCTCGTCTGCGATAAAGCAAGCAAACGCCACGTGATCTGCCATGACTGACGTAATTGCAGCAAACTACGGGAGTCACAACGTGTCTGGCTTCATATCTCCATTTGCAGCTCCTCCCCGCCTGTACGCGGCAACTCTCGCCGATCGGTTACATCCAGCCGCAGCCAATGTCAAACACACCTTGACACTGAGTCAGCACAGCGCAGGACCAGAGACCACTCCCCCTCTCACACTGACACTGAGTGAGCACAGCGCAGGACCAGAGACCACTCCCCCTCTCACACTGACACTGAGTGAGCACAGCGCAGGACCAGAGGCCACTCCCCCTCTCACACTGACACTGAGTGAGCACAGCGCAGGACCAGAGACCACTCCGAGTGAGCACAGCGCAGGACCAGAGACCACTCCCCCTCTCACACTGACACTAAGTGAGCACAGCGCAGGACCAGAGACCACTCCCCCTCTCACACTGACACTGAGTGAGCACAGCACAGGACCAGAGACCACTCCCCCTCTCACACTGACACTGAGTGAGCACAGCACAGGACCAGAGGCCACTCCCCCTCTCACACTGACACTGAGTGAGCACAGCACAGGACCAGAGACCACTCCCCCTCTCACACTGACACTGAGTGAGCACAGCACAGGACCAGAGGCCACTCCCCCTCTCACACTGACACTGAAGGTTTGTTCGACTTCATGCAGCTCTGCACAGACCGATCGGCGGCTGACTTGAAGCAGTGCATGCCGGTTAGAAATTTTGTCCAACTTGATCCAGCGCCGACGCCACGTGACTGTGACGTATGCCATCAAAGTACCGCGAGAGCGATTCGAGAGTAGCCGGAGAACTCAGCCAGCGCAGCTTCTCAAGAGCGGCTGCACGAGGGCTGATGACGACACAGCTGTTCCACGATTGGCCAGATCCATTGCATGACAACGATCACATGTGTTGCGTGTTTATTCAAACACCTTTAGTTCCTCTAAAGCTCACAAATCAGTTTTTTATAACAGTAAACACTCTTTTCATGTAGTTGCGATGTTATATTGTGTCATGTTTATCAAAATAAAACTGATTAAAAAACGTAGACTCCACCCCAGACAGCATGGTAACATTGATTCAATATTGAGTTTTGATCCAAACCATCATTTTGGTTGACATCAAAATTTCAATGTTTAAAGTGTGTTGGATCAGCATTGAAATGTTGATGAAAGTGAACAGCACACATGGGTGAAGACAGTGACATTGAACTAACCGTGAGTCTTAGTTTATGAGCACAATATCTTGCAGGCATGTATCTGTGCAAAACACTACTGGGTGTTTCCCAATCAGTGGGGCGTTTCAGTTCATGATGAGCACTTTCAATGGTGTTACCTCATTTGCTCTAATACACTGGGGGTTTGGTTTAGGGGTGGGCCCTCATGATTTTTGCAAGTCTTTTGAAAAATGGTTGAAAAACACCAATTGTAGTTTGAAAATTGGCACTAATTGGTATACGCCCATTTTGGTTTTGCATGTGGGCTTCTCAGTAGTTAATTGATGCTTCCTTATTAGAGAGAAAACACAAGGTGCATCCTATACGGAAGTCTTGTGTGTTTGACATGCATGAACTCTCCGAGTTTCAAACAATGGTGCATATAATGTATTTCTGTTTTTAGCATGCTTTTTACTTGCATTTTATTTATTGTTACTAAATCTACTAACATACATTAATTTTCAAAGTAAGTAAAGTGTTTAAATAAATCGCACAGATAGCATGGGAACATTGATACAATGTTGAGTTTTGATCCAAACCATAATTTTGGTTGAGACTGACATTTCAGTGTTTAAAGTGTGTTGGATCAGCATTGAAATTTTAATGAAAGCCAACAGCACACATGGGTGGAGACAGTGACATTGAACTAACAGTGATTTGTAGTTGATGAGCACAAGATCATTCAGGCAGGTATCTCTGCAGAACACTAGTGGGTGTTTGTCTATCAGTAGGGCGTTTTCAAACCACAATGGGCATTTTCAACCGCTTTACCTGATTTGCTCTAATCCATTGGGGGCTTGGTTTAGGGGTGGGGTGGTTTAGCAAGTCTGTTGAAAAATGGTTGAAAAACATTTATTGTAGTTTGAAATTGGCCACTTATTGGTAAACACCCATTTTGGTTTTGCATGCACACTTCTCAGTAATGTAACGCTTCCTCAGAGAGAAAACATAGGTGCATCCTATACAGAAGTCTTGTTTTTGAAGCACCTGACATACTTACATGACTTCTCTAGCACAGTTTCAAACAATGGTGCATCTACATACTTGAAAAAATGCACATTGCTTTAGTAAAGTTTATTACGAATTTCCTGAATAAAGTTCTAACATCATTTAACACATTTCTTGAAGTGCAGGAGACATGAACATAAGCAAGAAAGTTACACTGCAAACATAGCCCATGTCTTGCATCCATCAATGTTTGCATGCAGAGCACATTGCTCCTTTAGTAGGAATGAAGGCTGACGAAGATGGACAATAAAAAAAAAAGCACCCCCTGTAACAGCCGGAGTGTAGCGGAGCATTACCAGTTGACGCCACACGGTGGTGCCTCCTTTTTGTTTTGTCACTGGGTATCACCTTTAACTCCTCGTCGACTTCCTTGACTCGAGTAATGTGGACGCTGGTGAAGGCTATAGGTCACGAACATTTCTGTCCGGTTATTATTTTTGCTGAAGGTAATAGTTTATATGCCGTGAGACCTGGCTTGTATGGTCTGTATCTGAGAAATAAATATGCAGTGTGGAAATCCCTCCACTTCGTCTCCTGCCTTGCTACTTTATTTCATGCCGGAGCTATGCTAATAGCCTCGTGGCTTAACGTTAGCTTCCCTCCAACTCCACGTTACAACTGGCGCCCGAACATTATTATCTGGACCTCGCGTGGGCACGCGAAGAAGGACTAGACCGGACCGGACTGCTTTGTACTTTTCTCCACCGTGGGTGTCCGCGTGAGTGTGTATTTTGCCGTCCTCTTCGACGCACGTGTCCCCTTCTGCTAGAGCTAAAGCTACCGTGATTGCAGCCGTGAGAACTGATAACTGTGTGAACTTCACGTTGCCTCCCTGCCTGCCGAGTGCATTGGATATGTGTCTGCTGACGGCCTGGTAAACACTCGCAAACATAATTTTCTCTCGGGGAGTTGGACTCTGTGAGTATTTCGGAGAACCGTGTGACTATCAAAAAAAAAAAAAAAAATAGAAATTGAGTTAAATGTATCTGAAGTTTTGAGTTGCCTGTATTGTGCCACTGTAGTGTCACATTTTCAGTGATTTTTTTTTTCATATTGCCATACTTTTTGGTATTTAATGCGTTTGGTGCACGTGTTGTTCATATGCAGTGCTAAGTGTATTCTAGTAGAGCTTTTGTTATTAAGTTTAAGGTTGGGCAGTTATATTACTCTTGCTCCTTGACAGCGTTAAAGCTGATTTCATTGTGGGTATTTGACTTAAAAGTGCAGATAATGGCAACTCGCCCAAAAACACAAGCTGGTGATTCTGACTTTGACCCAGACATGGACCTTATATGTTTGACTGGGTACACTGTCCCCCACCGCACTACTGCGGACCTAGAAAACCAAGTTCAGGATCTGCAGTCGGAGGTTGAAAAGCTACGTGAGTGTCTGAACGACTCGCTGGAACTACAGCGAGGCTTACTTAAACGGTGGGATGAAATCCACTCTGTCAGTCCTGGCACTCAGCAACTGAAACCAACCCCCATGGCCACTTCAACCCCATTCACACCTGCTGTTACCAAATCGGGCCCCACATCAGATTCTGGTGCTCAAGGTAATCACTCAGGCTATTTTCTGCAGCCCCCTTCACTCGAGCTGAGCAATACATCTAGAGTGATCGCTGCTGCATTACATCATGCAAAGCTCGAGCCCCTTGTGTTTGCTGGTGATGGTAAAGTGCCCCCTGAAGACTGGTTGCAGGCTGTCAACACCTACAGAGCTTCACTAAACTTGACAGACATGCAGATACTATACAAGCTGCCACGTTTCCTTGCAAAAGAGCCAGGTAAATGGTTTAAAGCTCTCAGTTCACATGTCACCACATGGGCCAAATTCTGCCAGCTGTTTAAAACTGTTTTTCTGCCATCTGACCGCCAAGAACGTGTCCTGAGAGGCATTCTCGACCGTGTCCAAGCACCACATGAGCCCCTCCCAACATTCGTAGCTCATATGCTGGGGGAGTTTAATAAATTAAGGAGCCCACCACCTGAACAAGAGCAGATTGAACTGATAAGTAAACATTCTTTGGAAAAATATAGAGTTGCACTGTATGGAGCCCCTATCCCCTCAGTGATGGACTTGTTACTGCGTGCACATGAACTCCATGAGGTCCTGGGGCCAAGTGGACACCAGTCTCCTCCCCCACATGTGAGGAGAAACCAGAATACTGAGCCCCATTGCTATAAATGCTCTCGCCCTGGGTTCACGTCTCGCACCTGCCCAACCTGCAACACTGTATCTCAGGTGCCATCACTTCCTAAGTCACAGCCTGTACCAAATTCCTCAACCCCAGCACCTGTGTCTACAGATGTCGGTGTGCAACGCGTCGAGACAGACAGCTTGTCTTTTGACACACCACCTCCATACAGGCAGTCGGGAAACTTCAGAGGAGGGAGGACATTTCGCAGAGGCAATCCTCCCTCCAGACGCTGACTGAGCCTCATCCACTTGCCTCAATCCCACAAGAACAGCACGTCCTATGTCACGTTGAAGACACTGACTCCAAGGCTCCCTGGAATACACCACTGAGAACTAAAGTGAACTTTAATGCTGTGCCTGTGGAAGCAACCTTAGACACAGGCGCTTCACTATCTGCGGTGCGCGCAGATCTCATCTGTGTTAATGACTCTTATCCAAGGAAAACGCATCAATGGATAGGTCCAACAGTGAGCCTTGCCAATAATGATTCATGTACACCTGACGGTGTGACTTGGCTCTCTATTGGCTTCATGGGGAAACGCTTCTACCAACGTTTTGCCATAATCCCTAACCTGTCATCCTCTTTCATCCTAGGCATGGATTTCATGAGTCGAGCCTCCCTGACCATCCACGTCCCATCCAGAACCGTCTTAATGGATGACATCCCTTGCCCTGTGGTGGACGAGGATGAGGACTGTATCGATGAATCATTCACTGCAGGGGGAGCCATCATGTCACTGGACGCCTTGCAAACCAGTCTCGGGTCCAAAGTCGCTGAGGCAAGCCTTGAGGATGGACAGAAAGCAGCGATGCTCAATTTCCTCACCCAGTTCGGCGACATGTTCGATGGTCATCTGGGGCGCACTTCAATGGCTGAACACCAAATTGACACTGGGGACGCGAAGCCCATAAACCTCCCTCCTTATCGCACCTCTCCAACAAAGAAAAGAATCATTGAAGAACAGGTTGAGCAGATGTTACAAGACGGCATTATTGAGCCTTCCACTGGCCCGTGGGCTGCACCTGTCATTATTGTTAACAGGCCTGGCTCTGACCCAAGATTCTGTGTGGACTATAGTGGCGTCAACCAAGTCACACAAAAAGACTCATACCCCTTACCACGTATTGACGACTCACTTGACTTTCTGGCGAGGGGGCAGTTCATCACAACACTGGACTTAGCACGAGGATACTGGCAGGTGGCAGTTGCAGAAGAGTCACGATCAAAGACAGCCTTTATTTCACACTGTGGTCTCTTTCAATTTCGTGTACTCCCTTTTGGTCTCTGCAACGCCCCAGCTACGTTTCAGAGGCTAATGAACACTGTACTGGCTGGTCTCATTTACAAAACATGTGCTGTGTATCTAGATGATATTGTCGTTGCTTCCCCCACCTTCGAGCAGCACCTGAAGGACCTGAAAGAGGTACTTGAAAGACTCAAAACCGCCGGTCTCTCATTGAAGCTAAAGAAATGTCAGTTCTGTCTGAGTGAACTCACATTCCTCGGCTACCGCATCACACCCTCTGGCATAAAACCTGATGAGGACAAAATACAAGCTGTGACAAAGTTCCAGGCCCCATCCACCGTGAAAAATGTCAGACAGTTCCTCGGACTGACCGGATACTACCGGCGGTTTGTCCCGAACTACGCTCGCCATGCAGAGCCCCTCCATGTACTCACGAGGAAAGATGCTGTCTTCCGCTGGGATGACAAATGTCAAGAATCCATGGAAACTTTGAAAAAGTTCATCACATCTGCACCCGTCCTAAGATTCCCCGACTTCACAAGATCTTTTTTCATTCACACTGACGCTTGTGACCTTGGGCTTGGAGCTGCACTGATGCAGAAAGACTCAGACGGTCGAGAGGTTGCTATGGCTTATGCAAGTCGCTCTCTTCACAAAGCAGAAAGGCCATACTCCACCCCAGAAAAAGAGTGTTTGGCTGTGATTTGGGCTCTTGAACATTTCAGACCTTACGTGGAAGGTCTCCATGTAACCATTTTCACCGACCACAACAGCCTCAGGTGGCTCATGTCCCGCCCAAACCCCTCGGGCCGGCTGGCTCGCTGGTCACTGCGACTCCAAGACTTTGATTTCTCAATAGTGCACAAGCCCGGCACTCGCAACACTGTGCCAGATGCGCTATCACGCAACCCCCTGCCCCTGACTGATGACGCTCCCATAGACCTGTTGCCCGACTACGCTGTTATCGGCAGTTTGGACCTCCGCGCTCTACCCCCAGTGCTCTTGGCAGATCGCTCGCATTTGAAACAGCTACAGAATGATGACCCGGACATTGGCCAGCTTCTCAGAAATCTAGAGGTGAATCCGCACACTGACTCAGACATAAACAGCCCCCCACAGTTTGTTGTTCATGATAGTCTGCTTTTCTACTCTGACCCGAAAGCCAGATGTGGTTTGCATCCTCTGAAAGAACTGAAGCTTTACGCGCCTACATCAATCCGTGACACCTTGCTGTCCTATTATCATGACCACCCCACTGCAGGTCATCTCGGTTTTTCAAAGACATTAGCAAGGCTGCGGTTAAGATTTTTTTGGCCCAAGATAGCAGCAGATGTCAAGCGATATGTCATGTCCTGCTCAGTGTGTCAGCTCACTAAACCAAGCCAGAGGAGACCGGCTGGTCTCATGGTTCCCATCTCTCCCCAAAAGCCCTGGCAGTACACAGGTGTGGATTTCGTCGGCCCATTGCCCCGGACGGCATCCGGTAACTCCCACTTGCTGGTTTTTGTTGACTATTTCTCTAAGTGGATTGAAGTGTGTGCAGTTAAGGAAGCAACAGCGCAGGTGGCAGCAGGAAAATTTGTCAGTGAGGTGTTTGCAAGACATGGTGCCCCAACCTACCTGATCTCCGACAGAGGTTCACCCTTTGTCAGTGAGCTGTTTGAACATGTTGTTTCCACTCTGGGATCTGTGCACAGGCTCACCACTGCCTACCACCCTCAAACGAATGCGACTGAACGCGTTAACAGGACTCTCAAAACTGCCATACGTGCCTATGTTGGGGACAAGCACACTGCGTGGGATAAATACCTGTCACAAATCTGCTTTGCTCTGCGTACAGCCCCGCATGACAGCACAAGCCTCAGCCCCTCCATGATGCTTTATGGTCGGGAGCTGGACACCCCACTTGACCTCATAACAAACCCATCCAGTGACGGTGTGGATGATCCTGGTGTGCCGTACCCAGAGACACTCAGGGCCTCTCTGCAGGAAGCTCATGACCACGCAAGAGCGGCTCTTGGCCACAGTCACAAAAGACAAAAACACTATTATGACTTGAGACGCCGTCAGGCCTCCTATGCTGTTGGTGACCTTGTTAGGGTTAAGACACATCCCAGATCTGACTCACAGTCCAACTTTACTGCTAAACTGGCACCCCTGTTCACAGGCCCACTCCGTGTTAGTCAGAAACTGGGAGATGTCAACTACAGACTGACTAAGCTGGACACCGGTGTGGATGCCGGGGTCTTTCATGTAGTTAACCTGCAACCTTTCCACACTTGGGACTCTGTTTCCCCCGGCAGGCGTACTGCGGCTGAAGAGCAAACTGAAACTTGGGCTCTGGATGACGATGAGCCCATCACCCAGATTGACAGCCAGACTCACCTCCCTGCTGCAGACATGTGTTTTGACTCGTATGGTAACACTGACTCTGGCCCAGTGCCAGTCATGGACTTTGACTCTGTGGACCGTTCAGCTATGAGTGTGTCTGACTCAAACCCTGGTAACACTGACCGTTACGACCTCAGACCGAGACGTCGCCCCAGAATCACGTCTGGTTGGTCGGCCAGCAGATGGACAAACGCTTACCATACTGACAGACTTGACCTGTAATAAGCAAGGGTTTGTTATGCAATGCATGTGTTAAAGATTGAAATGCAATGCACCTTTCACAGTTCAGAGTTATGGTACTATTTTTTTTTTTTTTTTGCATACCTTGTGTTTACATTGTGTATCCTACTTTGGTGGTATAGGTTTTGCTAAAGTTCAAATTTCCTTGCAGAGTGTTTCTGAAGTCTTTATCTCCTCATTTTTGCTGTGTGGTTCAGGTTTTTATAGCTCGATGGTGTTTTAAGCCCCCAATGGCTCCTTAGAGGCAGCTAACCCTACCCTCAACCTTAAACCTACCCATCCCCTCGCTGCCTGGAAGGCGCCGTTGGACCATAAAACACCAAAGACCGTTTTTATAGGCCACCATTAAAAAAAAAAAAAAAAAAAAAAAAGAATTTTGCTAAAAACTATAAAATTCGGATATTACACTGTACTCATTCACCTGATATGTTTACTAGGTATTTCTCTGTTTTAATTGTATACTCTGTTCATTGATATGTATATCAGTAGGCTAGTCATTGTGTCTTTCTCTGTGTGTAACGGCTAACTTTTCATCAAGTTCATGTATAATGAGGTGTTAAGCGTAGCTTGGCTGCTTCTTCATTTGTGTACGGCTGAGGACAGCCTTGTTATTACCAGGGGGGAATATGTAACAGCCGGAGTGTAGCGGAGCATTACCAGTTGACGCCACACGGTGGTGCCTCCTTTTTGTTTTGTCACTGGGTATCACCTTTAACTCCTCGTCGACTTCCTTGACTCGAGTAATGTGGACGCTGGTGAAGGCTATAGGTCAAGAACATTTCTGTCCGGTTATTATTTTTGCTGAAGGTAATAGTTTATATGCCGTGAGACCTGGCTTGTATGGTCTGTATCTGAGAAATAAATATGCAGTGTGGATATCCCTCCACTTCGTCTCCTGCCTTGCTACTTTATTTCATGCCGGAGCTATGCTAATAGCCTCGTGGCTTAACGTTAGCTTCCCTCCAACTCCACGTTACACCCCTCCTGATAATGTTGACATTGATTATACACCGAGTTGTTGTCGACAGCATAATCACCTGACCTGGGACTTATGACTGCTTAATCAGGTAATCATTCATATTCCTGAATCTGTATTAAATTTGAGAAATGTAACTGATTTCCAGTTTAGCTTGTTTCCACTGAAACACAATAACAAAAAACATCTTGTGTTTATTAATAAAGTGACTGACATGGCTATTTTGTTATATTTAAAGAGATTAAGGTCTACATAAGGTGAATCTGCAGCTTTAAAGGGATAGTCCAGCCCGAAATGAAAATTCTGTCATCATTTGCTCACCCTCAAGTTGTTCCAAACCTGTATGAATTTCTTTCTTCTGCTGCACACAAAAGAAGATAGAGTGAAGAATGTTGGCATCCAGACAGTTGATGGTAGCCATTGACTTCCATGGTATTTATTTTCTACTATGGAAATCAATGACCACCATCAACTTTCTGGTTACCAACATTCTTTAAAATATCTTATTTTGTGTTCAACAGAAGAAAGAAACTCATACAGGTTTGGAACAACTTGAGGGTGAGTAAATGATGACAGAATTTTCATTTCGGGCTGAACCATCCCTTTAAAGAAATTTTCATTGAAAAAACCTAAGTTATTTTATTCTACAAGATAAACTTGTTACTTGAACGCTATGTAGTTTCACAGAAAATGAACTGAGATATAGTTAATGGCTATAGCTCATAAGTGTTTGTTCCTCTTCATGAAGTCATGAGTTTAGCTCCAACACCTGCATGGAAGTTTCCATTGATCCTAATGACCTTGATTAGCTTGATTAGCTGCTTCAGGTGTGTTTAAATAGGGAAAATAATAAATAAATTAAAAATAAATGAAATAATCAGAATTTAACGGTACTTTAATCATAGTTAGAATATTTTGTGTTCAGCAACTTTTTTTAAAAAGTGAATCGTATTGTGTTTAGTATATTAACATTCTTGAATGTGGCAACTGAATTGACTTGTTCTCGAGTAACATCATGCTTTTTCAGATTTCAGAGAACCCAAAGGAAAAGAGGCAGTAGTCTGATGTATGACAGATTTTTAGGGTGTACTCACACTAGGCACGGTTGCCATGAACCGGGCCCGAGTACGATTGTCCCCCCTCCCCACTCCCCCTCTGGCCTGCACTCACATAGGGTTTCAGCATTCGTGCCGGAGCACGCTTACGTCATTATGGTGCAACGGTTTCGGGATAAACAGAAAGAGCGGCGCTCTCACTGAACACAATGGAGTCCATCGCTCTGTTTACTTTGTGGATAATTTTGAGTCGTTTGGTCCACGGTGGTCCACAGCCCTCTCACAGCCTGTTGTTAAACAGATCTATCGCCTTTGTGGCACGAACATTTTCACGTAATCGTGCTGCTCGTATGAGGAGGTTTCGCATTGCACCTCTACCGTAGACCAAAGCGACCCTTTCCCCGCCAATGTTGGTTTTGGAGCGTCGCAAAACCGTGACGTCGCGCGTCCTGTTCCGTGCTCTAGCACGGTTAGCGCTCACACTGCATGCGAACCGCGCCCGAGTCCAACTGAACCGTGCTCTGGCCCACCTCTTCCAAGCGGGCCAGGGCCGGCTAATCGAGCCGCGCCCGGGCACGGTTCGGAGCACTCACACTAGTCAAACGAACCGCGCTTTGGTGGTCAAACGCACTCGGGCACGGTTCAAACTGGCTAGTGTGAGTACACCCTTAAAAACCTGAACCGTTGGACCACCTGTAGTTATGCCATCAGACTTCTGAAGCCAATTTTATTTTTAAAGGTTGAAATGCTTTTGTCCTATTTCTCCCCCTTTCTTTTTTAAAGAATGATCTTTTAATATATTTTTGTCATTGATTGATTGAATAAAAATAAATTAACTCAACTGCTGGAAATGTGTCATTTATATTTTAAAAGGTTTTTGCCAAATCTTTGGAATTTGTTGACGCATCATTGAAGTGTAGTTGAAATATTAATGTTGTTTCAACATTAACTTAGTACATCAGATGGCAACATTGGTTGTTTGTTTATTAAGCGTGCAGGGCAACCACCCAGTAGAGCATTACAATAATCTAGCCTTGAGGTCATGAACGCATGAACTAATTGTTCCGCATTTGTCAATGAGAGCATATGACGTAATTTAGATATATTTTTAAGATGGAAAAATGCAGTTTTACAGATACTAGACACATGACTTTCAAATGAAAGATTGGTATCAAAGAGCACACCCAGGTTCCTAACCGACGACGAAGACTTAACAGAGCAGCCATCAAGTGTTAGACAGTATTCTAGGTTATTACGTGAGGAAGTTTTTTGTCCAATAATTAGAATCTCTGTTTTTTCAGAATTTAGAAGTAGGAAATTACGAGTCATCCAATTTTTTATATCCGCTATGCATTCCGTTAATTTTGTGAATTGGTAAGTTTCGTTAGGTTTTGAAGAAATATAGAGCTGAGTATCGTCGGCATAACGGTGAAAGCTAATGCCATGTTTCCTAATGGTTTCTCCTAAGGGTAGCATGTACAGAGTGAACAGCAGCGGTCCTAGTACTGAGCCTTGTGGTACGCCATACTGAACTTGTGATCGATGAGACATCTCTTCATTTACTGCTACAAACTGATAACGGTCAGATAAGTACGATTTAAACCATGCTAGTGCAATTCCACTAATGCCAACATCATTTTCGAGTCTATTTAAAAGAATGTTGTGGTCGATAGTGTCAAATGCAGCACTAAGATCGAGTAACACTAATAGAGAGACACAACCACGATCGGATGATAAGAGCAAATCATTTGTGACTCTAACGAGAGCAGTCTCAGTACTATGGTACGATCTAAATCCTGACTGAAAATCCTCACAGATATCATTTCTTTCAAGAAAGGAACACAGTTGTGAAGATACTGCTTTTTCTAATATCTTTGACAGAAAAGGTAAATTCGAGATCGGCCTGTAATTGACTAATTCTGTAGGATCAAGTCGCGTTTTTTTAACAAGCGGTTTAATCATAGCCAGCTTAAAGGTTTTTGGTACGTATCCTAGAGACAAAGATGAATTAATGATATTAAGAAGAGGATCTACCCACCCAGCACCAGACGTCATTAAGACGTTGTTTTTTGGGCTAAATCAAGTCGGCCCGTCATAGTCTTCATTTAGCCCAAAAATAGACGTTGAAAATTGGGCTTTGTTTGGTCCATCTGATTTGGTCCAAATTTAGCCCAAACATAGACGTTGAAAATTGGGCTTTGTTTGGTCCGTCTGATTTGGTCCAAATTTAGCCCAAACATAGACGTTGAAAATTGGGCTTTGTTTGGTCCGTCTGATTTGGTCCAAATTTAGCCCAAACATAGACGTTGAAAATTGGGCTTTGTTTGGTCCGTCTGATTTGGTCCAATTTTAGCCCAAAAAAAAGACTTGAAAATTTGGCTTTGTTTATTTAACCCAAGACGCTCGTCTGTTTTGGACCACATATAGCCCTAATGTAGCATAAATACAATTAAAGTCTATTGTAGCAAGTGAAGAAATAGATTGTAGAAATAGTTTCAAAGTTACGTGTTTCTGCACATGCCAGAAATACATTATTTGTAAGCACAAAACTACACGTTCGCAAACCATATTAATACCTACATGATTTGGCATAAATCCTGGCCAGTCAGATCCCAAACAAGCAAAAATCGTTTCCGCTGATCAGGAATGTGGAGACCACGGTGGACACAGCAGTAGCCTAGTATTGACATATCTCGTTATTTCGACAAAATAGGGGACATTCTAATCTGCATTAAGCCACATTAAGCGTTCTTATAATGGTTTTCTATGGGAGGAAAATGCTTAACGTGTAATTGTGTTCATATTCTGGGCTCATCTGATTTTTTGTACATAGCATTATGATTTTAGTATCATAATAATGATTAATAAATGCACGCACAATTATCCGTGAACTTGATTTGAACGAATGCCTTTCAACTTGTGTGTGCAAAATTCAGAAAAATGAATGTGCAATTTGTACAAAGAGAGAGTATGTAGGCCTACTATACTGTTTTAGCCATTAAAAAAAAGTGCATTTAGTTTCATATTTGTTAAAATATTATAGTGTTATTTTTATTTTTATTTTCCATTTATGTTGATTATGAAAAGTGAACAGCACGACCGAGTAAGATAGGATGCGCAATATGAGACATGCGGGTCAGACATGATTTTGACCACTTCATCAAGTTTTGTTTTGTAGAAAACCTTTCTTTAAAGTGAATTTCGTTTTGTATAAATTGTATCTTAATTTTAATCAATTTTTCATGAACCATGCCTGGATTTAATTAATAAGAAGCAAATATAACAGACAATCATGGAGGCGCCCGCGCGGTCACTTGCACTGCACGTTAACTGGAGCGCATCTCATCCTAACTTAACGAAACTCAGTGTATGCCTCACACAGACATGAAAAATACATCAAATACACAAAGCTTGAAATGTCTTTAAACGAAATAAATCAAAACGAAAAAAAGAAAAAGGCTACTCTATGATTATGTAATCCATTAGGCCTATGTGCATTTCTCTCTATAGGCGCGTTCACACGGAGATTTTGATAGTTTTGTAAAGGTTTTGCTGACAATTGGTCAATGGATGAATGGAAATAAGCTAATTTATTTAACCTAAAAGTACGCACTGTATGGTTAATTCATAGTTATCACGTGACGTCACACCATTACGCCCACCTGGAGGCTTTCCATTGCCCACCAGCCATTTTTTATCAGGTTTGTAGTTAGTATTAATGTAGTAAAACAGTGTAATTAAAAGATCAAATTCAATATATACCGCTTATTCATGATGCATACTTTGTACAGGTAAGCAGGTGAACACAGAACAAATTATTTATAACATAATAATATTGTTTGTCTTCTCCCCTTTACAGTTTGTTTAGCTTCACAGAGTTTAGCTCCAAACCCAATTAGGCAGACCTGAGCAGCTGATCCAGGACCACCAGAAACTCTGCAGGACTTTGGTCTGGACACCAGTGTTGTAAGTTCAGAACATATTGCAGGAGATCTCAACATTGTTCTCAAGGTCCACTTACATGCAGAGCTTTACTCCAACCTAGACCAGCACACCTGAACAAGCTAATCAAGGTGCATAACTCTGGGTGCATATCACTCAGGTCTCTAGCTCAGTGGTTAAGGGCCATCTTAATCACAAAATTCTTAAAGTGCACTGAAACATTCACTCCCTAAAAACTCACTATGTTATCGGAAGTTCTGAAGCTCAAAACTTTAATCACACAAGACAGTTCGCTACAAAATGACATGTGATAGGGGATTTTAACAAACCAAACCAATTCACAAACCAATATTATATTTCAGCATAAACATACGTCGCTAGACAGGTAATGTCTAAACAAGCAAACATTTACAATTTATCTATGACTGAAATCTTGCACAAATATAGAGGGAAAACTCAAGTGTATACTTCACATTTTGGACAACCATTGTTTTTTTACATTTACATTTTGGTTATTGTTTTCTTTCTCACTTTAGATGCTGGAGAAAAAACAGCCTGGCTAAAGCATTCAGAGTGGAAACTTCTGTCGTGGCTCAATAATCTGTGACTGGGATGGTGGAAGGAGCAGATCAGAGATTAGGCAGAGATCTACTGGTGCCCCTGAGGAACTCATTTACCTAATGCGTCAAACATTACCAAACATTTTCATCACTCACCTTCATGTCGTTGCAAACCTGTAAGACTTTCGTTCATCTTTGAAACACAAATGTAGATATTTTTAATGAAATCTGAGAGCTTTCTGTCCCTCCATTTCACAGTTTATGCCACTACAACTTTCAAGGTAGTAAAGACATTATAACAATAATCAATATGACTCCAGTGGTTTAACCTCAACTTTATGAAGCGAAGTGAATGCTTTGTGTGTGCAAAAAAAAAACCATGGCATCTTTATTCCCAAAATATACATCTCTGACACGTGTTCATGGAGCACCACGATTCATCAGTGTTGTGTTGGCGAGAGAGCCGGCCATCTTATGCGTCAGAGATACATCATTTGTGAATAAAGACGTAATTGTTTGCGCACACAAGGCATCTGTTAAAAATATCTTCATTTGTGCTCTCCACAAAAGTATTATGGGTTTGGAGCGACATGAGGGTAAGTAATTAATGACAGAATTTACATTTTTGTGTGAACTATCCCTTTACTGTTTTCTAATGTGGTTATAATTGGTCATTGTTCTGTTTTATAAATATTTTAAAGATTTATTGTTTTGAAAAAAAATTTATACAGAAAAGATCAAAGTCACAGTAAAAACTTTAAAATTGTTTTAAAAAATAATGATTCAAATAAATGTTGCTCTTATGAAAGTTCTATTCAAAGAATACTGAAAACTGTATCATAGTTTCCACAAAAATATGAAGCTGTATAACTTATAATAATCATAAATGTTTCTTGAGAATCAAATAATCATATTATAATGAATTCTGAAGGATCATGTGACACTGAAGACTGAAGTAATGATGCTGAAAATTCAGCTTTGCATCACAGGAATAAATTACACACTTTATACTGTATATTTACATGTATATTTAAGAAAATTTATTTTTATTGTAGTAATATTTCACAATATAACTTTTTTAGGGTATGCTTGATCAAATGCAGGCTTAAGATGTGATCAGGAAAGTGTTTTTTATGTGAAAGATGTATTTGATGTGTCAATAAATGGTTTTATAAACTCTTTTGTGAATTTTCGTATTATGAAAATTAAATATAATCATGAATTCACGGTTGAAATTAGGCCTGAAAAAGACGTCTTTTCACCTTTCACTTTTCAACCAAATTTTAACGTTGTTTAGACGACTGGCAATGTCGTCTTTTCAACGAGTTTTTGCTGGGTGGGTATGACCTCTGGAAGTATTTCTTTCAGTAGCTTAGTCGGTATAGGGTCTAACATACATGTTGTAGATTTAGATGATTTAACAAGTTAGTTAGATTCTTTGGGTGAAATTCCCAAGGTGGCGTAGTCAGGCATTATTCCTTAATTTGAGCATCTCAAATCTATTTGCTAAATTTACCCGGGTCACACTGTGCCTCGGTCACAATTTGGCGTAGTCGGCAGGATCTGCTCTTTGTTTGGCAGCTTCTTGGAGACTCTGGTATCAGTATTCTTTTTGTGTGGTTTTGTTTTGTTTGTTTTGTGTAGGGATGGGGCAGCGGTGTATGTTTAACTGTGCTCCCACTAAAATTCTGTTACAGGTGATTTAACTTGTTCTTTGATTTAAAAATGGAAAGTGAGTTGCAGGAGTTGCGGGACTTGGTGATTCAATTAACCCTCTGGGGACCAAGGTGTTTTTGGGGCCCTTGAGATGTTCTGACATGCCTTGACATTTGTGGTTTTTTCAGTTATTTATAAACATGTTAATGGCTAAGGTGTAAATTCACTCTATATAGCACAAACAGGGCTACCATAATATGCGAGCAACGTGTATGTAGATGTTTGTATTTTTAAGAGAATAATGTTTATGCGTGGTTATTGGAAAAAATAAAAATGAAAGTTGCTGAATTAAGACCACAAAACACATATTAAATATGTGTCCACAAGACTTTTGACTAATGGATGTTGTCCCTTTGAGTTCTAGCTTCAAAATTATGTGAAAATAGTCTTGCTTTATCGTTCACAAAAAAAAATACATTGATTTAAAT
Organism: Squalius cephalus; assembly: GCF_949319135.1. Lineage (NCBI taxonomy): Eukaryota > Metazoa > Chordata > Actinopteri > Cypriniformes > Leuciscidae > Squalius > Squalius cephalus. The sequence goes on along the minus strand of NC_137135.1, from coordinate 5,141,273 downwards.
GGTGTAAAACAGGTTTTGCTTGGAAAGCCATTATGCGAGGGGGGCGTGGAGGAGGAGTAGTTTGTCCCACCCACTCTGCATAATGACTCTGCCTAATGCCCATTCATTCAGGTGTGACACTGACTGAGCCACAATGCAAGGACAAAAGATGTATTTAGAAGAAGACTTATATTGACCATTTAAGATTTCGCTTACATCTCTCTTGTAAATATGTTTTGCTATTTTATTAAAAATGTTACAATTACAACAATAATTACAATTTCAACAATATTTCAAGTGTACTCTTTCTTTGTAAAAAAAAAAAAAAAAAAAAAAGATTATAGGCCTACATTTTATCATATGTATTCATTAGTTTGAATATAGCCAACATTGGAACATCTAACATCTTAGTCTATGACTTTATTTTTGACAAAAAATAGTATATATATATATATATATATATATATATTATATATTATATATATATAACGTTAGATATGAGCAGAAATTGCTAAACAAAAGCTTTTTTGATGTGGCGGTATATTCTACAGTAGCCTAAAAACTGTACCCTAGTCTAGTCAACAAAATGTTGTCTTTCATACTTCGCCTGACTGTAATGTTGTTTTTATGAAATATTAGGGCATATAAATGCTAATTTGCAGTTTAATACGTTGCTTATACAAATACATTTTATTTCAACATATTCCAGTCGATTTTTACTCATCTCAGTAGGCTATAGCAAAGCAGTTTATTATTTTACACACAGACGCACGATTCATATTTAGGCTAAACAGTCTTTACAAATATGTCCCCTTCATTCATCTCACAGAAAGGCGAGTCATATTATAGAAATGGGATTCATCTTTTTGCGGTTTACATAGGCCTACACTAACGTTATTCCATAACCTTATTCCACACGTGAGAAAAGAAAACAGCCTACCTCACTCCTCAGCGGAATCTGTTCCTCATTTCAGGAGATATTGCTCCTCATCAGCACTGTTCTGAGGAATCGTTTCTCCATAAGGTAGGCTATAATGTCTCACTCGCGAGGAGTCGCGACGCGCTTTGTTTACAGCTGATGTGGGCGTTTCACAGCTCTGAAATGGTTCTCAGAATTTGCGTTTGAATAGCACGCGCTCTGTGAATCATCTCGTAATGAGGTCGACTGGAGTCGCTCTCTTTTTATACAGATTACAGAAGCTGAGAATATTTGTTTTTTATATAAATGACTTCATTTAAAAGATGCGATCTCAAGCTTTATGCCCGTGGGTCTGTTTGCCTGTTTGACTGAATTTTCACGGAGTTATAGATCATTTTCGAACGCGTTTCAAATGGGAGTTTACTGACAGAGAGAAGGCAGAAATCGCATCATGTTAATTTTTCTTTATTTGTCAAAAAGCAAAACACTTTATTTTTATTGTGAGTATACAGAAAAAAAATAGACACTGAACAGGATCGATTGATGTATTACACGAAAATGAAAGATCAAAATTAACAGAGCATTTAGTGTTTATTTTCATTGCTAAAAAAAAAAAAACGAGCAAAACGCGCGGGCGCGTTTTTGGTCCCCAGAGGGTTAAGAGCTGATAATGAAAGGCTGCGACAGGAACAACCATCGGTAAGTTCTCCAGGCACTAGTACCACTAATGATAGTGATGTTGCAGCAGCAGTGGCTAGACCTGCATTGGCCAGTACTGGTGCTGCTTCAGTGGATAGGTTTGTTTTTGTGCCTAGGGACCGGAAATGCCCAAAATTTAGTGGAACATCCGGTATAGGTATTGAGGAATGGGTTGATGAAGCGCAGGCTTGTATGCGGGCCCGTTGCTTGTCATTGGCTGATCAAGCTTTCTTCCTCTTCGATCATTTAGAAGGGGAAGCTCGTGAAGAAATTAGGCATCGCCCTGATACGGATAGGGGGGATTCGGCTAGAATAATTGTGGCCCTTCGTGAATTGTATGGTTGTTCTTTGTCATGTAGCTTTGCAAGAAGCCTTTTTCTCCCGGAGGCAGCAGGAAGGGGAGACCCTGTTAGAGTTTTCCCTTTCTTTGATGGGCTTCCAGGAGAAAGTTAAGCAACAGTCGCCTACCGCTATGCCGAACGCTGAAATATTACTGCGTGACCAATTTGTTGAATTTGTTTTGGATCCGGCATTGCGTCGTGAACTTAAGCAATTGGTGCGCCGTCAACCATCATGTACTTTTTTGGATGTCCGGAGTGAAGCGATTCGGTGGGAGCGGGAAGGTATGCCGGGGGGTGCAAGGCTTCGAAGTCAGTCACTTCCAGTAACATATGGGCTTCAGTGTGGGGTACAAGGGAAGTCGCAAGCAGATGTCAGTAGCCCAAGATCTGAGTTTGATGAGTTAAGGGATATGTTAAAGCAGCAACAAGAGCAGTTAAGCCAACTTGCGCAAGGGCTTTCCCAGTTACAGGGCTCTCGCTTGCGGAACCCTTCTCCTCGCCATGGTCCAGTAATATGTAGGCGTTGTCAACGAGCTGGTCATTTTGCCAGGGATTGTGATAGTGAACGTGTTCCTTCTCGCCCCGGGCCTTCCACGACTGACTCCGCAGGTGGGGGAGGACAGATTCGTTTTGCGCGGCGTTCAGAAAACTAGCACCCACTGGACTGCTGAGCCACAGTTCAGTTGGGGAGTCTAATGGCTCTGTGTTGCATCATCCCGATTCTGCTCATACATTGATTGTGTCATGCCCCAATCTTATCGCCTTGTTCGATGGAGTTTCGATACCCTGTTTGATTGACACCGGGTCGATGGTATCAACAATTACAGAGAGTTGTTTCCGCAAATATTTTGAACAAAGTGTTAAAACATGTCAGTGGTTACAGCGTCGGGCCGCTAATGGGCTTGAGATACCATATATTGGATATGTAGAGTTGGATGTTGAGCTCTGTGGTAAGCTGGTGCCAAAGTGTGGGGTGCTGGTGGTCAAAGATCCTCCTGGTGGACTTAGTATCTCAGTTCCAGTTGTTTTGGGAATGAATGTTCTCCGGCGCTGTTACCAGGAGCTCTTTGGCCAACATGGCCGTGCATTATTTAGTGTACCATCCGTGTCAGAAGCTCCGAGCATTATGGTTCAGGCCCTTTAGCATTGTTGTCAGGTTAGTACTCAGCCTGAGAAAGACCGCGATGGTAAAGTTCGGGTACGCGGTCACCAAGTATGTTGTATACCCGGTGGCACAATGAAATTGGTGGCTGCAACATGTTCAAGGGAATTTGCGGATACTACTGTGCTTTTTGAACCCCTTGAGGGTGGGTTGCCCGCTGGTTTGTTTGCGGCTCCTGCGTTGATTTGTGTGAGCAATAGCACTGCATATGTACCAGTAGTGAATGTAAGCACCTTAGATGTTACGTTGTATCCACATAACACCTTGAGCATCTTGAACACGGTTTTGGTGGTCAGCTTGCCCACAGATGTAGTTGAGGTTAAGTCCGCTACAGTCACTGTTAATTCTCAGCCCCCTTCAGTAAGTCCTGTGCTGGATCAGATTGATGCCATGGATTTGTCCATGTTGGCAGGTGAAGAAGTATCTCAGGTTAGAGCATTGCTTCGGAGATACCAGTCAGTGTTCTCTGGTTATGAAGGAGGCCTTGGGTGCACCAACCTCATTGCACATGAGATCCCTCTTTCTGATGATCTTCTGGTTAGGCAGCGCTATCGTCGAATACCTCCATCAGAATATAATGTTGTAAAAGCTCATATTAACCAGCTGTTGGAAGCGCAGGTGATAAGGGAAAGTTCTAGCCCTTACGCCTCCCCGATTGTCTTGGTCAAGAAAAAGGACGGTAGTCTGCGCATGTGCGTAGACTACCGTCAGTTAAATTTCAAGACACGGAAGGATGCGTTTCCCTTGCCACGCATCGAAGAATCTCTGGACGCGTTGACAGGGTTGACAGGTTGGTTCTCATCCTTGGACTTAGCCAGCGGATATAATCAGGTCCCAGTGGTGGAGGGAGATAGGCCGAAAACCGCCTTCTGCACACCATTTGGGCTCTTCGAATATAATCGGATGCCATTTGGGCTCTGCAATGCCCCCCGCACTTTTCAAAGACTGATGCAACGTCTGTTTGGTGACCAGCAGGGTCAATCCTTGCTGCTTTACCTCGATGATATCGTGGTATTTTCTTCATCCGCAGAGCAGCATTTGATGCTGCTGGAGGTGGTATTGAGTCGGCTGGAGCGTGAGGGGTTGAAGGCGAGGTTAGAGAAGTGTTTCTTCTTCCAGAAAGAGGTTAGGTATCTGGGGCATGTGATCTCATCGGAGGGAGTGTCAACAGACCCGAGTAAGATCGAGGCGGTGTCTCAGTGGCGTCGCCCAGAAACGGCTAGTGAACTCCGCTCATTTCTAGGTTTCGCAAGCTATTACCGCCGTTTTGTAGAAGGTTTTGCAAGACTGGCGGCACCCCTTCATAGGTTGGTGGCTGAGTTTGCGGGTCCAAAATCCAGAAAGCGAGCATCTCCGAGTTTTGCGGCTGCGTGGAGTGAACAATGCCAACAAAGTTTCGAAGGGTTAAAAGGCAAGCTTACGTCATCACCAGTTCTTGCATATGCAGACTTTTCTCTGCCTTTCATCCTAGAAGTGGACGCCAGTCATGCTGGACTGGGAGCAGTCCTTTCCCAGGAGCAGGAAGGTAGGGTGCGGCCTATCGCATATGCCAGTCGCAGTCTTCGGCCCACTGAGAGGAACATGTCTAATTACAGCTCCATGAAATTGGAGTTCCTGGCACTCAAGTGGGCCATGGCTGACAAATTCAGGGAGTACCTGATAGGGCAGAAGTGTGTTGTCTTTACAGACAACAATCCCCTTAGCCATCTGACAACTGCCAAACTGGGTGCACCTGAACAGCGTTGGGCCGCACAACTGGCCTCCTTTGATTTTGAACTTAGGTATAGGTCTGGGAGAAGTAATCGCAATGCGGATGCTCTTTCGAGACTTGATCCAGCAAGGCATTGTGAGTTGGGCCGTAAGAGTTTTGGTACCAATATACCACTGGAGTTACAACAGGTTATGGATGATGAGCGAGTGGGTTCCCTGGGCACCCAAGCAGTCACCCAAGAAACTGTTATGGCTTTTCCAAGTCGTTCAGTTGATGACATAAGGTCATTACAAAGAGCAGACACTGTTTTTGGGGAGGTCTTGGGATTCTGGGAGCGGAGGATGTTTCCCAGTCGTGAAGAGCGTTGTTTACTCTCTAAGCCAGCCTTAGTCCTGCTCCGTCAGTGGCAGAGGCTGGTGGAGCGGGACGGGGTGGTTTATCGTCGTATCTTTCGTCCTGACGGGGGAGAGGAGCTTCTACAGGTACTACTACCTGATGCTCTGCGTAGTGAGGTGTTGACCTTATTGCACCAGGAGCATGGGCACCAGGGAATTGAGCAGACCACAGAATTGGTTAGGCAGTGCTGTTACTGGCCTGTTATGGCTTTGGAGATAGCCCAGTGGTGTCGGCATTGTGAACGATGTCAAGTGGCCAAGGATACACAGCCACCTGCCCGAAGTTTCATGGGTCATTTGTTAGCGTCCAGGCCTAATGAGGTCCTGGCGATAGATTTTACTGTCTTGGAGCCATCGCGGACAGGTATAGAGAACGTATTAGTAATGACTGATGTCTTTACTAAATACAGTATGGTTGTCCCTACTCGGGACCAGAGGGCAGAGACCGTGGTAGGGGTATTGGTGATGAAGTGGTTTTATAAGCTAGGAGTACCTGGTCGAATTCATTCAGATCAAGGTCGAAACTTTGAGTCGCAGTTAATGCGACAGTTGTGCAACTTGTATAAGGTTGACCGGTCTCGCACTACGCCGTACCATCCGGCCGGTAACGGCCAGTGCGAGCGGTTTAACCGCACATTGCACAATCTTTTGCGTACCCTTCCGGCTTCAAGGAAAAGGGATTGGGTTTCCTGTCTTCCGCAAGTATTGTTTTGTTACAATACTACTCCCCACCAGACCACTGGTGAATCGCCCTACCTTCTGATGTTCGGGCAAGAACCCAGACTCCCAGTGGATTTCCTTCTGGGAAGGGTCCAGGATGTGGTACCTGGTACGGTACATGACTGGGTGGTAGAACATCAAGCCAGGCTTCAGGTTGCTTTTGAGGGGGCTCGTGAACGTATAAAGGCAGCGGCAGACCGTAGAAAGGCTAATTACGATCAGCACGTTCGGGATGTCCCGTTGGTTGAAGGTCAGACGGTTTATCTCAGGGACCTTGGCAAGAGGGGTCGTAATAAATTTCAAGACTTATGGAGTTCCGTAGTGTACCGCATAGTGAAGGCACCGAAGGATGTTGGGGCTGTTTACTCAGTGGTACCAGTGCATGAGCCAGATAAGGTAAAGCATGTTCATCATTCTTTATTGAAGGCCCGAAATCAGGAGGAGCTGCCTGAGCAAAGGCAGGAGGATAGTCCTCCGGCGCACCAGGTGGTTGTGCAGGATGAAGAGCTGGATGAGGCAGACTGGTTACTGGTGGTTCCCAGAGAGCATCAGGCTCCCGTGGCACTGGGTCCCAAAGAGCCAGGTGGTGTGGGATTACCCTTTGATGGGCTTTTGGCCCTAGAGCATCAAGCTCCTGTAGTTCCGGGCCCTGAAGTGCCAGGTGAGCTGGAATCATCCTCTGCTGATTTGGTGGTACCTACGGGAGGAACTCCTGTAGTGCCTATAGGACCTGACTTGGGGACACGGCAGGTCGGTGAGGTATCTGCAGGTCCGGGGGTGCATAACCATGTTATTGCAGAGGAGGATGGGGCTCGACGGTCGAGGCGAACGACGGCCGGCTATCATCCTAACGTTCACCGCCTCCCTCGGGCAGTGGGACTATCCGTATGTGATACTCCTATAGGTTCTAGTGCTGTTTCTGTGCTTTTTAGGCCATGGAATTGAAGCTATCGTCGGGGCGACGACGCAAGATCAAGGGGTAGATTGTGGCATGATTTCCCGAGTTAAGTTGTTGGGCTGGGCATTTTAATGTCATCAATTTTGCGGGCTATAAAAGCCATTGTCGAATGCACCTAGGCAGAGCGTCATTTCCCGGATGTGGTGTGGTTTCCGCTGTTGCGTTCGAATGTGACTCTGGTTCGGTAAAGGAGAGCGGCTGCGTTTATGGTCGCTTCCGCGTTTGCCGTTTTGTCACAGCTGCTCTAATCGGCTGATGGCTATGAGTTTGTATCTGTCCTCCTCCAGGTATGTGTTTAATTTATTATATCCGTTTATCAGCTGTTGAAGTGGTGTGAGTCGCAATTTGTGTTTTATTTCAGTTGATGTTTTGTGTACGGGTAACGGCTGTTGCAAATAGGCTGAGTAATTAAATCTACAGCTACATCCCGGTTCCCGCAGCTGTCATTTGGTAAGTTTATAGTTTTTCTCGTTTTCTTTATAGATTATTGGATGTTTATTGTATGTTTCTTGCGCCGATTGCAGGGTGAATAACATACTTACAGTGGCAGCACCGCTGTCTCGTCCTATGGTCGATTCCATTGAGTCTGTGTTTGTTCTGGGTCGCGGTGGTGTTTGACCCGAGCCAACGAACTGTGTCTTTGTGTATATGTTTTGGTTCAACCAAACGGCCTTGAGTGTCTTTATTTTGTGTGGTACTGAGTTGTGTTAAATTTGTTGGGTTCTTTGTCTATTTAATTCAAATTAGGTACTTTCCGTATTAGTTATTTACCTTTTTTTTGTTTTTGTTATTTTTGTTTGATCGTGGTTTTGTAAATCTTTAGTATTGATTTCTTCTTGTGTATTGTAATTTAGTTTTCATATTAATGTGAAATTGGGTTATTTGAATTTAAGTTGATTTAATTTTTCCTTCTGTCTCAATTTAAATTGAGTTTACTGTTTTTGTTAATTGATTTATTTTGGCTGATGATATTGTGAAACATTTGTTTGTACACTTGTAGTTTATTTTGAGTTAAAGTATTGTGTTTAAGCTTTTCTTTACAGTTGTGTAATTGGTACAGTATATTGTATTAACGTGTGTGTGTGTGTGTGTGTGTATATTGAGCTTTTTTTTCTGTCTTGGAGCTGCAGGCCTTCTTGATCAGGGCGACCATTCCTCTATAGATGGTGGTGGTGTTTCTTCATTGTGTGCTGTGGTTTGTGGCGTGCACTGGGGTTCTTTAATTGGTATGTGCGTGTGCTGTGCAGATTGTGAGATCCCTTATTATTGGAGCATCTTCCCTGTAGTTTGGCTGCAGCTCCATGACATTTGAAGTAACTTATGTAAGCCCATATTAAAGTTGATGTGTGAGGTTGGTTAATTTATGCTTTTATGTCATTATAATAAAACTTTTGTATTTGACTGTCTCCACGTTTTGCTTGCCACTGGGTAGGGAACCTGTGTAAAGCCTTTTAGTTAGATTCTTTGGGTGAAATTCCCAAGGTGGCGTAGTCAGGCATTATTCCTTAATTTGAGCATCTCAAATCTATTTGCTAAATTTACCTGGGTCACACTGGGCCTCGGTCACATTTACAAAGAACAATTGAATAAAACTCAAGGAACAAAGCATATTTGTCTTTTATTAAACATTTTAATGAAAAGTGTTTTTGTTTTTAGGCCCTGTCAGGTGTGCAACCCTCAGACTTTTCAGACACTGAAATCTTCCCTTTAGTTAGCCAAAGTTAATTTCATTGTGTGCCCTTGTCCTGGCTAGAGCTGCATTGTAACTGGTTTGGGTCAGGGAATGGGGTCATAAAACACCTGTCTGCAGGCAGGAACATGTCATAATCACCTATGAAAAAATGCAGTTATTTTAGGATCAGCATAAGTGTGTGTAATACAGTGAGCTTGATATTTAATTGTGGAACTTTCCTTACCACTTTCAAATTATGTGCATAAATGTGAATCTCTGAAAATGCTTAAGTCATGCACAGATCCTGGCCATTTTGCTTTCACATTTGTGATATGGAAGATTTTAGTCAACTGCCTTTTTTAATTCGATATAATATTACTAATCTGGAATATTAAGATATTGTGAACCCCCTTTCTGTTCACATAATCCCCTTCATTGAGGCTTTGATGGCAGTCTATGGTCTCTAGCCTATAGTCTATACCAATCACGTTAGTGAAGCCTGAGTGACTTATAGCCTACTGTAATCGGCATGGTCATGATTGCATGATCTTCATAAAAAATTATGATAGCCTAAAAAAAAAACTGCTTTAAAAAAACTGCTTTACAACATTGGGTCTTAAGTGGCTTGGAAATGCCACAAAAAAACCTAAAACTGTTTTTTAAACCTAAAAGCATTGCCATCAAGTTCTCCGCATCTCCAGTAGTGTAAAGGAAAGAGCCACTCGCAAATAATCTCAGGGCAATGCAAACAGTTTGTGCTGTAGTTAAAGCCCGACTATATGTATATTTTATAAAATAAATGTGCGTTTCCAACAAATTAATAATGTAAACGACAATCTCACGAGAAAAAGAAAGTGCACTATCGCGCTGCGCTGGACTTCCTGTATCAGCTCCGCTTATAAAGCCGCAGTCTAATCCTGTTTACATGAAATAAGCCTGCTCCTGAGCAGGTTTAAGCTTGCGCACCTGTTGCTATGACAGCAAGTCCAGGATGAGCGTCGAAGAACCAAACAATCCAAGATCATGCCAAATCGCCAACAATCAAATCCAGCTAGAGCTGAGTTAGCGACGTACGAAGAACGGGCCCCAGTTCAATAACAGTGTTGATGTTTTTATTACTGTCACCAAATCCCAGCATGCACTGCAGTCTCTGGTGCTGAGAACGGGTGCTGTTACATCATCAGTGGACATTTTGTCTTATTCATGATATTATGACTTATATTTGTCACTGCAGATGTACTTAAAATACATTGAAGTGCATCAGTTTGCATCTGGTGTGGCACTTAATATAAATATAAAGTAATGATTTAAAACTGTTCTAAATAACGGTTTGAAAGTATTTAGTTTGTCTTGTTATCCTGTCAATCATTAGACATGAATATATAAACAGCTGCTGCCTCAGTGCATTCATATGTTTCAGAGCTCGAGTTATAGGATAATGTACATATGAAGATATGTGTCACAGTGGGTTGCAGGAAGGCAGACGAAGACAAGGATATATTTTCAAAACGAAGGTTTACTTTAATTAAACAAGTCAGCAGAACAGGCAGCAACACACACTAAATACAATAGAGATCGGACAAAGACTGACTGAACAGAAGTTAAATACAAACACAGATGACACTGATTAACAGAACACAGGTGATACAGATGACGATGATTGACTAAACAAGTAATACAACTGAACTGATAATGACAGAAACCATAGAAACAAAGGAGTGGCGGGAAAAGAACAAAGGAAAACAGGAACCAATCAAAACACAAAGTGAAAGTCCAAATAAGCACTGACACGTGACAATAGGTTTGTTCGACTTCATGCTGCGCTGCGCAGACCGATCGGCGGCTGACTTGAAGCAGTGCATGCCGGTTAGAAATTTTGTCCGACTTGATGCAGCGCCGACGCCACGTGACTGTGACGTGTGCCATCAAAGTACCGCAAGAGCGATTCGAGAGTAGCTGGAGAACTCAGCCAGCGCAGCTTCTCAAGAGCGGCTGCACAGGGCTGATGACGACACAGCTGTTCCATGATTGGCCGGATTCACCGCATGTCAACGATCACGTGTGTTTCGTGTTTATTCGAACACCTTTAGTTCCTCTAAAGCTCACAAATCAGTTTTGTATAACAGTAAACACTCTTTCATGTAGTTGCGATGTTATATTGTGTCATGTTTATCAAATGAAAACTGATTAAAAAAACGTAGACTCCACTTCATTGATAGTAGCTTATGTTGAACTTTATTCTTGTTCAAACAGACGCTGTATGAAGCAGTACATAAAGTACTGAATGAAAATGTCTCTGAAACATCTGTGTATTATTTGGCAAATATTGCATTTATTTCACTTAAGCTGTGGTAAAGTATGCAAACACCACATGAGCGGTCGCTACGGGAACCAGAAAGTGTCCGACTTCACGTCTCCGTTTGCAGCTCCTCCCCGCCTGCACGCGGCTACTCTCGCCGATCGGTTACATCCAGCCGCAGCCGATGTTGAACACACCTATGAGGATTTCACTGGCAAGAAGATTACTAAAATGTGTCAATGCTTTATCTTGTCTTACATATTGTAAACATGAATTTAAACATTTGTATTATTGTATGACTTGTTTAATGGTTAAGTATTGAATTTTACAGTAGAATTTTTCTTTATCAAATATTACTAAAATTAGTACACACACACACAATTATTACATAATAATTTATCCAATTGAATCTAATATGCAGAAGCAGAAAACAGTAAAAAAATATATATATTTGCTTTATAGGCCAAACCTGAGAAAACATTCTCATTAAACATTTTTAATTTTGAAGCCTTGCCAACAGAAAAAAAGTATATTAACAAAGACTGCATCATTTTATAGTTAAATGCCCCTGGGATAAAAAATGAAATTGGCAGTTTTAATGGGTTTCAATGGGGACATTTTTGTCCTTAAGGTCCTGAGTGTAAATATTTTGTGTATTTATGAAAGGAAATGAGGGTGAAATAAGAAAATTCCAATAAAAATACAATTTAAAATTAAATTAAAATTAAAACCTGAAAGAGACAAACATGTCCTTAAGGAAATACAAGTGTTAAGTCTAAATTTCACATTTAATAGTGATTGATCAATGAGACCCTTTGATTATTACAGTGTTATTATTGAAGCATAATTTGCAAAACTGTATTAATCCAGAAGCAGAAGCAGATTTAACTGTGATTTTCTGCTGTAATAAACAGTTTAACTGGTAAGATCCTCAGAGGAGAAGTTGTGCAGCGATTACCTAATAATGGAAAGAAAGTCTCTGTGAAGGATGTCCTGAATCTGCACAGACAGACTTTAGTTACAGGATCAGAGAATGTCACCTTTCCTCTGTCATAGTCCAGCTGAACTCTCACACGCTGAAGCTTCTGTTTAACAGTGAAGACAGTGCCGGGTTGCTCTGGGGATTTTGAGCCGTATTTGTTGTTCTTGTACTGCACACGCCAGACATTAGACTTAAAGAAATCCTTTCCCTTCCTTTGGTTTGATGCTGTGGTTATTCCAAGAACCCAGTCTGTATTGTCCCCAACCTCCACATCCCAGCAGTGTGTTCCTGAGTTAAAGCCCTCAGATCCCAGGACACAGGGATAACTGTCAAACCTCTCTGGATTATCAGGAAGTGTTTTTTCTCCATCACTGTACGACACACTGGTCAGATCAGCAGAGAGTGTGAGACGAGGATCTGCTGTGTTTGGATCCAGAGTCAATGGAGCTGCAAAGAGAATAACATCAGATTACAGGATGAAATATGAAATATGTAAAACACCTAAAGACTTTGTTGAAAGAGATCATAAATCATGCTATCATAACAGTGGTCTCTCAGCAGAGGTGGAAAGAGTAATACAATATTCTACTCAAGTAAAAGTACTACTATTTCAGTGAAATTTTATTTAAGTAGGGGAGAGCCAGGACTATTGAAATGCGGGACGGATGAAACATTGAGATTTCCTTGAAAACCACTCACATCATGTACGTCAAATTTCGTCAGCACATACAGGACACAATGCCTACCAGACCCACAAAAACATTTCTTCTTTACGTCATGCCGTTTTGGAGTTAAAGCTGAAAAGCTGTTTTTGAGTGTGTTTAGTGAATTCTTTAGTACTTTTTTTTTGACTGACAAGTTGTATTTATTGTTGCATGTGCCATTGTAATGATAATACAGGTGTATTAGTACTGCAACACACCCTCAAGTGTGCAATTTAGTTTTTTAGTTTAAGGGCAAAACAAGTTTAACTGGCAGGAGGAGACAAGTGTTTCAACCGTCCCGACAGCGCCTCCTGCCAGTTAAACCTGGTCATAGGAAAACCGCTGTTAATGTGTTCACACTATGTGTAGACGAAGCGGCACATCTCATTCACACAGACAGAGACATGCAGAACAAGCAGATTATGTATTCGCTATAACAAACGCCTCGCTCTACATTATCCCGCTTATTACATGGCTACCTACCAAATAAATAAATAATTTGACACAAAATATTGATTTAAAAGGGAGTTTATTGATTTAAAAACGATTGTATTGCTTCCGCTACAGAAAATAGTCCGTTCCGTCTCTACGGTTAGAATCCTGCGTCCGTAGCAACGCTCTGTTTTTCATGGCAACGGTGTGTTATACTTAGCAGCGGTCTGTTATCAAGAAATAACAGACCGCATTCTACATTAGAATTCAACCAAGCCATGTAATAAATATTTACATAGCAGTCTTATTGCGCTTTAATATTCATCACAGACCATGTCGCGATTGGATTTATTGCACAGCTCTACTTTCGATTTATTCATCCATCAGTTTGCGTGTTTTACGTGACATCTGCGTTACTACATATAAATCATTTTCTAAATAGCCCACATCATTAGCCCACCACATCGGATTTAACCTGTTAGCCAGCAACCCCACTATTGAAAAATCCCAGCATACCCAAACTAAAACAGATACAGTTCATGAACCCTTTGCACTAAAAGCAAGTATGATCTCATTTGAAAGCTGACACTTGGCAATTTATGGTAAATTTAGAATGAATTATTGTCATAATGAATTAATTTTTTTATATAAATATAGGACAGCCCTCACTCCAGAGTTCTAAAAGACGGAGCACGTTAAGTGATCGAACCCCTTCGGGATCTCCTCACGGAGACTCAACTCAACGAACCGGTTTAACTTCTATTAGAGGAGCAACTTCTATCTAGAGGTGCTCACAGAAGTGACGGTCTTTACTGCATATTTCAATTCTTGCGGTAGACCAGAACCAGTGCCATCATGCCCCATCCCTGAGAATATGCTCAGAGGAAGGTGTCAGGAAGGCTGTTGAGATGAGGAGGTTGGTTGCCATAAGGGGCAACTAAAAAGACCTGCTCCATTGCGCAAGACTCCATTGCGCAACTTGTTCTCTTCCTGATTTAAGCACCAGGCTCACTGGGGAACGCAATTCTGCGGAGCCCAGGGCCAGCTGTAGCCAGAGTTTTTGTCGAGGGTTATCCGATCAAACAAGAAAAGAAACAACTGACGTAGGACGAGTTCGGAGGGGCAACAGACGTGGCTGTGCGGCCCTGAAGTGGTCCGAACAGCTGGCCAGCTGGGGATGGAGTCTCCACTGTATCTGTACCAGAGGCTGCCGTGAGGCTTGTGAGTGGCACGAGTGAGCAGGCCAGAAAAATAGGTGGAATAAAGCGACCTTAGAAGCTTCTGACTCCAAGGAGGAGGTGGCGGGCGAGTTGCAACATGCGAGGGGAGCACGGCTCAACAGTCGCAATGTTGTCAGAACAGTACAAGCTCGCTGAGCAGCGGTGTTTCGAAGCAAGGGACTGTACGCAACTCGAGGCAATGAATGCCAATGCATTCAGAGGGCACCCAGAGCTCTGTTACTGCATGCCCTTTATACGTGGCCCCTCAGCCATCATTTGGAGGACTCTTGTCCCAGGAGCGACTAGCCCGGGGAAACAAAGGTCTGCTTATAGGCTGAGGGTTTGGCGACAGGCCAGTGGAGTGTGTCACTCTGCCACCGCCACCTTAGGGACTCGGTCATGGAGCTAGTACTGAAGCGGTCTCATGTGGAGGAAGCCGTGTGGCTGCATCTGCCATATGCCCCAGGAGCTTCTGAAAGTTTCAGTGGGACCCTTTCTCACTTCTACATAGCACTGAGCTGGCACACCTCACTTGAGAGATGCGCTAGACCAGTGGTTCTCAGCCTTTTTTGGGCCAGCGCCCCCTATCCAATATCCAGGTCCCTGAACGCCCCCAAGCCCCAAACTAACGAGCGAGCAGGAACGAGTGAGAGTTAACAGATGAATTAAGTGCAAAATTATCATTTATTAATACAATTGAACTAATCTCCACAGTGATTAATCCCCAAAAACAAGCTAAAAACTGCATTGGGATAGCAATACAAGTGTTTCTCACAGGATTTTTGTTAAATCAATGGTGAGTGGACCTCTGGCCTTCTAGGAGGGTTCGGGGGCAGAAAATTTTGTGCATTTTAATGTTAAATTCATCAATCTGGTGCACTTTGAGAGTTAAAAATTAAAAGCTCCAACCCATATTTAGTGTGCAAATTAAACAAAGAAAAATTCAAACCTCTTTTAGTTGTGTCTGTCTACATTACACTACTACATAATAATAGTTATAATATTAATTCCATAACAGTAATAGCCATATATTGTAAAACAAATGCACTGAAAAATAAAGGACGGTCATTAAAGCGGTAATGTTTGCACTTAGGTTTTATTACGCATTTAGGAGAGTATTGCAAGAAGCTGCTTACATTAACCTTACTTTCGAAAATAAATACAATCCAGATTTTTCATGAAAAATTTATGTTAGAATTGTAGGCCTAAAATACCTTGGTATCAGCTTGTTTTCATCAATGATATGGTATTAATTAATTAATAATATTAATTTGGTTTGTCATGATTAATTTGTGTTCATAATCTGTAAAAACAAAATCTTCTAACAAGAATAAACAATTAAATTATTATTGTATGATTAATTATTTATATATCTTGAAACTACCCATGCAGCGTTTCGCACTCAGATGTGACGGCAGAATGAATACATTACCAAAATGTGATTGCAGAATATATTTAAATTATCCATTAAATTGTCATTTTCTCTTTACTGTCTTGCGAGTTTAACAATAATGCCTGACCAGTAAATATAAACATTTTGGCATTAGGGATTGGAATTAGTTAATGCCTAAAAATTTAAAACCTTATAAATAGAATTTAGTTTAATTAATTTTAAAATTTGTCGCCGGAGTGAATGGGAACATGATTTATTTAAAATATTTGAAAAAATATAAGTGTTTCTTAAGTCAATACTTTTTAATGGCTTGTCAACTTTCCATTCCTCCGCTGTGTGATTTTAGTCAGCTGGATTGCTTGAGCACTGGTCTACTGGAAAAATAAGAGTCATTGCAAATGTAACAATACATAGCTTAAGCTACATATCGGAATAAACTGAAAGATTTTAGAATGTTAGGCATTCTAAACTTTTGAGCTGGTCGGGCCATTACAGAGAGACCAGCACGTTCAACGGGGGTCCACCGGCTGCGATGTGATAGAGGAGTGAGGGGCCCACAGGGATTGGTAACCGGGCAGGGAAGCCTCACTATGACCCTCTGATCACCCATCCCACACGGCGCTGTAGCGGGGCGTGGTAATGGGGACTCCAACTTCACGCATGAAGGAGAGTCTCGATCATAACATCGCGATAGTCATATCCTCGCAATGAGAACAAACTATCCACAAAAAGCTGCTTCAACATGCTGTATACATACACATACATTATATACACATATATAATACAAACACGTGAAACAACCATTGTGACCGTCCATATGGGGGGACAGGAAACGATCGCATCCAGAAACGCACGGGTGGAAGGGCATCTTGAAAAAGACGCAAACGCAACTGTGTTGCTCTTTCAGGAAGTGAAAAAACTCACCAGTGCCGGAGCACACAGGGGAATGACCACGGCAACACTGAACAGTGAACTAAAACAGTGAAGCACTCACTTTTCCGCCCTCTAACCAGCCGTCAGACTAACAAACACAAAGAGAAATTTGGTTGCTGTTAAAACAGCAGTTTTAACAACAGTTTTAACAGCAAAAAGAGCTCAAAGCTTGCGATCACCACTGCACTCGCGCTGTAGAATCATCAGCAGCTGGGAGAGTCTTCCTTGAAGAAGCACCGACACACTCGCTCGTTTTTTTGCAAGCTCAACAACACTCTTCAGAGACACAATCAAACGGCTCCGAAGCAAAAAGCAACTAGTTTGTGCATCCACTTTCGTATTTATACCTGCTCCGCGGGGCGGAGTGTGTGATGCTAGTCACGCACGCAAAATTTCATTTGCTCGTGCTCGCACGCTCAAAGACAATCGGCTCCTTAGCGTTGTCCCATTTCATTCGACGTCGACTACGTCTGACGTTCTTGACTGAAAGGGAACCATGTTTGTGCTCCAAACTTACTTTATAACGCAAGTCGAGTGTTTTAAATAACCTTCTGTGATCTGATTTGGCTTTGGATAAAAAAATCAGACAGAAAATATATTATTTTATAGTATTCTGCACGATGAAAAAGTCTATATCGATGAGCATTACATTATCATATATCATTCATTATCATAAATCATATATCGTTGAAATCATGTTTATTGCTTCCAAAACATCTTTATCTGCATGTTACAACGATCTCTGGAAGCTTTGTTAATGTCAGGGACTTCCTGGATTGTCACATGATATGGCTTTTCTTCATGTGTTCCATATATGGACTAAATGTGCACAGGCCGGTATGGATTGAAAACACAGTACATCAGAGTATCCAGTGTGATGATTGATAATAATCATAATGATTACATCAGCCCATTTTGGGTATAAATCATAGGCGTAGCCACAGTTGTGCCAGGGTGTGCCTAAAAATAGATGCAGAATTATTTTTTAAAGTCTTAATAAAAATGTTTTTCTAAACTTGGACCATTGTTGTTTCCTTACAATATTTGTAAATTTAAAATTTAATTTAATTTTTTAATTAGTATTGTTAAAAAATATCTGCAGACATTCGGACTGCCAACCAATCCGCAAACAGCCGCTAACTGTCTGACGGTAACAAGGTTGGCTGTTGAGGTTCGCGCAGCCTCATGAGGAGAAATGGAAACAAATGAGCGCAGTTCACACAAAGAAACTTAATGAACATACAGCGGTTAAAAAATGTATGTGGAGTTTTTACAGTTAAGCAACATCACACGACCACGAGTGCTGAATACCATCACGATTGAAAATGTGACACTGATTTCATATGACAGTTCAATAAACAAGTAATTAATATCAAGTCACTTACATTTTGGACACAATATTGACTATTTTTGTTCTTTCTGAGCAGCGAAAATAGTTTCAAACAAAGATCACAGCAGAACCACAGCGCATCTCACCGGAACACATACCAGCATTACTGAATGATTCAGCGCTTTGAATGAATCGAGTCAAAGATTCAATGACCCATTAAACAACTGCAATCATTCCTGAACGATTCAGCTGTTTGAACGAATCATTTGAATAAATGACTCAATAACTCACTCATTAAGACGGTCACCTGCCGCCCCATACTGGTGGTTTAGTTTCGTGTTTAAAAGTAGGTTATCATTCATTCCAATATGTCATATTTTTTGCATATTCAAAAAATATTTTAAACAATCTCATACTTTTTTTTTAATGCAGTTGTAATTTTTCAGTGTAAATTAATTAATTAATTTGATTGGTAACGACTTCCGCCTACGTCATGGCCGAGAGCGGTAGTTAGACTCCTCAGCTCCGACAGACCCATTAAAAATAGCCGTTGAAAGAATTTATTGATAAATGAATACAAGACTACGTGAAAGAGAAAACTTAGCGGACATGCCGATCCAAAACCCGAGCAAGAAGGAAGCAGGAAAAGGGAGTAAAACGGACAAGGGAAGACCAGGCCCCAAACAGCTAACGATAGCTGAAGCTACTCCACTGAAAACCAGCGGGGATGCTAACAACATGGCTATCAGGGGGCTAACGATGTGCTAGCAGAGTTGCGAAAATTCCGACAAGAAAACACGGACTCATTTCGAGATCTAAAATCCTCTTTCACCAGAATGGAGACCAAATTGACCGAGATAGCAACACGCACAGACGACCTGGAAAAAAGAATGACCAAAGCCGAGAACAGAGTAAATGCTACAGAAGACAGTCATGCTAAACACAGGAGGGTGCTAAAATACTTGTTGCGCAGGGAAGCTGATCTCACGAGTAAATGCGACGATATGGAGAACCGACTGCGCCGCAATAATATTCGTTTATATGGGATCCCAGAGGAATCAGAGAAAGATGGCATGGTTGACTTTGTGATACACTTTCTGAGGAGTTCGGTGAAACTACCAGACGGTCTTGAACTTAAAGTGGAAAAAGCACACCAAGCCCTTGGCCCAAAACCCCGAGGCGGGGCACCGCCACGGTCTATCATAGTCCGCTTTTTGGACTTTCAGGTGAAGCAGACAGTGCTACAACAAGCATGGAAACAACGCAATGTCCAGTTTGAAGGTCATACGATCTATTTTGACCAGGATTATTCGTCTGAAGTGCAGAGGAAGAGGAAAAAGGTCCGGGAGGCAATAAAAAAGCTTAAAGAGAAGAACATCAAGGCCCAGGCACTGTACCCTGCCCAGCTGAGGATTTCCCTGGAATCAGGTACCCGCGTTTTTGCAACACTGCTTGAAGCACAGCCTACACTGAAAGATTTGGGGGTGGACATTGCCTTGGAGGATAGAGATGTCCTTGAGATGGAGATGGAGCGTGAAGCCTGGAAAACACAGCCCAATGGAAGGAAAAAGAACCGACATCACCTGAAGACATCAGATATAAGAGAGTTCATTTGTGGATTGGATGAAGATGAATAAGGCTGATCAGGATGTGAGTAAACTGAACATTTTCGATTGACCTGAATAACTCATTTGTCAACATTGTATTTTATTTTTTTGTATTCCGGGATATAGGCTTAAAATTTCGCACTGAAGTACATTGGGATTGGGTCTGTCTGGGAAGGGGGGTGGGCTGGTACTTGATCTTGGCCTTGGGACGGTCCGAATGCAACCACAGATTTGCCTGGAAGATCGTCTCCACTGCACAATGTGCATCTTACCCGGAGAGCTAGCACTCTCTGCCCAAAGGACACCGGGAGTGGGACGCCCTTTACTTGTTCTTCAGTTATTTTTATTTAAAGGGCTAACCACTGGTTTTCTGGAAGTTCATAAAAACTTGTTCATCATAGTTATTCTTTGTTTTGGCACTCGGCAGTACCATGTATGGTGATATTTTCTTTCTGTTTCTAAACACATGGTATGAATAATCTCAATGTGGTTAGTTATAACATAAATGGTATTAATCATCCCATCAAAAGGAAAAAAAAATTGTCCCAATTAAAACAACTAAATTGTTCAAGTGCTTTACTTCAAGAAACCCATCTTGATGATACAGAGCACCAAAATCTACGGAGGGAATGGGTAGGACAGGTTTTTAGTTCAGCGTGTAAAGAGGGAAAAAAACGAGGGGTTGCCATATTAGTGCATAAAGCTCTGGGCCTCACTGTGGAGAAATACGGAAATACGGACAGAGCAGGTCGGTACATTTTGATTGTTGGAACAATAGGAGAGATAAAAATATCAATTTTAAATCTGTATGCCCCAAACGAAGACGACACTGCTTTTTTCAAAGATATTTCAGTTATCCTAACCTCACTAATTGAGGGATTGCTCATATTGGGTGGGGATTTCAACTGCGTGTTGAACCAGCAATTAGATAAACAACCTTCTGAGTTTGGTCCAGCACCAAGAAAAACAGGGGTACTGCGGAGTATGATGGAAGAGATAGGTTTAGTAGATGTGTGGCGCCAAAAACATCCTAAAGAACGAGATTACACATTTTTCTCTAAAGTACATAGTAGCTACTCCAAAATAGATATGTTATGTATGTTAAAAAGAGATGTTTACAAAGCAACCAGCTGCCGTATTGAATCAATAACAATCTCCAATCATGCCCCGTTAGTCCTTTCGTTGGTTCTGGATAAAAGTAGCAGCTTAAAACAGTGGCGGTTAAATGTTTCCCTCCTTAATAATTTGAGTGTTGTACAAAAGATTAAGCAAGAATGGAAAGATTATTTAGATCATAATGATAATGGAGAGGTCTCGACCTCTACGTTATGGGAGGCAGCAAAAGTGGTTATAAGGGGAAAATTTATTGCATTATCATCTAAAATTAAGAAAGAAAGGATTAAGGAACAACAAAAATTGAAAAAAAAATATTTTAGATTTAGAAAAGGAGCATAAGGAGACTAGTCAAGATAATACTCTTCAAGCTTTAAAGAAGTGTAGACAAGAGCTTAATGACCTGTTAACATATAAAGCGGAGGGGGCCCTATAATTTGCCAATCAACAATATTATGAATCGGGAAATCGAGCTAGCCGTTTACTAGCTTTTCAATTACGCAAAACGCAGGCTAGTCGTACAGTAGCAAAAATTCAACACCCAAACTCCAAAAAAGTCATATCTCATCCTAAAGACATTGCCAATGCATTCTCCACTTACTATGAAACATTGTATGACTCACCGGAAGCCACCGACAAGGCAATTAAGATTGAAAGATTTATGGAAAATATTAATCTACCTTCATTAACTGACACCCAATCGGAAGCATTAGTAAAAACCAATTTCAATAAAATAAATTGAAGGTGCCATTAAGAATTTAAAAAATAATAAGTCCCCAGGGGTGGACGGCTATCCAGGTGAGTTTTATAAATGTTTCAAAGATGAAATTATCCCTTTATTACAAAGAACCTTTAACTATGCTCTCACTCAAAATGATCCACCTAAATCCTGGTCTCAAGCAACCATATCCGTAATTCACAAAGAAGGTAAAGACCCAACAAATTGTTCCTCATATAGACCAATAAGTCTGTTATGCTGTGACATGAAAATCTTAACATCTATATTGGCCAAAAGATTACAGGAGTGTATAAAACATGTAATTGGTATTGACCAAACTGGTTTTATACCAGGTCGCTTGGGAATTAATAACAGTAGGAGAACTGGTGGCTTGAGTCTACCCAATTTCAAGCTGTATTATTGGGCTGCACAGTTACGAGCAGTAGTGGAATGGGTGATTCAGGATGTGGATACAAATTGGTTATGGTTGGAGAATTTCTCGAGCCCATCAGTTCCCTTGGAGACAGCATTATTTTTGGATCAAAAGAAATGGAGAGAACTTAAAATACAAAATGAATGGATCGCATGTACTCATCGTATATGGTCAATGTTGAGGAAGAGACTGGGTATCCCTTTAACAACTTCATGTGCACTCCAAATAGCCAAATTGAGTGACTTCCCTCCAAGTAAAACGGATCCTGGTTTTTTAAATTGGGCAGGGGGGGGGACTGATAACTGTACACCAGATGTTTGATGGGGAAATCCTAAAATCCTTCAAACAACTACAGGACAAACATGGACTATCCTCCAAAGATTTCTTGCGATATTTGCAGATACGGGACTATATAAGATCGAGTAGGGAATGGGAATCCTTGAAAAGATTGCCTACCTCAATGTAATCCTATTTGATCAAAAATATCACTGAAAAAAAATAAGAAAAAAATGGTTTCAAATTTGTATAATTTCCTACAGTCACAATTGTTAGATAATTTTTTTGACATAAAAGGCAAATGGGAATTAGAAGCAAATATTATTATTGAGGATGATGAATGGATTAAGGCTTGTGAAATTAGTCACAAAACCTCAAATAGTCCCGTGTGGAAAGAATTCGGTTGGAAAGTTGTGATGAGATTCTTTAGGACTCCCTCAATTATATTTAGTTTTGACAAAAGTAAATCAAATTTGTGTATCTTCTGCACTGGTGTCAAATCTGCTGAGACTCACTGTGTTGGACAGTTTCCAGCATCTTCTTCCAGACTCTGAACGGCAGGTTACCCAGATAACGCGACACATGAATCAAAGCTCCAGAACTCATCCGTGGATCCGGCTGTGAGATCTGGACTCTGAGGAACATTCAGGAGTCAGAACTGCAGTGAATTTGAGTTCAGATCCACTGAGAGAAGAGATACGAGCAGCTCACTTACCTTGAGGCCTTAAAGTTCTGGAAAATATAGAGTTTGAAAACATTTTAATATCTTATCAAACACTCTCAGTGTCAATGAGTCTCTCTATACAAGTTGTTTTCTGCACAAAGAATGAAGCCAGATTGATTTGTCACCTTTAGAAACGAGACGTCATTGTCTTTCATCATCTCCTCCATGTCTCTGATTGTGTGTGAAAGAGCTGAGATGTGTGTGTTCATCTCCTCCAGCTTCTCCTTCATCCTCTGCTTCTTCTGCTCCTCTTCCTCTCTCAGTGCAGTGATTGTAGCTTCTTCTTCGTCTCTGAGAAACTGATGAAGCTTCTCAAACTCTTCTTTAATCTGACGCTCTGTGTGCTCAGCTTGAGACTGAAATCAAATCACATTCACTTCAGTCAGCGCTGTATGAACACACACTCCACTAATGTCAATAATAAACCCTGTGTGTGAATGTTGAGTATTTAACTCTTTATATCCTCACCTTGATGTGTTCAATTGTTTCATCACACTTTTTCTTCATTTCTTCTCCATGTTTGAGCTTGTTTTGTAAGGACGTCAGTGCTGTATTAAATTCCTCCTACAGGTTAAGATGAAAATCTGTGAAACTTATGTAGCTTTAAGAGGTTTAAACATTGTATGTTTGGATGTTTTTATTGTTATATTATTTATATGTTGAAAAGGTCTCAGTATCAGTGTCAACATGACATTTCTATTTTTTGCTGTTACTTTTAAGAAGATTTGAACATCAGAGCGGTCGAAGATTAGTGCAGGATTTTATATCAGTAGTAAGTCAGAGAGTTTTAGTCTAAGTAAAAATAAATACTGGTCTATTGTATACACAAATAATACTGTTTCTATGTTCAACACTGTATTTAGCATATGAAATGTGAAACATTAGTCTTACGTTGTAAGATGAAAGCACTTCACTGATGGGTCTGAATGTGTGATTGGTGTGTTTCTCTGAGTCTCTGCACACTAAACACACTGGCTGTTTGTCCTCCAGACAGAAGGGTTTGAGTTTCTCACTGTGTAAACTGCAGATCTCCTCAGATCCTGATGAACGTTTCTCCTTTCCCTCCTTTATCAATGAATCACACAAGTTTTTTAATGCTAGATTAATTGGAGGATTACCTTTAGATGATCTTTTCCTGCAGACAGGACACTCCTGAGTTTTCTTAGTTTTCCAGAACTGTTGTATACACTCTTTACAAAAACTGTGACTACAGGACAGAAGAACAGGAGTCTTGAAGATTTCAAAGCAAACAGGACAAGAAAGCTCTTCCACAGATTTTGAATCCATTTCCTCCTCTTGTAAAAGATCCAATGATCTACAATTGACTTTCACTTTCTGAACTTTAGTTTAAAGAGTAAATAACCATTACAATCAAAATCGAATCTGGTTTCAATCATAAATACACACAAAAAAAACTAATATAATGTGTCCTCCTCTGTTCTTCACGACTCGTTTTGGCTTTCAGTAAAAATGAAAGGTAGAAATAATAAGACTAGTCAGTTCCTGGTAGGTTTTGTAAGAGGGTGCAGTTTCCGATGACCTTTGGGAGCTTCTGGGACTGGTTGCATAAACCGCTGAAACTAGTCTTATAAGTTAATCATCAATTTCTTTCTTTAAGACTATTCATTTGTCTAAGTCAGTTACATAAAATGTACACTGGCCTAATATGATACAAAAACTAAATAAAATAAGGCTGATTAGCTGACCGTTTTCTGGATTACACTTTTTGCCAGTGTTTTCTGCCCTGTTGCTCATTTGGATTGTTCGCCCGTGTGATTGACCTTTTGCCTGTTATTTAGATTATGATTCTGGATTGCCCCTGTAAATGGGAGCAGTTCATAATAGTCTATGTCCTGGGTAAGATTTGTATGCACTTCATTTAGAGGAGAATATCTCAACTATTATAGACTAATATGACCCCATTGAACAACGTGGGATGTGTGCCAAAATCTCTACCTGGGACAAAAGTCCTGAAAATGACCACAACCTGTGACACTATTATCACACTACAGGTGAATGGGACTTTTTCTTCCCTTTATAGATATCCTCATACATTTCTACCAGTTTAGTCTTCATATTAAGCGAAATACTTTTTGTATTACACTTTGTCTTAAAAATAAAATAAAATATGCAAATTAGGCAATATCTCATTAAATATGCGTACATATAAACCCTTGAAGCTACAGATTTCCTGAGGTTGTGGAGACCATTCTTAGCTCCAGAGCTCCAGCTACAAGGAAGCTTTATTTACTCAAATGGAATGTCTTTTCTACTTGGTGTCACCAGCAGCAGTGTGACCCCGTGCACTGTCCTGTTGGGTCAGTACTTGAGTTTTTACAAGACCACTTCTCATCAGGTCTATGTCCTTCCACCTTAAAGGGTAACTAAACCCCTGGTCAGAGCCTGACTCCACCCACTGTCAATATTTGAAAAATGCTAGAAAAGTGGGCAGACCCCAGCGGAGATAGAGGGGACGAACCGTGAGCGGGGGGGGGGGGGGGGGGGGGCGTGCACCTGAGACCTGCTGTCAGACTCTAAAATGGAGTTTGCTCACAGGGTCGCAAGACGACGTAAAGTACATGCATCTGATGAGTTTTATCAGAGCCCGTCATTCTCTATATAGGCATATTCATATTTTGCCGCTATGTGAAAAAATCCAGCAAAATGCGCCGATGCGTTTGTCGACCCCAGAGGATTAACTTTAGCCTAACCATAAATTGTGATTAAAATATATATGATCACTCACATCAAGACGCCGCTGCGGTGGTGGAGTCCATGCAGGAGGAGTGGCGTTTGGCACTGCGTCGCTTTACAGCGCGAGCTGCGTTGGAGAAGCAATCCCGTGGAAAATGCAGGTTTCACACTCGCGGTCTTCCAGGCCAAGTGCATGCAACCATTGGCGCCTATTTTCCAAGTCTGCTGGAAAGCTATGCAGTCCAGCAGTGCTGTTGCAACCAGCAACCTAGTACGTACCCTCCTGACCACTGTACACAGATAAATCTACGCTAGCTCATACAAGGGCGTGGTGAGCTCGTACCAGGGGCGTGGTAGAGCTGGAACCTGCTTACGTCACCTGCCACCTTTTACGTCACTTGCCACCGCAACATTGAATAGGAAAATTCAACTGCAGTAGCCACCGTTCAACCTGAAGAGGGCAGCACTCAGACGTTTTTACACCATATATTGTAAAATTAAAACACTTTATACCCAAATGTCAAAAAAGTTACTCGAATCAATGAACAGCACTAATAAAGCCTCATTCTTACAGATCATTAAATAAAAAAAGTTGGTTTAGGGTTTAGTTACCCTTTAAAGGTTTACGTAGCGGCCATTGCAGCTTTCCACGCCGCGGTGGGGGGTACATCTCTGGGTCGAGACCCACTTATTACTCGTTTTCTTTGTGGCACGTTTAGGTTGAGACCTGCAACGCCCCTTAGGGAAGTCAATTCAAACAGGGTCCAGGGCGCCACTCAAATGACGCGAAGTGGGACGCACTTCGTGGACGCTGCGCAGCGCCCCCTAGACGATTTTTGGGGGGCCCCGTGACGCCCCTTCCCGAAAGGGGCCGTCCCCAAGGTCCCCTGAGAGGCGGTGCCAAGACTCTAGACCCCCCAGGGGCCATATGGGAGGGGCCAGAAGTTACCTCCCCAAAACCGCAGTTCGGGCATCCGCCACCAGGTGGCTCACCGACGTCCCACCCGCAGCCTATTCGACGGGCGTCGAATAAGTTGGGGGTGGGCGTCCACGGAGTGCCTAAACGTCCCCCTTACAGCATATTCACCCTTACAGGCTCCGCGCCATTGGCCGAAGTCACGGGGTGGGCGGGGCCGTCCACGGAGAGCCTATTTGTCCCCTTACAGCCTAAACGAAGCCAGGGGGCGGGGATCGATCCCGGAAACGCCCTCTGTCCACGGACAGCCTAAACGTCCCCCTTGCAGCCTATTCCCCGCCTCCGCGCCCCACGCCATTGGCCGAAGTCGCGGGGTGGGCGGGGACGTCCACGGAGAGCCTATTTGTCCCCTTCCAGCCTAAATGAAGCCAGGGGGCGGGGATCGATCCCGGAAACGCCCCCTGTCCACGGACAGCCTAAACGTCCCCCTTACAGCCTATTTCCCGCCCACCCGCCCCACGCCATTGGCCGAAGTCGCGGGGTGGGCGGTGCCGTCCACGGAGAGCCTATTTGTCCCCTTCCAGCCTATAATCCATTCCTTTTGTCCACGAAGTGCCTATGGTGTCCCCTGACAGCCTATTCTTCATCGGTTTGTCCACGAAGTGCCTATGGTGTCCCCTGACAGCCTATTCTTCATCCCTTTGTCCACGAAGTGCTTATGGTGTCCCCTGACAGCCTATTCTTCATCGGTTTGTCCACGAAGTGCCTATGGTGTCCCCTGACAGCCTATTCTTCATCCCTTTGTCCACGAAGTGCTTATGGTGTCCCCTGACAGCCTAATCTTCATCGGTTTGTCCACGAAGTGCCTATGGTGTCCCCTGACAGCCTATTCTTCATCCCTTTGTCCACGAAGTGCTTATGGTGTCCCCTGACAGCCTATTCTTCATCGGTTTGTCCACGAAGTGCCTATGGTGTCCCCTGACAGCCTATTCTTCATCCATTTGTCCACGAAGTGCCTATTGTGTCCCCTGACAGCCTATTCTTCATCGTTTTGTCCACAAAGTGCCTATGGTGTCCCCTGACAGCCTATTCTTCATCCATTTGTCCACGAAGTGCCTATTGTGTCCCCTGACAGCCTATTCTTCATCGGTTTGTCCACAAAGTGCCTATGATGTCCCCTAACAGCCTATTCTTCATCCCTAGGTCCACAAAGTGCCTACTGTGTCCCCTGACAGCCTATTCTTCATCCCTTTGTCCACTAAGTGCATATGTTGTCCCCTGACAGCCTATTCTTCATCCCTTTGAATATTTTTTGTGGTCAAACCTACTGTACACCACTCAGGGGACACTGTACAACACACTGGTGTACATTTGACCCATTAATTGTGCAAAATTTGCATAAAATCACACTGTCCACGGACAGCTCTCAGGGGCCCTGTCAAATAGGTTGCAGGTGGGATGCCGTTTTTGACTTAGACATTTTCAGCATGTGAGTTTTAAGAAAGATACGTGTGAGTTTTAGGGTGATTGGCCACCTGTAACTAACTACAGTGCTTTTATGTGGTCAAACCTACTGTACACCACTCAGGGGACACTGTACAACACACTGGTGTACATTTGACCCATTAATTGTGCAAAATTTGCATAAAAACACACTGTCCACGGACAGCTCACAGGGGCCCTGTCAAATAGGTTGCAGGTGGGATGCTGTTTTTGACCGGGCATAACTCCAAAACCAAGCCGACTTGGGGCTCCATACTCTGGGGTCATGGGGGGCCCAGGGGTACCTCCCCACACCCGGAGTTTGGAGCTCAAAGTCGGCGTGCTTTCAGAGATACACCCGGTCAAATTTCCACAGGAAGTGGCCATATCTCTGGAACGGAGCCGACTTGGGGCTCCATACTCGGGGGTCATGGGGGGCCCACTAGTACCCCCCCATGCCCAGAGTGTGGAGCTCTAATTCGGCTTGGTTCCCAAGATACACCCGGTCAAAGTCCCATCTTTGACCGGGCATAACTCCAAAACCAAGCCGACTTGGGGCTCCATACTCCCGGCATGAGGGGGGCACATGGGTACCTCCCCACACCCGGAGTTTGGAGCTCAAAGTCGGCTTGGTTCCCAAGATACACCCGGTCAAAGTCCCATCTTTGACCGGGCATAACTCCAAAACCAAGCCGACTTGGGGCTCCATACTCTGGGGTCATGGGGGGCCCACTGGTACCCCCTCACACCCGGAGTTTGGAGCTCAAAGTCGGCGTGCTTTCCGAGATACACCCGGTCAAAGCTGGACCGGAAGTGGCCGTATCTCGGAACTGGAAGGTCCCAGGAGCTGGGGACGGTGGGGTCAGAAGGGGCCCTAAGGGCCCTCCTCACGCCCGGAGTTTGGAGCTCCAACTCGGCTTAACTCCCAAGATA
This sequence comes from Squalius cephalus, assembly GCF_949319135.1. NCBI lineage: Eukaryota > Metazoa > Chordata > Actinopteri > Cypriniformes > Leuciscidae > Squalius > Squalius cephalus. Next base: position 5,112,528 of record NC_137135.1, on the reverse strand, counting down.
CACCCGGTTATACATAAGGGACTTTTAGACAAAATGGTCGATATCTCGAAAAGGACGTGTCCCAGCGGTTCGTCCTTTGGGGTGGTGAGGGGCCCCTAGGGGCCCTCTAAGACCCCAGAGTCCCGAGCCTCTGGGACCCTTCCTTCTCAAGTGCACCCTTTCCTGTTGGGCCCCGTATCTCGGACCGTGGGGGCGCTAGAGCCTCGGGCTAGGGCCCGTTGGAGAGGGCCCCTCGGGGACCTACTTTGACCCGAGTTTGGTGTCGCTAGGCGGCCGGGTCCCCGAGTTATGGCCGTTCAAAGTTCGGAGCCCACCGGCAACTTATTCGACGGAGGCCCTGTGCGCTGTCCGTGGACATTGCATTAAAAGGGTCATATTTCATAAATGAAGTGCTTACTTGTGGTCAAACCTACTGTACACCACTCAGGGGACACTGTACAACACACTGGTGTACATTTGACCCATTAATTGTGCAAAATTTGCATAAAAACACACTGTCCACGGACAGCTCACAGGCGCCCTTTCAAATAGGTTGCAGGTGGGATGCCGTTTTTGACTTAGACATTTTCAGCATGTGAGTTTTAAGAAAGATACGTGTGAGTTTTAGGGTGATTGGCCACCTGTAACTAACTACAGTGCTTTTATGTGGTCAAACCTACTGTACACCACTCAGGGGACACTGTACAACACACTGGTGTACATTTGACCCATTAATTGTGCAAAATTTGCATAAAATCACACTGTCCACGGACAGCTCTCAGGGGCCCTGTCAAATAGGTTGCAGGTGGGATGCCGTTTTTGACTTAGACATTTTCAGCATGTGAGTTTTAAGAAAGATACGTGTGAGTTTTAGGGTGATTGGCCACCTGTAACTAACTACAGTGCTTTTATGTGGTCAAACCTACTGTACACCACTCAGGGGACACTGTACAACACACTGGTGTACATTTGACCCATTAATTGTGCAAAATTTGCATAAAAACACACTGTCCACGGACAGCTCACAGGCGCCCTGTCAAATAGGTTGCAGGTGGGATGCTGTTTTTGACCGGGCATAACTCCAAAACCAAGCCGACTTTGGGCTCCATACTCTGGGGTCATGGGGGGCCCAGGGGTACCTCCACACACCCGGAGTTTGGAGCTCAAAGTCGGCGTGCTTTCCGAGATACACCCGGTCAAAGTCCCATCTTTGACCGGGCATAACTCCAAAACCAAGCCGACTTGGGGCTCCATACTCCCGGCATGAGGGGGGCACATGGGTACCTCCCCACACCCGGAGTTTGGAGCTCAAAGTCGGCTTGGTTCCCAAGATACACCCGGTCAAAGTCCCATCTTTGACCGGGCATAACTCCAAAACCAAGCCGACTTGGGGCTCCATACTCTGGGGTCATGGGGGGCCCACTGGTACCCCCTCACACCCGGAGTTTGGAGCTCAAAGTCGGCGTGCTTTCCGAGATACACCCGGTCAAAGCTGGACCGGAAGTGGCCGTATCTCGGAACTGGAAGGTCCCAGGAGCTGGGGACGGTGGGGTCAGAAGGGGCCCTAAGGGCCCTCCTCACGCCCGGAGTTTGGAGCTCCAACTCGGCTTAACTCCCAAGATACACCCGGTTATACATAAGGGACTTTAAGACAAAATGGTCGATATCTCGAAAAGGACGTGTCCCAGCGGTTCGTCCTTTGGGGTGGTGAGGGGCCCCTAGGGGCCCTCTAAGACCCCAGAGTCCCGAGCCTCTGGGACCCTTCCTTCTCAAGTGCACCCTTTCATGTTGGGCCCCGTATCTCGGACCGTGGGGGCGCTAGAGCCTCGGGCTAGGGCCCGTTGGAGAGGGCCCCTCGGGGACCTACTTTGACCCGAGTTTGGTGTCGCTAGGCGGCCGGGTCCCCGAGTTATGGCCGTTCAAAGTTCCGAGCCCACCTGCAACTTATTCGACGGAGCCCCTGTACGCTGTCCGTGGACATTGCATTAAAAAGGTCATATTTCATAAATTAAGTGCTTACTTGTGGTCAAACCTACTGTACACCACTCAGGGGACACTGTACAACACACTGGTGTACATTTGACCCATTAATTGTGCAAAATTTGCATAAAAACACACTGTCCACGGACAGCTCTCAGGGGCCCTGTCAAATAGGTTGCAGGTGGGATGCCGTTTTTGACTTAGACATTTTCAGCATGTGAGTTTTAAGAAAGATACGTGTGAGTTTTAGGGTGATTGGCCACCTGTAACTAACTACAGTGCTTTTATGTGGTCAAACCTACTGTACACCACTCAGGGGACACTGTACAACACACTGGTGTACATTTGACCCATTAATTGTGCAAAATTTGCATAAAAACACACTGTCCACGGACAGCTCACAGGGGCCCTGTCAAATAGGTTGCAGGTGGGATGCCGTTTTTGACTTAGACATTTTCAGCATGTGAGTTTTAAGAAAGATACGTGTGAGTTTTAGGGTGATTGGCCACCTGTAACTAACTACAGTGCTTTTATGTGGTCAAACCTACTGTACACCACTCAGGGGACACTGTACAACACACTGGTGTACATTTGACCCATTAATTGTGCAAAATTTGCATAAAAACACACTGTCCACGGACAGCCTAAAGCGGCCCTGTCAAATAAGTTGCCGGTGGGATGTTTTGAAGTCCCATCTGTAACTTATTCGACAGGGCACCTGTAGGCTGTCCGTGGACAATGTAATAATGGATCATAGTTCATAATTACAGTGCTTTTATGAGGTACAATTTCACGTGCTGGCCATCTGGGGCCCCACGGTGGGCCCCGGACCACCAACTGAAATTTTTTTTGAGTCCCTGCGACCTTTTGACCCCAGTTTTCCAGACGTCCCACCTGCAACTTATTCGACATAGGCTGTTGGTGTCCAATTGGGCCAATTAAGCACGAAAATAGGTCGAAGGGACACGGAACTTCACACACCGTCCCAGGGGCCCGTGACGAGGCCCCCAAGTCAGTTTCGGGACGACAGTGCCGAACCCTGACTTAACCCTAACCCTAACTGTTGTCCCATCTGTAACTTATTTGACATAGGCTGTTGGTGTCCAATTGGGCCAATTAAGCACGAAAATAGGTCAAAGGGACACGGAACTTCACACACCGTCCCAGGGGCCGGTGACGAGACGCCCAAGTCAGTTTCGGGTCGATCGGACCATTCTGTCCGTTGTCCACGAATCACCTACGAAAATGAATGGTATAAGTTACACGTGTACAAAGGTCCCGTCCGGCAACCGGAGCTTCGAGGGGCCCCAAACTTCACGTGCCGGTCGTCTGGGGGCCCCACGACAGCATATCAATAGGAAGGGCGTCTAGAACACAGGGGACATATTTTTGGTGTGCTTTGTCAAAAATTCTCAATAGGCCCTCTTTCTCACATAGACCTACAGACCCTCTTGAATGGGCAAATTGAAAAATAGGGAGGAGAATGTTTTTCTGCCAAAAAATAGACATATGACTAACATAGGACCCCGGGGGCCCCCGGATTACCACCGTACAAAATTTGGAGCCCCTGCGACCTTTTGACCCCAGTTTTCCAGACGTCCCACCTGCAACTTATTCGACATAGGCTGTTGGTGTCCAATTGGGCCAATTAAGCACGAAAATAGGTCGAAGGGACACGGAACTTCACACACCGTCCCAGGGGCCCGTGACGAGGCCCCCAAGTCAGTTTCGGGACGACAGTGCCGAACCCTGACTTAACCCTAACCCTAACTGTAGTCCCATCTGTAACTTATTTGACATAGGCTGTTGGTGTCCAATTGGGCCAATTAAGCACGAAAATAGGTCAAAGGGACACGGAACTTCACACACCGTCCCAGGGGCCGGTGACGAGACGCCCTAGTCAGTTTCGGGTCGATCGGACCATTCTGTCCATTGTCCACGAATCACCTACGAAAATGAATGGTATAAGTTACACGTGTACACAGGTCCCGTCCGGCACCCGGAGCTTCGAGGGGCCCCAAACTTCACGTGCCGGTCGTCTGGGGGCCCCACGACAGCATATCAATAGGAAGGGCGTCTAGAACACAGGGGACATATTTTTGGTGTGCTTTGTCAAAAATTCTCAATAGGCCCTCTTTCTCACATAGACCTACAGACCCTCTTGAATGGGCAAATTGAAAAATAGGGAGGAGAATGTTTTTCTGCCAAAAAATAGACATATGACTAATATAGGACCCCGGGGGCCCCCGGATTACCCCCGTACAAAATTTGGAGCCCCTGCGACCTTTTGACCCCAGTTTTCCAGACGTCCCACCTGCAACTTATTCGACATAGGCTGTTGGTGTCCAACTAGACCAAATAAGAACGAAAAAAAGTCGAAAGGGCACGGAACTTCGGACGCCGCCCCAGGGGCCCGTGACGAGACGCACGACACGGTTTCGGGTCGAACGGACCTTTATAACCAACCCGTTGGCTGAATAACACACTCGGAAATGACCCTGGACCCCGGGGTCCGGGGTCTTGGGCCGGGGGCCCCTGGACTTCCCCGATGCCAAATTTGGAGCCCCTGCGACCTTTTGACCCCTGAAGAACATAAACACTCCAACGGGGGTTGCCGTGATGGAAATAGGTTGGAAGGGGACACCATAGGCGTTTCGTGGACAAAGGGACGAAGACTAGGCTGACAGGGGACACCATAAGTGCTTCGTGGACAAGAGGAAGACTATGGCACAAATAGGCTGTTGGTGGACACCATAGGCACTTCGTGGACAAGAATAGGCTGTTGGTGGACACCATAGGCACTTCGTGGACAAGAATAGGCTGTTGGTGGACACCATAGGCACTTCGTGGACAAGAATAGGCTGTTAGGGGACACCATAGGCACTTCGTGGACAAGAATAGGCTGTTGGTGGACACCATAGGCACTTCGTGGACAAGAATAGGCTGTTGGTGGACACCATAGGCACTTCGTGGACAAGAATAGGCTGTTAGGGGACACCATAGGCACTTCGTGGACAAGAATAGGCTGTTGGTGGACACCATAGGCACTTCGTGGACAAGAATAGGCTGTTGGTGGACACCATAGGCACTTCGTGGACAAGAATAGGCTGTTGGTGGACACCATAGGCTGTTGGTGGACACCATAGGCACTTCGTGGACAAGAATAGGCTGTTGGTGGACACTATAGGCACTTCGTGGACAAGAATAGGCTGTCAGGGGACATCCTAGGCGCTTCGTGGACAAGAATAGGCTGTTAGGGGACACCATAGGCACTTTGTGGACAAGAATAGGCTGTTAGGGGACACCATAGGCACTTTGTGGACAAGAATAGGCTGTTAGGGGACACCATAGGCACTTCGTGGACAAGAATAGGCTGTCAGGGGACATCCTAGGCGCTTCGTGGTCAAAACCATTAAATAAGTTGGAAGTGGGCATTTTAGGCTGTCCCTGGACATCAACAGTGCCCCTAGAGGTGTCCATGCGGAGCCTAGGGCCCCTTGCACTCCCTTATAGCAAAGTAAGGGACATCGTCCAATGGACAACACAGTTGATCACCAAATGGGATCCCAAATGAAGCCTACGCGTCCATCGTACTACTATTTGTCCAATGGCAACTTAAATGAATGGGGAAATTTCCACGAACTACCTAATGTCCCTTATTCCTTAATTAAGGGAACTGCCTTACTGGCCCCACTGAAATGACACACGGTGGACGGCAGTTTCTGGACGCTGCGCGCTGACCTCAAATTTTTTTTTAGGGACAAGGAAACGCCCCTGGTCTCATCTTGGGACTCCCCCGACGCCCGCGGAGAAACCCCCATGTTTCTAGACCCCCCAGTTGCCCCGCAACGGGGGTCTAAATTCACAACAGCCTTACTGCTGTCCGATAAAGGCCTATTTGTCCCCTGGCAGCCTATTCTTCATCGGTTTGTACACGAAGTGCCTACGGTGTCCCCTGACAGCCTATTCTTCATCCCTTTGTCCACGAAGTGCCTATTGTGTCCCCTGACAGCCTATTATTCATCCCTTTGTCCACGAAGTGCCTATGGTGTCCCCTGACAGCCTATTATTCACCGATTTGTCCACGAAGTGACTATGGTGTCCCCTGACAGCCTATAATTCATTCCTTTCGTCCACGAAGTGCCTATTGTGTCCCCTAACAGCCTATTCTTCATCGGTTTGTCCACGAAGTGCCAATGGTGTCCCCTAACAGCCTATTCTTCATCCCTAGGTCCACAAAGTGCCTACTGTGTCCCCTGACAGCCTATTCTTCATCCCTTTGTCCACGAAGTGCCTACTGTGTCCCCTGACAGCCTATTCTTCATCCCTTTGTCCACGAAGTGCCTATGGTGTCCCCTGACAGCCTATTCTTCATCCCTTTGTCCACGAAGTGCCTATGGTGTCCCCTGACAGCCTATTATTCACCGATTTGTCCACGAAGTGACTATGGTGTCCCCTGACAGCCTATTCTTCATCCCTTTGTCCACGAAGTGCCTATTGTGTCCCCTGACAGCCTATTCTTCATCGGTTTGTCCACGAAGTGCCTATGGTGTCCCCTGACAGCCTATTCTTCATCCCTTTGAATATTTTTTGTGGTCAAACCTACTGTACACCACTCAGGGGACACAACGCAGCACACTGATGTACATTTCACCCATTAATTGTGCAAAATTTGCATAAAATCACACTGTCCACGGACAGCTCACAGGGCCCTGTCAAATAGGTTGCTGGTGGGATGCTGTTTTTGACTTAGACATTTTCAGCATGTGAGTTTTAAGAAAGATACGTGTGAGTTTTAGGGTGATTGGCCACCTGTAACTAACTACAGTGTTTTTATGTTGTTAAACCTACTGTACACCACTCAGGGGACACAACGCAACACACTGATGTACATTACAGCCACAATTATGCTCTTGTGGTTGGGGCCCCTTTGCTTGTGAGGACATGGGATCTCCCATTGGTGCCCCCTGCTGCCATTAGTCAAATGGGCCTCATTGTGTGGGGTAGTGGTCAGTGTGCACTGTTTTTTTGGTTGGGGCCGCTTGGCTCGTGAGGACCTGGGATCTAATCCAGCTGTGGCCACGGTATGAGATCACCCTGATGATTTGTCCATTTTAAAACTATTTTGATAGTGACAATAAAATAGTGATATTGACAATAAGGGGCCCTTTCAGATAAGTTACATGACTTTAAAAATAAATATTTTTGTAAAAATCAAAATAAAAAAAAATATGTTTCTTTCCAAAACACACATAATTACACAAAACATATGAAAATAATATATATATATATTATGAATTAATAACAAAAATTATGTCAAATCTAAAATTTTTATATTTTTAAATAAAGTTGCACATTTCTAAAAATAAATAAATAAATGAATAAAAATGTTACAAGCCCATTAATGTTGTCTTATATTTATTTAAAAAATAATATTCATTGTGTGGGGTAGTGGTCAGTGTGCACTGTTTTTTTTGGTTGGGGCCGCTTGGCTCGTGAGGACCTGGGATCTAATCCAGCTGTGGCCACGATATGAGATCACCCTGATGATTTGTCCATTTTAAAACTATTTTGATAGTGACAATAAAATAGTGATATTGACAATAAGGGGCCCTTTCAGATAAGTTACATGACTTTAAAAATAAATATTTTTGTAAAAATCAAAATAAAAAAAAATATGTTTCTTTCCAAAACACACATAATTACACAAAACATATGAAAATAATATATATATATATATTATGAATTAATAACAAAAATTATGTCAAATCTAAAATTTTTATATTTTTAAATAAAGTTGCACATTTCTAAAAATAAATAAATAAATGAATAAAAATGTTACAAGCCCATTAATGTTGTCTTATATTTATTTAAAAAATAATATTCATTGTGTGGGGTAGTGGTCAGTGTGCACTGTTTTTTTTGGTTGGGGCCGCTTGGCTCGTGAGGACCTGGGATCTAATCCAGCTGTGGCCACGATATGAGATCACCCTGATGATTTGTCCATTTTAAAACTATTTTGATAGTGACAATAAAATAGTGATATTGACAATAAGGGGCCCTTTCAGATAAGTTACATGACTTTAAAAATAAATATTTTTGTAAAAATCAAAATAAAAAAAAGTTTCTTTCCAAAACACACATAATTACACAAAACATATGAAAATAATACATATATATTATGAATTAATAACAAAAATTATGTCAAATCTAAAATTTTAATATTTTTAAATAAAGTTGCACATTTCTAAAAATAAATAAATAAATGAATAAAAATGTTACAAGCCCATTAATGTTGTCTTATATTTATTAAAAAAATAATATTCATTGTGTGGGGTAGTGGTCAGTGTGCACTGTTTTTTTGGTTGGGGCCGCTTGGCTCGTGAGGACCTGGGATCTAATCCAGCTGTGGCCACGATATGAGATCACCCTGATGATTTGTCCATTTAAAAACTATTTTGATAGTGACAATAAAATAGTGATATTGACAATAAGGGGCCCTTTCAGATAAGTTACATGACTTTAAAAATAAACATTTTTGTAAAAATCAAAATAAAAAAATGTGTTCCTTACACAAAACATATGAAAATAATATATATTATGAATTAATAACAAAAATTATGTCAAATCTAAAATTTTAATATTTTTAAATAAAGTTGCACATATCTAAAAATAAATAAATAAATGAATAAAAATGTTACAAGCCCATTAATGTTGTCTTATATTTATTAAAAAATAATATTCATTGTGTGGGGTAGTGGTCAGTGTGCACTGTTTTTTTGGTTGGGGCCGCTTGGCTCGTGAGGACCTGGGATCTAATCCAGCTGTGGCCACGATATGAGATCACCCTGATGATTTGTCCATTTAAAAACTATTTTGATAGTGACAATAAAATAGTGATATTGACAATAAGGGGCCCTTTCAGATAAGTTACATGACTTTAAAAATAAACATTTTTGTAAAAATAAAAATAAAAAAATGTGTTCCTTACACAAAACATATGAAAATAATATATATTATGAATTAATAACAAAAATTATGTCAAATCTAAAATTTTAATATTTATAAATAAAGTTGCACATTTCTAAAAATAAATAAATAAATGAATAAAAATGTCACAAGCCCATTAATGTTGTCTTATATTTATTAAAAAAATAATATTATTTTTTTTTATAAAAAAAAAAGTCCTGATTAATAAATGCTTTAATGGTTCAAAAATATTTGTACCGTTTCCCAAAAATACTTTATTTCACTGGTATTTACATTGTGTTAAAAAGTAACACAATAAACAGCAAGATTTTATGTATTTTATTAATTTTTAATCTTTACAATAAATCGCTGATATGTTTTACAATCACTTTCAATTTTGTTTCCAATTACTCTCAAAAAGTTATAATAAATAATTTTTATAAATATTTATTTATTTATATTTTTGTTTACCTTTAGTTTCATTTAATCCTATACAAAAAAATAATTAAAAACAATAATAAAGTAAACAAGTTAAAAATCAATGTGAACAATCACCAATTATAATATTATAATATAAGAGTCATAATTTCAGACAAATTCCAGTCACCTTCCACAATCTCCAGTCACCTCCACAATCTCCAGTCACCATCCACAATCTCCAGTTTGCACATTTGCAGATTTATAAGCATTTATATATATATATACACGTTATATGTATAAGTATTTATACCACTATTATAAATGTTGTAAATACTTATTTATTTTTTCACACAGGTAAAGGATTCACACAGGTTAAGTACAAAAAGTTTTATTTGCAAAAATGATGTAAAAACCCTCACCATTTATCCGGGCTTGGGACCGGCACTGACATTGCACTACTTTGTGTAATGTCAGAGGCTGGGTTAAAAAAGTTTTTTTTTTTTTTTTTTTTTTTTTTTTTTTTTATGAACACGAGCCCATCATATTAACACTATATTACTAAAATGTTGAGTAAATTAAATATAAATAAATCAAAATGTAACTTTAAAAATAAATATTTTTGTAAAACTCAAAATAAAAAAATATACTTCTAAAAACAGAACAAAAACAAAAAATACAAAACTACAAAATATGGGCTAACTATATATAGAAAAAACTGGGGATTAACTGGACTGGGGATTACTCGTCCAACCACTCAAGGTCTAACCCCTCCCCACGGAATGATTTCCGGTTCACCCCATAATCAAATTTTAATTCCTCATCCACATGGATGTCCTTAATAGCCTTAAATAAAATTACAGGCTTTTCTTCGTCACCCATCACGCAGCAGAATGGCTTTACATTTGCCGTCTTTGAGGAGTGGTTGATGCGGCGGCCAAAGGTGTTCAATAAGGGGTGACAGGAACATGGAAAAGTCTGCGCATCAATGCAGAGTCCTTTGTCCCCATGTTTGAAAAAAAATAGGTACCCTGCCTCTTCTTGCATGCCCTCCATCATTTGCCTCCCCTCTGATGCTGCGATGACATTGCCGTGATAGTCACAGACAATGTCACCGCTAGCAAAATGCCTGGTAGCAACCACTCCTGTAATTAAAAAACATTACATTTCGAGTTACAGAATATAATTTGCATGTAGACAAACATTTCAGGATTTAAGTTTTTGGTTATGTTAATCGCTGTTTCATACCGAAACCTTTGGGAGGGCCAAAATCCTTTAAAGCGAGGCCTGTCCAGGCCTGCTCTGTCACGCAGTGCCTCACATGTGGGTCAGTTTCCACCATGTTCTTGGTGGGTGGCTTCCACATCTTCACCACCTCATCTGCTTTAGGGCAGTTGCTGGTCCAGCCCTCCCGAACAATCAGCCTCTGAACTTTAGAGGCTAAAGGCCTCCGCAGATTAAAGTGACCTGAAAGACAGAATGACAAGACTATACTAATGCAAGTCATTTGTCACAGTGAATCAAAGTCAAATTAATGAGTGCCAATGCTGTATTGATAGATTTGAAGACTTACTGAGAAGATAGTCTCTTCGCAGACTGTATTGATTCAGCCTCCACTTGTCATAAAATGACCTATGTTCATAAAATCTGGAGACACTGCGCTGCCTCTTGGATGGAGGCTGGCCCTGCAGAGTGACAGGAAAGTCATCTAAAAATTGGCTGAACGACCGCCGTGGTGTACTTGATTCTGCTACTGCTGTTGCTGATGTCCCCTCGTCGACACAAGTCCTGTATAAGTGAGGAATACAAAATTTATAGTACTGTAATATAATGTACAAATACTTTTTTTGTGTTGTGCTTGATAAATAAAGAGGCATACCCAGTCATAGTGCATAAAATTTCGGCTGCCTCCACCAATTCGTCATTACTGACTGCACCACTGCTACGGGTCAAGTATAAATCAATGATCTTTTTCTGTTGACCTTGTAGCTTCTTAGCCACCGACCAAACTGCCCTTCGCACATCCTGGCTTGTGGCCATACCCAGTTTATACCTGTTGAAATAAAATGTTAAAGGAAATGTTAATCGTTAAATGATTGTGACTGACAAGATGTAACTGAGTGTATACATTCAGACATGTGTACATGGATCTGTGTAGGTATGTACATTGAATGGAGATGATTCATATCCTGAGATATGCTGTGAACCTTATCTCCAGAGACTGAGACAAAAAATTTGTTGCAGCCTTTCTCTGCCTCAACGTAGTGGGGCCTGACTGACAGGTAGTATTGGTGCAGTATCTAGGGAAAAAAAAATCAAACAAGTTATTACATTTAAAACATTGGTGGTAAGCAAACTACTCTGTGTGTCGTAATGAAACTTACAGCTTCCTCTGACTGGCTCAAGGCCACCCTCATGCCAACAGAGTTTGCTCTTACTGTTCGGACTATCACCCTACTGCCATGGGTGACCCGTCCCACCCACTCCGCATCCTTGAAAACATTTAAAAGGTGTCATTAAAAATGAGAGTGAGTGAGTGAGTGAGTGAGTGAGTGAGTGAGTGAGTGAGTGTAAGTGAGTGAGTGATTGAGGGAGTGTAAGTGAGTGTGAGTGTGAGTGTAAGTGAGTGAGTGAATTTACTAAAACATACATGAGAAACTATTAGATATCACAAGTATAAAGTCTTTAAATTTGGTTAACTCACAGTAAAATCCTCCACAGCTCCGGGTGGCTGCATATGAAGGTAGATGAGGACCGCCTCGCAGTAATAACGATAAAGAGTCCTATCGGTATTGCTGATTGTTCTACCCTCCTGGAGGTCCTCTCTTATTCTCTCCACGTCATTCTTCGCCAGATGGATTATAGAATGACGTGAAGAAGACACAGCAGAGGCAGAACCGATAGACCGTCTGTATGAATTAAACGGGACAAAACAGACAGAATACTTAAGACACCACCCTTAAAATGATGTGATTAATAACAGTGTTATTAAAACTTTAATTCTGAGTTGACAAAGTCACACTGAAAACAATGCCTGCAAACTATAATGCACTTACGTTTGACAATGAGATGTAACAGGACTGTCAGCAGAGGGAGATTTTGGCAATGACAAAGGAGCTTCTTCGCCGGGGTCCATGTCAGGCTGGTTACTGACCAAAAACCCACGACGAAGAAGCTCCTTTGTCAATGTTACCTGATGTGCTCTATCAGGAAACATTTTTGAAATATGGCCAAAATCCCAGATCCTTCCGGTACGGATCCACCTATGAGCAGAAGCCTCTGCCCTCTTGACCTCTGCTGCCCTTTCAACATCTGGCCTATCTTTCATGCACACAGTGGCTAGGTGCATGGAAATGTCCTGCTGCAGCTCGTGGCACAGCAAACAATTAATTGGAATGGTTTCGAAAGATCTGGAAAAACAAAAACACATGATATAATGCAGTAAACCACAATCATCTAAATTATGACAAATAAAGGCTTGAAGAATAGAACTTTATGAGATTTCATATTTCATTTTTTTCAAGTGAAATCACATATTTTACAACTATTATTACATGTAATAACACTGTAAGCCATAATAATCAAATTATAACAAAAAAAGTCTTGAAGAATAAAACTTTAAGAGATTTCAGATTATTATTTTTTTTCCAATGAAATCACATATTTTACAACTATTATTACATGTAATAACCCTGTAAGCCATAGTAATAAAATTCTAACAAATAAAGGCTTGAAGAATATAACTTTATGAGATTTCAGATTAAATGTTTTTCAAGTGAAATCACATATTTTACAACTATTATTACATGTAATAACACTGTAAGCCATAATAATCAAATTATAACAAAAAAAGGCTTGAAGAATAAAACTTTAAGAGATTTCAGATTATTATTTTTTTTTTCCAATGAAATCACATATTTTACAACTATTATTACATGTAATAACCCTGTAAGCCAACCAACAAATAAATGCCTTTAAATATCTCACTTTGCATGTAATGACTGTATATAATATATTAGTTTCACCTTTTAATTGTATTTACTAGAAAAAAATTAGCTTAGCACAATATTATAACTTTCTAGTATTATACTAATACTATAAAGTTTCACAGATGGTTAGATGTATTGATGGATAGATCAATAGATAGATGCATAGATAAACTACACTTTACAAATCCAAAATAAAAAAAATATATAAGCACTTACATGTCCATTTTAAATACTTTAAATCCTGAAGAGATCGGTAAGTTTTGGGGTTACCGAGAGTTCGCAGGTGATTGACAGGTCACTTACATGTGACTTACCGTTCAGATATATTTTCATGATAAAAGCCCCGACTTTTAAACGTTTAATAAAAAATGAAAATAATAATTGTTATGCTCAGTTTCTTTACTTCACTGGTATTAAAATTGCAAATACAACTTTATGAGATTTCAGATTTATTTGTATTCAATAAAATCAAATATTTTATCACTGTTATTACATTTAATAACCCTTAAAACAAGGTTTAACACGCTATAGACATACATATCCTGAATAAACACAACAAATATTTTTTTTATTTTTTTTATTATTTAGGGTTATTTTATTTTATTTTATTTAAGCCTTGAAAATAAATCACTATTATTTTTTACTTACAATTTCACATTCGTTACCAATATAATTCTTTCTTCATAGCTTGGTAATAAAAGTAACCATAACTTCAAACTCTACATAAAAAAAAACAACAATTAAAAAAAAAGTCCCGATTAATAAATGCTTTAATGGTACAAAAATATTTGTAACATTTCGAAAAATACTTTATTTCAATGGTATTTACATTGTGTTTAAAAGTAACATTAAACAGCAAGGTTTATGTATTTTATTCATTTTTTTATATTCATAATAAATGGCTGCTATGTTTGTTTTGTGTTTTTTTTTTTTTTTTTTCAATATGTGTAATTAGTTTAAGGCTTGAAAATAAATCACTGTTAATTTTTAATTTCACTTTCACATTCGTTACCAATTATTATTTATTCTTAGCTTGGTAATAAAAATAACCGTAATTTTAATATTAACATAAAAAAAAAAATCCAACAAATAAATAAATAAATAAAAGTCCCGATTTATAAATGATTTAATGTTTAAAAAATATTTGTACCATTTCCAAAAATACTTTATTTCACTGGTATTTACATTGTGTTAAAAAGTAACAATAAACAGCAAGCTTTTTCAATGAAATCACTAGTAAATCAACTTAAAAGGTGAAACTAATATATTATATACAGTCATTATATGCAAGGAACATTTTTAGCTTAGCACAATACTATAACTTTTCAAATTTGGATAGATGTATTGATGGATAGATCAATAGATAGATACATAGATAGACTACACTTTACAAATCCAAAATAAAAGTATAAGCACTTACATGTCCATTTTAAATATTTTTTTTGTCCTGAAGAGATCGTAAGGGTTGGGGTTACCAAGGTTCGCTGATGATTGACAGTTCATTTACATGTGACTTACTGTTCAGATATATTTTCATGATAAAAGCCCCGATTTTTAAATGTTTAATAAAAAATCTAAATAATAATTGTTATGCTCGGTTTCTTTAATTCACTGGTATTTAAATCGCAAATGCAACTTTATGAGATTTCAGAGTTATTTTTATTCAATAAAATCAAATATTTTATCACTCTTATTACATTTACTAACCCTTAAAGACAAATAATACATTTATTTAAAACAAGGTTTAACACGCTATAGACATACATATCCTGAATAAACACAACAAACAATTATTATTTTTTTTATTTATTTATTTTTAATAATTTAATCCTTGAAAATAAATCACTGTTATTTTTTTCTTATAATTTCACATTCGTTACCAATAATTCTTTCTTCATAGCTTGGTAATAAAAGTAACCATAACTTTAAACTCTACATTAAAAAAAACA
Organism: Squalius cephalus; assembly: GCF_949319135.1. Lineage (NCBI taxonomy): Eukaryota > Metazoa > Chordata > Actinopteri > Cypriniformes > Leuciscidae > Squalius > Squalius cephalus. Next base: position 5,097,245 of record NC_137135.1, on the reverse strand, counting down.
ACAATTAAAAAAAAAAAGTCCCGATTAATAAATGTTTTAATGGTAAAAAATATTTTTAACAATACGAAAAATACTTTATTTCAATGGTTTTTACATTGTGTTTAAAAGTATCACATTAAACAGCAAGGTATTATTATTTGCATTGCATTTATTATTGAAATGGACTGTATACAGACTGCTCACTGTCAGATAAGTTACAGGTGGAGCACAGTGGGTGAAGTACAAACTATTGGACTGGTTCATGTATGCTGTACATGTAAAGCATATCTGTCCAAGTCCAATAGGTTGCTTATGTACTCAATCATTCAAGATGTTCTGTGCTTACAACATAGATGAGACAGTGTATTTAAAGCCTTTTATTAAATTTAAAACAGAAACATTTAGTGCAAAGCTTGAGTAAATCTTAAATTGTATATTAAACACACACACACACACACACACACACACATAGATGTGTAGATAAATAGATTCCTTTAAAAATTTAAGATTTGCAATAAATATATTAAAAATGTTTTAAAAATGTAAATAGTAAATAAACATAATAAAAAAGTGTATATATAAAAAGTGCAATAAAATAAAAAAAATTAAAAAGTGTTGGACATCTAGACAGGAGGTCCAAGTCTCCCAGTCCTGAGCAGGATCTGTCAAAAACAAATCATATACTTTTATCGGTTCATTTAGATAATAATACAATAAAGCCTGTTTACAAATTTGTTGACCAAATAAAACTTACCCTGCAATCTAGTCCAAATCCAAATCCAGGAGGTCATGCAGGTTGAGGGTGGGAAACTCAGGATATGTCTCTGTAAAAACAAACCTTTCAGTTTTAACAGACCATTTAGAAAATACAATAGAGCCTGATTACGAATGTTCTGACAAAATAACACTTACCCGGCATCCTTACAGACTCATCCTGTGCTGTGCTGGCTGCCCGGTAATCACCTTCATTATCTGGTAGACCAACCAATGCAAAAAAAGTTAAATTCTGTACAAAAATATTCATGTTCAAATAAGATTGCAGGTTTGTTTACTTACCGAAAAAAGAATCCTCCACTTGGTGATCCTGGGGAGCTGGCACTTGGTCTGCCTGGTTCAAGCCCTCAAGAATGTCCAAAGTGCTGGCCATTGGAATCTCTGGGTTTGTTTCCCTCAGGCGGGCAAGCTCCTCCATAGATACCTTCCATTTTAGGCCTTTGATCAGGTTTCTAACCACAGGACCCTAAAAAAAAATACAGTTTAGTGTAAAACAACAACAAACACATTGTAAGGACATTGTAATTAGTGCAATAAAGTTGTAACAACACATTAACAATATGATACAATGAATGATTACATTACACAACTATTAGAATTAAAAATATATGTTTGTCTAAAAATCCTAAAAACTATGCTGTATTTCTTATATTTCTGTAATTTAACTTATATAATTTGTGAGTATTTATTTTGATTTAACATTTATTCTCTTTCAACCATATGCAAAGCATATGGGAATCTCGCATTCAGGCGTGCGGCTTTCTATGTCGTATTTCTGTTTGATTAGAAATTTGACCAAGTAAGGCAGCACTCTTTCGTTCGTAATCGCGGCCGCCATTTTGAATCGCGCCGGCGCGCGCTGGTTTTCGGCAAATATCTACGCGAAAAAAGCCCCAAAAACCATGAGCAATGTACCATTCTTTTCAGCTAGATTAGACGTTTACAAAGAGCTAAGCAAACGACGGATACGTCGTGTTTCCTTTGAGTTATTGAGGGGGATTACTGAGATTACTTACTGTTATAACAGAGTGTTGTCTGATCAAGTGCCTCTCAACGAACGTAAACTTGATCGAACACACTGGGCAGCTCAGATTCCTTAATTTGACCCGTCCTCTGGCCCATCTGAGGAGTATCTGCCGCTCCGTCGGGTTGAAAATATTATGTGCAGACCTCAAATGATGCCTCAAATGAGACACATTTGAGGTGCACATGGGGCATTCCAACAACACCATCTATGAATGAGTAAATTAAGTTAATACATTTACAAAGTCTTAAAGGATCATGCACAACTGTGAAATAAAGATGAAATATTCATTATATAAAGATGAAATAACTTACATTTAAAAAGGTAACAAACACAATACAGAGATTCCTGGAGGTGTTGCTTCTCTGAGATAACTCCTGCAATGACCTTACCTGTGCCTTCTGATGGACTATTCATTAGCATATGTATAGGTGATCGAGGCTGGAGGTTCCTCCAACTTGGCACATGCAATCTTAATACGTCATTTATTGCATTCTGGACGTTTCATTCAGAAAGCACAGACTGTTGTTAAACATGTACAGTTACTTAAAAATATTCTATGAAGATTGTTTATAGTGTGTTTTAAGAGAGTGAATTTTACATAAGTTCACATGCAAAAAGTGCTCCTTCTTATTTTCTTTCAGTGTTTTTGCAAGGACAAAATGAGTGACAGCGGCGTGGTAACATCCGGACTAGAAATAAGCGATGTTGTGAGTATAAATAAGACACTTCATAAACCAAAATGTGAATAATTCACATTTCATTGTTTTTTTAATTTGTTTTTTTTTTTCAATGTTTTTTTTTTCTTCCCACAGGCAACAACCGTGCTTATCAGCCGCACTGTAAGTTGAGTACACTTGTCAATAAACAGTGCATCTGTTTTTTAGACAGAGATTATTGTATGATGTCCAGTTGGACAGCTTTTGAATTATGTTATATTGCAGGACAGTGAGCACCCCTCTTCTTCTGAGGATGGAGATCCTCTTCCTCCTCCTCCTCCTCCTCCTCTTCCTCTTCCTCGTCCACCCCCACCTCCACCTCCTCCGCCACCCCCTTTGCCAGTTCTTCCTCCTCCGCAGGAGTTTGATGAAGTAATGGAAATATTATAATAATATAGTATAGAATAGTATAGTATTTTACTATATTATACATAATATAGCCTGTCAAACTCTCTAGTTGCCATTGTTTTGTTAATTTTTTGTTTGATTTTTATTTCTCTCCAGTATTTCGCAGACGACGAGGAAGAGGATGACTGAGTTTTTTTTTTTTTTTTAATAAACATTGTATATATCATGGTCTTCTCTTCTCGTTTTATCTTCCCGTATGTACTGTGTGCTTACAGTATAGATGGAGACCAGATGAAGAAATCATCCATAACATCAGGGTGGTCCCATAGCGTGCTCCCGGCTGGGTTAGAACCTATGTTCTCATGATCAAAGGGCCCAAACCAAAATAAAGCCCACAATGACCACTACTCCACAGAACATGTGCATTTAGATCTTCATCTATTATGTACTCAATCATTCAAGATGTTCTGTGTGCTTACAACATAGATGAGACAATGCATTTAAAGCCTTTTATTAAATTCAAAAAAGAAAAAATTAGTCTAAAGCTTACAAAAACTTTCTTTAATGAATAAATAATAATGAATAATAATAGACTTATGATATTAATCATACACACACACACATACAAATTTTAGGTACAAGGTCATATTTCATGTACAACATATCAGTCCCTATCCAATAGTTTGTTTATGGACTTAATAATTTAAGATGTTATGTGTGTTTACAACATAGATAGAGATAATGTATTTAATGCCTTTTAATAAATTAAACAGAAAAAAGCTAAGTAAAACTTACCCTATGTAAATATATAATCTTAAAATGTAAACATTTGTGCTATTCAACACACACACACACACACACACACACACACACACACACACACACACACACACACACACACACACACACACACACACATTTAACAAGTCATTAATGTATTGTCCACAGACTACTGTGTGTGTGTGTGTGTGTGTTGAATAGCACAAGTGATAACATTTTAAGATTATTTATTTACATAGGTCATTGTGAATAATCAGAGGTTTATAAACAATATGTGTTCTGATATAACTGATGTGCATTATAGCTATTCATTAAGAATAATTAGCCTTGAAATTAAATGTTAGATATAAATGATGTACATTATAGCTATTACTTATGAATAATTAGCCTTGAAATTAAATGTTAGAAATTTTAAGCAGCTGGATCTTTACAATTTAATTTTTGCTGGATTATATTAAACTTTACCACAGTAAATACAATAAATACCCTTTTAGGAAAAAAATGATGACAGACAAAAAGTGTAAATTCAAAAACAAGAAAGTATATTTATTAGAAAAAAGCACACAAATATAATAACAATATAATAACAGAATAATAATATATTGTCCACAGACTACACATTAATGACTTGTACAATGTGTATGTGTGTGTGTGTGTGTGTGTGTGTGTGTGTGTGTGTGTGTTGAATAGCACAAGTGATAACATTTTAAGATTATTTATTTACATAGGTCATTGTGAATAATCAGAGGTTTATAAACAATATGTGTTCTGATATAACTGATGTGCATTATAGCTATTCATTAAGAATAATTAGCCTTGAAATTAAATGTTAGATATAAATTATGTACATTATAGCTATTAGTTATGAATAATTAGCCTTGAAATTAAATGTAAAAAGTGTAAATTCAAAAACAAGAAAGCATATTTATTAGAAAAAAGCACACAAATATAATAACAATATAATAACAGAATAATAATATAGAAAAACAATAGATTAATAATATTTAAACAATAAAAAACACACTAAAAACACGCTGAATTAAAAAGAGAAGAAAAAGGTCAAATGTAGGGGGGAAAAAAATGATTCATTTCTTTCTGCGGCGCTTTTCCATAGATTCTTGCACTTTTTTCGCCGCCGCTTTTGACTTTTGCAAAGCAATAACTTTGCGCAGTTGCAGAGGTGAGATCCGCCGTGGTCTTAATCTGGCTTTAAGGCCCAGAGGAGTCAGGACCACCTTCAGCTGCTTTGTTTCCTCTGTCACCTCAGCCGCCATTTCTCCAGATTCTTGTCGTTCATCCTGTCAAAGAAAATACATGATGAACAATTTATCATTAGTCTGCAAATCAAGACAACATGTATGGATGTAGTCTCATTAAATGATATCACTTTACCTCATCAGACCCCTCCGGTACAGCATCATCTGAGCTGGTGCTGCTCGACGTCACGTCGGAATCTCTAGCAGACCGCTTGCGGGGCTGAGGTGTCCTTTTCATGGGCCGCTTTCTTTTCTGATGTGTGTGGGCTGTCTCGGGCGGTGACTGCTCCTCTCCCTGCTGTCAAAGAAAATACATGATGAACAATTTATCATTAGTCTGCAAATCAAGACAACATGTATGGATGTAGTCTCATTACATGATATCACTTTACCTTATCAGACCCCTCTGGTACAGCATCATCTGGGCTGGTGCTGCTCGACGTCACATCGGAATCTCTAGCAGACCGCTTGCGGGGCTGAGGTGTCCTTTTCATGGGCCGCTTTCTTTTCTGCGGTTTGTGGGCTTTCTCGGGCGGTGACTGCTCCTCTCCCTGGAGCGCTGCCTGAAATAGCATCCGGTGCTCGACGGCCTGCTTCACTGACAAATTTGTTACATAAAATTTGTCAGCCGTTCGCACGTCATGGCACATGAACTTGGCTAACTTTTCTCGGTCGTCAGTCGCATGCGTGAACTTGGCCTACAAACAAAAGGAAAAGAAGGGAAAACAAAGGCAAATTGGTAAGATAAAACATTACACAGTGATAACCAAAACCAAAAACACAAAAAATATGTGCTCATGTGAGAAGACACTTACGTGGCTGGCGATTGACGTTCGAATGTCAGTGAACGTTGGGCATCCAGGGAGGCCCATCTCCTTCCACGCCTCCTGGAAATATCCATTCAAGTTCTTACACGGATTGGGCTTCGAGGTGAAAAAAAAAAATTTGGCATCCTCCCCGCCCGGCAGTTTGTCCTTCAAGGCCAGAAACTGACGCGCCCAGGCATATTCATTGTCAAGAAGGGCAATCTGTGCTGGCCCAAATGCTTTATTGGTCTTGTGGCTGCATACCTGATCTCACACACACACACACACACACACACACACACACACACACACACACACACACACACAAAAAGACAGTTAAGAACAGAACAGATAAATACAAGTCCCCAAAACATTTATGTATATAAATGACAAACACTCACGTTTATGACATGCGCCTTCTCATTACGTGAATACCGTGCCCCCTGCACCTCCTGGATAGTCATGTTGGTCAGGACACCTCCCCTGTGGCCGTAGAGGGACGCCAGGAAGGCCGAAAAGTGCCCATAGAAGCGCCACAGGTTTTTATAAGAGGGGTCCCTCTCCAAACTCGCTAAAAACAACAACAACAAGGAGTAAAATCTCAGCAATTAAATGGCAAATTATTTTTTACAGTTAACTCCTTGAGAGTACAAGTTGAAATGTTTGAATAAAAAAACTTACCCAGAAGTTCAGGGATTGCTTTTGATGACAGCTCCTGGCACTTCAGGAGGGTCGCCTTTGACAAAACGCGGTCCTCCTTCATTGCCTTCACCGCCACCTGGTGGATGGACACGCCCCTGCCCAGGCTCTTCAGGACCCGGCGCATCTCCCGGCGCAGCCCGATGAGGACAGTCCTACTTAGGCGGCAGGAGGATGGAGGCGTTTCAGCGATGTAATCAAAGAACTGGGCCACATTCTGTGCATAGTGCTTCACAGTAGTCTCTTTCATGTATGACTGCCTTAGAAAAGAGATCCATCTGCACACAGACCAAAAAAACAACAACATCAGAAATACTCAATTCAAAGTACCATCACATACGCAAACTGTCTGCACAGATGGGCTGATCATGTACAGAATTAGGTTTGCAGCAAAAACACAAAATTCAAAAAAGAATCCCATCAGAAATCTATTTGACAGCATTACATCACATCTGTTAAGAGCGCAACATTAGCCTTACAACTTCAGGACCACGGACAGCGCCGTTCTAAGTCCAAAGCAAAAACACCAAGTTCGAAACTGCATCGCATCAGAAATCTTTTTGACAGCTCCGTTCTAATGGTTAAACTAACTTTTCAGAACACAAGAAAAACAAAACCTGCGCGTGTATTCTGGACGTTTCATTCAGAAAGCACAGACTGTTGTTAACATGTACAATTACTTAAAAATATTCTGGTCGGGGTGTGCTGATAATTTGGAGTAGATCAGATCACTTTGATTACATGCACCGTTACTTAAAAAAATTTTAATAGTGGTCGAGTGCAGGTATAATCTCAAGTAACTCACAGCAATTACATGTACAATTACTCAAACATATACTAGGAGTGTGAAGGTATATTTTTAAGTAAATGGTCAAAGTGTAAAATGACATTTTCATAAAAGATTGACAGTTTAATCTTTAAGAAAGTCAGTTTAAAAAGTGCTGTTTCTAACACCCTGCCGCGCTCTCTATCTCGGTCACATAAAACAAAGCAGTGCGGAATTATGCTGTAATGTACAGGACCAACCAGGTCCAAAACAAAAACACCAAATTCGAAACTGCATCCCATCAGAAATCTATTTGACAGCATTACATCACAGCTGTTAAGAGCGCAACATTAGCCTTACAACTTCAGGACCACGGACAGCGCCGTTCTAAGTCCAAAACAAACGCACCAAATTCAAAACTGCATCGCATCAGAAATCTTTTTGACAGCTCCGTTCTACTGGTTAAACTAACTTTTCAGAACACAAGAAAAACAAAACCCGCGCATGTATTCTGGACGTTTCATTCAGAAAGCACAGACTGTTGTTAACATGTACAATTACTTAAAAATATTCTGGTCGGGGTGTGCTGATAATTTGGAGTAGATCAGATCACTTTGATTGCATGCACCGTTACTTAAAAAAATTTTAATAGTGGTCGAGTGCAGGTATAATCTCAAGTAACTCACAGCAATTACCTGTACAATTACTCAAAAATATACTAGGAGTGTGAAGGTATATTTTTAAGTAAATGGTCAAAGTTAAGTGTAAAATGACATTTTCATAAATGATTGACAGTTTAATCTTTAAGAAAGTCCGTTTAAAAAGTGCTGTTTCTAACACCCTGCCGCGCTCTCTATCTCGGTCACATAAAACAAAGCAGTGCGGAATTATGCTGTAATGTACAGGACCAGGTCCAAAACAAAAACACCAAATTCGAAACTGCATCCCATCAGAAATCTATTTGACAGCATTACATCACAGCTGTTAAGAGCGCAACATTAGCCTTACAACTTCAGGACCACGGACAGCGCCGTTCTAAGTCCAAAACAAACGCACCAAATTCAAAACTGCATCCCATCAGAAATCTATTTTACAGCTCCGTTCTACTGGTTAAACTAACTTTTCAGAACACAAGAAAAACAAAACCCGCGCGTGTATTCTGGACGTTTCATTCAGAAAGCACAGACTGTTGTTAACATGTACAATTACTTAAAAATATTCTGGTCGGGGTGTGCTGATAATTTGGAGTAGATCAGATCACTTTGATTACATGCACCGTTACTTAAAAAAAATTTTAATAGTGGTCAAGTGCAGGTATAATCTCAAGTAACTCACAGCAATTACATGTACAATTACTCAAAAATATACTAGGAGTGTGAAGGTATATTTTTAAGTAAATGGTCAAAGTTAAGTGTAAAATGACATTTTCATAAATGATTGACAGTTTAATCTTTAAGAAAGTCAGTTTAAAAAGTGCTGTTTCTAACACCCTGCCGCGCTCTCTATCTCGGTCACATAAAACAAAGCAGTGCAGAATTATGCTGTAATGTACAGGACCAGGTCCAAAACAAAAACACCAAATTCGAAACTGCATCCCATCAGAAATCTATTTGACAGCATTACATCACAGCTGTTAAGAGCTCAACATTAGCCTTACAACTTCAGGACCATGGACAGCTTGATTTTACTATTTAAACAAACTTCAGAACACAAGAAGAACAGGACTTACTTATATATCTTTGATGTCTCGTTTAAAAAGCACAGGTTGGCGAGGTTTGTCTTGCCTTCTGACATATATCCAAGAAATTTCCTGATGCGATAAATCTTCCCGCTCACATTTTCCCTCATTTTGTAAGTAGGATCCGGGCCTTCTTGGTGCCTCCGATATTCTTCCAGCAGATCATCTGCACAAAGAAAGAGGAAAATAAAGAGACTGTCAGCACAGTCACAGCCTTTCATAAAACATTTATATATATATATATATATATATATATATATATATATATATATATATATATATATATATATATATTTTTTTTTTTTTTTTTTTGTATATATATATTTTTTTTCTTTCTTTTTTAAAAAACATTTATCAAAACAAATGTTTAAAGACGTGCAAATGTTATACTCACTCAGGACCGCCACATGATTGGGGTAGTGAGGTGGACTGGAGGTTTGACCACTGGATGCCTCGGGGACGGAGGATGGCTGGATGTCAGAGGGCGGCTGGGTGCCGGAGGGCTCCTCGTGGGTGGAGGGTGGAGTAGGCTCGTCAGGGGCCCCACTCTCTTCCTCTGGCCCAAGGGATGAGAGGAGTTTTTTGGTCACATTCTGGACTCTGGCTGCACCCTTTGTTGAAGTCCGCCTTTTTAGCACACGGTACCGCCTGGTAACATTTTTGAGGGCATTTGACAGGGTGTCGATTTGCTGATTCAAATCACTGATCTGTGCCCTCATCCGTGCTACCCGGCTTTTACAAGAAGAATTACCGCAGTCCTCGTCCTCCTCATCCGTCTCAAAAACTGGAACCGCATCTTGGTCTGCCCAGGGGTGTTCAGCAGCTTCCAGGTCGAGGGTGGAGATCATTGGCACCTCCGGCTGAGACGCCCTCAGCGCACTCAATTTATCCAGCACTTTTACCCGCTTGCTGTACATCATGTATTCATCCCTGGCTGCCTCAGATATTTCACAATGCGACTTAATGTGACGGTCCAGGCGAGAAGTGTCCTTTCCACAGCCAGGCACCGGACAGCGTCCTTGGCGGATGTTGACCCTTCCGGACTCCAAAGAGAGGAGCAATTTCCTTTCTTCTATATTTTTTACATTATGGAACACTTTTAAGTGTTGGCCTAGTCGCGCAAACAAACGGCAACACAATGGGCATGATTCGACAGGCATGGCTGATAAAATCAGAATAAAAAGATTGCTGACTTCAGGCTACACGTACACGAATCTAGAGAGTTGTGTCATGTAAAAACTATGAACAGAGGACTTGTCTCATGAGTTCCCTCCCACTGAAGGCATAATTTGACTATAACTTAAAGGAAGTTACAGTGCAATTACTTTAAAATTGACTAGGGTTGTGAAGGTATAATTTCAAGTAGTCCACTGTTATTACATGCAAAATTACTTAAAGTTATACTAGCAGGTGCGTGCTGATAATTTAAAGTAAATCAATGCAACTACATGCACCTTACTTCAAAATTTACTAGTGGAAGTCTGCAGGTATAATTTTAAGTAATTCACAACAATTACATAGTCTCTTACTCTAAATGATACGTTCACACCCTCTGTTCAATTTTGAAGTGACTCACTGTTTAATGCAGTCGCAAAATCACTTAAAGTTATACTGATAATTTAAAGTAAATCAATGCACCTTACTTCAAAATTTTCTAGTGAAGTGTGCAGGTATAATTTCAAGTAATTCACAACAATTACATAGTCTCTTACTCTAAATGATACGTTCACATCCTCTGTTCAATTTTGAAGAGAGTCACTGTTTAATGTTGCTTATGTATTTAATCATTCAAGATGTGCTTACAACATAGATGGAGACAATGTAGTTAAAGCCTTTTATTAAATTTAAAACATAAACATATTTAGTGCAAAACAAAAAAAAAACAACTTAAATGAATAAATACAAATAAAATGTAAACACTTTCTACTATTAAATACACAGACACATGAAAATTAGTGGCCCGGCTGGCTCTTGAGACGTGGGGCGGCTGGGACAGTGATATCCGTGCTTAAGTGTGTCCAGGGGGTCCACCGGTTCCCTATAAATCAATGATGTCCTGTAAATCCAGTGTCACCAGCTCTCCAATTTCAAAATTTAAATCCTGGACAGGATCTGTCTCTGTAAAAACAAACCATTCACTTTTAACAGTCCATTAAGATAATACAATAGAGCCTGATTACAACTGTGCTGAACAATTAAAACTTACCCTGCACAATAAAAGAGTCCTCCTGTAAGTCGCCAGGAAGATCTTTGATTTCACCTGTAAAAAAATATTTTTTTTTAAAGGTTCCATTCTGTAAAAAATACTCATGTTCAAATAAGATTTCAAATTTGGTTCACTTACCTAGCAATTCAAAAAAATCATTATCCATTTGAAGCTGGGGATCTGGCACTTGCTCATCTCCAGTCACACTTTCTGTGATATCCAATGTGCTGGCCATTGGAATCTCCGGATTTGTGTGTCTCAGCCTTGTAAGATGCTCTAAAGTGACATTCCACTTGAACTCTTCTACCGTTTTTGTAACAACGGAAACCTAAAGAAAAATACAGTTTAGTGTTGGATTAGAAATGCAGAAATTAAAAAGGCAGCCCTCTCGCGTTCTCTATTAGAATATCTTTCTTAAACCAACAAACAAGCTTTTGAATTAGTCTAGGGGGACAGATGTGAGATTAGGCCTACTTACTGTTAGATGTGAGTGTTTTTTCAGCAAGTGCATCTCAATGAATGTCATCTTCCTAAAACAGAAAGGACAGGTCAAATTCCTTAATTTGACCCGTCCTCTGGCCCATCTGAGGAGTATCTGCCGCTCCGTCAGGTTGAAAATATTATGTGCAGACCTCAAATGATGCCTCAAATGGGTGACATTTGAGCTGCACAATGGACATTTCAACTCCATCTATGAATGTGTAAATTAAGTTATTACATTTAAAATGTCTTAAAGAATAATGCACAACTGTGAAATAAAGATGAAACATTCAACTTACATTTAAAAACGAAATGTAGAGGAGCATGGAGCTGCAGTTTGTTATAAAACACAAAGTTAACTGTTTTAAGAGTTGACCTGCAATGACCCTTGAGTTGGTATTCAAACTAGCCAATCAGAACTCACCTTACACCTTGCCCCCACCAGCCCCCTGTAAAGGGTGTGACCCTTGGAAAGGTGAGAAAGTCAGCCTGAGGATCAAACTTTATCAACAGTCAAAAAATTTTCATGTCTTCTGTGGGTTAGTGGTCAGTGTGGACTATTTTTTTGGTTTGGGCCCTCTGCTCGTGAAGACATGGGTTCTAACACAGCCGGGACAACGTTATGCAAACACCGAAACATTTTGGACTTAGGTTTTGGATTGCTCCTGGAGACCCTCTCCCTCCAGGAGTTTATCCCCAGCCAGAGTGCACCCTGTATGGGCTTGGATTGCTCCTGGAGGCCCTCTCCCTCCAGGATTTATCCCCAGCCAGAGTGCACCCTGGATGGGCTTGGATTGCTCCTGGAGGTACACAGACAGACTACCGGGGACCAGTCAAGAAATTTTCATGTCTTCTGTGGGTTAGTGGTCAGTGTGGACTATTTTTTTGGTTTGGGCACTTTGCTCGTGAAGACATGGGTTCTAACCCAGCCGGGACCACGTTATGCAAACACCGAAACATTTTGGACTTAGGTTTTGGATTGCTCCTGGAGACCCTCTCCCTCCAGGAGTTTATCCCCAGCCAGAGTGCACCCTGTATGGGCTTGGATTGCTCCTGGAGGTACACAGACAGACTACCGGGGACCAGTCAAGAAATTTTCATGTCTTCTGTGGGTTAGTGGTCAGTGTGGACTATTTTTTTGGTTTGGGCACTTTGCTCGTGAAGACATGGGTTCTAACCCAGCCGGGACCACGTTATGCAAACACCGAAACATTTTGGACTTAGGTTTTGGATTGCTCCTGGAGACCCTCTCCCTCCAGGAGTTTATCCCCAGCCAGAGTGCACCCTGGATGGGCTTGGGTTGCTCCTGGAGGTACACAGACAGACTACCGGGGACCAGTCAAGAAATTTTCATGTCTTCTGTGGGTTAGTGGTCAGTGTGGACTATTTTTTTGGTTTGGGCACTTTGCTCGTGAAGACATGGGTTCTAACCCAGCCGGGACCACGTTATGCAAACACCGAAACATTTTGGACTTAGGTTTTGGATTGCTCCTGGAGGCCCTCTCCCTCCAGGAGTTTATCCCCAGCCAGAGTGCACCCTGGATGGGCTTGGATTGCTCCTGGAGGTACACAGACAGACTACCGGGGACCAGTCAAGAAATTTTCATGTCTTCTGTGGGTTAGTGGTCAGTGTGGACTATTTTTTTGGTTTGGGCACTTTGCTCGTGAAGACATGGGTTCTAACCCAGCCGGGACCACGTTATGCAAACACCGAAACATTTTGGACTTAGGTTTTGGATTGCTCCTGGAGACCCTCTCCCTCCAGGAGTTTATCCCCAGCCAGAGTGCACCCTGGATGGGCTTGGATTGCTCCTGGAGGTACACAGACAGACTACCGGGGACCAGTCAAGAAATTTTCATGTCTTCTGTGGGTTAGTGGTCAGTGTGGACTATTTTTTTGGTTTGGGCACTTTGCTCGTGAAGACATGGGTTCTAACCCAGCCGGGACCACGTTATGCAAACACCGAAACATTTTGGACTTAGGTTTTGGATTGCTCCTGGAGACCCTCTCCCTCCAGGAGTTTATCCCCAGCCAGAGTGCACCCTGGATGGGCTTGGATTGCTCCTGGAGGTACACAGACAGACTACCGGGGACCAGTCAAGAAATTGTCATGTCTTCTGTGGGTTAGTGGTCAGTGTGGACTATTTTTTTGGTTTGGGCACTTTGCTCGTGAAGACATGGGTTCTAACCCAGCCGGGACCACGTTATGCAAACACCGAAACATTTTGGACTTAGGTTTTGGATTGCTCCTGGAGGCCCTCTCCCTCCAGGAGTTTATCCCCAGCCAGAGTGCACCCTGGATGGGCTTGGATTGCTCCTGGAGGTACACAGACAGACTACCGGGGACCAGTCAAGAAATTTTCATGTCTTCTGTGGGTTAGTGGTCAGTGTGGACTATTTTTTTTGGTTTGGGCACTTTGCTCGTGAAGACATGGGTTCTAACCCAGCCGGGACCACGTTATGCAAACACCGAAACATTTTGGACTTAGGTTTTGGATTGCTCCTGGAGACCCTCTCCCTCCAGGATTTATCCCCAGCCAGAGTGCACCCTGGATGGGCTTGGATTGCTCCTGGAGGTACACAGACAGACTACCGGGGACCAGTCAAGAAATTTTCATGTCTTCTGTGGGTTAGTGGTCAGTGTGGACTATTTTTTTGGTTTGGGCACTTTGCTCGTGAAGACATGGGTTCTAACCCAGCCGGGACCACGTTATGCAAACACCGAAACATTTTGGACTTAGGTTTTGGATTGCTCCTGGAGACCCTCTCCCTCCAGGAGTTTATCCCCAGCCAGAGTGCACCCTGGATGGGCTTGGATTGCTCCTGGAGGTACACAGACAGACTACCGGGGACCAGTCAAGAAATTTTCATGTCTTCTGTGGGTTAGTGGTCAGTGTGGACTATTTTTTTGGTTTGGGCACTTTGCTCGTGAAGACATGGGTGTTACATCCCTGCCCCTGTTTTTTTTTATCTCTTATATTTTGTGAGAGCTCTAGGGCTGACTCCTCCTTGGTGGGCGGGATTGCCCTAATGAAGATCAGCTGCACCTGTGGCAAACTATTTAAGGAGCTCCTGGATTTTGCCTAGTCTCTCATTTGTGTTTTGTGGCTTTGTTTGAAGAGTGGGTTCTTGAGTTTGTGTTCCCATATGATTTCCACAACTCTACCAACCTCATTTCCATCTGTTTATTGATTTGATTTTGTGTTGATATTTACTATAATTATCTTGTGTTTGAACCCTAGACATTATTTGTTTAACTTTAAATAAACTTATGATTTCTTTATTTGAATTCATCTTGTCAGTTGTCCTCTTTATGTTATGACTTTGAGCCGGGTCGTAACATAAATTGGAGCCTCGTCCGGGATCAATAATGGTTTGGATTTGGGGTTTTATTTGTGAGGTGGAGTGTGGACAAGGTTATTGGATTATTAGGAATCTCCGGTTAGGTAGAGTGTTCCAGCTGGGTTGCTAGTCAATCCTTCCAACGGCACACTGTTTGTTTTGTTAGTTTGTTTTGTTAGTTTGTTATTTTTGAAGGTATCCTGGGTGGAGATTTAATCTCTGTTGGGGGTATGCTATTCAGGGCCTGGTTTTTGCCAGGTGACATGAAGTTCAGCATTTAAAGTGGCCCCGAGCCTGGTAAGCCTTTGAAGATTAGAGAGGGTTATTTTATTTTTAATTTTTTTTATAGTGTACCGGAGGTGCTGTCTAAGATATCCATGTTCAATGGTGTGTTTTTTAGCATCATTGATTAGTGTTGGGGAACTTGTGAAATTTTGTTATGTTGGAGAGAGCAGGAATTTTTCTCATCCCCACTTTCTTCAAGTTGGTAAGTAATTTTGCACCAGTAACCAAAGTTGTTGGTATGTCAATGTGTTGGGTAACATGCATTTGCGATGTAGCATGCTAGGTTGTTGAATGTGGTCAGCAATTTAGGCATGTTTTTGGTGATTTATGAGGAGGTCTCTTTTTGTAGATTACCATAGTGTTAGCATGTTACCTGTTGAGAGGTTTTTGGTAAACCTATTTAGTGTTTGAGTAAGTGATTGACTTGTTGACTGGTGCAGATTAAATTACCTTTTTAGTAGCTTTGTGGAAATGGAGTTGGTCAAAAGTTTAAATCCTTTTTTTCAGTGAAATGTATTGGAAAGGATACTTTGGTGTTTTTGGGAACTCTTAAAGTTGCTACTGTTGTGAAGGCCTTGAGTTTAGCCATGGCTTCTAATGTGGAAGTTTTTTTGAAAGTGTGGTAGTGGTGTCACTTTCCAGGAGGGTCAGTATTTCGGGGATGGCCTGCTTAGCCAGACTCAGGCACTTCAAGATACTGGCTTTACTCAGTACCCTCTGCTCCTTTATTGACTTCACTGAAGTCTGGTGGATGGCCACTTTCCTCTTCAGTGACTTTTTAATAGCCTGCATTTCTTGCCGAAGCCCGATCAAAACCGTCTTTGAAAGGCAGCAGGACGGTGGAGGAGTTTCAGAGATGTAAATTATGAATTGAGACACACTCTGCACATAATACTGTATTGTTGTCTCGTTCATGTGCGCCTTGCACAGTGAGCTGACCCACGCGTGAATCCTGCCAGTCTCATTTAGGAAGCAAAGGGTGCTTAATTTAGTCCTTCCCTCCGCCATGTAGGCCAAAAATTTCTTTATACAAAAAATCTTCGCATTGACATTGTCTTTATGTTTGGTCGATGGGTCTGGACCTAGTTGGGTTAGACTAAATTCATCCAGGATGTTGTTCAGTGTCGACACATTATCTGGGAAATCAGGGGCTTCTTGCTCCTGAGTGCTGGGTGGCTGCTGGCTGGTGGAGGGCTCCATGCCTTCAGACTCGAGAGAAGAGAGGAGACTTCTTGACACCTTCTTCAACCTGCCCGCACCCTTGCATGACGACCTCTTCTGCAACAGCCGGTACCGCCGGGTAAGAACTCGCAGGGCCTCGATCAGTGTGTCGACGTGCAGATTTAAATCAGAATTCTGGCGCTTCATTTTCTTCACTCTCACCCTACAGCCAGCGTTGCTGCACTCTTCCTTTTCTTCGTCCTTTTCCTCTTTTTCTTCCTTTTCCTCTTCCTCTTCAAGGGGCACATCATCATCCCAAAAGTCCAATTCAGCATCCACCTCCAAATCAAGGGTAGGCCTACTAACCAGTGGCACCTCTGGCTCAGATGCCCTAAGTGCAGACAGTTGAGAGAGCACCTTCTTCCGCTTGCAGAACCTCAGTGCATCCTCCTTTTCATGCTTTGAGAGCTCGGTGTGGGACTTCATGTGTCGGGATGTGTCATGTGTAAAACGAGATGCTGGCTCAGTCGTGCATACATCTTTAAACACAGTGGACAAGAAAACACAGGCATTTTTTTCTGATGAAATCAGGATAGGATATGGAAGAGAAAATCACATGTGCTTCCACCGATGCTGAACTCAGTACTGAGTACTCAGTCCCCATGCCCAGAGTTTGGAGCTCCAACTCTGCTTCGTTCCCAAGATACACCCGTTCAAAGTTCCACAGGAAGTTGCCGTATCTCAGGAACGAAGCCGACTTGGGGGTCCATACTCCCGGCATGAGGGGGGCACATGGGTACCTCCCCACACCCGGAGTTTGGAGCTCAAAGTCGGCGTGCTTTCAGAGATACACCCGGTCAAAGTTCCACAGGAAGTGGCCATATCTCGGGAACGGAGCCGATTTGGGGCTCCATACTCTGGGGTCATGGGGGGCCCACAGGTACCTCCCCACACCCGGAGTTTGGTGTCGCTAGGCTGCCGGGTCCCCGAGTTATGGCCGTTCAAAGTTCGGAGCCCACCTGTAACTTATTCGACGGAGGCCCTGTGCGCTGTCCGTGGACATTGCATTAAAAGGGTCATATTTCATAAATAAAGTGCTTACTTGTGGTCAAACCTACTGTACACCACTCAGGGGACACTGTACAACACACTGGTGTACATTTGACCCATTAATTGTGCAAAATTTGCATAAAATCACACTGTCCACGGACAGCTCTCAGGGGCCCTGTCAAATAGGTTGCAGGTGGGATGCTGTTTTTGACTTAGACATTTTCAGCATGTGAGTTTTAAGAAAGATACGTGTGAGTTTTAGGGTGATTGGCCACCTGTAACTAACTACAGTGCTTTTATGTGGTCAAACCTACTGTACACCACTCAGGGGACACTGTACAACACACTGGTGTACATTTGACCCATTAATTGTGCAAAATTTGCATAAAATCACACTGTCCACGGACAGCTCTCAGGGGCCCTGTCAAATAGGTTGCAGGTGGGATGCCGTTTTTGACTTAGACATTTTCAGCATGTGAGTTTTAAGAAAGATACGTGTGAGTTTTAGGGTGATTGGCCACCTGTAACTAACTACAGTGCTTTTATGTGGTCAAACCTACTGTACACCACTCAGGGGACACTGTACAACACACTGGTGTACATTTGACCCATTAATTGTGCAAAATTTGCATAAAAACACACTGTCCACGGACAGCTCTCAGGGGCCCTGTCAAATAGGTTGCAGGTGGGATGCTGTTTTTGACCGGGCATAACTCCAAAACCAAGCCGACTTGGGGCTCCATACTCTGGGGTCATGGGGGGCCCAGGGGTACCTCCCCACACCCGGAGTTTGGAGCTCAAAGTCGGCGTGCTTTCCGAGATACACCCGGTCAAAGTCCCATCTTTGACCGGGCATAACTCCAAAACCAAGCCGACTTGGGGCTCCATGGGACATTCTACCAGAAACGTACATTTCCACTTATAAAAATCTTGGGGGAAAAAATATATTTTTCTTAAATCTGAACGTTGAGTCATATGGAGGACATGTTAAACTATGAGAGAAACATATCATCCCATCTCAGCATGTTTTTATGATTGAATAAAATACAGTTTTATATGCATTTCACCCCTAAAATGTCAGGCCCTGTCACAGACAAATTTGTATTTGTTAGAATGGTTTCATAATGAATTTCTTTGATACAAATAGCATTTTCTTATTGATCACATGTCCCTGATTGTATCTAACATGGTTTTATAATTCCTTTAAGAAATATAAGTAACTTTTCGGTCAACTGTAGTACACAAAAATCACAGAATACCCACCAGGCACTCATATAGTTGTAAAATAACTACCTTTACATAGGAGATTTTTACAAAAACATAGTAGTGGATAGTAGTGGATATATATCCCCACCTTCATCTACACAGGTAAAGAGATTAATTAATTAATATTTCCTCAAATAGTACATTTTTGTCATAATTTCCTGTGTGACAGGACTGACCATGGCGTGACAGGACTGACAGTACTGTGACAGGACTGACTTTATGGATTTTGATGATGCAGAAAAAGTTATGTTTTGTGTTCTTTATTTAAGTTTTGATTGCCATTTCTTTTTTAAATTATTATTATAATTTTAATGTTAATGTAATATTAGACTATGGTAAAATTCAGCCAAGGACATACACAATATTGGCAAAAGTATTGGGACAGCCCTCCAAATAATTGAATTCAGGTGTTTAAATCACTGTTTGAAATCACTGTGTTTAAATTCCATGGCCACAGTTGTATAAAAATCAAGCACCTGGGCCTTCATTTTACTATTGCATGTGTTAAATACATAATATATGCAATAAATGTAATAAAAAAGAACAATAACATTAATTTGTAAGGCCGTGTCACACAGGAATGTGACAGGGCCTGATGTGACAGGGCCTGACGGTTGGCCATTTTAAACTGCCATTACTCAGCCTGCTAGCATGCTAGCATAAAAACTGTTAACATGCAAGCAAGGAATTTCAGTAACCTTTTTAGACATGTTTTGAATTTAAAACATTTTCATTATTTTCTGGAATGTTTTACCGTGACAGGGCCTGACCCTTTAGCTCGTCTTCCTAAAAAAAACATACAAAAAAAAGCTTAAAATCATACAATTCAATGACAGAATGCAGCCTTGATCAATGTCAGCTTCATCTGGATCAAATGATGTCACTTCCTCTGAGTGATACCCTTAAAGGCGTATTTCACACATTTTATGTAGAGTTTTATGTAAACGTGACAGGACTGACCAAAACATGGGGACAGTTGTAAAATAGAATTTATTTGTAGAATTTATATATAATTTCATGTTTTTGATCAGTTGATGTGAATGATAACAGCTTAAACTTGTTATTGATGGAGCTTTTTTCCTAAATAACAGTTTTTTAGCATAACAAAACTATGGAAGCTGTAGCTCCAATTTGGCTGAGGACAAGGACATGGACAGGATTTGTAATTTTCAAAAGTGTTTTTAATAAAGAAAAAAATATCTGAGAACCTAATGAATGACATATTCCTTTACAGAACAACTAACAGAAATCAACTATGAGCCAGTTTTAGGAATTTTTGGATGAAATACTTTTTTAGTCACTGTAACAATTCAAGGACAGATAATGTACGTTTCTGGTAGAATGTCCCCCATACTCCCGGCATGAGGGGGGGCACATGGGTGCCTCCCCACACCCGGAGTTTGGAGCTCAAAGTCGGCGTGCTTTCCGAGATACACCCGGTCAAAGTTCCACAGGAAGTGGCCATATCTCTGGAACGGAGCCGACTTGGGGCTCCATACTCGGGGGTCATGGGGGGCCCACTGGTACCCCCCCATGCCCAGAGTGTGGAGCTCTAATTCGGCTTGGTTCCCAAGATACACCCGGTCAAAGTCCCATATTTGACCGGGCATAACTCCAAAACCAAGCCGACTTGGGGCTCCATACTCCCGGCATGAGGGGGGCACATGGGTACCTCCCCACACCCGGAGTTTGGAGCTCAAAGTCGGCTTGGTTCCCAAGATACACCCGGTCAAAGTCCCATCTTTGACCGGGCATAACTCCAAAACCAAGCCGACTTGGGGCTCCATACTCTGGGGTCATGGGGGGCCCACTGGTACCCCCTCACACCCGGAGTTTGGAGCTCAAAGTCGGCGTGCTTTCCGAGATACACCCGGTCAAAGCTGGACCGGAAGTGGCCGTATCTCGGAACTGGAAGGTCCCAGGAGCTGGGGACGGTGGGGTCAGAAGGGGCCCTAAGGGCCCTCCTCACGCCCGGAGTTTGGAGCTCCAACTCAGCTTAACTCCCAAGATACACCCGGTTATACATAAGGGACTTTTAGACAAAATGGTCGATATCTCGAAAAGGACGTGTCCCAGCGGTTCGTCCTTTGGGGTGGTGAGGGGCCCCTAGGGGCCCTCTAAGACCCCAGAGTCCCGAGCCTCTGGGACCCTTCCTTCTCAAGTGCACCCTTTCCTGTTGGGCCCCGTATCTCGGACCGTGGGGGCGCTAGAGCCTCGGGCTAGGGCCCGTTGGAGAGGGCCCCTCGGGGTCCTACTTTGACCCGAGTTTGGTGTCGCTAGGCGGCCGGGTCCCCGAGTTATGGCCGTTCAAAGTTCGGAGCCCACCGGCAACTTATTCGACGGAGGCCCTGTGCGCTGTCCGTGGACATTGCATTAAAAGGGTCATATTTCATAAATAAAGTGCTTACTTGTGGTCAAACCTACTGTACACCACTCAGGGGACACTGTACAACACACTGGTGTACATTTCACACATTAATTGCGCAAAATTTGCATAAAAACACACTGTCCACGGACAGCTCTCAGGGGCCCTGTCAAATAGGTTGCAGGTGGGATGCTGTTTTTGACCGGGCATAACTCCAAAACCAAGCCGACTTGGGGCTCCATACTCTGGGGTCATGGGGGGCCCAGGGGTACCTCCCCACACCCGGAGTTTGGAGCTCAAAGTCGGCGTGCTTTCCGAGATACACCCGGTCAAAGTTCCACAGGAAGTGGCCGTATCTCTGGAACGGAGCCGACTTGGGGCTCCATACTCTGGGGTCATGGGGAGCCCACTGGTACCTCCCCACACCCGGAGTTTGGTGTCGCTAGGCGGCCGGGTCCCTGAGTTATGGCCGTTCAAAGTTCGGAGCCCACCGGCAACTTATTCGACGGAGGCCCTGTGCGCTGTCCGTGGACATTGCATTAAAAGGGTCATATTTCATAAATAAAGTGCTTACTTGTGGTCAAACCTACTGTACACCACTCAGGGGACACTGTACAACACACTGGTGTACATTTGACCCATTAATTGTGCAAAATTTGCATAAAAACACACTGTCCACGGACAGCTCACAGGCGCCCTGTCAAATAGGTTGCAGGTGGGATGCCGTTTTTGACTTAGACATTTTCAGCATGTGAGTTTTAAGAAAGATACGTGTGAGTTTTAGGGTGATTGGCCACCTGTAACTAACTACAGTGCTTTTATGTGGTCAAACCTACTGTACACCACTCAGGGGACACTGTACAACACACTGGTGTACATTTGACCCCATAATTGTGCAAAATTTGCATAAAAACACACTGTCCACGGACAGCTCACAGGCGCCCTGTCAAATAGGTTGCAGGTGGGATGCCGTTTTTGACTTAAACATTTTCAGCATGTGAGTTTTAAGAAAGATACGTGTGAGTTTTAGGGTGATTGGCCACCTGTAACTAACTACAGTGCTTTTATGTGGTCAAACCTACTGTACACCACTCAGGGGACACTGTACAACACACTGGTGTACATTTGACCCATTAATTGTGCAAAATTTGCATAAAATCACACTGTCCACGGACAGCTCTCAGGGGCCCTGTCAAATAGGTTGCAGGTGGGATGCCGTTTTTGACTTAGACATTTTCAGCATGTGAGTTTTAAGAAAGATACGTGTGAGTTTTAGGGTGATTGGCCACCTGTAACTAACTACAGTGCTTTTATGTGGTCAAACCTACTGTACACCACTCAGGGGACACTGTACAACACACTGGTGTACATTTGACCCATTAATTGTGCAAAATTTGCATAAAAACACACTGTCCACGGACAGCCTAAAGGGGCCCTGTCAAATAAGTTGCCGGTGGGATGCTGTTTTTGACTTAGACATTTTCAGCATGTGAGTTTTAAGAAAGATACGTGTGAGTTTTAGGGTGATTGGCCACCTGTAACTAACTACAGTGCTTTTATGTGGTCAAACCTACTGTACACCACTCAGGGGACACTGTACAACACACTGGTGTACATTTCACCCATTAATTGTGCAAAATTTGCATGAAAACACACTGTCCACGGACAGCTCACAGGGGCCCTGTCAAATAGGTTGCAGGTGGGATGCTGTTTTTGACCGGGCATAACTCCAAAACTAGGCCGACTTGGGGCTCCATACTCTGGGGTCATGGGGGGCCCAGGGGTACCTCCCCACACCAGGAGTTTGGAGCTCAAAGTCGGCGTGCTTTCCGAGATACACCCGGTCAAAGCTGGACCGGAAGTGGCCGTATCTCGGAACTGGAAGGTCCCAGGAGCTGTGGACGGTGGGGTAAGAAGGGGCCCTAAGGGCCCTCCTCACGCCCGGAGTTTGGAGCTCCAACTCGGCTTAACTCCCAAGATACACCCGGTTATACATTAGGGACTTTTAGACAAAATGGTCGATATCTCGAAAAGGGCGTGTCCCAGCGGATCGTCCTTTGGGGTGGTGAGGGGCCCCTAGGGGCCCTCTCAGACCCCAGAGTCCCGAGCCTCTGGGACCCTTCCTTCTGAAGGGCACCCTTTCCTGTTGGGCCCCGTATCTCGGACCGTGGGGGCGCTAGAGCCTCGGGCTAGGGCCCGTTGGAGAGGGCCCCTCGGGGACCTACTTTGACCCGAGTTTGGTGTCGCTAGGCGGCCGGGTCCCCGAGTTATGGCCGTTCAAAGTTCGGAGCCCACCTGCAACTTATTCAACGGAGCCCCTGTGCGCTGTCCGTGGACATTGCATTAAAAAGATCATATTTCATAAATAAAGTGCTTTTATGTGGTCAAACCTACTGTACACCACTCAGGGGACACTGTACAACACACTGGTGTACATTTCACACATTAATTGTGCAAAATTTGCATAAAAACACACTGTCCACGGACAGCTCACAGGGGCCCTGTCAAATAGGTTGCAGGTGGGATGCTGTTTTTGACCGGGCATAACTCCAAAACCAAGCCGACTTGGGGCTCCATACTCTGGGGTCATGGGGGGCCCAGGGGTACCTCCCCAAACCCGGAGTTTGGAGCTCAAAGTCGGCTTGGTTCCCAAGATACACCCGGTCAAAGTCCCATCTTTGACCGGGCATAACTCCAAAACCAAGCCGACTTGGGGCTCCATACTCTCGGCTTGAGGGGGGCACATGGGTACCTCCCCACACCCGGAGTTTGGAGCTCAAAGTCGGCGTGCTTTCCGAGATACACCCGGTCAAAGTTCCACAGGAAGTGGCCATATCTCGGGAATGGAGCCGACTTGGGGCTCCATACTCTGGGGTCATGGGGGGCCTACTGGTACCTCCCCATGCCCAGAGTGTGGAGCTCTAATTCGGCTTGGTTCCCAAGATACACCCGGTCAAATTTCGGAGCCCACCGGCAACTTATTCGACGGAGCCCCTGTGCGCTGTCCGTGGACATTGCATTAAAAGGTCATATTTCATAAATAAAGTGCTTACTTGTGGTCAAACCTACTGTACACCACTCAGGGGACACTGTACAACACACTGGTGTACATTTGACCCATTAATTGTGCAAAATTTGCATAAAAACACACTGTCCACGGACAGCTCACAGGGGCCCTGTCAAATAGGTTGCAGGTGGGATGCTGTTTTTGACTTAGACATTTTCAGCATGTGAGTTTTAAGAAAGATACGTGTGAGTTTTAGGGTGATTGGCCACCTGTAACTAACTACACTGCTTTTATGTGGTCAAACCTACTGTACACCACTCAGGGGACACTGTACAACACACTGGTGTACATTTGACCCATTAATTGTGCAAAATTTGCATAAAATCACACTGTCCACGGACAGCTCACAAGGGCCCTGTCAAATAGGTTGCAGGTGGGATGCCGTTTTTGACTTAGACATTTTCAGCATGTGAGTTTTAAGAAAGATACGTGTGAGTTTTAGGGTGATTGGCCACCTGTAACTAACTACAGTGCTTTTATGTGGTCAAACCTACTGTACACCACTCAGGGGACACTGTACAACACACTGGTGTACATTTGACCCATTAATTGTGCAAAATTTGCATAAAAACACACTGTCCACGGACAGCTCACAGGGGCCCTGTCAAATAGGTTGCAGGTGGGATGCTATATTTGACCGGGCATAACTCCAAAACCAAGCCGACTTTGGGCTCCATACTCTGGGGTCATGGGGGGCCCAGGGATACCTCCCCACACCCGGAGTTTGGAGCTCAAAATCGGCGTGCTTTCCGAGATACACCCGGTCAAAGTTCCACAGGAAGTGGCCGTATCTCGGGAACGGAGCCGACTTGGGGCTCCATACTCGGGGGTCATGGGGGGCCCACTAGTACCCCCCCCATGCCCAGAGCGTGGAGCTCTAATTCGGCTTGGTTCCCAAGATACACCCGGTCAAAGTCCCATCTTTGACCGGGCATAACTCCAAAACCAAGCCGACTTGGGGCTCCATACTCCCGGCATGAGGGGGGCACATGGGTACCTCCCCACACCCGGAGTTTGGAGCTCAAAGTCGGCGTGCTTTCCGAGATACACCCGGTCAAAGTTCAACAGGAAGTGGCCATATCTCTGGAACGGAGCCGACTTGGGGCTCCATACTCTGGGGTCATGGGGGGCCCACTGGTACCTCCCCACAACCGGAGTTTGGTGTCGCTAGGCGGCCGGGTCCCTGAGTTATGGCCGTTCAAAGTTTGGAGCCCACCGGCAACTTATTCGACGGAGGCCCTGTGCGCTGTCAGTGGACATTGCATTAAAAGGGTCATATTTCATAAATAAAGTGCTTACTTGTGGTCAAACCTACTGTACACCACTCAGGGGACACTGTACAACACACTGGTGTACATTTCACCCATTAATTGTGCAAAATTTGCATAAAAACACACTGTCCACGGACAGCTCACAGGGGCCCTGTCAAATAGGTTGCAGGTGGGATGCTGTTTTTGACCGGGCATAACTCCAAAACCAAGCCGACTTGGGGCTCCATACTCTGGGGTCATGGGGGGCCCAGGGGTACCTCCCCACACCCGGAGTTTGGAGCTCAAAGTCGGCGTGCTTTCCGAGATACACCCGGTCAAAGTTCCACAGGAAGTGGCCATATCTCTGGAACGGAGCCGACTTGGGGCTCCATACTCGGGGGACATGGGGGGCCCACTGGTACCCCCCCATGCCCAGAGTGTGGAGCTCTAATTCGGCTTGGTTCCCAAGATACACCCGGTCAAAGTCCCATTTTTGACCGGGCATAACTCCAAAACCAAGCCGACTTGGGGCTCCATACTCTGGGGTCATGGGGGGCCCACTGGTACCCCCTCACACCCGGAGTTTGGAGCTCAAAGTCGGCGTGCTTTCCGAGATACACCCGGTCAAAGCTGGACCGGAAGTGGCCGTATCTCGGAACTGGAAGGTCCCAGGAGCTGTGGACGGTGGGGTAAGAAGGGGCCCTAAGGGCCCTCCTCACGCCCGGAGTTTGGAGCTCCAACTCGGCTTAACTCCCAAGATACACCCGGTTATACATTAGGGACTTTTAGACAAAATGGTCGATATCTCGAAAAGGGCGTGTCCCAGCGGATCGTCCTTTGGGGTGGTGAGGGGCCCCTAGGGGCCCTCTCAGACCCCAGAGTCCCGAGCCTCTGGGACCCTTCCTTCTGAAGGGCACCCTTTCCTGTTGGGCCCCGTATCTCGGACCGTGGGGGCGCTAGAGCCTCGGGCTAGGGCCCGTTGGAGAGGGCCCCTCGGGGACCTACTTTGACCCGAGTTTGGTGTCGCTAGGCGGCCGGGTCCCCGAGTTATGGCCGTTCAAAGTTCGGAGCCCACCTGCAACTTATTCAACGGAGCCCCTGTGCGCTGTCCGTGGACATTGCATTAAAAAGATCATATTTCATAAATAAAGTGCTTTTATGTGGTCAAACCTACTGTACACCACTCAGGGGACACTGTACAACACACTGGTGTACATTTCACACATTAATTGTGCAAAATTTGCATAAAAACACACTGTCCACGGACAGCTCACAGGGGCCCTGTCAAATAGGTTGCAGGTGGGATGCTGTTTTTGACCGGGCATAACTCCAAAACCAAGCCGACTTGGGGCTCCATACTCTGGGGTCATGGGGGGCCCAGGGGTACCTCCCCAAACCCGGAGTTTGGAGCTCAAAGTCGGCTTGGTTCCCAAGATACACCCGGTCAAAGTCCCATCTTTGACCGGGCATAACTCCAAAACCAAGCCGACTTGGGGCTCCATACTCTCGGCTTGAGGGGGGCACATGGGTACCTCCCCACACCCGGAGTTTGGAGCTCAAAGTCGGCGTGCTTTCCGAGATACACCCGGTCAAAGTTCCACAGGAAGTGGCCATATCTCGGGAACGGAGCCGACTTGGGGCTCCATACTCTGGGGTCATGGGGGGCCTACTGGTACCTCCCCATGCCCAGAGTGTGGAGCTCTAATTCGGCTTGGTTCCCAAGATACACCCGGTCAAAGTTCCACAGGAAGTGGCCATATCTCGGGAACGGAGCCGACTTGGGGCTCCATACTCTGGGGTCATGGGGGGCCTACTGGTACCTCCCCATGCCCAGAGTGTGGAGCTCTAATTCGGCTTGGTTCCCAAGATACACCCGGTCAAATTTCGGAGCCCACCGGCAACTTATTCGACGGAGCCCCTGTGCGCTGTCCGTGGACATTGCATTAAAAGGTCATATTTCATAAATAAAGTGCTTACTTGTGGTCAAACCTACTGTACACCACTCAGGGGACACTGTACAACACACTGGTGTACATTTCACCCATTAATTGTGCAAAATTTGCATAAAAACACACTGTCCACGGACAGCTCACAGGGGCCCTGTCAAATAGGTTGCAGGTGGGATGCTGTTTTTGACTTAGACATTTTCAGCATGTGAGTTTTAAGAAAGATACGTGTGAGTTTTAGGGTGATTGGCCACCTGTAACTAACTACACTGCTTTTATGTGGTCAAACCTACTGTACACCACTCAGGGGACACTGTACAACACACTGGTGTACATTTGACCCATTAATTGTGCAAAATTTGCATAAAATCACACTGTCCACGGACAGCTCACAAGGGCCCTGTCAAATAGGTTGCAGGTGGGATGCCGTTTTTGACTTAGACATTTTCAGCATGTGAGTTTTAAGAAAGATACGTGTGAGTTTTAGGGTGATTGGCCACCTGTAACTAACTACAGTGCTTTTATGTGGTCAAACCTACTGTACACCACTCAGGGGACACTGTACAACACACTGGTGTACATTTGACCCATTAATTGTGCAAAATTTGCATAAAAACACACTGTCCACGGACAGCTCACAGGGGCCCTGTCAAATAGGTTGCAGGTGGGATGCTATATTTGACCGGGCATAACTCCAAAACCAAGCCGACTTTGGGCTCCATACTCTGGGGTCATGGGGGGCCCAGGGATACCTCCCCACACCCGGAGTTTGGAGCTCAAAATCGGCGTGCTTTCCGAGATACACCCGGTCAAAGTTCCACAGGAAGTGGCCGTATCTCGGGAACGGAGCCGACTTGGGGCTCCATACTCGGGGGTCATGGGGGGCCCACTAGTACCCCCCCCATGCCCAGAGCGTGGAGCTCTAATTCGGCTTGGTTCCCAAGATACACCCGGTCAAAGTCCCATCTTTGACCGGGCATAACTCCAAAACCAAGCCGACTTGGGGCTCCATACTCCCGGCATGAGGGGGGCACATGGGTACCTCCCCACACCCGGAGTTTGGAGCTCAAAGTCGGCGTGCTTTCCGAGATACACCCGGTCAAAGTTCAACAGGAAGTGGCCATATCTCTGGAACGGAGCCGACTTGGGGCTCCATACTCTGGGGTCATGGGGGGCCCACTGGTACCTCCCCACAACCGGAGTTTGGTGTCGCTAGGCGGCCGGGTCCCTGAGTTATGGCCGTTCAAAGTTTGGAGCCCACCGGCAACTTATTCGACGGAGGCCCTGTGCGCTGTCAGTGGACATTGCATTAAAAGGGTCATATTTCATAAATAAAGTGCTTACTTGTGGTCAAACCTACTGTACACCACTCAGGGGACACTGTACAACACACTGGTGTACATTTCACCCATTAATTGTGCAAAATTTGCATAAAAACACACTGTCCACGGACAGCTCACAGGGGCCCTGTCAAATAGGTTGCAGGTGGGATGCTGTTTTTGACCGGGCATAACTCCAAAACCAAGCCGACTTGGGGCTCCATACTCTGGGGTCATGGGGGGCCCAGGGGTACCTCCCCACACCCGGAGTTTGGAGCTCAAAGTCGGCGTGCTTTCCGAGATACACCCGGTCAAAGTTCCACAGGAAGTGGCCATATCTCTGGAACGGAGCCGACTTGGGGCTCCATACTCGGGGGACATGGGGGGCCCACTGGTACCCCCCCATGCCCAGAGTGTGGAGCTCTAATTCGGCTTGGTTCCCAAGATACACCCGGTCAAAGTCCCATTTTTGACCGGGCATAACTCCAAAACCAAGCCGACTTGGGGCTCCATACTCTGGGGTCATGGGGGGCCCACTGGTACCCCCTCACACCCGGAGTTTGGAGCTCAAAGTCGGCGTGCTTTCCGAGATACACCCGGTCAAAGCTGGACCGGAAGTGGCCGTATCTCGGAACTGGAAGGTCCCAGGAGCTGTGGACGGTGGGGTAAGAAGGGGCCCTAAGGGCCCTCCTCACGCCCGGAGTTTGGAGCTCCAACTCGGCTTAACTCCCAAGATACACCCGGTTATACATTAGGGACTTTTAGACAAAATGGTCGATATCTCGAAAAGGGCGTGTCCCAGCGGATCGTCCTTTGGGGTGGTGAGGGGCCCCTAGGGGCCCTCTCAGACCCCAGAGTCCCGAGCCTCTGGGACCCTTCCTTCTGAAGGGCACCCTTTCCTGTTGGGCCCCGTATCTCGGACCGTGGGGGCGCTAGAGCCTCGGGCTAGGGCCCGTTGGAGAGGGCCCCTCGGGGACCTACTTTGACCCGAGTTTGGTGTCGCTAGGCGGCCGGGTCCCCGAGTTATGGCCGTTCAAAGTTCGGAGCCCACCTGCAACTTATTCAACGGAGCCCCTGTGCGCTGTCCGTGGACATTGCATTAAAAAGATCATATTTCATAAATAAAGTGCTTTTATGTGGTCAAACCTACTGTACACCACTCAGGGGACACTGTACAACACACTGGTGTACATTTCACACATTAATTGTGCAAAATTTGCATAAAAACACACTGTCCACGGACAGCTCACAGGGGCCCTGTCAAATAGGTTGCAGGTGGGATGCTGTTTTTGACCGGGCATAACTCCAAAACCAAGCCGACTTGGGGCTCCATACTCTGGGGTCATGGGGGGCCCAGGGGTACCTCCCCAAACCCGGAGTTTGGAGCTCAAAGTCGGCTTGGTTCCCAAGATACACCCGGTCAAAGTCCCATCTTTGACCGGGCATAACTCCAAAACCAAGCCGACTTGGGGCTCCATACTCTCGGCTTGAGGGGGGCACATGGGTACCTCCCCACACCCGGAGTTTGGAGCTCAAAGTCGGCGTGCTTTCCGAGATACACCCGGTCAAAGTTCCACAGGAAGTGGCCATATCTCGGGAACGGAGCCGACTTGGGGCTCCATACTCTGGGGTCATGGGGGGCCTACTGGTACCTCCCCATGCCCAGAGTGTGGAGCTCTAATTCGGCTTGGTTCCCAAGATACACCCGGTCAAAGTTCCACAGGAAGTGGCCATATCTCGGGAACGGAGCCGACTTGGGGCTCCATACTCTGGGGTCATGGGGGGCCTACTGGTACCTCCCCATGCCCAGAGTGTGGAGCTCTAATTCGGCTTGGTTCCCAAGATACACCCGGTCAAATTTCGGAGCCCACCGGCAACTTATTCGACGGAGCCCCTGTGCGCTGTCCGTGGACATTGCATTAAAAGGTCATATTTCATAAATAAAGTGCTTACTTGTGGTCAAACCTACTGTACACCACTCAGGGGACACTGTACAACACACTGGTGTACATTTCACCCATTAATTGTGCAAAATTTGCATAAAAACACACTGTCCACGGACAGCTCACAGGGGCCCTGTCAAATAGGTTGCAGGTGGGATGCTGTTTTTGACTTAGACATTTTCAGCATGTGAGTTTTAAGAAAGATACGTGTGAGTTTTAGGGTGATTGGCCACCTGTAACTAACTACACTGCTTTTATGTGGTCAAACCTACTGTACACCACTCAGGGGACACTGTACAACACACTGGTGTACATTTGACCCATTAATTGTGCAAAATTTGCATAAAATCACACTGTCCACGGACAGCTCACAAGGGCCCTGTCAAATAGGTTGCAGGTGGGATGCCGTTTTTGACTTAGACATTTTCAGCATGTGAGTTTTAAGAAAGATACGTGTGAGTTTTAGGGTGATTGGCCACCTGTAACTAACTACAGTGCTTTTATGTGGTCAAACCTACTGTACACCACTCAGGGGACACTGTACAACACACTGGTGTACATTTGACCCATTAATTGTGCAAAATTTGCATAAAAACACACTGTCCACGGACAGCTCACAGGGGCCCTGTCAAATAGGTTGCAGGTGGGATGCTATATTTGACCGGGCATAACTCCAAAACCAAGCCGACTTTGGGCTCCATACTCTGGGGTCATGGGGGGCCCAGGGATACCTCCCCACACCCGGAGTTTGGAGCTCAAAATCGGCGTGCTTTCCGAGATACACCCGGTCAAAGTTCCACAGGAAGTGGCCGTATCTCGGGAACGGAGCCGACTTGGGGCTCCATACTCGGGGGTCATGGGGGGCCCACTAGTACCCCCCCCATGCCCAGAGCGTGGAGCTCTAATTCGGCTTGGTTCCCAAGATACACCCGGTCAAAGTCCCATCTTTGACCGGGCATAACTCCAAAACCAAGCCGACTTGGGGCTCCATACTCCCGGCATGAGGGGGGCACATGGGTACCTCCCCACACCCGGAGTTTGGAGCTCAAAGTCGGCGTGCTTTCCGAGATACACCCGGTCAAAGTTCAACAGGAAGTGGCCATATCTCTGGAACGGAGCCGACTTGGGGCTCCATACTCTGGGGTCATGGGGGGCCCACTGGTACCTCCCCACAACCGGAGTTTGGTGTCGCTAGGCGGCCGGGTCCCTGAGTTATGGCCGTTCAAAGTTTGGAGCCCACCGGCAACTTATTCGACGGAGGCCCTGTGCGCTGTCAGTGGACATTGCATTAAAAGGGTCATATTTCATAAATAAAGTGCTTACTTGTGGTCAAACCTACTGTACACCACTCAGGGGACACTGTACAACACACTGGTGTACATTTCACCCATTAATTGTGCAAAATTTGCATAAAAACACACTGTCCACGGACAGCTCACAGGGGCCCTGTCAAATAGGTTGCAGGTGGGATGCTGTTTTTGACCGGGCATAACTCCAAAACCAAGCCGACTTGGGGCTCCATACTCTGGGGTCATGGGGGGCCCAGGGGTACCTCCCCACACCCGGAGTTTGGAGCTCAAAGTCGGCGTGCTTTCCGAGATACACCCGGTCAAAGTTCCACAGGAAGTGGCCATATCTCTGGAACGGAGCCGACTTGGGGCTCCATACTCGGGGGACATGGGGGGCCCACTGGTACCCCCCCATGCCCAGAGTGTGGAGCTCTAATTCGGCTTGGTTCCCAAGATACACCCGGTCAAAGTCCCATTTTTGACCGGGCATAACTCCAAAACCAAGCCGACTTGGGGCTCCATACTCTGGGGTCATGGGGGGCCCACTGGTACCCCCTCACACCCGGAGTTTGGAGCTCAAAGTCGGCGTGCTTTCCGAGATACACCCGGTCAAAGCTGGACCGGAAGTGGCCGTATCTCGGAACTGGAAGGTCCCAGGAGCTGTGGACGGTGGGGTAAGAAGGGGCCCTAAGGGCCCTCCTCACGCCCGGAGTTTGGAGCTCCAACTCGGCTTAACTCCCAAGATACACCCGGTTATACATTAGGGACTTTTAGACAAAATGGTCGATATCTCGAAAAGGGCGTGTCCCAGCGGATCGTCCTTTGGGGTGGTGAGGGGCCCCTAGGGGCCCTCTCAGACCCCAGAGTCCCGAGCCTCTGGGACCCTTCCTTCTGAAGGGCACCCTTTCCTGTTGGGCCCCGTATCTCGGACCGTGGGGGCGCTAGAGCCTCGGGCTAGGGCCCGTTGGAGAGGGCCCCTCGGGGACCTACTTTGACCCGAGTTTGGTGTCGCTAGGCGGCCGGGTCCCCGAGTTATGGCCGTTCAAAGTTCGGAGCCCACCTGCAACTTATTCAACGGAGCCCCTGTGCGCTGTCCGTGGACATTGCATTAAAAAGATCATATTTCATAAATAAAGTGCTTTTATGTGGTCAAACCTACTGTACACCACTCAGGGGACACTGTACAACACACTGGTGTACATTTCACACATTAATTGTGCAAAATTTGCATAAAAACACACTGTCCACGGACAGCTCACAGGGGCCCTGTCAAATAGGTTGCAGGTGGGATGCTGTTTTTGACCGGGCATAACTCCAAAACCAAGCCGACTTGGGGCTCCATACTCTGGGGTCATGGGGGGCCCAGGGGTACCTCCCCAAACCCGGAGTTTGGAGCTCAAAGTCGGCTTGGTTCCCAAGATACACCCGGTCAAAGTCCCATCTTTGACCGGGCATAACTCCAAAACCAAGCCGACTTGGGGCTCCATACTCTCGGCTTGAGGGGGGCACATGGGTACCTCCCCACACCCGGAGTTTGGAGCTCAAAGTCGGCGTGCTTTCCGAGATACACCCGGTCAAAGTTCCACAGGAAGTGGCCATATCTCGGGAACGGAGCCGACTTGGGGCTCCATACTCTGGGGTCATGGGGGGCCTACTGGTACCTCCCCATGCCCAGAGTGTGGAGCTCTAATTCGGCTTGGTTCCCAAGATACACCCGGTCAAAGTTCCACAGGAAGTGGCCATATCTCGGGAACGGAGCCGACTTGGGGCTCCATACTCTGGGGTCATGGGGGGCCTACTGGTACCTCCCCATGCCCAGAGTGTGGAGCTCTAATTCGGCTTGGTTCCCAAGATACACCCGGTCAAATTTCGGAGCCCACCGGCAACTTATTCGACGGAGCCCCTGTGCGCTGTCCGTGGACATTGCATTAAAAGGTCATATTTCATAAATAAAGTGCTTACTTGTGGTCAAACCTACTGTACACCACTCAGGGGACACTGTACAACACACTGGTGTACATTTCACCCATTAATTGTGCAAAATTTGCATAAAAACACACTGTCCACGGACAGCTCACAGGGGCCCTGTCAAATAGGTTGCAGGTGGGATGCTGTTTTTGACTTAGACATTTTCAGCATGTGAGTTTTAAGAAAGATACGTGTGAGTTTTAGGGTGATTGGCCACCTGTAACTAACTACAGTGCTTTTATGTGGTCAAACCTTCTGTACACCACTCAGGGGACACTGTACAACACACTGGTGTACATTTGACCCATTAATTGTGCAAAATTTGCATAAAAAACACACTGTCCACGGACAGCTCACAGGGGCCCTGTCAAATAGGTTGCAGGTGGGATGCTGTTTTTGACTTAGACATTTTCAGCATGTGAGTTTTAAGAAAGATACGTGTGAGTTTTAGGGTGATTGGCCACCTGTAACTAACTACACTGCTTTTATGTGGTCAAACCTACTGTACACCACTCAGGGGACACTGTACAACACACTGGTGTACATTTGACCCATTAATTGTGCAAAATTTGCATAAAATCACACTGTCCACGGACAGCTCACAAGGGCCCTGTCAAATAGGTTGCAGGTGGGATGCCGTTTTTGACTTAGACATTTTCAGCATGTGAGTTTTAAGAAAGATACGTGTGAGTTTTAGGGTGATTGGCCACCTGTAACTAACTACAGTGCTTTTATGTGGTCAAACCTACTGTACACCACTCAGGGGACACTGTACAACACACTGGTGTACATTTGAACCATTAATTGCGCAAAATTTGCATAAAAACACACTGTCCACGGACAGCTCACAGGGGCCCTGTCAAATAGGTTGCAGGTGGGATGCTGTTTTTGACTTAGACATTTTCAGCATGTGAGTTTTAAGAAAGATACGTGTGAGTTTTAGGGTGATTGGCCACCTGTAACTAACTACAGTGCTTTTATGTGGTCAAACCTTCTGTACACCACTCAGGGGACACTGTACAACACACTGGTGTACATTTGACCCATTAATTGTGCAAAATTTGCATAAAAAATCACACTGTCCACGGACAGCTCACAAGGGCCCTGTCAAATAGGTTGCAGGTGGGATGCCGTTTTTGACTTAGACATTTTCAGCATGTGAGTTTTAAGAAAGATACGTGTGAGTTTTAGGGTGATTGGCCACCTGTAACTAACTACAGTGCTTTTATGTGGTCAAACCTACTGTACACCACTCAGGGGACACTGTACAACACACTGGTGTACATTTGACCCATTAATTGTGCAAAATTTGCATAAAAACACACTGTCCACGGACAGCTCACAGGGGCCCTGTCAAATAGGTTGCAGGTGGGATGCTATTTTTGACCGGGCATAACTCCAAAACCAAGCCGACTTTGGGCTCCATACTCTGGGGTCATGGGGGGCCCAGGGGTACCTCCCCACACCCGGAGTTTGGAGCTCAAAATCGGCGTGCTTTCCGAGATACACCCGGTCAAAGTTCCACAGGAAGTGGCCGTATCTCGGGAACGGAGCCGACTTGGGGCCCCATACTCGGGGGTCATGGGGGGCTCACTGGTACCTCCCCATGCCCAGAGTGTGGACCTCTAATTCGGCTTGGTTCCCAAGATACACCCGGTCAAAGTCCCATCTTTGACCGGGCATAACTCCAAAACCAAGCCGACTTGGGGCTCCATACTCCCGGCATGAGGGGGGCACATGGGTACCTCCCCACACCCGGAGTTTGGAGCTCAAAGTCGGCTTGGTTCCCAAGATACACCCGGTCAAAGTCCCATCTTTGACCGGGCATAACTCCAAAACCAAGCCGACTTGGGGCTCCATACTCCCGGCATGAGGGGGGCACATGGGTATCTCCCCAGACCCGGAGTTTGGAGCTCAAAGTCGGCGTGCTTTCCGAGATACACCTGGTCAAAGTTACACAGGAAGTGGCCATATCTCGGGAACGGAGCCGATTTGGGGCTCCATACTCTGGGGTCATGGGGGGCCCACTGGTACCTCCCCACACCCGGAGTTTGGTGTCGCTAGGCGGCCGGGTCCCTGAGTTATGGCCGTTCAAAGTTCGGAGCCCACCGGCAACTTATTCGACGGAGGCCCTGTGCGCTGTCCGTGGACATTGCATTAAAAGGGTCATATTTCATAAATAAAGTGCTTACTTGTGGTCAAACCTACTGTACACCACCCAGGGGACACTGTACAACACACTGGTGTACATTTGACCCATTAATTGTGCAAAATTTGCATAAAATCACACTGTCCACGGACAGCTCTCAGGGGCCCTGTCAAATAGGTTGCAGGTGGGATGCCGTTTTTGACCGGGCATAACTCCAAAACCAAGCCGACTTGGGGCTCCATACTCTGGGGTCATGGGGGGCCCAGGGGTACCTCCCCACACCCGGAGTTTGGAGCTCAAAGTCGGCGTGCTTTCCGAGATACACCCGGTCAAAGTTCCACAGGAAGTGGCCATATCTCGGGAACGGAGCCGACTTGGGGCTCCATACTCTGGGGTCATGGGGGGCCCACTGGTACCCCCCCATGCCCAGAGTGTGGAGCTCTAATTCGGCTTGGTTCCCAAGATACACCCGGTCAAAGTCCCATCTTTGACCGGGCATAACTCCAAAACCAAGCCGACTTGGGGCTCCATACTCCCGGCTTGAGGGGGGCACATGGGTACCTCCCCACACCCAGAGTTTGGAGCTCAAAGTCGGCGTGCTTTCCGAGATACACCCGGTCAAAGCTGGACCGGAAGTGGCCGTATCTCGGAACTGGAAGGTCCCAGGAGCTGGGGACGGTGGGGTCAGAAGGGGCCCTAAGGGCCCTCCTCACACCCGGAGTTTGGAGCTCCAACTCGGCTTAACTCCCAAGATACACCCGGTTATACATAAGGGACTTGTAGACAAAATGGTCGATATCTCGAAAAGGGCGTGTCCCAACGGATCGTCCTTTGGGGTGGTGAGGGGCCCCTAGGGGCCCTCTCAGACCCCAGAGTCCCGGGCCGCTGGGACCCATCCTTCTCAAGTGCACCCTTTCCTGTTGGGCCCCGTATCTCAGACCGTGGGGGCGCTAGAGCATCGGGCTAGGGCCCGTTGGAGAGGGCCCCTCGGGACCCTACTTTGACCCGAGTTTGGTGTCGCTAGGCTGCCGGGTCCCCGAGTTATGGCCGTTCAAAGTTCGGAGCCCACCTGTAACTTATTCGACGGAGCCCCTGTGCGCTGTCCATGGACATTGCATTAAAAGGTCATATTTCATAAATAAAGTGCTTACTTGTGGTCAAACCTACTGTACACCACTCAGGGGACACTGTACAACACACTGGTGTACATTTCACCCATTAATTGTGCAAAATTTGCATAAAAACACACTGTCCACTGACAGCTCACAAGGGCCCTGTCAAATAGGTTGCAGGTGGGATGCTGTTTTTGACTTAGACATTTTCAGCATGTGAGTTTTAGGGAAGATACGTGTGAGTTTTAGGGTGATTGGCCACCTGTAACTAACTACAGTGCTTTTATGTGGTTAAAACTACTGTACACCACACAGGGGACACAATGCAACAGACTGATGTACATTTCACCCATTAATTGTGCAAAATTTGCACAAAAACACACTGTCCACGGACAGCTCACAGGGGCCCTGTCAAATAGGTTGCAGGTGGGATGCTGTTTTTGACTTAGACATTTTCAGCATGTGAGTTTTAAGAAAGATACGTGTGAGTTTTAGGGTGATTGGCCACCTGTAACTAACTACAGTACTTTTATGTGGTCAAACCTACTGTACACCACTCAGGGGACACAACACAACACACTGATGTACATTTCACCCATTAATTGTGCAAAATTTGCATAAAAAAACACACTGTCCACGGACAGCTCACAGGGGCCCTGTCAAATAGGTTGCAGGTGGGATGCTGTTTTTGACTTAGACATTTTCAGCATGTGAGTTTTAAGAAAGATACGTGTGAGTTTTAGGGTGATTGGCCACCTGAAACTAACTACAGTGCTTTTATGTGGTCAAACCTACTGTACACCACTCAGGGGACACAACACAACACACTGATGTACATTTCACCCATTAATTGTGCAAAATTTGCATAAAACCACACTGTCCACGGACAGCTCTCAGGGGCACTGTCAAATAAGTTACTCAGGGTTATGGGGGACACCATAGGCACTTTGTGGACGACTTCAGCACATATAAGCTGTTTGAGGACACTGTAGGCTCTTCATGGACGAATTCCACTCATATAGGCTGTTAGGGGACACCAGAGGCACTTCGTGGACGACTTCCGCACATATAGGCTGTTAGGGGACACCCTAGGCACTTTGTGGACAACTTCCGCACAGATAGGCTGTCAGGGGACACTATAGGCACTTCGTGGACGACTTCCGCACATATAGGCTGCCAGGGGACACTATAGGCACTTCGTGGACAACTTCCGCACATATAGGCTGTCAGGGGACACCATAAGCACTTTGTGGTCAAAGGGATGAATTATAGGCTGAAAGGGGACAAATAGGCTTTCTGTGGACAGCCCCACCCACCCTGCGACTTCGGCCAATGGCGTGGTGCGGGTAGGAGGGAAAAAGGCTGTAAGGGGGACGTTTAGGCTGTCCGTGGACAGGGGGCGTTTTTGGGATCAATCCCCGCCCTCTGGTTACATTTAGGCTGGAAGTGGACAAATAGGCTCTCTGTGGACAGCCCCACCCACCCCGTGACTTCGGCCAATGGCGTGGTGCGGGTAGGCAGGAGATAGGCTGTAAGGGGACACCCTAGGCACTTCGTGGACAAGAGGAAGACTATGGTGGGATAGGCTGTCAGGGGACACCATAGGCGCTTTGTGGACAAAGGGATGAAGAATAGGCTGTCAGGGGACACCCTAGGCACTTCGTGGACGACTTCCGCACATATAGGCTGTTAGGGGACACCCTAGGCACTTTGTGGACGACTTCCGCACAGATAGGCTGTCAGGGGACACTATAGGCACTTCGTGGACGACTTCCGCACATATAGGCTGCCAGGGGACACTATAGGCACTTCGTGGACGACTTCCGCACATATAGGCTGTCAGGGGACACCATAAGCACTTTGTGGACAAAGGGATGAATTATAGGCTGGAAGGGGACAAATAGGCTTTCTGTGGACAGCCCCACCCACCCTGCGACTTCGGCCAATGGCGTGGTGCGGGTAGGAGGGAAATAGGCTGTAAGGGGAACGTTTAGGCTGTCCGTGGACAGGGGGCGTTTTTGGGATCAATCCCCGCCCTCTGGTTACATTTAGGCTGGAAGTGGACAAATAGGCTCTCTGTGGACAGCCCCACCCACCCCGTGACTTCGGCCAATGGCGTGGTGCGGGTAGGCAGGAGATAGGCTGTAAGGGGACACCCTAGGCATTTCGTGGACAAGAGGAAGACTACGGTGGGATAGGCTGTCAGGGGACACCATAGGCGCTTCGTGGACAAAGGGATGAAGAATAGGCTGTCAGGGGACACCCTAGGCACTTCGTGGACAAGAGGAAGACTATGGTAGTGATAAGCTGTCAGGGGACACCTAACGCACTTCGTGTACAAAGGGA
Organism: Squalius cephalus; assembly: GCF_949319135.1. NCBI lineage: Eukaryota > Metazoa > Chordata > Actinopteri > Cypriniformes > Leuciscidae > Squalius > Squalius cephalus. The sequence goes on along the minus strand of NC_137135.1, from coordinate 5,057,811 downwards.
TGAAGAATAGAAAGCCATCTGTGGAAACCACCGTGGAGCGAGATCGCCCCCTAAAGGTGTCCATCACGGGCCCTATGGGCAATGGCACGCATTACTATGCATTACCCCTCAAAAACGCAAAGTGTCCATTTCGTCATTAACTTAAGCGGCAAATGGGAGTCCATTTGGAGCAGAGATCCCACCGAGTGCTTACGCGTCCAATGGCAACTTAAATGAATGGGAAGATTTCCACGAACAGCCTAATTTCCCTTACACGCACTAGGGTGCCGGCCTGGGACCTTGCAATAGTATTAGAAGGCCTTTCTAGGGCTCCATTTGAACCCCTAGATTCGGTCTCAGACAAGTTTCTTACATTTAAGACCATATTTCTTCTTGCTATTTCGTCCCTTAAAAGAGTCGGAGACCTTCAGGCCCTCTCGGTTTCTCCCACCTGCCTTGAATTTGCACCTGGGATGGTCAAAGCTTTTCTCTTCCCTAAACAGGGTTGAGCTACTATTGTGCTACAGGCTTTCTGTCCTCCTCCATTTACATATCCGGACCAGGAAAAGTTGAACTTTTTGTGTCCAGTGCGAGCATTGGACACTTATGTTCATCGGACTTCTTCCTGGAGGAAGTCCGACCATTTATTTGTCTGTTTCGGATCACCTAAGTTAGATCTTACTGCTTCTAAGCAGACTATGAGCAAATGGATAGTCGAGGCTATCTCTCTTGCCCATGAGTCACCTGACCTTCCGTGTCCTCTGGAGGTTAGAGCTCTACTAGGAGTATGGCGGCCTCTAAAGCCTTGTTATCTGGAGCCTCTCTTCAAGATGTCTGTGATGCGGTAGGCTGGTCCTCACTGCTCACATTCATCAGATTTTATAGCCCAGACCTGGACGCTACTCCAGGGTCTCAGATTCTTAACGCTTGATGTACTAGTTCTGTACAGGCTGACACTCAGGTTCTTGAAATTATGGCGATTTGGGTATTCTCGTTCCCAAAGCGTCATCGACGCGTCAGTGTTGCTCTGCCATACTTCCTTCATCCCTGTGATCGACTTGCTTCGGCATATTTCAAAGCTAGTGCCGGTTGCACCGGATGTGCTTTTATCCTTTCCTGGTCATGACGTCACCCGCCTGTGATGCTCACTCCCGCAATTGGACTAGTTGACATAGATGCTTCAGACGCAATCACGCAGGAGGCATTCCCAAAGCGTCATCGACGCATCGTCTTGTTTCCTTCTCGGGGAACTAAGGTTACAGTCGTAACCAAGACGTTTTTTGTTGTTGTTGTTATTGTTTTTCTTATGTATAGATTGAGTCACTTTTGTATTTGTATTTATGTTAATCTCTCAACAACATTGCCTTATGCACACACACATATGCACTGCCATACCAGCTCAAACTCATGCACTCACACTTACACATACAGTACTAACAGGCCCAGATATCAATATACGTTTATGTTTAGTTTTCACTAAAACATGTCAACTGTTACTTTTTTAACCTGGAATGTTCGCAGATTTGGTTCTCAGACAAAGAAGATCAAAGTTTTGAATCATCTAAATAAATTACAAGCCGACATTTGCCTTCTACAAGAAACACATCTATGAGAATTAAATAATCGAAGTACAACCACTTATTCTCGGATCACTACAACACAAAACAAAGAGGTGTATGCATTTTAATAAGTAAAAGAATCTCATTTGTTCATAACACCACTGTTATAGACCCCGAAGGACGATTTATTATTATTAACATTTCTATTAATAATAGCCCAATTACAATTGCAACCTATATGCCCCAAACACAGATGACCCATCTTTTTTTCCAGACTTTTTTTTCTTCCATTTCAAACTGTCCAGTCATAATATCAGGTGATTTCAACACAGTTCTAGACCCAACAATAGAAGTTCAGGCAATAAACGCATTTTGCAATCTACAGAAACCATAAAACAGTTCATGAGTGACTTTGGTCTTGGCGATAGCTGGCGTCTACAGCATCCAAATGTTAAAGAATACTCACTCATATTCCCGCATTGACTTCTTTCTCACCAGTAATTCTATCATAGCAAATAGGAACAAGAAATAGATCTGGAACAAAAAAATCAAACAACTAGAAGACATTAACATAAATAACCCAACAGACGAAAAACAGGATCAAGAAAATATAAATTTAAATTAAACGAATTAATCAGTAAACACACCCAATTCCTGATACACAGGCTAAGGCAAGAAGACTTCCACCACTGTAACAAATCTGGTAAATATTTGGCAAATCAAATTAAACAAAATAAGGAAAAAACAACAATACCAGTGATTACGGACACAGCAAGGAAGTCTACCAACTCACTGGAAGAAATAAACCAAATCTTTCAAAAAAAATGTACACTAAATTATATTCCTCAGAAAAAGACCCAAATCAGAAAGACATCAATTCATTTCTCAACAGTATTAATCTGCCTCAACTCAGTAAACTTCAAATAAATACCCTTGAATCTCCCAAAACAGAACATTAACTTTTTAATGCCCTAAAACTCATGCCGAACAATAAAGCACCAGGTCCTGATGGATTCCCTGCAGATGTCAGGAATCAGAACAACACAAACAGGTAAAGTTTGCAAGGATGTTTAATTGCACAAAGGAACAGTCACGGCAGGTAAGTTGACGAGTAGTGGACTAATCTGGATGAGTCAATGGATGAGATAGAACTGACAAAGTCTCTTATCTGTTACAGGTTGGTAGATGACAGTTGATTCGAAGAGGTAGACGGGCTGAAGAAGGATGGCAGAAGAGGGCTGAAGATTCGATGGACAGGCTGAATAATCCGAAGATGCAGGTAAGTATGCGAAGCAGGTAAGTGGTATCGTCTTCGTCTCAGTTTGGGTGAGTCAGAGTGTTGATGTTGAGTCAACGAGACCTGACAACTGAATGAGGGAACTGGTGCTGTATTTAAACAGTGAGTGACGTGACAGGAGATTGGCGGCAGGTGATGATGACAGGTGCAAGTAATCAGAACTCAGGGGATGCTGAACGAGTGGGCAGAGAGTAGAGGTCTGGTGCTGACGCTGATGCATCCATGACAGTAAACCCCTCCTCCACGGCCAGCTCCTGAGGGCGGAAATGACCGACGACGGGGATGACCACGACCTCTCGGCGCCGGACGACTGGGATGAGCTGAGTGAAAGTCCTGTAAGAGTGTAGGATTGAGTATGTCATCACGGTGAACCCAGCATCTCTCCTCGGGGCCAAAACCTTCCCAGTCCACAAGATATTCTAGTTGGCCGCCCCGTAGTCGGGAGTCGAGAATGTCCAAGACACGATAGATGTTCTCGTCTGCAGGGTCCACAGGAGGAGGAGGTACGTCATCAGCACCAGACCCTGTGGGGAGGAAAGAGAGGATCAATATAAGGTTTGAGCAGGGAGACATGGAAAGAAGGTGAGATGCGGTAGTGTGAGGGGAGTGATAACCGGTAGGTGACTTCGTTGATCTGCCTCTGTATCATGAACGGACCGATGTACTTGGGACTCAGCTTGCGGCAGGACTGTCGGAGACGGATATCCCTGGTTGAGAGCCAGACCTTTTGCCCAGGTTGGTATAACGGGGTTGCAGATCTTCTTGCGTCGGCCTGGCTCTTATGTCTCCGAACAGCCCTTTGCAGATGGACGTGTGCTGAGTCCCAGACCCTCTCGCTTTCCTGGAACCAATGGTGGACTGCTGGAACATCGGATGGCTCACCTTACCAGGGAAACAGGGGCGGTTGGAAGCCGAGTATGCACTGAAAGGGCGTGAGACCCGTGGTGGACTGTTGAAGGGAGTTTTGTGCATACTCGGCCCAGGGTAGATACCTGCACCAGCAGTCTTGATGATCATGGCAATATGGCCGCAGGTATCTCCCGATCTCTTGTATTTTCCGCTCAGTCTGGCCGTTGGACTGGGGGTGATATCCAGACGTTAGGCTGACTGAGACTCCCAGAAGGTTGAAAAATGCTTTCCATACCCTGGAGATGAATTGTGGGCCCCGGTCAGATACAATATCTTCTGGTATTCCGAAATGTCAAAATATCTGAGTGAATAGAGCTTCAGCTGTCTCGAAGGCTGTAGGTAGACCTGGCAGAGGAATGAGCTTGCAAGCTTTTGAAAAGCGATCAACGACGACCAGTACACACGTGTGAGAGTCAGAAGAAGGAAGGTCCGTGATAAAATCTACTCCCAGATGAGACCAGGGCCTTGTAGGTATAGGAAGAGGTACCAGTTTCCCTTCTGGGAGGCGTCGAGGAACTTTGGTCATGGCACAGACTGAGCAGCTCTTCACGTACCGGGAGACATCCTGGGTCATATTGGGCCACCAGTACCGTTGTTGTACAAGCGAGAGGGTCTGTTGGCTGCCTGGGTGTCCAGAGCCTGGAGATGTATGAATTGAGTCCATGAGAGACAGACGCAGACGAGTGGGTACGTAAGTCCGTCCCTCAGGACCTCCCGGCGGAGCAGGTTCTGTCCGAGTGGCATCGGTAATGTGATCGTCTATGCTCCACTGGATAGGACTGACAATCACGGCTGGAGGGAGTATAGATTCCGGAGTGGAGGTGATGGTATCAGGTTGGTACAGACGAGACAGGGAGTCGGCTTTGACATTCTTGTCCCCAGGACGATAAGTTACTTTGAAATTGAATCTTGTGAAGAAGAGTGACCAGCGGGCTTGACGAGTGTTGATTCTTTTGGCATCACGGAGATATTCCAGGTTGCAGTGATCGGTAATGACATCAAAAGGGTGTTTAGCTCCCTCCAGCCAGTGTCTCCATTCCTCAAGCGCGAGTTTGATCGCTAGAAGTTCCCGGTTGCCGATGTCATAATTCTGCTCCGCCGGGGACATCTTCTTGGAGAAGAAGGCACATGGATGGAGTCGAGGAGGCTTCCCCTGCCGCTGAGATAGAACCGCTCCTACCCCAGTGCAGGACGCGTCCACCTCAACGAGAAATGGAAGATCAGGGTTGGGATGGACAAGGGTAGGAGCGGAGCCAAAAGAGTGTTTCAGTTTCTCAAATGCTTGGATGGTTTCGGGTGACCAGGACAGAGACTTGGCCCCTTTTTTCAGAAGAGAAGTGATGGGTGCACTGATCTGACTGTAACCTTGAATGAATCTTCGGTAAAAGTTTGCGAAGCCCAGGAAACATTGAAGATCCTTTATGTTGGAGGGTAGTGGCCAGTTGGTGACGGCATCCACCTTCCTCTGGTCCATGGTGATCCCGTGAGGAGTGATCACATACCCCAGGAAGTGGACAGTTCTTTGATGAAACTCACATTTCTCCAGTTTTAGATACAGCTGGTGTTCACGCAGACGTTGAAGGACAGACTGGACATGATGGTGGTGCTCAGACAGGTTGGTAGAGTATATGAGAATATCATCTATATAGATGATGACAAATTGGTGCAGGAAGTCTCTGAAGATCTCGTTCATAAACCCCTGAAATACTGCAGGAGCATTGGACACCCCGAAGGGCATGACCCTATATTCGTAGTGGCCTGCAGGGGTGATGAACCCCGTCTTCCACTCGTCTCCTTTTCTGATCCTTACCAAATTGTAGGCACTGCGGAGATCCAATTTTGTGAAGATCTGAGCACCATGGAGTTGTTCCAGGGCGGCTGGAACCAGAGGAAGGGGATACCGATATTTAACCGTGGAGTTATTGAGGGTCCGGTAGTCGATACAGGGGCACAAGCCTCCGTCCTTCTTGCTTACAAAAAAGAAACTGGAAGCGGCAGGGGACGTAGATGGACGGATGTAGTCTTGACGGAGAGCCTCCTCAATATACTCCTCCATGGCCTTCTGTTCCGGGATGGACAGTGGATAGATCTTACCACGCGGTAGGACCGCCCCAGGCAGCAGGTCGATCGCGCAGTCCCATGGCCGATGTGGTGGAAGTTTGGTGGCCAGCTGTTTATTGAAGACATCCTGGAACGCCCGGTAGATAGCAGGAATTTCATGGTGTTTGTCAGTGGCTGGACTTTCGACGGAGGTAGAGCACATAGGAACTTCCCGGACTGGAAATGAAGAGTGAAGAATTTTTTTGACCTGAGACAGACAGTGTGTAAAGCAGTCACTTCCCCATTGACGAACCTCTCCCGTAGACCAGCAGATGTTCGGGGAATGCAGTTCCAGCCACGGGCGTCCCAGGATGATATCTGCCGTAGAGCCCTCCAGCACCAGAAACGACAATTCCTCTTGATGGAGACAACCGATTTTCATGGTTATGGAGGGACTGCTGTGACATATCTTCCCACGACCGAGCGGTTTACCGAGGATGGACTGAACCAGAAGAGTCTGTGGACTCTTGGGTTTGAAGTTTTTGAAGAGTGGAGAGAGAGATAAAATTACCAGCGGATCAATTATCAATATCAGAGTCAATTAACGCTTGCGCTGAAAGAGATTGTTGGAGGTAAGTGATCTGAACAGTAGTGTATTTCATTTGTGAAATAGGTGAATGAAGACGTACTGTACTCACCGCCGGTCGTGGGGGACGTACTGGACAGGAGATGAGCAGGTGACCAGCGGATCCACAGTAGAGACACAAGCTGTTGTTAATACGGTGCTGGCGTTCAACAGAGGATATATGCGTTGAGCTGATATCCATGGATTCTGGTGCTGAAGGGCTGACAGTGGTCGAAGGCGAGGAGGAGGCAGTGCAGGATGATCGAGCTGACAAGCGGTGCGGCGTTGGTCCACACGGATGGAACCTTGAATGAGATTTTCTAAACCAATGATGTCATCATGAATGGTAAGCTGTAGGCGAATCTCGGGCTCTAAACCTTGACGGTAAGCCGTAATTAGAGCCGTCTCATTCCATCCGCTGGAAGCTGCCAGGGTGCAAAATTGTAATGCATACGAGGAAACCGAGGTTTTGCCTTGTCGTAAGCGAAATAATTGATCATGGATAGACAGTGAATTGGAGACTGGAGAAAACACTTCCCGGAAATGGCCGATGAAATTATTGAGGGTTTGAGTTACTATACCTTTTGCATCCCAAAGCGCCTGCACCCAGAGTAGGGCACGTCCGGTGAGAAGGGAGACGAAAAAAGCGACCTTCGCTCTCTCTGAGGCAAATTGCGAAGCATTCATCTCCATGTACAGCTCGAATTGCAGGAGAAATCCGCTGCACTCCCTCTCCTCGCCTGAGAAGGGCGCTGGCCTGGCCATGGGACTGACAGAGGCAGATGAAGAAAAATTGATGGTGGATGGTGGTGGAATGGCGTGAGAAACATCGGCGATCGGGATCGGGGCTGAAGCTTCCTCTTCGCCGTGATCTGTTGGTTTGTGCATGTTGGTCAGGTCTTCTGTCAGGAATCAGAACAGCACAAACAGGTAAAGTTTGCAAGGATGTTTATTTGCACAAAGGAACAGTCACGGCAGGTAAGTTGACGAGTAGTGGACTAATCTGGATGAGTCAATGGATGAGATAGAACTGACAAAGTCTCTTATCTGTTACAGGTTGGTAGATGACAGTTGATTCGAAGAGGTAGACGGGCTGAAGAAGGATGGCAGAAGAGGGCTGAAGATTCGATGGACAGGCTGAATAATCCGAAGATGCAGGTAAGTATGCGAAGCAGGTAAGTGGTATCGTCTTCGTCTCAGTTTGGGTGAGTCAGAGTGTTGATGTTGAGTCAACGAGACCTGACAACTGAATGAGGGAACAGGTGGTGTATTTAAACAGTGAGTGAAGTGACAGGAGATTGGCGGCAGGTGATGATGACAGGTGCAGGTGATCAGAACTCAGGGGATGCTGAACGAGTGGGCGGAGAGTAGAGGTCTGGTGCTGACGCTGATGCATCCGTGACAGCAGAGTTCTACAGACAATTTTGGTCCATTTTATCACCACTCTATATCCGAATGATAAATGAATCAAAACAAAAATCAAAACTACTGGATAACATGAACACTGCCACAATTTCACTCCTTCTCAAACCCAATAAAGACCCTAAGTTACCGTCCGATCTCCCTAATCAATGTAGACATTAAAATCATCACAAAAGCACTAGCCCATAGAATAGAAAAAGTCACACCATCTATAATCCATCCAGATCAAACCGGTTTCATTAAAGGTAGACTCGCTTCCACTAACACACGCAGACTTTTTAACTTAATGGATTACTCATCAACTCAAAAAAACAAAACCATCATAGCTACTCTAGATGCAGAAAAAGCATTTGATAGAGTCAACTGGAAATTCCTGTTTTCCACACTGGAGAGGTTTGGTTTTGGGAAGTGTTACATCCCTTTTTGATTTTAGATAGGGGTAAGGGAGTATAACATTTGAATAAAGATGTGCGTTTAACTTAATGTGAAAGACTGGGCAATAAAATGAAAAAGATCAACACAAAAACTCCGCTCAAAAGTATTTATTTTACAGAACCCAAAAGTGAAAGAATGAAGAGAAAATAATATTTACAATATTTACAAACAATGAGAAGAACGACAATTAACAATACTTAAACAAAAACAAACAAAGGTAGGAAGGCGAGCTCGAGAGATGCCAAATGAAATAAATAAATAAAACAGAACAAACTAGCTAGAAGATTAATGCAACTAAACTAACTATCAAAGGAAAAATGTAGCAAAGAAAAGTCTTCGGCGTCAAGACGCCCTAACAAAACTACACTAACTACAATATAACAAAAACTTACAGGGTGTGGCACTCTCCTAAACTAGTGTGTCTAATACAATTAAAAATTGTCCTATGTGGTGCGCAATGTATGTTGCGCGACTTACTAACTAACTAATCCTTCCCAGCCTCACATGCACCGTGATGACTGAATAAGGATGAACAGTAAAACAAACAAAAACACTTCACAACCACTATTCGACAATTGATTAATTCAAACGATAGACACACAGAAAACAACAGCAGCAAGCCAAACAAATGCAAATGTCAAAGTGAGCGAAAAGCTGGGGACGTGGAGGAGATACGGGTATTTGAGGAAGGTGGTGTAATGTGAGTGGATGGGTGAACCGAGACGTCATCATCCTTCAGGAAAACTGACAGGCTGTAGATTGATCCAATGAGCATCTGAAACACACACACCCACACCCACACCCACGCACACAACAACAACAACAACAACAAACTACATATCCCTATTACAACACTCTAAATACGTACACGTACGTAACACTTCCCCCCTTAAAGATTTAAACTTAAATCATAAACATAAGACATTAATTTGTGGACCCCCAAAAAATTATATATATATAAATATATTACGCTCTAGACAATGCGTCAGCAACATTATTTTCAGAACCCTTCTTATGCTTTATGCTGATGTTATAGTTCTGCATGAATAATGACCAACGCATCAGTCGTTGGTTATGATTATACATTCTTGACAAAAACACCAATGGGTTATGGTCAGTATATACAATCACAGGTAAAGCATTGATGAACCATTCCTTCTCTATTGTGGAGTAATTGATCTGATGTTTGTTAAATTTTCGCGAAAAATAACAAATTGGATGGTCTAGACCAATGTCATCCTCCTGAAGAAGTACGGCGCCAGTACCTAACGCACTCGCGTCCACTTCTAACTTAAACGGATGGGAGAAATCCGGAGCAGCTAGGACAGGTGCACTACTTAACAGGGTCTTTATGCTATTAAAAGCATGTTGGCATGATTCAGACCATACGAAATTAGTTGTAGGACTTAACAGACTGGTAAGGGGATGTACAACAGTTGAGAAATTTCGGCAAAAATTCCTATAATACCCAGCCATGCCTAGGAAACGGCGTAATTCTCGTCGTGTGGTGGGCGCAGGAAAATCAACAATAGCGGAAACTTTTGCACCAACTGGCCGAACTTGACCTTGACCGACTATCTTACCCAGGTATGTAATTGTGGCTTTCCCAAACTCACATTTTGCCAGATTTATAGTTAAGGACGCACTTGCTAAGCGTTTGAATACTGTTCTCAGGAGGGACAAATGCTCATGCCAGTCAGAGGAATATATCACCAGGTCATCAAGGTAAGCATTACAATTTGGTACTCCTGATAATACAATATTGACCAGACGCTGAAACGTTGCCGGAGCGTTTCGCAATCCGAACGCTATTACCTTATATTGTAGAAAATTATCAGGGGTTACGAAAGCGGATATTTCTGCAGCGCGTGGTGTAAGAGGGACCTGCCTTTGAGTAGATCTAGTTTGGTTACAAATTTTGCGGAACCCAAGTTGTCTATGCAGTCCTTCATCCTAGGTAGAGGATAACTGTCCGGAACAGTAACAGAGTTTACTTTTCTGTAGTCTGTACAGAATCGAAATGTACCATCTGGTTTTGAGACGAGAAGACACGGTGAACTCCATGGGCTGAAACTGGGTTCAGCTAGATCGTTTTTCAGTAAGTACTCAACTTCTGTTTTCATCACTGATCGTTTCGTACTATTTACTCGATAAGCATGTTGTTTGATTGGAAAATCACATGTTATCTGAATGTCATGTTGTAACACAGTTGTTTGAGATAGGATATCACCAAACAGCATATGAAAATCATGAATTACTTTTATAACATCCTGCTTCTGGGCTTTGGATAAATCAGATAGAAACGATGGCAATGACTGTAGTATTTCAGAATTAGACAATCTGGCACACCCCTGAGCGTTACGAAGGGAAACGCCATCGTCAACAAGCGACTCACCAGCAGATGGCGATATCACCTCGCAATCCTCGGCAGTGGGTGCTGAAACAACTGCAACAGACGTAGCAACAGAGCCAGAATTCGGAATATCCATTTCCTCCGCAGTTCTTTCAGGTGATTTTCTGGAACAATACAACTTTAACATGTTTACATGACATGTCCGAAGACTCTTTAGCAAACGTACAGGCATTATGTAAGCCACATGTGTCAAACACAAGGCCCTTTATGTGGCCCGCGCGAGCTCAAAAGGCATATGATTGTCTTAAAATAAAGTGCTTTACAGCGTACATTGACCAAAAACTACATCCCCCACAATGCATGTCGATTTTGTGACCCGCGAAATGACGTCATCTTGCGGCTAGATAGCAGTGTTTTCATATCGGCGACGCGTTTAACTAGTGGTGGAGTTGAGAAAGAGCTATAAATAACCCCAAAATGTCCAAAAAGAGAAAAATTGATAAAGAGGGAAGGCAATTTAAAGAACGATGGGAAAGTGAATACATGTTTGTACTTCAAGGAGAAAAACCGGTATGTCTTCTGTGTGGCGAGGCAGTGTCGGCAATGAAGGAATACAATTTACGTCGGCATTTTGACACCAAACACGGAGCGAAGTATGCTAACTCTAGTCTCCAAGAAAAACATAAAATTGTCCAAGAATTGAAAGGCAATCTGCAATTGCAGCAAAATATGTTCACAAAAGCCACAGCAAAAAATGATGCAGCCGTGAAAGCTAGCTTTATTGTGGCTGAAGAAATCGCCCGCGCTTCCAAGTGTTTTTCAGAGGGAGCATTTTTAAAGAGGAGCATGCTAAAGGTATGTGAACAGGTGTGCCCCGACCATATACAGACTTTTAAAAATGTCAGTTTGTCAAGAAACACCATCGCAGATCGAGTTAAGGAACTGGCAGGCAATCTGACAACACAGCTGGCCGAAGAGACACGCAGTTACCAGACTTTTTCATTAGCTGTTGATGAAAGTACAGATAACACGGATACAGCGCAACTATCCATTTTTATAAGAGGCGTGAAAGCAGACTTCACTATCAGTGAGGAGCTCTTGGATGTAGCTGCAATGCATGGGACGATGAAGGGGAAGGACATTTTTGATGCGGTGGAGAGGTCCGTAAGTAAAACTAAATTACCTTGGGAAAAGTTGGTGGGGCTAACTACCGATGGCGCACCTGCGATGTGTGGAGAAAAAGCAGGCTTGGTTGGACTAGTGAAGGAGAAAATGCAAAAAAGTAACTGCCACACACCTCTGATAACTTATCATTGCATTATCCACCAAGAAGCTCTGTGTGGAAAGGTTCTGGAACTGGATGATATAATGACCACAGTCGTGAAAACAGTGAACTTCATTCGAGCGCGTGGCCTGAATCACCGCCAGTTCCAGCTGTTTTTAAAGGAGGTGGGCTCGGAGATGTGCCGTACCATACAGAAGTAAGGTGGCTGAGTAGGAGCGCGATCCTCAAACGATTTTTTGAGCTGAGGGAAGAAATTGCACTTTTCATGCACAGTAAAGGAAAACCCTTGCATGAACTGTCTGATCCAAACTGGCTGTGTGACTTTGCTATGTTGTGTGACCTAGCGGAGCATCTCGCCCAACTGAATCAGAGGCTGCAGGGACGCAAACAAGTCATCACGCAGATGTCCGACATGATCACAGCTTTCCAGCATAAACTGCACATGTGGAAGTCCCAGCTGGAACAGGATAATCTTGCCCACTTTCCTGTCTGTCAGAGCATCTCCGTCTCAGTCTCTGGTGCTTTTTCATGCGCTCGGTTGGCCACCAAAGTGAACCGGTTAATTAATGAATTTGATCGGCGCTTCTCTGACTTTAAAACACAGCACCCAGGCTTTGCCATCTTTGCCAATCCTTTCGCCGCTGACGTCGACAGTGCGCCCCATCTCCTTCAGATGGAGTTAATAGAACTTCAAAGCAATAGTGGCGTGAGAGCAAAGTTCCAGGATGTTGCAATCGAGGACTTTTACCACCTACTGCCCCCTGCTTTGATGCCACAGCTCCGGCTTCATGCTGCCCACGTTCTGTCCATGTTTGGGAGCACCTACCTGTGCGAACAGATGTTTTCAATAATGAAGACTGTGGTGGATTTTAATTAATCAACGTTAATTAATCAACTAACATTTGTTTTTCTTGCAGGAACAACATTCATATGCTTTTAATGTGTCAAAACTCTTTGGGGAAAAACTTGTGACTGACTGTATGTGTCTATGTGTAAAAATAACATAGTTTTGGGAAGTTAAACTAGACAGTCTGTTAGAACAAATGAAGTCATCATTAAAACCTTGTGATAAGTAATCACAAGATCAGAGTTTGCTTTACCTAGTAACAGAGGGGTTTGCATATGAAGAACCAATCAAATAATGGGGAAATTATGTAATGCAGCCTGACATTTATGCCATACCCCGATTCTATAAAAACTGTTGTATATGTGTTTTACGGTGGGATTCTCAATGGAATTTGTCTGAGATCCTCCGGCCTTGCTTCTTGGGAGAGATTCCCTGAGAACTGCTCGGGAAGATCTCCTGGCCGTGATTAAAGCATTTAAAGGACAATTGCAGGTCTGTTTGTCAATTTATTCCTGCGCAGGAAGCTAGTTTAGGGAAGCAAGTTAGTTAGAAACTCGGCCAGTTGTCGACTGAAGACGTAAGAGCCAGAGAGTTAAGGTATTGGTGTCGAGAGCAGACGCCAGAGAGTTAAGGTATTGGTGTCGAGAGCAGACGCCAGAGAGTTTAAGGTATTGGTGTCGAGTGTAGACGCCAGAGATATTAAGATCAGGTGGGTGTCGAGTGCAGACGCCCCAGATAGTTAGGTTTAGGGAAAATATCCACGACATTTTGGCGAGCCAGCCAGGAGTCCTCGGAATCTCCCTCTGTCGGATGGATGGGACGAGGAACCACGTTGTCTTCACTCTGCCAGACTGCAGAACCCTGTTCGACAGAGGGACCATTCCAGTCGGGCTAAAAGGACCTAAAGTATTAAGGTAGGACGGCAGACTTGACATTTTTACTTTGAAATGCTTCTAAATTAATTAAAATGTTTAATTAAAAATTGGCTTTTCTGTTAAGTAAAATTTTGAAGAAAACTGGTAATCACATCTAAAAGATTTAAAAAAATGTTTTACCTTTGCTAATAAGGGCAATGAATGATTATGGTTAAATTCAACCAAATTAGTATATGTTGAGTATTTTATTTGCTGTTTTTGAGAGTGCACCCAGAAAGCTCTTAATGAAACTTTGTTCTGCAAATAGCAACTTGTCATGCTGGAAACCAGATCCAGGAGGGGAAAATACCCTGAGATGCTGTAGTAATGGAACTTGCTTTTTGTTTGAAGTTTTGTTTGAAAAAGACTTTGATTTTGATTTAATTAAAGAAAGGTTAATAAAGAAAGATAAAGAAAGATTCCAAGTGGAAACAAGATAAATAGATCAATATTGTTATCCTGAGATTTATGAATTTTTACATTTTGAAATCAATTAAAAAAATGAAGAAATTGTTAAAATTATAAATCATAATAATAGGAATATGCATTCTGTGATAATTAGGAAATTTTGAGTAATGAAGAAACTTTTATGAGTTAGACTTTGATTTATTAAAGTAGATATAAGATATATAAAACTGAGCAATAGGGGCTCATAAAGTGATGAAAAAATAATAAGATATTAACTAAACGTGTCTAAATATTATACTTTCTATATGAAGGTGTCTAGAATTTGTATCCCGTTATCCCTTGTGGGAGACAGTGTGAAAAACTGATCCATTGCGGAGATTCTAAGAGTCAGTGGTTTATGGTTAACTAAGATAATTTTTGTGCATTGTGCATAGTATGAGAATGAGATTGGGTGACCAATTTAAATAGAAATTGTGATTTGAACAAGCACATAACTGACATCTTAGAGCCATTTTAGTTTAGTTTCTGGTAAAAAAGAAAAGAAAGAATTATTTTTGTTTACATTATACACTGCGTTATAATTAGAGGAGTTTTCCTGCTTTTTCCTGCGTCTTTGCAAAGAAGAAGTGCTTGCTTTTTTACGCAATGAAGGACTAAGCTTTTTAATAAATTGAAGAATTGCTGTGTTGTAAACCAGAAGAGACTTTTGGAAATTAAGCTGTTTAATTTGATTTTTGCGGTTCTCTGAGTGTTCAAGATTTCAGACAGCTGCCTTGAAAAGTGGGATGACTGCAGAAAAATAAAAGAGGAAGTGGGGCCTGCAGCCGCCCTCCTGAAAGAGGAAGTTGAGACTTCTGAGAGGGGTCTGCATGGGGATACTGATTCAGCCTGCAAAGGTGACAATTCACTTGAGACTTTTCCTAAAGACAATTTTGCCATGCATTATGAAATTTTGTGGCAGGATGGATCAAAAGCCAGACCGATGAGAGAGCCATCACAGCCTAACGGTCCAATGTATCAGCCTGAAGTTCAACTGAATGACAATCCACACAGAAAGACAATCAGCCTTGTGGACTAGGTGCTGCATTTTCAATGATCACTACAGAGACCGTTTCAAATTTAGTTATTATTAACTTGATTGTTTTTGAATTATCCACTGGTTTCAGCAATTCTTCATATTTCTTCATATTCTTCTCTGTTTAAACTAACTCTTTGAATCTGCTTTCAGTAGGTACCAGTCAGTAACAGCCCTTCTGCAGGAAGTTCAATAGCGGAAGTTAAAACCGAGGCTGGATTTGGCATAGTGAGGGTTATTACATTAAATAACTAGTGGTAAAAGCATTAATAGGTTATTGACTATGCAGAATTCTATGTAAAAGAAAAATACAATATAGGCCACAAGGCGTCTAAAGAGAAATTATGACTAGAAAAGCAAAAATATTGGTCACTCCATTTCATTTAAAGGTAATTTTCTAGATTCAATAGAAACAATGTTTCTAATTCTAAACTTTTGAAATCACATGCTGTCATCATCATGGATACGAGATATAAATGTTATAAATGTTATTTTCTTTTTTTCCATGGACCAAAGGTTGTGTGAAGATTTCCAAATCTTCTTTTAAATAGCTTATGAGCAACAACAAAAAGTTGGAAAATTGAAATTGTGCAAAAAATGACAAATTGCATTTGAAAAATTAAAACTGATTCTCTCAACTGCAACTGTAGGTATATACGATTATTATTATTAAAAGTGTTTAATCTATTTGATTTTTGAAAAGCTAGGTTTACGTCCACTGTGTAAACTTAAAAACATGGCGACTGCATCGGACAATTGAAAGTTGATATCCTAACGTTCAGACACTGTTGCAAGGGGAATGCCACAGTGTGTCTACGTTCAGTAGTTTCTGTCGTCGTCGAACTTTGTTACCGTTCAGATTTGGTGGTATTCCACTCCTAATATATGTTCCCCATTCAGTTCATAAACTGCTATGGCAGACAAGAATGTATGAATCTCTGGCCAGAGAGGGGTGTGTGAAAGTGTGTGAAAGTGAGTGTGTGAAATAGGGTGTTCAGAGACAAATAAATGATGTCAATCAAAACAGCTGTATCTAAATTTATAAAGACCCACAGGTTAAAATATGACCCCACAGGGAAGAAAATATACCCAACAAAACAACGACCATGGATGATTTTGACTAACTATCCTGGTCTGGGTTTATTGTTATGGCAGAAATGGAAGCTTTAGCGTAAGTTCTGCCGGGAAGACTTAATTGTTGCGTCACTTATTGCCTTCTCATCTATCCAATCATGTTCTAATACTAGAAGTATAAAGGACCTGTACTTACACTTGTCTGAGTTCGCAGATGCTGAACGCTTCCACTCAGTTGCTCGCGTTCAGTTGCCGACCGAATATGTCTCAGGACTCGCACATTATTTGCGACTATTCTGATTCCGACGACGAAATCGTCCCGCCCTCACCTATTACCGCCCGCCGGAGTTCGCGCATTCAGTGCCGGACTTCTCCATGGGCGCAGTGGTCTTCTGAAAGTATGTTTAAACTTCTCGAAGACGCCGGCATACCAGTTAGTCAAGGTCTCTCAAGAGAAGATCTACTTTCTCTCGCCCATAATGCCCTGGGTAATCCTCCTGCTGCTATTTCTTCGACTCCAAAAGCATCGATATCGTCAACTCAGACAAAACAAACTGGAAGGAAAAGAACGGCTAAATCTTCTTCACCCATTCCGGCAAAAAGAACATCGCAGTTTGCCAGGGCACCATCTTCACCTCAAATCAATGATTCCACTGACACAAATGTCCAGCTCATCTCTGCGGTTCAAAGCCTATATAAAACAGTCAAAGGTTTACAATCCAAAATGACTAACCTCGAACTTTCCCTCGCCAGTGCTCATTCCAGCGCAGATCCGGCATTTCTCTCTCCAGTGATTCCACAGTCTCGTCCTCCTCCTTTCGGATTATGCAACCAGAGTCTGCCTTCGACTTCAGCTACCTTGCCTGCTTCTCTGCCTACCATCCAGACGCCTTTTCAAAATGTCTCCGCTCCATCGGCTTCTTCAAATTTTAACCTCTCTACAGCAGCTCCAGCACAAGAGTTCGGTAGGCGTTTTGTTTCACCAGCCGCCGCAACAGTGTCTAACTCTCTAAGAGCCAATATCATCCAAGGTAAGGACATTAACCTTGCTACTCTACTGCTTCCTTCGCCTGCCGCCGACAGGAAAATGGTTGACTGTGGTGACGTGGCAGTACTCCTAAAAACTTCCGACCCCCGATTACAACGTAATCTTTCGTTCGGTGAATTTGTAATTGCTTTCAGTATTTACCGAGACATTTTGTGCCAAGTTTACCCCGACAGAAGGGAAGAGTTAGATCTCTATCTAGCTATGATGGCGGACTTCAGTCAAAGATACGGGGGTACTTTATTTTATGAATACCACAAGTCCTTTTCCGCCAAATCTGCCTCCTTCATCTCACTTTTTAATTCAAGGCTAGACTGGTCAGTCACTGATACTGAACTGCTCATCCGCCATTTCGGAGGCCAAAAAAGCTTAGCTTGTGCCATTTGTAGCGCTCACGGCCACAAGGCTTCATTTTGCCCGAAAGCTTTTGCTAGTAATGACCCAGCCGCTGTCCACGGTCCTGAAAATGTAAGATTTTCTTCAAACTCCAGAGGTCGCCTACCTGTCGCTGAACTCAATGGCGTACCTCTTTGCATTCAATTCAACGAGGCCGTTTGTTCTTTTCCTAATTGCAAATTTGCTCATATTTGTAGTGTCTGCAAGGATCCACACCCGAAATCTGTCTGTCCACGCCGGTACAAACCTGCTCCCCGAGGGAAAGCCCCAAATCTGAGAAAATTCTAAATAAACACCCGTCTACTCCTATCAATATTCCTAATCTTTCAAGCTACCTCTCTTCCCACCCCGATCCACTATTCGTTGATTATTTAATCACCGGTTTGTCCCAAGGGTTTCGGGTGGGCATCCTTTCTCATCTTTCTGCCTCTTTTGTTGCTAAAAATTTGCAATCTGCCAGAAACGAACCTGATACGGTTTCAGCTCTTCTAGACAAAGAAGTCAATAAAGGATATGTTATTGGTCCTTTCACTTCTCCTCCATTCTCTCCTTTTCGGATAAATTCTATCGGCGTTGCTACTCGCAAATATTCTGGTAAAAAACGTCTTATCTTTGACATGTCTTCTCCTCATTCCTCCAATATAGCAAGCGTTAACGAATGCATTCCCCTAACACCTTTTTCTCTTCATTACGCTACCGTGGATAATGCTATCCAGTTAATCAAAGTTGCTGGCCAAGGTGCCTGGTTAGCCAAAGCTGACATTACCGACGCCTTTAAAACTATGCCAATTCACCCCTCTGACTGGCCGTATTTCGGAGTTAAATGGAATTCAAACTTCTACTTCGCTGTGAGGCTTACATTCGGTTGTAGAAGTAGCCCGCATATTTTTAACAGTCTCTCCGAAGCTCTGTGTTGGATTCTGCTGAACGTCTGTAAGCTCCCTTTCGTTTTGCATTTACTAGATGATTTTTTGCTAGTCGACTTTCCATCTTCCCAATCTTCCATACTCAACATTCTTAAACAAATTTTTAGTGACGTCGGCGTTCCCCTCTCTGCTGAAAAAACTTTGGGCCCCTCTACTTCGTTAGAATTCTTAGGCATTCATCTCGACACGGTCAAAATGCAAGCTTCCCTTCCTCAAGAGAAACTTCTAAGGATCAGGTCGTTTCTGGAATCTTTTTCCTCTCTACCCAGCGTTTCGAAACGAGATATGCTCTCTCTGCTCGGTCACCTCAATTTTGCCATGAGCATTATACCACAAGGCAGAGCCTTTATTTCTCGGCTGTTAACTCTGGCTCATTCTGTCCAAAAATTAAGTGATCCGATCCAGATAGACGATGGATGTTTGTCCGACATCAAATTTTGGACTCAGTTGCTTAATGATTGGAACGGCATTTCTTTCTTTTACAATGATGCTTTCGAATCGTCCGCAGACCTTCATCTATTTACTGATGCCGCCCCATCTATTGGTTTCGGTGGGTTTTTTCAAGGGCAGTGGTTCGCCGAGAAATGGCCAAACGAATTTCCAAAGACAAAATCAGGCTCCGTGTCTTCTGCGCTCTACGAGCTTTATCCTTTAGTCTTAGCCAGCGTAATCTGGGGCTCAGCGTGGTCAAGGAAACGCATCTTGCTGTTTTGCGATAATGAAGCCACAGTAGCCATAATCAATAAAGGCAGATCATCGTGCCAAACGATCATGCCTTTTTTGAGACGCTTAATCTGGCAATCAGTCACTTTCAATTTCATTATTAAGGCTGCCCACATACCCGGGCACTGTAATGTTATTGCTGACGCGCTTTCCCGCTTTCGTTTTCAGACGTTCAGACGGCTTTGCCCTTCAGCCAATACGGAACCAACACCCTGCCCTCCCCTATCAGCAACTATGCTAAATTAGACGATTTGCAAAGATCTGCTAGACTTTACATGTCTAAAGGAGTAGCTCCTTCTACATTTAAAGCTTACACTTCCGCCTGGTCTTCTTTTTTAATGTTTTGCTTCTCCTTTCAGATCCCTTTATTTCCTATCCTGATTACAACCGTTTGCTCTTTTCTCGTTTTCAATTTCGAAAATCGTAATCTTAAAATTTCCTCCATCCGCAGATTGCTCGCTGGCATTCAATTTTATGCAAAATATTTTAATCCCGATTTTCCAAGCCTTTTCACTGATACTTCTGTTCGATTACTGCTCAAAGGCATAGCTAAATCCTCTACGAATTCCCCTGATAAAAGGTTGCCTCTTTCTTTGCCTTTATTGCAAAGATTGATCCTTTCACTACGCAATGGCCTTTTTTCCACATACTCCAATATTTTGCTAGAAGCTGTGTTTTTAACTGCTTTCTATGGATTTATGCGCCCAGGTGAATTCACTTCAGCATCTAAACAATTTGATCCCGTCCGCGGTCTTTCTATCTCCGACTTAAAATTCTCACCTAACTTCTTTACTCTTTTTCTTAAGTACTCTAAAAATGACTCTCTAGGCTCTGGTGTCTCTATAACAATTTCTAAAATTAGCAATAATTTTTGCCCCTTCTCATCTATGATTAGATTTCTCAAAATCCGCCCTAGATCCTCAGATCACTCACCCCTATTCTCACTTCCTAACGGAGCTCCTCTTTCCAAAGGCTGGTTCAGATCTCATTTAGTTTCTGTTCTTAAAAACTGTAGTCTATCCCCTTCCCTGTACACTGGACACTCATTCAGGATTGGAGCAGCTACCTCAGCAGCCGAACGTGGCATTTCTACAGCTGCTATCAAGATCTTGGGTAGATGGTCTTCTTCTGCATTCGAGTCTTACGTAAGACCTGATCTTAAGATCATTCTTGAAGCTCAGCAAGCTCTGCAGTAACGATCCAGGTAAATCTCTATGCAACTTCTGGTGGTGGTGCTATGCTTTATCTATCTGTTGATAGTTCAGTAGTATAACTCGCACTATGGCTTAGTTGCCATGATAGGAGCTTTTGCTATGTGTGGCATTAGCAGCCTTGTGGCTCAGCGTGGCCTTGTCTATGTGTGGCTCAGCGTGGCCTCGTCATTTGTGGCTCAGCGTGGCCTCGTCTATGTGTGGCTCAGCGTGGCCTCGTCATTTGTGGCTCAGCGTGGCCTTGTCTATGTGTGGCTCAGCGTGGCCTCGTCTATGTGTGGCTCAGCGTGGCCTCGTCTATGTGTGGCTCAGCGCGGCCCCCTCTATGTAAGGCTCAGCGCGGCCTCGTCTATCGTGGCTCAGCGCGGCCTTGTCTGTGTGTGGCCCAGCGTGGCCTAGTACATGCGTATTTTAAAAGAAAAAGTTAAAGCATTAATATATAGCATAATTACAGCAGCAGGAAGTATATTGCATAAAAGTATACCTCCAGTTTATATTCATAGATTTACCATCCTCGATGATACATATGGTTCCTCGTCTATCTCGCTGCTTGATCTTTTTCTTTTTCTTTTTATATTTAGGTACTACACGTTAAACGGCGGCGGGTATATTTCTTTCCATCTTTGGGGGTGTGCTCCGTTCCAGTGGAATCATCTTCCACCTAATTTTGGGGGTCGGCTGCGCCGCTGCCTTCATCTTCAGGCAGGAAATGCTGAATCCGTACCCTCAGATCGCGAGTTACGGATGGGGCCTACGCCAAATACTTATTGTACATATTGCTGCTGGATCACTAATAAATGTATGCTTGTTACTATATCTATTCTCCCGAGTCTTTCTGGTAGAAATGGAAGCTTTAGCGTAAGTTCTGCCGGGAAGACTTAATTGTTGCGTCACTTATTGCCTTCTCATCTATCCAATCATGTTCTAATACTAGAAGTATAAAGGACCTGTACTTACACTTGTCTGAGTTCGCAGATGCTGAACGCTTCCACTCACCACCATCCACCCCACCACCACCAAGATGGTTCCTCCATCACCGCAGGATGGTCCCTTCCCCTCCAACCTCCCCACCACCACCAGGATGGTCCCTTCCAATTTCTCACTGGGGGTCGGCTGCGCCGCTGCCTTCATCTTCAGGCAGGAAATGCTGAATCCGTACCCTCAGATCGCGAGTTACGGATGGGGCCTACGCCAAATACTTATTGTACATATTGCTGCTGGATCACTAATAAATGTATGCTTGTTACTATATCTATTCTCCCGAGTCTTTCTGGTAGAAATAAACAATGCCACACCTGTACAGCGTATAACTTTGGGAAGGCAGAGAGCAAGCAAGCTTGCCCTGTCCACCCCATATTTAACTTTTTACTTTTTACAGGATGTCATGATGGATCTCATCGAACAGAACTGATTCTGTTCCAAATGTATAAAAATATTGTCTTGTTACAGTTTAACATTAAATTTTACAGGTCTCATCAAAAAAGGACGACCGGCCAGACGAGCAGACGACATGATACATGATGTTGTAATTAACAAAAATACTTAAGATCTCCATTCACAGGTTGTTCTTGTGGTTCACTCCACAAACAAGGTCCCATCTGGGGTGCGGTGACACCTCCGTCCAAGCATTTCGACTTAAACTACACCAACCAGCCCTCAGCAACCACACGCCAACGCCAACGCCGACACCAACGACAACGCACAGCGTCAAGTGAGGGACAAAGGAAGTGCTAGTAACTTTCCTCCCTTGCCAGCGTGGGAGGGCCCATTGCAACGGTTCGCAAAGAATCACCCTGGTGAAGATGGAACGTCCATGGAAAAACGAGATGATCAACACA
The DNA here is from genome assembly GCF_949319135.1 of Squalius cephalus. NCBI lineage: Eukaryota > Metazoa > Chordata > Actinopteri > Cypriniformes > Leuciscidae > Squalius > Squalius cephalus. The sequence continues at coordinate 5,035,450 of NC_137135.1, read as the reverse complement.
TCTGGAGGAAGATGTGGACCAACTAATGGTTTAAGCTTAGCATAATAGTTAATTTTGTGTGATGTTTATTGATGTTTTATTTGGTTCGATCAAACTGTACTGTACTGAGTATTTAGATCTCATGATTTGAACAATTACTGATGAATTTGAAAATATTTCAGGTATATGTAAATTGTGAAGAGGAAAATCTCTTAATTCTGTAGAGTATAGGGACTCTAACTAGATACATTACTGTAAAAATAATAAATAATCTAGGAACTATTTTTGAAGAAACTTGAGGGTTTTAGAACTCTAATTCAGATATCATAGATGCTAAAAAAAAAAAAATTAATAGTTGTAATAGTTGTTCTCTAATAAGAGAGGATAAGTTACTTTGCCGGACTAGGTCCGAATAGATAATTGGGTAAACTATAGCGATTAATTAATGACTACATTAAATATTTTTTAGGTGTTTCCATTTGTTAAAATAGCAAAAGAAAAACTTTCAAAAGGAGATTGATTTTGGGAAACATATTTAATTTCTGAATTATTATTAGTTAAAGAAGTTACCAGTGTGATTATTGAAATGTTCCTTTCATGTATTGTCTAATTGTATTGTCTAATGTCTGTATTTGATATCTGAGAGGTGACTGCGGGTCTAGTCTATCTAGGAATACAGTAACAGTGCTTGCTTATTTAGCCCGGCTTCCAGAAATGAAATATGGACTTGCTTTGTTGAGAAAGGTCTTTAACGTATTAGAAAAAATATGGGCACAAAGTTAAAACCTAGACCAAGAACAATGTAACTCAAACATGTTAAAATTTAAACTAAACTGAATCTAAACAGTTAAGACATTTCAGTGAAATAGAATATTTGCTCATAAAGTAAAATTCTAAAAAGCTTTCTTAATTCAGAATGAAGTTACAGATTTAATGATCTGGATCAATGGATCCATTATGAACTATTCCGCATTGCCAACAAATAGAGGCAGGACATGTTATGTCCATCAGTTAATTCTGGAAAAATAGGATTTTAGGATAGGTAATTAATGATTAAATAGCATATCAGTAGCTAAGGCTATTATCATGGCAAAAGCTTGGGTTAATTTTAAAGTAATGACATTGTTTGAAACAAAATAATACAATTATTGATATTTGTGTTAAGGATAAAAATGAAAAGATTTTAGAACTTTTTGGTTAGATTTTATTACACAGATCCTTAAATAGATCTTACTAAGTAAAACAATTGCCTGCTTGAATTAAAAGCTAACAAATAAGGTTAAGAAAAATGGTTAATCAGCAGTATCAGCCTGTTAAAGGCCTAATAGATCAATGCGATTCAAAATCCAGAGAAAGATGATAATTAAACTTGACTCAAGGTCTACTTAAGTTATAAAGGCAATGTACTATGGTATGTTTAGTGTTTTACTAAAGATGGAATTAGGTTGTTTGAAGATAGAATGTTGGGAAAAAGATGGAGTTGCAGAAGATGAGAAGATGGTATGTGTATGTGGAAGACGGTATGTGTATGTGGTAACATTGGAAACAGGTGGTATTTTAATTACAACTTAGGATGCTGATTGAAGGAATATTTGACAGGTATTATAAAGTAAAAGATGGAACATGGTATGATTAGAGATATCAGGTGGTATTAAAGTCACTGACTTATAATGGGATGATTTGGGAAAGGTAAATTAGATTGCAGGTAAATCAGGCGGGTATGGAATAATTCATTAGAGTAATTAAAAATCCAGATTCATATTTTATTTGGTCGTAGGGTATGATTACGACCAGAGAGGGGAATTGTGGTGGATTTTAATTAATCAACGTTAATTAATCAACTAACATTTGTTTTTCTTGCAGGAACAACATTCATATGCTTTTAATGTGTCAAAACTCTTTGGGGAAAAACTTGTGACTGACTGTATGTGTCTATGTGTAAAAATAACATAGTTTTGGGAAGTTAAACTAGACAGTCTGTTAGAACAAATGAAGTCATCATTAAAACCTTGTGATAAGTAATCACAAGATCAGAGTTTGCTTTACCTAGTAACAGAGGGGTTTGCATATGAAGAACCAATCAAATAATGGGGAAATTATGTAATGCAGCCTGACATTTATGCCATACCCCGATTCTATAAAAACTGTTGTATATGTGTTTTACGGTGGGATTCTCAATGGAATTTGTCTGAGATCCTCCGGCCTTGCTTCTTGGGAGAGATTCCCTGAGAACTGCTCGGGAAGATCTCCTGGCCGTGATTAAAGCATTTAAAGGACAATTGCAGGTCTGTTTGTCAATTTATTCCTGCACAGGAAGCTAGTTTAGGGAAGCAAGTTAGTTAGAAACTCGGCCAGTTGTCGACTGAAGACGTAAGAGCCAGAGAGTTAAGGTATTGGTGTCGAGAGCAGACGCCAGAGAGTTAAGGTATTGGTGTCGAGAGCAGACGCCAGAGAGTTTAAGGTATTGGTGTCGAGTGTAGACGCCAGAGATATTAAGATCAGGTGGGTGTCGAGTGCAGACGCCCCAGATAGTTAGGTTTAGGGAAAATATCCACGACAAGACCAAGCACAGATCACGCATCAACGATGACAACCTCCACGCTGTTTTACGGATTGCTACAGCACAAGACCTAAAGCCAGACACTGACGGACTGACCAGAGGAAAACGGTGTCAGACATCCAGCCAGAAAACAAATAGGTAAGCATTTTTATAAACCTGAATTGCAAATATATAAACAAATATTTCAACTGAATAAGTACAGTGTAATATGTGTGAAATGTAATGGTTGAGCTTGAATTTTGTTTTGTGTTTGTTATTTTCAGAACATGAAATGGATGAGGATGGTGTGGAATATGGTGTAGGTAGGCTACTAGGGTGAGAAAGGATCTTTGGTGTGTTGAGGTCAAGCAGCATCACCTCATAAACTTCACTCAGAACTTGACCAATATAGTTGTGAACTGAAACAACCCTTATTGCCATTTTGAGTTAATTACACATACTATTTTGATAATATCGTTTATTATCTTTATGAGCGCTGTCTCTGTGCTGTGGTGCGGTCGGAAACCAGATAGAAAATTGTCAAAGGATCCATTCAAGCTCAATAATTTGTTCAGCTGATTGAAGACAACTTTTTCAATGATCTTGCCTATGAAAGGAAGATTTGAGATCGGTCTATAGTTTCTTGGCTTCTTCGTAAAATAGTCACACTTAGCTTCCTCCCGCCCGAAAACGGGCGAAGCCTTAAAATTTTACTTTACTTTTTCCCAGGATAACCAATCAAATATATTTTTGTTCTATAATGTTTTCTGATTATTATTTAGAATTTTTAGAATTTTTTATGATACTTTGCATTAATTATATAATTTTTATGAGCTATTTTTTCCATTAGAATTAATATATATTTTTTTATTTTATTTATTTTATTTAATTTTTCAATAAATGCAACATTTCACATCAAAATAGAGTGCAGGCCTAAAAAAAAAAATGTTCAAGTGAGAAGAGCGCCATCTAGTGGCTTCAAAATGTATTAATTTGTGTCATGTCCTATAACCGCCTATAGGCAGCCTATAGCTTTTTTATTTATTTATTTGATTTATTCCCATTCGGAAAGAAAAAAAATTATTACTAAGCAACCACTGAATGGAACAACACAAATTATATATCATTTTAAAGCTTAAGATCTCAGCTTTTTAATGCATCTAATTACATTTATTAACTCCTAACAAGTGCTGAGTAATCCCTCTAAAACCGAGTGTACCGCCAGCAGGCGCCACCTAGCTGCGAAAATATTCTTTACCATATTTTTAAAAAATCTTGCCTTGATTAACACAAAGTTGATGTCATTTGAAAGCTTAGAGTCTGCACTTTACAGTGAATGTATCCACTTTGAAAAACTCAAGTATTGCTGAGTTATTTGCTGATAATAGAATTTCTTTTTTTTTTCATAATCTATAAAATAATGTACTGCAATGTGTCAAAAACATCATACAGCTCATGAAACATTCTCAGATAATTGAAAATGGCACTTCATTTTTTACAGCATATTATTACAATTAAAATGAGCCCAAAATTAACATAATCTATTGCTTTTATGACAAGATATTCTTCATGGAGAAAAAATTGCCCATGAGGGGGTGTCAAAGACTGTACAAAAAGGCTGTCTCTTTTCCAAATGCTGTAACTTTTGATTCCTTTATCCAAAAATTATTATTTTTTTATCCAGATGCAGCTAACATGTAGGGGGACTTCACTAAAAAAGAATTTTCCTCCTACCTTATTTCCTTCCTGAGTTATTCCATGACAAATAAGAAAGATATGCAAAATCATAATAAAAATTATATATATATATTGTCTTTTATCCGCTGTTTCTTGGCAGGACAATGTCCAAATGTAATGTAATTTATATTTTCAAAAAATTTAAAAAGAGTTCTTTCAAACGATACCTACCTTTTGACTCTCCTTGCTATAGTTTTGGAGTTATTATGATTATATAATTTTTATATAGTTTGGGGCAAAATTTGCTGTTTCAGTCTTACCAGTTCATTTCTCTCTCTGTGTGTGTGTGTTTGTGTGTGTGTGTGGGGGGGGGGGGGGTGTCTTATTTGCACTCTTGATGTTTTAGAGTGTCACCCCTTCATTGCTGTACACTTTTTTTCAGCACAGTGGCTGATCTGTAGCTTGTACCACCAAAAGTTTCTCTGAGTTTTCCTATTTTTTCGTATTTCCCATTCATTTCCTATGTCGCCCGTTTTCGGGCGGGAGGAAGCTAAGTGTGACTTTTTTTTTTACGACCCTTTAACATATCAGAATCATCTCCTTGATTTTTTTGTGTGTTCATATAGGTAATAAAACAAAAGTCACCAAGTTTCACCCCCATCCGATGAAGCAAAAAAAATTAACAATTCGAAACGTTCAAGTTTTCGCCCGTTTTCGGGCGAAGAAGCCCAGAGGGTATGGTCTTATCCAGATTGCTCTTTTTCAGGAGGGGCTTGACAACTGCAGTTTTCAGGGAGTTTGGAAAACTCCCAGAGAGAAGTGAGGCATTTAGATCTGCTTCTAAACTGTTTAACACACTTTTGAAAAAAGATGTGGGAAGTGTGTCAAGGGCGCAGGTTGATGTTTTAAGGTGCTGTACGGTTTCTTCCAACATTTTGCCATCAATTTCTTTGAAATCAGACATAGTAACTACTTTCTCAGGTGGTCTGATCTGTCTGACCCCAGCGCAACTCAAGGATGTGCTGATCACCTTTCTGATATTATTGATTTTCTCAGAGAAGATAGAAGCAAACTCACTGCACTTGTTGTCTGAGAGCATTTCACTGGGAATCTGGCTTGGGGGATTTGTCAGTCTCTCTACAGTAGCAAAAAGAGTGCGTGTGTTGTTTAAAAGACTAACGGGACTCCTTCATCCCACTCTTTACCGGAGCTTAAATAGTATTTGCGCAGCATTTATTTTAACGTTTGGTGAAAACGTTCAATTACCCCTTGGCTTTCAGGATGGTACGGACTAGATACTCTGTGCGATATTTCCAAGGTTTTTAACACCTGTCTGAACAATTTGGAAAGAAAATTCGTTCCTTGGTCTGTCTGTACAGTTTTTGGCAGTCCAAATGTGGAAAAAATTTTGACAAGTGCCTTTACAATTGCAGCAGAAGTAATTTTTCTCAATGGAATTGCTTCTGGATATCGTGTTGCAGAGAACATAATTGTTAGTAAAAACTGATTTCCTGATTTGGTCTCTGGTAAAGGACCGACACAATCTAAAATGACATGCTCGAAAGGCTCTCCAATTACAGGTATCGGAATCAATGGAGCAGGCGGGATCTTTTGATTTGGCTTTCCCGTTACACACATGGCAGGTGTTACAATACTGACAGACATCTTTCTTCAAACCAGGCCAAAAGACAGCATGATCATGAGCCAAAGATGCCCCGACAGCAGATGATCATGAGCCAAACTTGCCAAAGACTTACATTTACATTTACATTTATTCATTTAGCTGACGCTTTTATCCAAAGCGACTTACAATTGCTATATATGTCAGAGGTTGCACGCCTCTGGAGCAACTAGGGGTTAAGTGTCTTGCTCAGGGACACACTGGTGTCTCACAGTGGATTCGAACCCAGGTCTCTCACACCAAAGGAATGTGTCTTATCCATTGCGCCACACATCCAATAAGACTTGCTGTCTGTAAGCAGTGGGTAACACAATTTGACAGGTAACCTCCCACTCATTGTCCATACCAGCGACAGGTCTCCACTTACATAACAGTAACTCATTGTCTATCACATACTCAGCTTTTCTGTCTTTTACAGATGTTGGATGCTCAGCAGCAGAGAAAAACTTAGTTAAAGAAGGATCATCTTGCTGTGATGCTACCATCCCTTCACGTGTGATAGGTACAGTCAACACTTCTAAATCTGTCACAATTTCATCAACCATTTGTTCGGGTTTCACAACATTAGAACACTGCAACTCGGACGAAGAGCTTTCTTCAGCAAAGAGTGGCAACATGAATGAATCATTCAACTTAATGTCGTTCCCTACTCTTCGCTTTTGCACGCGCGTCACAACATTTGCAGGAAACACATCCGGAAATTTATCAGCAATATCATTAGCGTTAACAAAACAATCAGGCTTGTCAACCGCTTCTACAACGGGTGTCACTTTTCCTCCAGCCAAATCATTGCCAAGAATAAACGTAACCCCCTTAACAGGAAGGGAGGAACGTACCGCAACCTTAACATATCCTGAAATCAACTCACACTGTAAATGAACGCGATGTAGCGGCACCTTTATAATGTCCATTCCAATACCCTAAATTAGTAAACTTCAACCACAAGATGTCCGTTCTGACAATGGAAGAACCTCAGATACAATAAATGACTGAACCAACTGGTTTTGGTGGTCCAGGTTGTTGTTTTCGTTTTAAAGTTAAACAGTCTGCAATTACATGTCCTGTTTTATGACAATAAAAACATTCTCTTGTTTCTTTAGACTGTGGTGTGTTAACCTTAACACGGGAACTCAAACTTTCTGGCGCAGGCAATGACAGCGTTTTGTCGAATCGAGTCAAAACGAATGCATTCTTGTGGGTTAAAACAAATTCAAATTTAAATAAGTGACCACACGTTCAGGTAAGCAATTCTTGAACTCCTCCAAAAGCATCAAATCCCTTAGAGAATTAAAATCTTTCGCCTTACTCGCGGTCAACCACTTATCGAAAAGCATTCCTTTCTCACGGGCAAATTCTACGAACGTTTGCTGTGCTGTTTTTTCCTGGTTTCGAAATCGCTGTCGGTAAGCTTTGGGCACCAGCTCATAAGCGCGGAGAATAGCGTTCTTCACTGTCTCATATTGCAAGCTATCCTCTACCGGCAGTGCTGAAAAAACCGCCTGAGCTTTTCCGACCAAATTACATTGTAATAAAAGAGACCATACCTCTTTCGGCCATTTAAGTACGGATGCTAGGCATTCAAACACTGAAAAATAGGTATCCACCTCGGTTTCCCTGAAGTGAGGCACTAAAGCTATGTGCTTACTAACATCAAAGGCAGTTGTTGAAACATCACTTGCAACATGTGAGGTAACGACAGGACTAGACACAACCGAGCCAGAGACAACGTTCCTTGACTCCAACTCAATTTGTCTCAATTTTAGAGATGCATCTCCATTCTTGAGATGCATCTCCATCTCGGCCTTACGTTTCTCTGCCCGCTCCTGCGCTTCCATCTGCATATGGACGATTCGGACCTTAAGCCGCACATCGCCACCAGACCTACTGGAAGGCGGAGAAAAGGGATAAAAGGGCTGCAAGACAGCCTTGGTCTCGGCCTCAACCTCCACCTCGGAAGCCTCGCTCAACGCCTTCTCCGACTCAACAGGGCTTTTTGGACACGTCTCCACTGCCGACCGGCCGGCCTCCTCACCATCCGCATCTGTCAACATAAGCACATGAAGTTCAACCAGCCTTTGATGAATAACAGCTTTAATTGTTTTCTTTAGTGCTTGTCTCACCACAGAGATCCCATAGTGGTCAGTGATTTTTAACAAATCATCCTCTCTGCACTTGTCAAATGTGTCCAAAGTTGGTTTAACAATAAACGACTGTAAATTGAATGTACTCATGACTTCAACACTAACGCCACTGTCACTATACCCGTTGGTAATGTACACAAGCGTTTCCTTTTTGTTACCGAAAAATCAAGCATAAAGATATACACACAAAAAAAATATAAATAACCGGGAAGAATCCAATTGTTTAAATCCCAGACGAGCCCCCATATGTTACGTCCCTTTTTGATTTTAGATAGGGGTAAGGGAGTATAACATTTGAATAAAGATGTGCGTATAACTTAATGTGAAAGACTGGGCAATAAAAGGAAAAAGATCAACTCAAAAACTCCGCTCAAAAGTATTTATTTTACAGAACCCAAAAGTGAAAGAATGAAGAGAAAATAATATTTACAATATTTACAAACAATGAGAAGAACGACAATTAACAATACTTAAACAAAAACAAACAGAGGTGGGAAGGCGAGCTCGAGAGATGCCAAATGAAATAAATAAATAAAACAGAACAAACTAGCTAGAAGATTAATGCAACTAAACTAACTACCAAACGAAAAATGTAGAAAAGAAAAGTCTTCGGCGTCAAGACGCCCTAAAAAAACTACACTAACTACAATATAACAAAAACTTACAGGGTGTGGCACTCTCCTAAACTAGTGTGTCTAATACAATTAAAAATTGTCCTACGTGGTGCGCAATGTATGTTGCGCGACTTACTAACCTGCTCCCTCCTTCCCAGCCTCACATGCACCGTGATGACTGAATACAGTAAAACAAACAAAAACACTTCACAACCACTATTCGACAATTGATTAATTCAAACGATAGACACACAGAAAACAACAGCAGCGAGCCAAACAAATGCAAATGTCAAAGTGAGCGAAAAGCTGGAGACGTGGAGGAGATACGGGTATTTGAGGAAGGTGGTGTAATGTGATTGGATGGGTGAACCGAGACGTCATCATCCTTCAGGAAAACTGACAGGCTGTAGATTGATCCAATGAGCATCTGAAACACACACACCCACACCCACAACAACAACAACAAACTACATATCCCTATTACAACACTCTAAATACGTACACGTACGTAACAGGGAGTCATTCGTTAACTGGATCAAAATTCTGTATACCTTCAGCCACTGTCATCACAAATGGACTAATATCACGTAGCTTCACACTGCACCGGGGGACTAGACAAGGATGCCCACTCACCCCTTCACTATTCACCATTTTCATCGAACCGTTAGCAGCAGCTATTCATCAATACAGCCACATTAAAGGAATTCAAACACCAAATATACACCATAAAATTAGTCTTTATGCTGACGATATACTACTGTATTTGCAAGACCCCTCATCATCATTACAAGAAACAATCAAACTCATTGATTCATTCTCAAATATTTCTGAATACTCAATCAACTGGAGTAAGTCTGTTATCCTTCCATTATATTCCAAAAGCTTGGATGTGACATCCCATACACTACATATCCCTCTGTGCACCAATTACATCACATATTTAGGTATTAACATTTCCCCCAGGCTGTCAGACCTGTTTGGACTCAACTATACTCCACTACTTAAAACAATAAATGATGATCTTCAACGCTGGATGAACTTACCATAATCCATTATGGACAGAATATCAATATTTAAAATGACTATACTCCCTAAATTAAACTATTTATTTACAATGATACCTTCACAAACCACCTGTCACATCCATAGAAGGAGACAAGGCAGATGTAAACAAATAACAAGTTTATTAAGTGCAGAGTGAGCGATGCAGGAATACTTGAGTGCGATGACTGTAAAGCAGATATGGTGAACACTAGCTGACTGTAAAACAATGTCTTTTGTAGAATACTGGTGAACACGATGATGAAGGAACACAGGACGATGGACGAAGGAAACCACGGGACAACAGGTAAGTATCTTCAGGTTGGTCTTCTGGTAAGGTGAGTCTGTAGCGTCAAGAGACGAGACCAGACACTGAGGTGCGTGAGATTGCGACTGAAGTAGTGAGTGCAATCATGACGTGCAGGTGCCGGTGATCAGAAATCAGGTGACTGTGATCTGGTGCAGTGTTGGTCAAGTTACTTGGAAATAGTAATTAGTTACTGATTACTGATTACTTCTCCAAGAAAGTAATCCAGTTACTTTACTGATTACTTATTTTCAAAAGTAATTAGTTACTTTACTAGTTACTTTACTAAGTTACTTTTCAAAAACATGATGCACGACCTGAATACGCTATAAAGCAACAGACCTTTCAGCCTAATTATATTCTTTCTGTAAATTCCATCATCTAAAATTGAATCAAATGAAACATTCTCTTTTTTAAAACTTGTTTTATTAGTTTCAATATTTTAACTTTATGCACATTGCATCAAGCAAAAATTAAATTAAATGCAACAGTCTCAGACTTGAAGAAAATTGTTGAACATTTAAACCTATTTTCTGCACATTCCACCATATTTTAATGAAATAAAGAAAGTCCTTCTTCTGTTAACTTATATTTCTGCATATTCCAGCATATAAAATAAAAATATTTTTTGTAAAATCCTTCATTCGAATAGATGTAAATAAAATACAGCAATAAAATAATTAAAATGAAAATCTCTCCTGACTGTATGCCAAATTATTAACATTTACGTCTTTTAACAGTAAAGTGCAGAGAGGAGTAAAAATGAGTTTACCAAAACAGAAAATGCTGTTGCATGCCACATTTAGGCTGTTAGTCCAGTCTCATTTTATGGCTACTCTGACAAGGCCCTATGTTTTTTTTTTTTTTTTTTCAGAGTGAAACAGTGGTTATATCACATCAGCAGAAGCTTCTCAAACCTCCTATCACACAGTCTGTTCCTTTACGGGGAAAGCACCAATCCACCTAAACTGAACAGCCGTTCCACTGGTGCACTGGATGGAGTTGGAGCGTTGTATTTCATGTACATCTTTTTGAGGTTTGGGAACTGATTCAGAATTTCAAGCTCATACCCTGACCTTAAATAGTCAGTTACTTCATTTTCTGCTGAAAAGCTTTCTGTAGGCTGGTTCTCAAAATCAAAAAAATCCATTTCAGCTGGGCCGGCTGCCAGTTGGGACACATTAGCATTGTCAGCAGCAGGAGCAGTTTTACGACACTCTGTTGTCAGAAGCACCTTCAAATGCTCTCTCCTACGCTCATCTTTCAGCCATCGAAGTTTGAACTTGGGACAAGTGGCCGCTGCAAGAAGTCCTTCTTGGCTATCCAGTACAGCATCAAAACGAATCTTGATGGCCTGTAAAATACAATATGATATAACAAAGAATATATTTATTTTACTATATAAATTGGCTATTTTAACTATTTTGTGGGCTCTACTGACCTAAACCATCTCATGTGCTATCAATACTGTATGAGATTTAATTTTGGTTGAGGCTGTTTTGACCTCTTTATTTCAATCTTCTATTGATGTTAAGATTAATATTCATGATTAATGATGATCAATATCCCTGATATTGAACAGGGGATGAATAATTGATCTTATATTATATTCTATCATTTAAATAATTGTACTGCTTAAAACAAACAAAGTGAAAGATCTGCCCACCATGAATGATATAATAAATTCAACAAATCCACCCAAATCAATTATCAAATAATAATCTTACCTTTACAATAACATCTGGAAGGCTGGCTGTCATTCTAGAGAGGTCATCTTTCAGGGCAAGTGTCTTTGACATCAGGCTTGTGAGTGTTGGTAGTAAGATGTCTAGCGCTACGGTCAGGGGCTTCATCACGGTGCAGTACTCTTGTAAAAATAGGTACTCCCTTTCATTAAGGCACTTGATTCCCAGTTTTACACACAGGGGATTCAGCTCATTCATCGGAATTGTGATGATTCTGGAAATGGCCTCATACAGGGAATTCCACCTTGTGGATGTGGGTACCATTAGTTTCCTGTGGCTGACTTCCTCCACCTGTTCAGAGGCTAATGTTGATCGACTTGCTTTAGTCCAAAGAGCAGAGCATTTAGCAATACTACTCCTATTTACAGCCTTGGTGTCTGCACAGGAATTTAGATGTTTGTCAACATCGCTTGTTGAAATTAAGTTAATTGTGTGTGATGCACACCTGTAGTGTGGAGGAAGGCCCACGGAGGTTCGCCCGGTGGAATTGGATGTAGCGGCAGCGGTCATGTCAGTTGGGGGTTCAGGGTTTTTTTCAGTAAGTTTCACATTCCTGTGCCGGCTTGCTAGGTGCTTGCTCAGATTTGAGGTGGAATTTTTCGCTGTAGATAAAAGTTTTCTTCCCACGTACTTCCCACGTACAGCAGACGCTGATGTTTTTGTCACCTTTAACCGAGTCAAACTCAAAGTAATGTCGGTACTTCCAAGCATTAAATGCTGCATGGTCTTGCTCTCTTCCGCTCTCCATGTTGTCTCTTCTCGTTCAACACTACACTGACTGACGGCGCGGGCGCGGCACTCATACGTCATTGTCACTCACAACTCACGTCATGACACGAGACAGTCTCACAAAACAAAATCAAGGTTAAATAACGCAGTAACGCAGCCTGCTTACGGGGAAGTAACAGTAATCTAATTACTGTTTTTGCAATTGTAATCCCTTACTTTACTCGTTACTTGAAAAAAGTAATCGGATTACAGTAACGCATTACTTCTAACGTGTTACTTCTTGTTCCAAACCTGTATTAATTTCCTTCTAATATTTTCTAATATTTTTCTAATATTACTATTTTGAAGAATGTGGCTATCCAAACAGTAGCTGGTCCCCATTGACTTCCATAGGAGAAAAATATACTAAGTCACTGGGGTACATCAACTATTTGGTTACCCACATTCTTCCAAATAACTTTTTATTTTCAACAGACGAAAGAAACTTATTCAAGTTTAAAACAACTTGAGAAAATAAATTATGACAATTTGAATTTTTAGGAGAACTATTCCTTTAATGTTAATAAAACAACACAATGCAAAGAGAAAATCACTCACTGCTATTGACTGAAGTAGCTTTAATAAGTATCAACGTATAATTTATACAGTGAAGTCTGTTTTGTTTTATTTTCATATTTGTTCATTTAATTATTTTCTTCAATGCTATACTGTTAAACACACCTACTGTAGCTGAAAATAAAGCACTGTTTATTTAATTTGTATATTAAGTTGTGTATGTGTAATGTCTATCTTTGATTTAATAACAAAGAAAATAATGACAAATATTTTTATCTTCGCCCCTGTCTGCCATTTTTTTATTTTGTTACCTAAGGCTTTGTTTTTAAAATATGGACATTAGTTTGGCTGTAATGCTCAGTCACAAAATAGTAAAACCAACATAAAAAAGAATCGTGATAAAATCATGAATCGTGATTTTCCTGAAAAAAATCGTGATATGATATTTTTGCCATATCGCCCACCCCTAATTGGAATAATAAATTAAGTAGCCTATCTTAATTGTACACAATGTTCCTTTTTTTACTGTTTTATGCCATAACAGCAATATTAATATCGGTTATTATCGGTATCGGCCACAATTTTCACATCGATGCATCACTACTTAAGAGTTCAGGAGTCTGCCCATCTGTGCCACCCATAGCATGTTGAAATCCATTTTGCACTTTATTGTGTACTGTATTTTCTATTGCAAAAAAAAATCTATCCCAACCAATGTTAAAGAAAACAAAAACAAGAAGGCATGTGGTTTAAAAGATGGCAAGTAAAATAAAAAGCACATCTGTATGCAATACAGTTTCATTATTGTTCATTATTATCCAGAGCGGCTTACTATAAATAATTTGTGCGACCAAATCATGTTTTGCGCCAGTAACTGAAAAAGTTAGTAGCGCAAGTGCCACCAGTGGAAAAGGTTAGTGTAGTTCCCTGCACTTGCAATTTTGCTTGGTTAATTTTAAAAATGTATATATTATATTAGGATTTTATCCCGGCCCCCATGCATACTTTATAATAACACCACCAAACTGTTATGATAATATAAGAATCTGTTCAGGTTTAATTAGTAATAGAGAGTGACGTGGCTGTATGTGACATGTACAGTTAATACATATTATGACAACTAGACAACAGACTAGACAACAGACACGAGCACATGGCCCAAAATAACAAAACACCCATGTGCAGCACAAGACAGGACAGGCATGTGACACACACACACACTCTACTCTCTAGTGAAGAGTTTAGCTCGCCATGCTAATCAAACACACCTAATCGAGATGTTCAGGGTTACTTGTAAACTACAGGAATGTGTGTTGGAGCTGAACTCTGCAGAAAGTTAGTTCTTCAGGAGTTGAACAACCCTGATTATTATTAGACTGTTGAATCATGGGTTTGACAACAACACTTTTAATACTTAAATGTCCTCATATCAAGTTCCTTATCAGTTTTCCTTTGACTCAGGGCTGTTGATATACAGTTGACTCTTGATATGAGAAGCGTATCTTCATAACTAGGGAGCAACTGCACAAGTCATTACTAGTTTAAGATTGTTTCAAAGCAGCTTTACAGATAAACAGGAAAATAATGATCAATGATGCAAACAGAAATGCAGATAAACTACTAGATTTACTAAAGAGCTGATGAGTTGCATCACTCAGTTTTATTAGGAAGAGTTCAAAAATGTCAGTGTGCCTCCAGGAACAGGATTAGGAAATATTGTTACAGCATCTTCCCCTACACTACATGAGCCTGTCCAGCAAGAGGGAGTAACACACACACTGTCACGGGATAGATGATCATGAGACGAGGATACAGATGCAGAGGAAATTTAATAGTGACAATCAGACAAGGTACAAAAACTCAAAACACAGAGACTCTAGGAACAAGAAACTCGGACAACGAACCAGCACAAGACTACAAACACAAGGAGGCTAAATAGGGGAACAAACAAAGGAGGGTAACGAGACAGACAGGTGGGACAAATTAACCAATAATCAGATAACAAGATGGGAGGGGCTAGACAACAGACACGAGCACATGGCCCAAAATAACAAAACACCCATGTGCAGCACAAGACAGGACAGGCATGTGACATTACCCCCTCCCTACGGAGCGGCTACCAGACGCTCCATAAGACCAGGGCGGGACGGGAGGGACAGACCAGGGCTGGAAGGGAGGGACAGACCAGGGCGGGACAAGGGGAATGGACAGTTCAGAAGGCCAGGGAGGCACACAAAGTTCGGGCGGCCAGGGCGGAGACGACCGTCCATCGGGCGGCCACGGCGGAGCGGACAGTCCATCTGGCGGCCAGGGCGGAGACGGCACCACCGGCTCAGGAACTGGAACTGGCACTGGCACCACCGGCTCAGGAACTGGAACCACCGGCTCAGGAACTGGAACCACCGGCTCAGGAACTGGAACCACCGGCTCAGGAACTGGAACTGGCACCACCAGCTCAGGAACTGGAACTGGCACCACCGGCTCAGGAACTGGAACTGGCACCACCGGCTCAGGAACTGGAACGACCGATTCAGGATCTGGCACCACCGGCTCAGGAACTGGAACAGACACCACCGGCTCAGGAACAGACACAGGCACAGGAACAGACACAGGCACAGGAACCGGCTCAGGAACAGACACAGGCACCGGCTCAGGAACAGGAACAGACACAGGCACCGGCTCAGGAACAGACACAGGCACCGGCTCAGGAACAGACACAGGCACCGGCTCAGGAACAGACACAGGCACCTGCCCAGCGGCCATCTTGTCCGGAGACACAGGCTCGGCAGCGGCCATCTTGTCCGAAGACACAGGCTCGACGACGGCCATCGTGTCCGGAGACACAGGCTCGGCGGCTACCATCCTGCCCTGAAACACAGGCTCGGTGACGGCCATCCTGTCCGGAAACACAGACTCGGCGGTGGCCATCTTGTCCGAAGACACAGGCTCGGCAGACGTGACGTGAACAGGCTCGGTGGCGGCCATCTTGTCCGAAGACACAGGCTCAGCAGACATGACGTGAACAGTCTCGGCGGCAGCCATCTTGTCAGAAGACACAGGCTCGGCAGACGTGACGAACATTCCTGGGAATTTCTAGGATCTTGAATAGCGTCGAAAAATAATCCAACAACGTTTCAGCAGGCATCTTGTCAGGGAACACAGGCTCTGCGGCAGCCATCTTGTCCGGTGATACAGGCTCGGCAGACGTGACGTGAACAGTCTCAGGCTGGGCAGACATGACTGGGACCACCGGAACAGTTACGGAGGGAGCCTTTCTCCTCCTCCTGTGTTTTGGAGCCACCGGACTCTGGACCACCGGCACTGGGACCACTGGCACTGAGACCACCGGCACTGAGACCACCGGCACTACTGAGACCACCGGCACTACTGAGACCACCGGAACTGGGTCCACCGGAAGAGGGACCACCGGAACTGGGACCACCGGAACTGGGACCACCGGACTCGGGATCACCGGAACTGGGACCACCGGACTCGGGATCATCGGAACTGGGACCACCGGAACAGTCACGGAGGGGTTCTTCCTTCCTCTCCTCCGTTTCGGGACCAGCGGTGAAGGCTTGCTCTTCTGCTGACCGCCATCTGCCATGGTCCTCTCCTCCTCCATAGTCCTTTGAGCGCACCTGGCAAAATATTCCAACAAGGAAATTGAAGATCCCTTATCCTCGCCAGAAAAAATTTCACTCCGCTGTATCCACATATTTGGCTGGTTCGTTCTGTCACGGAATGGATGAATGTGAGACGAGGATACAGATGCAGAGGAAATTTATTAGTAACATGCAGACAAGGTACAAAAACTCAAAAACTCAAAAACTCAAAAATCCAGGTACGGGAAACTCAGACAACGAACCAGCACAAGACTACAAACACAAGGAGGCTAAATAGGGGAACAAACAAAGGAGGGTAACGAGACAGACAGGTGGGACAAATTAACCAATAATCAGATAACAAGATGGGAGGGGCTAGACAACAGACACGAGCACATGGCCCAAAATAACAAAACACCCATGTGCAGCACAAGACAGGACAGGCATGTGACACACACACACACACACACACACACACACAGAGAGAGAGAGAGAGCCTTTGCCTGAGGCGTCAGACTCTACTCTCTAGTGAAGAGTTTAGCTCGCCATGCTAATCAAACACACCTAACCGAGATGTTCAGGGTTACTTGTAAACTACAGGAATGTGTTGGAGCTGAACTCTGCAGAAAGTTAGTTCTTCAGGAGTTGAACAACCCTGATTATTATTAGACTGTGTGTTGAATCATGGGTTTGACAACAACACTTTTAATACTTAAATGTCCTCATATCAAGTTCCTTATCAGTTTTCCTTTGACTCAGGGCTGTTGATATACAGTTGACTCTTGATATGAGAAGCGTATATTCATAACTAGGGAGCAACTGCACAAGTCATAAATAGTTTTTTAAGACTGTTTCAAAGCAGCTTTACAGATAAACAGGAAAATAATGATCAATGATGCAAACAGAAATCAATTCTGCTGTAAAGCAGCTCTAAAAAGACGACAGTGTCATTGTTCAGCTGAAGTCAATTCAGTGTTGACTCAGTTCAGTTCAGAAACTGTGTAACAATCATCAACTATGAAATAAGTTCAGTTCATCTATAATCAGCTCTACAGAAGATAATAATGTTGTTATTCACTTCAACGTTCTTTATTCTTTACAAAGAGAATCCTTTTGGATTTATACTTTAAAAGCTAATCAATACCCTGGTCTAAACTTGGAATTGGATTTTTCTCCTTTTTTGTAACAGATTATATGCACATGTCATTGGTTTGCTATATCTATCTATATTGATATTTCAAATTGTATCTTGATGTGGAAAGCGGTAAAATATAGAAAGTGTAAAATTGTTTAATATCTGAGACTGCACATATTTATAAGAGCATGAAATGAAATTAAATCTTTTTCACAATGTGACTTTTTTTCTGTAACTTGTCTTATATAAAGCAACCTTTTGCTTCATGTATCTATTGATATTTTAAACTATTCTGATGTGAAAATGTGACTTGTTGTAATTGCTTGCAGTCAGGTGATATGTGCAGATGAGCACCTGTGCTTCTAGGTCATGTGACCACATGCAGATAGTATGCAGTCTATGGACTGCCATTTTGAATTTGCCCTGAAGAAGGCCACAGAGGCCGAAACATGTTGGCATGTTTTTTAATGGATAGCCAAGTTTAAATAAAGGCTTTTAAAACTTATAATCCTTTTGAGTGCCTCAGAACCATTGTTTATTTGTGGTTCTTTATTCTTTTTTCTTTATTTCAAGGATAGCCCCTTGAGATGTACCATCTCATTTTCGAGGGGGTCCTTACAATAATGACGAACAATACAAGATAATAAAAAGTAAATATTAAAGATAATTCCAAGCACATAAACACAAAGACACACACACACTCGCATACCCACGCACACTCTAACAATGCTCCCTGAAACTAGCCCCCCACCCCCCAGTATTACACAAACTTTGCAGACAGGGTATGATCAAAAAATAAATAAATAAATAAATAAATAAAATAAAAAATAAATCCCTCTGCGAAAAACAGAGGTAGACATTTGTACACATAAGCATACTATACACCCCCTTATAAATACATCTACTTGCATGCACAAGTAAAGTATACAATATTTGTACACAAATACACACATATATACAATACACTGGACAGTGAATAGTGTGAGTCCTAGAACAGTTCAGAAACAAGAGCATGATGTTTGAAAATGCGTAATTGAAGTTGATTTGAAGATATGAAAAGAAGTGATCGACCTAAGTGAGGAAGGAAGGTTATTCCAGTCTGATGGAGCTTTGAATTTGAATGCACGACGACCAATTTCTTTACTGATTCTTGGTGTAACTAGAAACAGTTGGTCCATGAGCCTTAGGCTGTATTGGGAGCTGAAAGGGATTAAAAGGTCTTTCAGATATGAAGGGAGATTAAAATGAATACATTTGAAAATAAGTGTTAACCAATGGAGTTGCCTTCTGGACTTCGGGGCAGGCCAGTTCAAGGACTCATACATTAGACAGTGATGGGTTCTATAAGGACACCTGAGCACAAATCTACAAAGACTATTATATAATACATTAAGAGGACGAAGATTAGTTTCGGAGGTGTTACCATAGATCACATCAGCATAGTCCAGTACTGGAAATATCAGTTGTGTTATAATTATTTTCCGGACTTCTTGTGAGAAACAGTCAGCAGAACGATAAAGTGATTTCAGACAACCAAATATTTTCTTAGTGATCGAATTAATATGAGTTCTCTTACGAGAGGTTCTCTCGTATTGCGTAAGTAGCTTACGCATCGGGAAAGAAAAATTATCCTTAATTTTGTATTCATTGTCAACGCAGTCTTCCCCTGAAGAGCCAGCCCCGAACAGACTCGACGGCTGCTTTCTTCACCAACGCCGCCGTCAGCCGGCGTCCAGAACCGCACCCTTCCTGCCTGAGCTTCACAGCGAGCTCTCTAAATCGTGGAATGCTCCATTCTCCGCGAGAGTGTCTTCACGCGCCTCATCGATGCTCTCACAGGTTGACGGCGCCGCTGAGAAGGGGTATAATGCCATTCCCCCTGTGGAGGAGGCGGTCGCAGCGCACCTTTGCCCGCCCTCTCGTTGGCGCTCAAAGGCTGCCCTCCCGTCCAAAGCATGCAGGACCACTTCAGCCCTCGTCGGCCGCGCTTTCGCCGCCGTGGGGCAGGCCGCATCCGCACTCCACTCTATGGCAGTTCTGCAGATTCTCCAGGCTAACCTCCTCCGTGATCTGGACGAGAAGCGCTCGGAGCCTGCTTCCATCACGGATTTGAGGAGCGTGACGGACCTCTCCCTTCGCGCCACGAAATCCGCTGCCCAGGCCATTGGAAGGTGCATGGCCTCTCTGTCTGTTACAGAAAGGCATCTCTGGCTCACGCTCGCGGACATGGGGGAGTCTGAGCGCGCGGTGTTTCTCAACGCCCCCCTCTCCCCCACCGGCCTGTTCGGCCCAGCGGTTAGCGGGATCGTTGACCGTTTCTCGGAGGTACAAAAGACTTCACAGGCAATGAATTTGTTTCTGCCTCGACGCTCCAGGCCTGCTGCACGCCGTCCTTCGGACCAGCCTGCACAAAGCTCTGCCCAGCGCCCAGCTCGACCACCGTCCTCGCAGCGACGACAGGGCGGCCGCCCTCGCTCTCGCTCGACCAGCCGCGTCAGACCGCCTCCTCCCCGGGGACCCCGGCAGAGGATCGCGGTGAAGCCTGAGCCTGCAAAACCCTCCTAGCCCGAGGAGAAAAGCGACGACTGGGTCCCGCTGCGGCCGGACCGTCGACAAAGCTTCACGCTCTGTCAGTCCCCGTTGTATGCGCGCTGTATGTGTTTCAAATGCAGTAAATGTGCCCACTTATCTGTGTTCACCTCTGCACACAAGCACTGTAAACCCTGTGTCTCTCACAGAGCCCACTCGCATAAAGCTGGCACGAGCCGCTCGAGTGCTGAAAGTAGGTCACGTGTCCACCCCGCTGTGCCCACACCTACTCACTGCCCGCTCTGTTACACAACCCCTCACAACCGGTCAAGTTATAAACACGGATGCTGTGCCCGCTTCCACGCGCTCACACATCCGCTCTCTTACTTCGCCCCCGACGCTGCTTTCGAGCGTCGTGCCTCACACTGTATGTTCCCCGTGGGAAGCTATTCCAGGCGCGTCAGAATGGGTGCTAAGCACAGTAAAACGGGGCTATACTCTGCAGTTCGCTCGCCGCCCTCCGCGCTTTCAAGCGCGTATCGAGACCAGAGTGAATGGGGAAGTAGCACATCTACTTCGAGCAGAAATAGCCACACTTCTGTGCAAAAGGGCAATAGAACCGGTTTCCCCTTCCATGAGCGAGTCGGGCTTTTACAGCCGTTATTTCCTCGTTCCCAAGAAGGACGGAGCTCTCAGACCGATTCTGGATCTGAGACGTTTGAACAAGTCTCTTATGAAAAGACCGTTCAAAATGCTCACAACCAGACAAATCCTCGCGCAAATTCGCCCGAGGGACTGGTTTATATCTCTCGATCTAAAAGACGCGTACTTTCAGATCCAGATAATACCCCGTCACAGGCCATTCTTGAGATTCGCCTTCAACGGTCAGGTATATCAGTACACCGTCCTGCCGTTCGGCCTGTCTTTGGCACCCCGCACATTCACGAAGTGCATGGACACGGCTCTCGCTCCCCTGAGGGGTCGGGGAATGCAAATTTTTAACTACTTGGACGATTGGCTGATCCTAGCACAGTCAGAGGCCGAACTCATCGCCCACAGAACAGTGCTTTTAAGCCATTTGGACAGCCTGGGGCTTACGGTCAACTGGACCAAGAGCTCGCTGGTGCCCAGTCAATCAACCTCTTTTCTGGGTTTGGATCTGGACACTGTAGCAATGACGGCCCGCCTGTCGACACAGCGCGCGCGTCCTTCCGGCCGGGCAGCACCGTACCTCTCAAAACATTTCAGAGGTTACTGGGTTGTATGGCCTCAGCCGCAGCAGTGCTTCGGCTGGGCCTTTTACGAATGCGCCCGCTACAACGCTGGCTGAATGCCCGAGTGCCTCACAGAGCATGGGCTTCCGGCGGTATCCGCATCAGAGTGACTCAGAGCTGTGTTTCAGCACTGAAACCCTGGTTAGCGGCCGACTGGTACCAGCGGGGAGTGACAATGGGAGCTATCTCACACCGCAAAGTTATCTCGACGGACGCTTCCACCTCAGGCTGGGGCGCTCTGTTCGAGGGCAAACCGGTTTTTGGCCTGTGGTCAGACCAGGAAAAATGCCTCCACATAAACTGTTTGGAGATGATAGCGGTCGAGAACGCGCTCAGGCGCTTCCTCCCATTCATACGGGATCACCATGTGCTAGTCCGCTCGGACAACATGTCCGTGGTATCCTATGTGAACCGACAGGGCGGTGTCAGATCCAGGAATCTGTGCAGGCTGACAGAACGCCTTCTCGTGTGGGCTTACCGCTCGCTGCGTTCGCTGAGAGCCGCGCACGTGCCGGGCCACCTGAATGTCGGTCCAGACAGACTGTCCAGGGACAACATTCCCCCGGGAGAATGGTCCCTGCACCCCCAGACAGTCCAGTTTCTCTGGCGCCTATTCGGCAGAGCGGAAATCGACCTCTTTGCGTCGAAAGACAATGCTCAATGCCCAAAGTTTTATTCGAAGAGCGAGGACGCGCTGTCCCAGACATGGCCCAGCCTCCCGCTGTATGCTTTTCCTCCGATCTCCCTGTTGCCACAGGTCATTTCGAGGATCAGAGAAACGCACCACTCAGTGCTTCTTATAGCCCCGAGATTGGAAAACCAAATTTGGTACCCAGAGCTAGTGAGGCTGTCGCACTCACCCCCATGGCCGATCCCGGTGAGAAAGGATCTCCTCTCCCAAGCCGGTGGATCGATCTGGCATCCCCATCCAGAGCGCTGGTCGCTGCATGCATGGGTGATCAACGGATACCCGTTGACCTGTCAGAAGGGGTCGTGAACACGATCACACAGTCTAGAGCCCCCTCCACGAGACGGCTCTACGCGTCTAAATGGTCGGTGTTTTCTAAATGGTGCGCTACTAAAAGCTTGGATCCACGCGCATGCGGGGTCCCGCGGGTGCTCTCCTTCTTACAAGAGCTGTTGGAAAAGGGCAGATCCCCTTCCACGCTCAAAGTATATGTGGCCGCTATTGCAGCGTTCGCTGAGACGACGCGCGGCCGGGCAATGGGAAGGAATGAGCTCATTATCCGCTTCCTCAGAGGAGCTAGACGGATGAATCCCCCGCGGCCCCCCTCGGTTCCTTCGTGGGATCTGTCCTTGGTCCTGGTGGCCCTAAAGGCTTTTCCCTTTGAACCGCTTGAATCCGTGGATCTTAAGTATCTGTCGCTTAACCCTCTGGGGACCAAGAACGCGCCTGCGTGTTTTGCTCGTTTTTTTTTTTTAGCAATGAAAATAAACACTAAATGCTCTGTTAATTTTGATCTTTCATTTTCGTGTAATACATCAATCGATCCTGTTCAGTTTCTATTTTTTTTCTGTATACTCACAATAAAAATAAAGTGTTTTGCTTTTTGACAAATAAAGAAAAATTAACATGATGCGATTTCTGCCTTCTCTCTGTCAGTAAACTCCCATTTGAAACGCGTTCGAAAATGATCTATAACTCCGCGAAAATTCAGTCAAACAGGCAAACAGACCCACGGGCATAAAGCTTGAGATCGCATCTGTTAAATGAAGTAATTTATATAAAAAACAAATATTCTCAGCTTCTGTAATCTGTATAAAAAGAGAGCGACTCCAGTCGAGCTCATTACGAGCTAATTCACAAGTAATGTGACCACTCCCCGGAGAGCGCGTGCTATTCAAACGCAAATTCTGAGAACTATTTGAGACCTGTGAAACGCCCACATCAGCTGTAAACAAAGCGCGTCGCGATCGAGTGAGGCATAATATAGCCTACCTTATGGAGAAAAGATTCCTCAGAACAGTGCTGATATGAGGAGCAATATCTCCTGATATGAGGAGCAGATCCCGCTGAGGAGTGAGGTAGGCTGTTTTCTTTTCTCAAGTGTGGAATAACGTTATGGAATAACGTTAGTGTAGGCCTATGCAAACCGCAAAAAGATGAATCGCATTTCTATAATATGACTCGCCTTTCTGTGAGATGAATGAAGGGTACATATTTGTAAAGACTGTTTAGCCTAAATATAAATCGCGCGTCTGTGTGTGAAAGAATAAACTGCTTTGCTAGCCTACTGAGATGAGTAAAAATCGACTGGAATATGTTGAAATAAAATGTATTTGTATAAGCAACGTATTAAACTGCAAATTAGCATTTATATGCCCTAATATTTCATAAAAACAACGTTACAGTCAGTCACTTGTTGACTAGATTTGGGTACAGTTTTTAGGCTACTGTAGAATATACTGCCACATCAAATAAGCTTTTGTTTAGCAATTTCTGCTCATATCTAACGTTATATATATATATATATATATATATATATATATATATATATATATATATATATATTTGTCAAAAATAAAGTCATAGACTAAGATGTTAGATGTTCCAATGTTGGCTATATTCAAACTAATGAATACATATGATAAAATGTAGGCCTATAATCTTTTTTCTTTTTCTTTTTTACAAAGAAAGAGTACACTTGAAATATTGTTGAAATTGTAATTATTGTTGTAATTGTAACATTTTTAATAAAATAGCTAAACATATTTACAAGAGAGATGTAAGCGAAATCTTAAATGGTCAATATAAGTCTTCTTCTAAATACACCTTTTGTCCTTGCATTGTGGCTCAGTCAGTGTCACACCTGAATGAATGGCTCATTAGGCAGAGTCATTATGCAGAGTGGGTGGGACATTGTAATCTAAGGTGTAAACTACTCCTCCCCCTCGCATATTGGCTTTCCAAGCAAAACCTGTTTTACACCATTTAAATCAATGTATTTTTTTTTTGTGAACGATAAAGCAAGACTATTTTCACATAATTTTGAAGCTAGAACTCAAAGGGACAACATCCATTAGTCAAAAGTCTTGTGGACACATATTTAATATGTGTTTTGTGGTCTTAATTCAGCAACTTTCATTTTAATTTTTTCCAATAACCACGCATAAACATTATTCTCTTAAAAATACAAACATCTACATACAAGTTGCTCGCATATTATGGTAGCCCTGTTTGTGCTATATAGAGTGAATTTACACCTTTGCCATTAACATGTTTATAAATAACTGAAAAAAGCACAAATGTCAAGGCATGTCAGAACATCTCAAGGGCCCCAAAAACACCTTGGTCCCCAGAGGGTTAAAACCGTTTTTCTGATAGCTCTGTCTTCAGTCAAACGAGTGGGTGATTTGCACGCGCTATCTGTTAGCCCTGCATGTCTTGAGTTCGGGCCGAATGACTCGAAAGTCATTCTCAGACCAAGACACGGTTACATCCCCAAAGCGATTGGAACCCCGTTTAGGGCACAAGTTATTTCCCTTTCGGCTCTGCCAGCATCCGATAGTGGGGACAGTGATAACCTCCTATGCCCTGTCCGGGCGCTGAGAGTTTACATTACGCGCTCCGCCGCTTTCAGGCGTTCAGAGCATCTATTTATTTCCTTCGGCGGACGCACCAAGGGTCTTGCCGCCTCGAAGCAGAGCTTGTCCAGGTGGATAGTGGACACGATAGCAGCAGCTTATGCCTCCAAACACCTGCAGTGCCCTCTGGGCATCAGAGCCCACTCCACTAGAGGCATGGCCTCGTCGTGGGCCTGGTCCAGCGGAATTTCTATCCACGATATTTGTATGGCGGCGGGCTGGGCCTCCCCGTCAACATTCGTGAGGTTTTATAACCTGGAAGTTCCTGCCCTACAGGCAAAAATTTTGTCAGTATAAGTGACATGTATGCTCTGCCCAGCTCTCGTGTGCAGACTACGTTCATATGCTGGCGCTATTCTGGTACTTTACTCAGGGTGAAGTGTTTGACTCAGACCGGCTGATCCGCTCTGTTTCCTATTCCCCGTTACGCACTGTTATCGGTGCTGGCCCGCGCTGCTGGCCGCCCGTACTCCTCTCTGTGGCGTGGGGATTATTCTCTTCATGTGAGACCGACTATGTCGTTCTTCTCCTACCCTTATGAGTGCTTATGTACTGTATGGGCTCGCTCTGCCGGCCCTACTGTTTGTACTGTTATATGTTTATAGACCGGCCGCGCCGCTCTATTTCATATGCTGCATGAAGTGCTTGTACTGCGCTGGCCCGTCTCTCCGACCGGCCACATTTCCCAGCAGAATGTTTTCCCCGGTTTCCTTGGGATTCATGGGCTGGATGCTCGGCGCACACGGCGTTGACAAGGGGTTCCCGATGCGTAAGCTACTTACGCAATACGAGAGAACCTCTCGTAAGAGAACGTACTCGGTTACTAATGTAACCTCGGTTCTCTCTAGAAGAGGGAACGAGTATTGCGTAACCTGCCGTGTCGCGCCACGAGCTTTTGCGCTTCAGACTACGAAAACCAGAATTTTAGCCTGTGAGCACTGAATATATACACGCTGGCCACACCCTTTCTGACGGTTAGAAGGGTGTGGAGGGCGCCAAGCGCCCTCATTGGTTGCCGCGTTCAGAGCGCTCACTGATAGGCTTAAGCAGTTGCCGCCGAGCAGCCAATGAGCACGCTTATACAGCCTGCCTAGGTCTGTCGGCTGCTGCACTGCGTTGACAATGAATACAAAATTAAGTATAATTTTTTGGCTTCAGATCTCGAAGAAAGAAGACTTTCCCGATGCGTAAGCTACTTACGCAATACTCGTTCCCTCTTCTAGAGAGAACCGAGGTTACATTAGTAACCGAGTACGTTTTAAAGGATAGCTGGGAATCAAGCCAGAGGCCTAGATATTTAAGTTCTTCAATTTTTTCTATTGTTGTACCATCAAGAAGGCTAATAGACCAGTTACTTAATATAGCGAAGGATCAGGTCGATTGCAAAACAACATGTTATATGATTTTCTCTTATTCAAAAGAAGCTTGTTTGAAGAAAACCATCCTTGAACCAAATTGAAATCAGATTGTAAATAGTATTGAATTTGTGAAATATCAGAGCTGGAAAAGTATAATACAGTGTCATCTGCATCAGTGTTGCCAGATGTACGATAATTATCGTATTTGTACGATAATTTTGACCTCTGTATGATGTACGATCAATAATGGAAAAAATCTTATAATGTACGATAATTTCAGAACTGTGTGACACTTCAAATGATGGTCGTTGTAATCATAGGGCTTCTCATTGATCTAGCTGTGGATTCTACATCTACCGGCCGGAAGAACGTGTAGAGAGAGGGAGCGAGCGAGAGACATTGCGTGTGTGTGTGTGCTAGTGTGCCTCACGAAGCGCATTACAAGGACCCAACCAATCAATTGTAAGTGCGGGAGGGCTATAAATATTGCACCCGTAAGCATATTGCTGTCAGCTGCTGACAGTATATCATTTGTAAATTTTAAAAGAGCAGTGGTGGTTGAATGGCTAGGTCGAAAACCTGATTGGTGTGGAGATAATATATTATGGTCTGTAAGATATGTAGATAATTGATTAAATATTAGTTTTTCAAATATTTTTGCTATACTATTGATAATAGAGATTGGTCTATAATTATTGGTGTCTGATGTATCACCTCCTTTATGAAGAGGGATTAGTCTAGCACTTTTCCATGATGTGGGTGTTTCACAAGGAGCGAAAGATAAATTAAATAAATCAGCCAGTGGATATGACAAAACATGAGAGGCAAGTTTAAAGAACTTAAATTCCAGACCATCTGGACCAGCATTGCATCCAGAGCTTAGACTATCAATAACCCGCTGAACATCAGTTGGAAAGATCGTTTTAAAACAAAAGGAGCTGCCACACCTATTCTGAGTCGATATAAGCCCAGCGTAAGTGTAACCAGACAGAGAGCTGCCAATTGTAGAAAAGTGCTGGCTGAATGCCTCTGCAATTAATAAAGGTTCACTCACAGTTTGATTATTTAGTCTAATATGCATAGTAGAGCTTTTTGTGGATTTATTGGTTATACCATTGATTCTCTTCCAAAATTTCTTCGGGTTCTTAAAATCAGTTGATAGGCAGTCCTTATAGTAATTTGCTTTAGCATTTCTTGTTTTGGTTTTACATTTATTCCTTAACTCCTTATATGCATTCCAGTCAGTAGAGTCGTTTGTGTTACGGTATTTTTTCCAGGCCTTGTCTCTTTGTTTGAATAAGTATATGAGATCTCCCTTGATCCAAGGTAGATGTCGACCCTTGACCTTAATTGATATCCAAGGAGCATGCTTGTTGATAATCTCAAAAAACTCGGTATAAAAAAAATTCCAAGCATCTTCCACAGATGGAATTAATTGAAATCTCTCCCAGTTTATATTTAGTATATCCTGTATGAAGAGTTCAGGGCTAATTTTATCAAATTGTCTTACTTTAGGAGAAAGACGAGGCACTTTGATTTTCCAAATACAAAAAATCATAGAATGGTCACTAAAAGAATCAGGTAGAACCCCAGATTGTAAAATTCTGTCCGGATGGGAGACTAAAATCCAGTCAAGCAAAGATGAGGAACTGGGACCGACTCTAGTAGGTTCAGTTATGAGTTGGGTTAGATTTATACTGTTAAAGAGATTGCGATCTTTTTGAGAGGAGCGATCAAGCCAATTAGAATTGAAGTCACCTAATATAATCATTTCACAGTTGCCATCTAAAGAATTAATGGTAGACAAAATACAATCAGTAGTTTCTGCTGGCGCAGATGGAGGTTTATAAATATTACCAATGATTAATCGTTTGTTTTCATGAAAAAATATTTTAACGAAAAGGCCTTCAAAATGCCGGGGATTTTCATTTGGAAGAACACATTCTGCAGTCAGATTTGAGGATACATATATTAAGAGGCCCCCACCTCTTGAACCTCTATCGTTCCTAAATACAACATAATTGTCAAGTTTGACTTCATCATCAGGAATATTGTTGTTTAGCCAAGTTTCAGACAAGGTAATTACATGGGGTTTATTATAGGTAAGCCAGGCTCTCAATAAATCCATTTTCGGTGGCAAACTCCTAATGTTCAAATGAATAGCATGCAGTCCTTTAGCACAATTCATTATTCCAAAATAACTGAATAAGTATGTGTATAATCAGGCAGTAAGAGTGCACACATAGCATCCTCGCAGATTGTGGTATATAGCAGGTGGAATAGGTGGAGAGAGAGGCAGAAGGAGAGCAACAAACACAAGCACACACACACTCACATATAGACCGGACAGGAAAGCGCATACGGCATTGGAGCGAGCACATACTGCTCTTTCCAAATAAATAATAATAGAAAATAAAAAAATAAGATACGCAGCTCAGTCTGCATGGCTCAACATAATGCGAACATATCAAAATGAAAGATCCAAATCTACTAACAGTTAGATAAAGGGCCTTTATGAAGTCGTCAGAAGACAAGCAAGCAAAAATAAGATAATAATAATAATAATAATATGCTTCAACAGCTTCATAATTTATTAGCTTCAAAAACCCAAAAGTAGGCAATTCCGTAATTATTCTAAACAAATTATTTATAGGCGCCTATCATACCTAGTTTACATCATTTAGATTAACCCATCTTTTAGTGTTATGCCATTTAGCGACATTTGTGTTGTGCTATACGGCAAACAATAGTAAAGCAGCTGCCACTAGCATCACACATAAACAATTTTGCCAGAAAGAAAGCAAAAGTAAAACAGCAGTCGCCAACACAGTAATTCTATCAGCGACAAGGTTGAGCATATGAATCATAAACTCAATGCCAGTCTGATGATGAAATAAGTTCACGGATATGAATAACAGAAGAGTTCCAAAAGGAAAAAAAAAAAGTTCGTCAGCAGCCAGTGTATTATGCTGGCGCTGGTACTATCCACTTGTCACCAGCCATCAGTCTGCTGCCATATCAGAGTCAATGGAGGAGTTAATGGAGGAAATTACACCGAGGAATTTCTCAGCTTCACCTGGAGTATGAAAGAGGTGTTTCTTACCAGCGTGGGTAACTCTCAGCGTGGAGGGAAAGATCAGGCCATATTCGATGTCCCGATCACGGAACTTTTTCTTCACAGTATCAAATTCTCTGCGTCTCTGGACTACACCAGCGGAGAAGTCCGGGTAAATACAGACTCGATCTTCTTTCGAGGAGCCCTCTTGATTCACAGCCCTCACTTTGTACTGAAGGAGGTCCTTCTTGTCCCTGGCTAGTTTCATTATCTTCAGCTTGTCTTGGAAGTGCTGAATCTTTACCAAGATAGGCCTGGGACCCTTGGCTTTAACGTTGTCCATGATACTGATGTGATGACAGCGCTCAATCATAGGAGGAACGGAGAAATTTGTTTCACCTAGAAGTTGTGGAATCAGATGACTCATGAAGCCGAGGATATCTTTGGCCTCAGCCTTCTCAGGTATGCCGATGAATCGTAGATTTGAGCGTCTGCTTCGGTTCTCGGCGTCTTCAGTCCATACTTTAAGGTCAGTGTTTTCCTTTTCGAGCACCTTTACACGCTTGACCAGTTTGTTGTATTTTAGTTCAGCAATATGTAAACAGTTCACTTTAGAACAGCAACGTAGAGACGAGGTGAGTAGAATGAATTAACTTCTTTATTTTACACTACTTCACAAACTCATATCAACCATGAACTACTCTACTTTTCCTTCCTCTCTTCTTTTCCCTTTTTCTTCTTCGCACTTGAACTCACTAGTGCCCTCTAGTGCAATTACACAGAACACAACATTCCCCCCTTACATAAAGTCAGTAGGTGACTTATTCAGTATTTAACCCATAAGGCCGTATGTTTTAAGACATCAGCAATACTATAGTAACACTTCTTAACATTCTGCATCACTGTAAGTCATTATTTAAACCTCTTGATTAACCTAAGCAGTATTATTTAGAAATACCATTCTAAATACCAATCAAGTACCTTAACACCAAAGAACAAGTACATGTGGTTTCAACTTTTTTTTTTCTTTTTTTTTCACAATCATGTTGTCTTTTGACTTCACTACTTTATGAAGTATTTCATCCACACTGGTGGTTTAACAACTCTTTCACTCCTCCTGAGAGTGACTGGGTGATTTTGAGCAGGCAGATTGGATCCCTGAACAGTTTTTTCAGTTTGATCTGGGAATTTTGTCAGTCTCAGTCCATTCCATTTCTTTCCATCGCTAAGCACGAATGAACTTGGTCCGATCTTTTCACGAATCGACAAAGGTAAGGTATACTTAGGACTTCCTTTAGAAACATGACCTGGCTTTCTGACTCTTACTTGTTCCCCGACCTTGAAAGAAACAGGTTTGGCTCTCCTCTTACTGTCTGTGTATTTCTTACTTTTCTCCTGTCTTTCTTTGACAGCCTCTTGTACATCAGCACATTTGTCACTTTTCTCTCTCACAGGAAAAATGTCTACCTTCGTTGTCATTTTCCGGTTATGCAAAAGTTCAGATGGGGATACACCGGTAGTAGCATGAGGAGTAGCACGGTAACTCTGAAGAAACTCAACTACTGACGGTCTCCAAGCTTTTCTCATTTGTTCCGCCGATAAGATACACTCTTTCAGTACTCTGTTCCAACGTTCAACTGCACCATTTCCTTGCGGGTGATACACACTTGTACGCAGATGTTTGATACCACGTTCAGAAAGGAAATCCGAAAAAACTGAAGAAAGAAACTGAGGACCATTGTCTGTAACCACAAACAAAGGGTTTCCTTCTCGTGCAAACACAGAGTGTAAGAAAGACGTAACAACCTCAGTAGTGACATGTGAAGAAAAAGCAACTTCTGGCCACTTGCTGTAATAGTCCACCAAAGAAATTGCGAAACGACAACCTGATACAGCATGTTCGAAAGGTCCGACGATATCAAGACCCAGTTTTTGCCAAGGTCCATCCGGCAAATCTACAGGCTGTAATGGAGCAGGAGCTGTCTTTGCAGATTTATCGTTCAGTTGACAAGTAAGACAGGTTGAAATTACTGAGTGCACTAACGCATCCATTTTTGGCCACCAGTAAAGTTCACGTAGCCTTTGTTTGGTTCTGACCAAACCTTGGTGTGTTTCGTGAGCCAGCTTAACCAGGGTTGAACGAAGAGAAACAGGAACAACGACACGATGTTCACCTCGCATGATCAATCCGTTGTATACAGACAGTTCATACCGAATGAAGAAAAATGATGATAGAGCTGGGTCTACATCCTTCTTGTTGTGTGGCCATCCATTCAGTATTTGCGTTCTAAGTAAACTCAGCTCAGAACAAGATTCGGAAGCCTTTGTGAAATCCTCCATGGATACTGAATGTAACCCTGCAAGGACTGCGGCAACCATTTCTGGTTCCTCAATGTGCTCAGTCGTCACCGGTAAGGGTATTCTTGACAAGCAATCTGCGGCCTGGTTTTGAGCACCAGGGCTGTATTCAATGTCATACGAAAAACACAGTAACCGAGCTGACCACCTGGCTACTCTCATTCCAGCACGTCCAATTCCTTTTGTAGCCAGCAAAGTAGTTAATGCTTTGTGGTCAGTACGTAACGTAAAGTGATGACCCCATAAGTACGGGCACCATTTCTCTACAGCGAACACGCAAGCTAAAGCCTCTTTTTCCACTGTAGAGTATTTTCTCTCGGCCGCGCTAAGCGTACGTGAAGCAAAAGCGACAGTGTGTTCTACACCATCTGCATGGAGTTGTGTCAGAACTCCCCCAAGACCATAGTCCGAAGCATCAGTTGATACGATCGTAGGAAGAGAAGGGTCAAAAAGTGCAAGCACTGGGCTCTCCACCAGTATAGCTTTCAGTTTGTTAAAGCATCGGTCTGCTTCTGCAGTCCATTCAAACAAAGTTTCAGGAGCATTTCTCAAAAGAGCACGTAATGGTTCCACCTCCGTGGCAAAGTTTGGGAAGAATTTACTGTACCACGAGATCAATCCAAGGAACGAAGGAAGAGAAGATAAGTCGTGTGGAGTAGGAGCATCGACTATAGCTTCGATGTGAGCAGTATCTGGTAAGATTCCTTCTTTTGAGATCACATGACCCAGGAATTTGAGGGAGGTCTTGCTGAATGTGCATTTCTGCATGTTCAGTGACAACCCAGCATCTGCCAATTTCTGAATGACAGTGTGAAGGGTTTTGTCATGTTCAATCTGTGAAGCGGCGTAAACTATTATATCGTCCAAATAGTTTCTTACACCTGGAACACCTTTTAGAACCGTCTCCATCATTTTCTGGAAAGCTGAAGGAGCAGAAGCTAGTCCGTAATCTGAAAAGACCATCATGCGTGATGAAGGCAGTTAAGTCACGGCTGTCAGCATGTAAGGGTAGTTGATGGTACGCGCATGTTAAATCAATAGTCGAAAATATAGCTGCACCCCTCAACTCACTCAATAGTTCCTCCATATGGGGTAATGGGTGTTTGTCAACTAGTAGTGCTTTGTTCGGTTCACGAAGATCAACACAAAGTCGAAAGTCCTTTTTTTGTAGTGACTACTATTGGCGAAACCCAGGGAGAAGCATCAATTCGCTCGATAATACCTTGATTCAGCAGAGATTGTAGTTCCTCTGAGACTGCATTACGTACAGAAAAGGGAAGTCGACAGAGTTTTTGTTGAACTGGTACCGCATCATCACGAGCTTTGACCTTATGCATGAAGCCTTTCACACACCCCACGGGCTCAGTATTTGCAACACTGTGGACTGAAGCAGAATTAGTAGAAACAGTAACAGTACAGTCATGGTTGATTGTACATTTCAGTGCTTTAAGCACATCCATGCCTAATAAGGCAGATCCGTTTTTCACAACGTATAGTGGAACGGTAGCAGACACTCCATGCAATGACACATTAGCTGTAAGACATCCTAGAACTGGAATGTGTCCTCTCATGTACGTGACCAATTGGACACTCGGCGCAGACAGTGGAGATGTACTGAAATAATGCCTGTACACAGTCTCTGGCAAAATCGAAACTACAGAGCCTGTATCCACAACAAACTCGTTCTCCATAGACTGCCCTGTGTCAGTAGAAATCTGCACACAACACTTAATCCTGTCATCAAATTTTTCACAGTTCATACTGCATATTTGTACTTCGGGCAGAACTGCGCGGACGGATGATGTCGAACGTCATACTTTCGCAAAATGTCCTGTTTTGCCACATGAATTGCATTTAGCTTTAGATGCTGGACAATCAGATGAGTTGGCCAAGTGCTTATTAGAGCCGCATCTGTAGCAAGCACGCTGTGACGCCGTGTGTTTACTCGGTTTAATTTTAGGTCTATCTTGTGAAGTCGCTTGGTAATGAGAAGTCTTTGAACTCACCGCCTGTACCGGAGCAGTATCTCTAAGTAGATTCACGTTGTGCAACGCATGCTCAATCTGGCACGCAACAGTACCAGCAGCCTCCAACGAAGCAGGCTGATCGAGTAGAAGTTTCTCGCGCACCGTTGTAGCGTACGCTTTCTCGATGAGCTGATCCCGAATCATTTCATCCTCTACTGTACCATAAGCACAATCAACTGCCAATTCTCGTAAGGCTGAAGTGTATTGCGCAATCGTTTCATCCGCGCGTTGAGCTCTCTGTCTGAACTGGTGACGTGCAACAACCACGTTGACTTTCGGAATGAAATGCGCTTCCAACGCGGACATTGCGCCATCATAAGTCGTACCCGTATTCGGCAAAGTGTAGAAAATACGTTGTCCTTCTGTCCCCAAGCAATGTAAAAGAACTGCGCGTCTTCGAGCCGCCGTCCAGGAATCTCCTGACGCGTTAATAGCCAGCATGTAGTTCTCGAAGATTCTTTTCCACGTGCAGAAGGGTATCGGTGGATCAGAAGCACATGGCAGAAACGGAGCAGGTGTGGGAAGACTCGCCATCGTCGCCAATTGTTGTATTTTAGTTCAGCAATATGTAAACAGTTCACTTTAGAACAGCAACGTAGAGACGAGGTGAGTAGAATGAATTAACTTCTTTATTTTACACTACTTCACAAACTCATATCAACCATGAACTACTCTACTTTTCCTTCCTCTCTTCTTTTCCCTTTTTCTTCTTCGCACTTGAACTCACTAGTGCCCTCTAGTGCAATTACACAGAACACAACACAGTTCAGCTATGTTATCTTCGTTTGCGCTAACTCTTAGCTGAATCTCATTGACCTGATCTCCAAGCATATGAAGTGAGTCATCTATTTTCTCCAGACTGGGTCAAAGTGAATCTATTTTAGAGTCAATGTGTGAAATCATGTCGAGCTTCATTTGTTGCATCATATCAAAAATACTTTGGAGAGTAATTGGTTCACCCATTGTGAGGCCAACAGCGTTTCCACTCGCGCAAATAGAAGGGTGAAATCACAAAGTTCATAGGGTTGAAGCTAGAAGCAGTTTTAGTATTTCTTTCTTGTTTCACCACATGTAGATCATTTGCACCAAATACTTTTTTTTAGGTTGAAATATAAATCACAACATCCTTAGTAGACAAATAGTTAAGCCAGCAGACTAGAGCTCGCAGCACTCACTCACTACACGGCAGCCATTTTGTTCATTCCATTCAGTTCAATAACAGCGTCAACGTTTTTGCTACTGTCACCAAATCCCAGCATGCACTGCAGTCTCTGGTGCTGAGAACGGGTCCTGTTACATCATCAGTGGACATTTTGTCTTATTCATGATATTATGACTTATATTTGTATGGAAGCTTATGGGTAGCAAATTTCAATTTGAAATGTAATATTTGAAGTGTAATATTTCAATATGAAATGTAATATTTTCCCATACATTTGTGCAACGTTTGGTGCAAAATGAAAATGAAAATTCAATTATAAAATTTACATTTGCCATTTCATACACTAGTTTTAGTATGCACATTGAATCCATAATTTAACGCTTTATAAGTTGCAAAATTCAAATTAAAATGTATTACAGAAATGATTAGATAGGTTTAACCAAGCAAAAACTGTGGCAAAATTGTAACTTAAATGTTATTTTTTCTTAATTGCATTTAGACTCACAGTTAAGACACTTGCGATTGCATTTCCATTAGTGTCCCGCAATGAATGTAGCAAAATTCAATGTGCAATTTGAAAATGCATTCTGAGCCGATCACGTGCCTGCCCCGCCCTGTCAATCACTACGTGAAGTTGGCCCCGCCCCCAACCCAATGCAAAACGTCGGCAAAATAGGCCACATTCACCCAAAATAGACTCATATATTTGTTCTAATTTGCGCTGATAAACGTTTATTTTGTGCTGCTTCGGTTTCTTAAATATTAAAATAATATTGGTCATTCTGAGGTCACTCAGCCCATAGACTCAGCCCCCCTACCTGCTCCACATTCACCCAAAATAGTTTAGTTTGTTTGTGCGATAGTTTGTGCCGGTCAAAGTTTCATGTGCTACTTCGTTGTTTAAAATATTAGACACTGAATACATACAACCGGCGTAGTGTCATAGAACGTTTCTGAAAAGGTTCACGCCCACTTTTAGGGGAAAACAATCCGGCGAGCGCCATACACAGTAACGGATTGAGGACGTGTACTAACCCTTACAAACATGTAATTTGTATTTAAACATTTTTTTTCACACAGTAGGCTACCCCTATTATGTATTTGTATTTAATTATTTTTTTCCACACAGTATTTTGTATTTTTTATTTTATTTTAAATACATTTCCATGTATTTATGCCCATCTCTGCCTGCCATCATCATCAATATCTTGCTGTTATGGAAATATCATGAATTACAGATGATGCTATCGAAAGCTAAATCAGGCTAGTTGTATAGCTGGACAGAAAAGTGCACTCAGTAGCTACTCTAAATATAAAGACACAATATTATACATTTAAAGATGTTTACTTAAAACCGTAGTAAAATCATTCACTGGCTACCTGGTGACTCGATGAGGTACGAGTAAATGTCCGGGTAAACCACTGGGTGGGGTTGTTAGACCAATTTGACGCTGGTAGAATGAAACGGGATATGTTTTTAAGTTGCCCAAATTAAGTTTATAAATGTATCGTTCACGCTCTATGGAAGGCAGGGTGGACATATAATTACTCAACATATTTCATCTAAGTGATTTCTGAAGTTATACACGTCTGCCGGCTGTACGGACGTTGTTTTGTGCCGCTATTTTGTATTGAAGTCTTTGGGAAGTCTGGCTTGTTTTCCCCTAAAAAGGGGCGGTTACGAAATTGACAGTTAAGTTCCCGGATGTGCCGGTTGTATGTATTATAGACGATGACGTCACCAGCCCTCGACCTGCTCCACATTCACCCAAGAAAGGCTAGGTCGATTAATTTGACCCGTTAGATTCCGTGACCATGTTCATGTGTATTAATACCTTATTAATATGCTTTATAAAATGGAAAGGGACTTGCATGTCTGCCTCATATTTTATGATTATACAGCTGAATAAACAGAGATGGTCACACATCACATTCGTCACTTTATTGAACATTACAGTCAGTTATAAATAAATAAAGAGCGGTCACATTTTTCGGTAGCTATTAATACCGAATACCAACGGAGCTTTGTGATCTCAGAGTAATAGGCCTATGCATTTGTAAGGAAAAACAATAGGATCTCCAACATTATTGAGTATTATAGTTACCGGTAATAGTAGACTAATAAGAGTAAAGATAAGCAAGCATGTATCAGACAATAATAATATTTTATACAAAACGAAACCATCAACACAGTCCAGCATCAGACAACAGCAGCTCAGCAGAATGTTGACGCTTGATAAGGCAGAACATTCTCCCAGACCCAGACGGTCCAACATCGTACTGGTTCTATCACCTGCAGACGCGTAATAATCTTCGGAAACACTACGATTTCTCTGTCCACGCTCCACTTCATCAGCTAGTGAATGTAACGCTAGTATCAGCTCTGCCGCCGCCGTGTTTCCTTCCAACACCTCAAAATACCACAGACAGTATACGCACCATAGCCTATGTTTACCTGTTGCCGAGCCACGCCTTCACGCAGTGATTGACAGGGCGGGGCAGGCACGTGATCGGCTCAGAATGCATTTTCAAATTGCACATTGAATTTTGCTACATTCATTGCGGGACACTAATGGAAATGCAATCGCAAGTGTCTTAAATGTGAGTCTAAATGCAATTAAGAAAAAATTACATTTACATTACAATTTTGCCACAGTTTTTGCTTGAACATGTTAAACATATCTAATCATTTCTGTAATACATTTTAATTTTAATTTTGCAACTTATAAAGCGTTAAAATATGTATTCAATTTACATATTAAAACTAGTGTATGAAATGGCAAATGTAAATTTTATAATTGAATTTTCATTTTCATTTTGCACCAAACGTTGCACAAATGTATGGGAAAATTCAAATTGAAATACAGAAATGCATTGCCATTTTACATATTGCATTGTCATTTTGCATATTACATTTCAAATTGAATATTGCTACCCATAAGCTTCCATATATTTGTCACTGCAGATGTACTTAAAATACATTGAAGTGCATCAGTTTGCATCTGGTGTGGCACTTAATATAAATATAAAGTAACGTTTTAAAACTGTTCTAAATAACAGTTTGAAAGTATCTAGTTTGTCTTGTTATTCTGTCAATCATTACACATGAATATATAAACAGCTGCTGCCTCAGTGCATTCATAAGCTTGAGTTATAGGATAATATACATATGAACATATGAGGATTTCACTGGCAAGAAGATTACTAAAATGTGTCAATACTTTATCTTGTCTTGTAAACATGAATTTAAACATTTTTATTATTGTATGACTTGTTTAATGGTTAAGTATTGAATTTATAATAATAATAATTACTTTGGGATTTGTGATTTACTGTACACGTAGAATTTTTCTTTATCAAATATTACATGCACAAATACAATTTTTTTAGCACACACACACACAATTATTACATAATAATTTATCCGACTGACTCTAATATGCAGATGCAGAAAACAGGGAAAAAAATTGTATTTGCTTTATAGGCCAAACCTGAGAAAACGGCACCATCTTGTAAAAAAAAATTTCAAACCTTGCCAACAGAACAAAAGTCAAAGACTGCATAATTTTATAGTTAAATGGCCCTGGGATAAAAGGAACTTAAAGGAACGTGTCCTTAAGGAAACACAAGAGTTAATTTGGTTGTAAACTTTACATTGAAGTGTGATTGATCAATGAGACCCTTTGATTACAGTGTTATTATTGAAGCATAATTTGCAAAACTGTATTAATCTAGAATCAGAATCAGATTTAACTGTGATTTTCTGCTGTAATAAACAGTTTAACTGGTAAGATCCTCAGAGGAGAAGTTGTGCAGCCATTAGATAAGAATGGAAAGACAGTCTCTGTGAAGGATGTCCTGAATGTGCACAGACAGTCTTTAGTTACAGGATCAGAGAATGACACTGTTCCTCTGTCATAGTCCAGCTGAACTCTCACACGCTGAAGCTTCTGTTTAACAGTAAATACTGTGAGGCGTTGCTCTGGGGATTTTGAGCCGTATTTGCTGTTCCAGTACCGCACAAACCAGACATTAGAGTTAAAGAAAACCTCTCCCTTCCTTTGGTTTGATGCTGTGGTTATTCCAAGAATCCACCATGTATTGTCTCCAACCTCCACATCCCAGCAGTGTGTTCCTGAGTTAAAGCCCTCAGATCCCAGGACACATACATACCTGTCAAACCTCTCTGGATTATCAGGAAGTGTTTTATCTCCATCACTGTACGACACACTGGTCAGATCAGCAGAGAGTGTGAGCCAAGGAGCTGCTGTGTTTGGATCCAGAGTCGACGGAGCTGCAAAGAGAATAACATCAGATTACAGGATGAGATATGATGTATTTAAAAATGTAAATGTAAAACACATATAAATACTTTGTTGAAAGAGATCATAAATCATGCTATGATAACAGTGGTCTCTCAGCAGAGGTGGAAAGAGTAATAAAATATTCTACTCAAGTATTTGCTCAGAGTAAAAGTTACTGATTTCCTTTTTCACAGCGGGGGTCAGGCACAGCGCCAGGATTTTTTCTCTACTGGTGCTAATGGGGAGCTGGACCGATACGTGGGGGTGCTAAGAAAACAATTGATTTTCATTACTTAAGTTACTCTATAATATAGAGGTTCTCGTTTTTTCAATAAAAGCAGCTATGATACACAGCACTTTAACTGGATTTGGCCAAAGAATAGTCAACAAAATAACTAAGCCTAAAATTAAAAACGTTAAATAAAAAAATTAAAAACGTTATCCAATCACTGCTTAACTGCTTAAAAAATATTGACTAATATAGCCTACTGTTATATTAACTGTGCGTATACATAATATAGATTTTAATAGCTTGATGCTCTTTAAATATTTTGTTACATTATTAAAAGTTTCGGTGCATAGGACGGACCTATCCGCGATCGCTCTCCATGGTTCTGACCAAAGAAGAGAGCTTTGGAATCTCCATTACGCATCATACGCATCATACCTGGGCTGCATTTTCCGATAACATTGTCTCTTAGCGCGCTACGAAGACTCTTAAGGTATAGCTTAACTAAAGGTATACCACTAAAGGTATATCATTGCTAGGCGTCTTCAGGGCTATCATCCACTCGCGAGGCAGAGGCGCTGAAAGGCAGAGGCGCTGGCGCCCTCCTAGCAACGGCGCTGTTTTTGGTAAAACATGATTTTGACCACTTCATTAAGTTTTGTTTTATAGAAAACTCTTTTTAAAAGATTTTCGTTTTGTAGCCTATAAATTGTATCTTAATTTTGATCAATGTTTTATCAATCAATTGCCGGTATTTAATGAATAAGAATCAAATATATAGCAGACAATGTAATAAGGCGCCGGCACGATCACTTGCATTGCACGTGAACCGGAGGGCGCCGAAACTCAGCTTGTGCCTCACAGATTTGAGAAATATAGGCTATATATTACAGAAAGTTTGAAATGTCTACTTTTAAACGAAAATATTCAAATCCAAATAAATAGGCTACTCTCTGATTATGTAATCCAAATGAAATGTGCATTTCTCTCTGGCGTTCATGGCGAGTCCGCATCGTCAACTTCATCTTTGCAGCGACACAGAAAACACCAGTTCCCTTTCGTTGTCACTCCGAGTTACGTCGGATGACGACGAATGGGGTTTCGCTTAGAAATCCTATCATCTTCGAGTATTAAACACGAGCCGATGGCAAAGAAATGCCATGGGTCTGCGGAATTTGCATAGCGTAACTCCGCCCCGCCCTGGGGGTATAAAGGAAGTCGCTGGCAACATGCAGATATGTTTTCGCTTCGGAGCCAAGTTCAGTACTTCACTCC
Organism: Squalius cephalus; assembly: GCF_949319135.1. Taxonomy (NCBI): domain Eukaryota; kingdom Metazoa; phylum Chordata; class Actinopteri; order Cypriniformes; family Leuciscidae; genus Squalius; species Squalius cephalus. The sequence continues at coordinate 4,994,525 of NC_137135.1, read as the reverse complement.
ACAAGCCTTTTGAGTGTCATCTCAAATCTCTTCGAGACGAGCGGCTCTTCAGTGTGTTGGTGTGACGGCGTGTTCCAGTGAGATCGCATGTCCTGCTGCTGTTTTGTGCAGTAATCTGCCTACAGTGAGTGTGTTTCTCCCCGGGCGCTTCAGCACTCTGCTGAGCTTTTCCACTCTCTAAAAGAGCTGCACGCGGCACGTCTTTTTCAAGACGGTTCGCCCGTGTATTTTCTATTTTCTGGATGTGTGTGCGTGATTCATCTGCCTAACGGTCGCGAGCGCTGTTTTGCGTGTTGGGCTTAATCACGCTCGGCAGCGCTCGTTGATGAGTCATGTTTTTCATTGCGGGAACATGACCATCGCGATGTTTATAGATCGAGACTCAATGATCTCCATGTGAGTAGAGTCCCCTCTGCCACACCCCAATTTATCTCTTCCTCGAGAAGGGATACTTTGGCTGGTGGCCAGGGTGATCTGAGGGTTCGGTGTGGCACAACAACCGACGAGTCAATTCCTCGGGCCACACCCCCCTCCACATCGCAGACCATGCACTCACAGCATCACAAGGCGGGCTTGATTCCTCTGGAAATGAAGTTTCGACTGCGTTGCCTCCCACGGGAGTGCCATCGTTGCCGGGACCGATCCAGAGCTGTCAGCCATGCTTTCCCGGGCAGCTGAAAGCATCGGCTGGAGTGGCCCCGCCCTCCCCCCGAGCGCTGTAAGCTTCTCCCGGACGTGCATCAGGACGACTGCGCTCCGTGAGAGTCCATGTGACTTTCGCGGCCCGTGGGTGTCCTCCGCCTTCGCTGCTTTCGATCGCACGGCGATCATGGTCTGTATGGTCCCTGTCACTATCGTGGCACGGTCATGCAGTGCTGTGTGTCGCCTGCGCCTTCGATGCAGTGCTGTCCCGGGAGTTCTGTCCGAACCGGCCGCAGTGGAACGCTAGTCCTTCCCTGGCCAACCCTGGCAGAACGCGGAAATTCTAACCACGCCCCTATGCTGGGACGCTATGCCTCCCATGCCCGGCCTGGTTTGTTCCGCCACGCACACTGCCGACCTCGCTCAGGCGACATCAGCACCTGCGTGATCCTGGGTCAGGTGATGTCCACTAGTGTGGTCCAGACATGGGCTTAGCCAGGTTGATGTGGGGGTGTCTGAGAGTTCATCTTCTAAGCTCCCCCATGTCCCAGGCTGGGCCCTTTGGCGGTGTGGCTTCGACCACCTGAAGTAGACTCGGGTCCTGCACCGATGGTCATCCATCCGTGTGGTCTCCTTAGTCTGCTTCCCGCCAAGGCCCCCTCCATGCGGTTGCTCCCCTCGGGTCTTCACCGGCCCTGAGCAGGAGCAAGTCGCAGGAGGGCGGCGCTGCCCGTCTCCACCCCTTAGACTGCCACGCCAGTCTAAGCAGCACTCTGAGACGGGCAGCCTAGTCGGCGGTGTGGTTCAGGATTGCGCCCAACAGTCTTCGATCACTCTATAAGCAGGCTGAGGACCTTCTGCACCGACGGTCATCTGTCCGTGCGGTCTCCTTAGCCTGCTTCCCGCCGACACCGCCCCTCTGCGATTCCTCCCCTCGAGCCTTCACTGGCCCAGAGTACGAGGAGGTCGCAGGAGGGTGGCACCAACCTGTCTCTGCCCCTTAGCCGGCTAACACCTGGCTGAGCAGCACAAACCTGAGAGGCAGGCAGCTTGGAGTTAGGGCTCAGTTCTTCAGGAGCTGGTAGCAGGACCACTCCTTCCCCCACTGGAGGGCTGGGGCAGAATCTCTACAAAAGAACTGATGCTCTTTCTCTGAGCCCCAAGAGGCTTGGATGACAGCACGCGCCGCCCACGGGCCACGCTCCTCTCATCCCCCTCTGTCGCCAGACCCCTGCCAGAGCACGCCCCCGTGGGACGCTGGTCCTCCCCTGGCCTCCTCTGGCAGGACGCGGTTAATGACCGTGCCCCCGCACCGGGCCGCTATGCCACCCACGCCTGGGCCGGTCATTTCGCCTCGCTGCACCCCCGACGGTACGTCTGTGGTTCGTATGACCCCGCTGGTGCACTTTCTGGAAGCCTGGCTAGAGCTTCCCAGACTGTCCCGCTGGGTCGCGAGAACCATCAGGCTCGGCACGCGATTCAGTTCGCGCGATCTCCTCCCCGCTACAGCGGAGTCCGCTTCACTATGGTCGGTGGCAATGCCCCTGTCATGAGAGCGGAGGTCGCCACCCTACTGGCGAAGGGTGCGATCGAGATTGTCCCTCCAGCCGAAATGAGGTCCGGCTTCTACAGCCCTTACTTCATTGTTCCGAAGAAATCGGGTGGGTTACGACCGATCTTGGACATGCGCGTCCTGAACCGCTCCCTTCACAGGCTGCCGTTCAAGATGCTCACGGCCAAACGCATTTTCGAGTGTGTGCGGCCACAAGATTGGTTTGCAGCGATCGACCTGAAGGACGCCTACTTCCATGTCTCCATTTTACCTCGACACAGACCGTTTCTACGGTTTGCTTTCGAGGGGCAGGCATACCAGTACGCGGTTCTCCCTTTCGGGCTAGCCCTGTCTCCTCGCGTCTTCACGAAGGTCGTCGAGGCAGCCCTTGTTCCCCTCCGGGAACACGGGGTTCGCATCCTGAACTATCTCGACGACTGGCTAATCCTAGCTCACTCTCGATACCAGGTTTGCGAACACAGGGATCTGGTGCTCCAACACTTAGCCCGTCTGGGCCTTCGGGTCAACTGGGAAAAGAGCAAACTTTGCCCCGTGCAGAGGATCTCTTTTCTCGGTATGGAGATCGACTCGGTCGCCATGTGCGCGCAGCTTACGAGCGAGCGCGCGCAGTCACTGCTGACTTGTCTTCGCCAAATCGAGGGCAAGAGTGCGGTTCCACTGAAATTATTTCAGAGGCTCCTGGGGCATATGGCATCCGCAGCCGCAGTAACGCCGCTCGGATTGCTTCATATGAGACCGCTTCAGCTTTGGCTTCGCTATCGAGTCCCGAGGTGGGCATGGCAACACGGCAAGCTCCGGGTCCCAGTGACTCCGACCTGCCGTCAGACCTTCACCCCGTGGTCGAACCTCAGCTTTCTACGGGCCGGAGTGCCCCTGGAACGAGTTTCCCGGCATGTTGTTGTCTCAACAGATGCCTCCACCACGGGCTGGGGCGCCATGTGCAATGGACATGCTGCCGCGGGCTCCTGGACAGGACCCCAGCGTCTTTGGCATGTCAATTGCCTCGAGTTGCTGGCTGTACGCCTTGCCCTGCACCGCTTTCGGGCGTTGCTCAAGGGTCAACACGTACTAGTCCGATCAGACAATACCGCCACAGTAGCGTACATCAACCATCAAGGTGGTCTACGCTCTCGCCGTATGTCGCAACTCGCCCGCCACCTCCTCATATGGAGTCAGAAGCATCTGAGGTCGCTTCGAGCCATTTATATCCCAGGACACCTGAACCAGGCGGCCGACGAGCTGTCTCGAGTTCGGCCTCTCGCTGGAGAGTGGCGACTCCATCCCCAGACGGTCCAGCTGATTTGGGATCAGTTCGGCGACGCACAGGTAGACCTGTTTGCCTCCCACGACTCGTCCCACTGCGACCTGTTTTATTCCCTGACCGAGGGCACGCTCGGCACGGATGCACTGGCGCACAGCTGGCCGCGGGGCCTCCGCAAGTATGCGTTTCCCCCAGTGAGCCTTCTTGCGCAGACCTTGCGCAAGATCAGGGAGGACGAGGAGCAGGTAATTTTGGTTGCCCCGTATTGGCACAACCGCACCTGGTTCTCAGAACTAGTTCTCCTCGTGACAGCACCTCCCTGGCCTATTCCCCTAAGGAAGGACCTGCTTTCTCAGGGACGGGGCACCTTATGGCACCCTCGTCCCGATCTATGGAACCTCCACGTGTGGCTCCTGGACGGGACGAGGTAGGTTTGAGTACCCTACCACCAGCGGTGGTGGCTACCATCACTTCCGCTAGAGCATCGTCCACGAGACATGTCTATGCGTTGAAGTGGAACCTCTTCGTCAACTGGTGTTCTTCTAAAAATCTAGAACCCACGAAATGCCCCATCAGTGCCGTGCTTTCCTTCCTGCAAGAAGGGTTGGAGCGAAGGCTGTCTCCCTCCACCCTGAAAGTGTATGTTGCCGCCATTGCCGCACATCACGACGCAGTTGATGGTAAGTCCTTGGGAAAGCACGACCTGATCGTCAGGTTCCTGAGGGGAGCCAGGAGATTAAATCCTCCTCGTCCTCCCCTCGTACCCTCTTGGGACCTCTCAGTGGTTTTAACTACCCTGCAGAGTGCTCCCTTTGAGCCTCTGCAATCAGTGGAGCTTAAGTTCCTGTCAATGAAGACAGCGCTCCTGGTTGCATTGGCCTCCATCAAGAGGGTAGGGGACCTGCAGGCATTTTCGGTTGACGAAGCGTGCCTGGAATTCGGGCCGGCTAACTCTCACGTGATCCTGAGACCCCGGCCTGGATATGTGCCCAAGGTTCCCACCACACCCTTTCGAGATCAGGTGGTGAACCTGCAAGCGCTGCCTTTGGAGGAGGCAGACCCAGCCTTGGCACTGCTCTGTCCAGTACGCGCCCTTCGTGCTTACGTAGACAGAACGCAGTGTTTCAGGACCTCAGACCAGCTCTTTGTCTGTTATGGTGGGAAGCTGAAGGGAAAGGCTCTCCCAAGCAAAGGTTGTCTCACTGGATAGTGGACGCCATTGCTTTGGCATACCAGCAGCAAGGTCGACCATGCCCCCTTGGCGGCCCACTCCACTCGGAGTGTGGCATCCTCTTGGGCTCTAGCGCATGGCGTCTCGCTAACAGACATCTGCAGAGCTGCAGGCTGGGCGACACCTAACACATTCGCGAGATTCTACAATCTCCGAGTAGAGCCAGTTTCTTCTCATGTACTCGCTTCAACTAGCCGGTGCTAGATTCTGCTCAGGTGTCTTCGCTTGCTCGCCATTCCTCTCCACGGACGGGATACGTGCGATATTTCCTCAGGTGAGCCTCATAAGCCCTGAGTCTCCTCCAGCACTGACGACGTCAACGCCAGAGTTATGCCACTGGCAGCTTTCGCGCTTGGCTAGGTGCCTCCATGTGCATGGTTCCCTTCGGGCGACCCCCACATGTGTATTTCCACTGTAAGCCTCTTGAGCATGTGTCTTTCCCTTGGCAAGCCACCTTGCCACCCCTGGGGTTGAAATATTCCACCTGCGGCTGGACACCCCAGTGTTTCTCCATATGCAGCCCTACGGGGTCATGTGTGTATTTCAAGTCCCCCCCCTTCGGGTTGGGCGTAATTGCATATTTCCAACTGGATATGCTCCCCAGTGTACCTTGGTATTCCTGTGTTAAGTAGGACTCCTTCGTCCGTGCCAGTCTCACGACAGGGAGATCAGACTTACGCAGGGCACTGGAAGACAGTCGAGAGGTGGCGTGATTATACGGGAACCCCATTCGTCGTCATCCGACGTAACTCGGAGTGACAACGAAAGGGAACGTCTCGGTTACGTATGTAACCCTCGTTCCCTGAGTAGGGAACGGAGACGTCACGTCTCCCTGCCACTTCCGCTGTACCGCTGGAACGCCTGAGTTCAGTCTCGGCTCCTCAGCGAAGACATATCTGCATGTTGCCAGCGACTTCCTTTATACCCCCAGGGCGGGGCGGAGTTACGCTATGCAAATTCCGCAGACCCATGGCATTTCTTTGCCATTGGCTCGTGTTTAATACTCGAAGATGATAGGATTTCTAAGCGAAACCCCATTCGTCGTCATCCGACGTAACGTCTCCGTTCCCTACTCAGGGAACGAGGGTTACATACGTAACCGAGACGTTTATTACTAAACAATTAAATGTCTCCTTGCTAATTTAGACACATTCATAATCATTACTTTAACCGGTTCTTTGTGGCAAGCTTTATGCGTGCGGCTTATTATCCTGTAGGCTAGCCTATTTAATTAAATTAATATAAAGGGGCGATTTGTCCACGAATGGCTTAAATGAACAACTACTAGCCGACTAGAAAAAAAAATTTGTCGGAGGTAGCCCTTATTCCACATATTTTCGAACCAACAGGCCATTCTGTGTTGGGGGAGCGACCGTGAGAGGAGCGGAATATTCAGAAATGCGCTCTCCGCTCACGAGCTCTGATCGGAACAAACCCGAACCTCACTGTCTGCTGAACTTGCGCAGAAACATCAAAATAGACATAGCCAGCTTTTTAAAATTGTTGTTAAAACTAAACATTTAGACTATTTTAGTACAAATTATGAGCTTTTTTTTTTTTTCAACGACGCAACGATGAGCATTTACTAGCCTACTTTTAAAAAATGCGGGTCAGCAAGCGGGTTGGGTAACCTACAATATTTTCTTTTTCTTTTTTTGCGGTCCGAGTTGCGGGCGGGTTAGTTGAAAATGTCGGTCGGGTGCGGGTTGTTTATAGCCTACATTGACCCGCGCATCACTGTGTCTAATGATTCGGATCACAACGTCAAAAATAGAATTAATAATATACAACGCCACAGCAAGAAAAACAAACACTATGTTTTAACACTGTTAAAAATGAACTGGGCAAAAAACAGCTATCTGTTATGCCGAGTTCTGTAAAAGAACATTGTAATTAACGTAATGTCGCATTGTTTGTAATTTCTTGTTGTTGACTCAATAATAAACTGCAATTTCAGAGTTGGATCTGTTTGTTTGCGTTTCATATTAATATTACATTATGTAAAACGTCCAACTGTTTACGAATCAAAATCCGGACATACTGTGATGCATGTATGAATTATCATGTTAGACTAAGTTAGTAATGTAATAGCCTCTATAGAGCCCGAATTTGCTTTTATATACATTTTTGCGTGTTGAGGTCAGATGTACTCCGGTACGAACTAAGAGCGCGGGTCTTTTGCCCCCTGGTTGCGTGGGCTTAACTGGGGCTACACAGATTTTTGACGGGGCTTTAGCGCCCCCTAGCCCCGGTGTAGCGCCGTGCTTGGCGGGGGTGTGGTGGGGACTCTCCTGTGTAGGGTCGTAACGGGATGAGATTTTCACAGAATGACGTCTCAGAAAATATCACGGTTTCTGGTATTAATCAATTATTAAATAAATAAACAGTATAAATTATGTTTATTATTATCATCAGTTAAAATGAAAGTTAAATGAATGATAACAGGTTTTTTTGGTTGAACAAATGCTTTTATTATAACAAACTCGAAACCATTTATGTTTTGTTTATTAAAATTTCAATAAAACATGTCTAATCAACTAAATTCAATAATTGATAATGAATTAGAGTAACAGCTTATTTTTAACATAAATAATGAATTAAAATGTTTAAGAATAATAGAGTCCTATGAAATGTATTTTATTCAGAAAATCAATGTTTCTTTTTATGATTTAAAATATATGATCAAAAACAGTGGTAATCAAATTAAAATTTCAACTTTTATCCTTTTATTTTTTGGGGAAGTGCTGCAAAACAGATTTACTAAATAAAACCAAGGACAATATATATATATATATACAGTACCAGTCAAAAGTTTGGAAACATTACTATTTTTAATGTTTTTGAAAGAAGTCTCTTATGCTCATCAAGCCTGCAGTTAAAAAATAAAAATAAAAATAAAAAAAACAGTAATATTATGAAATATTATTACAATTTAAAATAATGGTTCTCTTTTTTAATATACTTTAAAATGTAATTTATTTTTGTGATGCAAAGCTGAATTTTCATCAGCAAGTACTCCAGTCTTTGGTGTCTTATGATCCTTCAGAAATCAGTGTCAATCAAGAAAAGATCCAATGGGCCAAGGTGTTTCATGGGCCGGTCAGCTATCAAAAAAAAAAAAAAAAACATCACAGCTCCCGTGGCTGATGATGAGGATAGTGAGGAGGATCAGGACAGAGAAAGTGTAGAGCCTGCGGTAAGCAGAACTACTTTCAAAACACTTAGGCCATGTCATGAGTGTAGGAACCCATAACCCAGTAACGCATTATTTCCACATCTGCATAGTTGACGATTACCGTAATTTACTAGAAATTTAATGAGGCGTTTGTAAACCTCGTTTTCCGCCAAAATATGCAGTTTGCGTCAAAATAAAAGATCATGTGCTTATATCTCTTTCAAGTATAGAAATTAGTACAAAACTAATTATGAAAGTTTCCTTTATTTTTCAGTGCATTTGTTTTACAATATGTCTATTAGTGTGCTATTATTATTATGGCCAAAATGCCAGGGCCAATTTTTTTTTTTTGTCCCATTCCAGCCCTGATTATGTGTCTACCACCGCAGACATTTGTCCTTTATCCAGTTGTTTGTGGATTTTACAGTGAGGCATATTTCTTTGTGCAGACATGGATATTGTTCTTTCATATGGTTTTACATGCCATTTTGTATAGGCTACATTTATAAACACTATGCGGACAGGCTAAGTGATGATAGGGCTATGATGTTTGTCCTAGTGGCTTAGGCAGAAATTGTATTTTGGGCGGGCCAGTGAAAAAGTGAGTGGGCCTATAGTTTTTTCTAGAAAAAAAAAAGACTTAAATAGTAGAAAAAAGAATAGACAAACTGCAAAAACAGTTACACCTTTATTTTGCAATATTGGGCAAAGGCAATAACAAAACAGTCTAATCATCATGTTCAACCATCAGAGCTCAATAAAGGCTGGACAACACCAGCATAGACAATAACCTGTCTATTTTATTCAGGCTAGTCAGCAGTGCAAAGACAGTTCACCCGAAAATAAAGTAGGCTAAAAGTAAAAGAAATTCAAATAATGAAAATAAATAACACACTCCCTAATTTCTGTTAAATCAACCATATATCAGCCTGGTGGAAATAAAGCTTTTGTGCCAAAAAAATAGCAACTCATTTAAACTAAACAATGTAGGCTAGCATATAAGGCTATAAAGCTATACACAACACACCACTAACTTAAGGCGAGACACTACAAGTGAATAGGGTAACAGTTTAAAATAATAGATAGTTCAACTTTATAAAACTTCCTCAGTTGATCCGGAGAATAACAAACAACTCATTTTGAGAAAACAGCATTTAAAGATTTGTAATGTAAAAAATCATACTTTTTTAGTAGAAACAACTATTTACAGACACAGTATCTTATCAAATCATCAGCAACAACAATACAAACCACCTAAAACACATCAAAACTTATAACACAGCATTTATGGCCTTCAACTGAACAGAACCCCAGTCAAAAACACACACCAAAATGTCAGAGCGAGAGCACGTCACGTGATGCATCTGAACGAATCACGTTGTCAGAAATTGACATCAGCCAATGAGATTTCGCTTTTAGAGTTAAATGCCCCATTGTACTTTCACGATCGGTTGCTGATTAAAGGAAATGACCATATTTGGATCCGACAACATTGTACAAGAGAGAGAGAGAGAGAGAGAGAGAGAGAGAGAGAGAGAGAGAGAGAGAGAGAGAGAGAGAGAGAGAGAGATTTGTCTGATGACAGGTGCAGACAGCGATCGCGGAACACCATATTGATTTAGAACGCCAACTTTTGTTGAATTTAGGAGAAATCTACAGACGCAAATAGACAAAATTTAGTAAAATAAAGACCTAAATGTTTTCACCACAAGTCTGAAAGAAGGCATTGAAGACAAATAGCCCAAAATAAAAAAAAAAACGATGATTTTGCCTGCCGTCTCTCGCCTTAAATCACTTCACGGGCAAAAATTAAGGAAATTAGTTAAACAACAAGCCTACCTTTGTTGGTTTCATTTTACAAAACAAGACGCAAAAGTGCCTTGGTTTAGTGTTCAAAACAGAAATGATCTCATCATAGTCCAAAGAGTCACAGAGTTCCTTTTCAAATAACTTTTTGGCTAAAAAGCAGCTAGCAAAGTTAGCTGGCTAAAGGCCGCCAGAGCCCGCCACCCAGAGAGTCCTGTCGGAACCCCTAGCAACCAGTAAGTAATGTGGGTGGGCCAGTGCCGCCCTGGCCCATTACTGGCTACGCCCCTGGTTTGTCCATGTATCTACACGGTAAATTAAGAAACGGGAAAGTAAAGTAATAAGTTGTGAAGTTACTTTTCAAATGCAGTAACTAGTAAAGTAATCTCATTACAATTTACAGAAGTAAATAGTAACTAGTAACTAATTACTTTTTTTGAGTAACTACCCCAACACTGCTCAGTCACTGTCAGAATGGATTGAGGCTTCAGGTTTAATATCAGTATTCAATAAACACTATTGTATCCTAATACATAAACATAAACCATGAGGAATAGACATTTCATTATGAGTTCGCTGTATGATCTGATGATTTTCTGAAATGCAGTTCAGATTCACTTAGTAATTCAAGTGATTATTAAATATATTTCTATCAAATGTTGATGTTGTGTGTGTTTATATGTGAACTATCTTCTGCACTGGTGTCAAATCTGCTGAGACTCACTGTGTTGGACAGTTTCCAGCATCTTCTTCCAGACTCTGAACGGCAGGTTACCCAGATAACGCGACACATGAATCAAAGCTCCAGAACTCATCCGTGGATCCGGCTGTGAGATCTGGACTCTGAGGAACATTCAGGAGTCAGAACTGCAGTGAATTTGAGTTCAGATCCACTGAGAGAAGAGATACGAGCAGCTCACTTACCTTTCCATCGAGGCCTTAAAGTTCTGGAAAATATAGAGTTTGAAAACATTTTAATATCTTATCAAACACTCTCAGTGTCAATGAGTCTCTCTATACAAGTTGTTTTGTGCACGCAGAATGAAGCAAGATTTATTTGTCACCTTTAGAAACGAGACGTCATTGTCTTTCATCATCTCCTCCATGTCTCTGATTGTGTGTGAAAGAGCTGAGATGTGTGTGTTCATCTCCTCCAGCTTCTCCTTCATCCTCTGCTTCTTCTGCTCCTCTTCCTCTCTCAGTGCAGTGATTGTAGCTTCTTCTTCGTCTCTGAGAAACTGATGAAGCTTCTCAAACTCTTCTTTAATCTGACGCTCTGTGTGCTCAGCTTGAGACTGAAATCAAATCACATTCACTTCAGTCAGCGCTGTATGAACACACACTCCACTAATGTCAATAATAAACTCTGTGTGTGAATGTTGAGTATTTAACTCTTTATATCCTCACCTTGATGTGTTCAATTTTTTTATTACACTTTTTCTTCATTTCTTCTCCATGTTTGAGCTTGTTTTGTAAGGACATCAGTGCTGTATTAAATTCCTCCTACAGATTAAGATGAAAATCTGTGAAATTTATGCAGCTTTAAGAGGTTTAAACATTGTATTTTTGAATGTTTTTATTATTTTATTATATGTTGAATGGATCATTCTCAGGAAGCATTTGTGCCTGAAATGGCAGGACATATATATTTTAATTATAGAATCTGAGATGAACATGAAGAAATCATGTTTTCATCAAATCATGTTTTTTTTTTTTTTTTTTTTTGCAATGGCCAATTCTTAAGTATTATATCCATTCAGTTTTAAATTTGTAGTTGTGCAAATACAAATACAGGAAGTGAAAGTGTGTTAGTATCATTCACTTTTTGGTGTGTCTTAAATTACATATTATTATTATTGAAAAAAAGCACTGTATTTAGCATATGAAATGAGACATCCCAGCTGGCATTCGACTGACCTTAAACGTTTAAATGTGGTTGAAATAATGTCAGTTTATGGAAAAACATTAATTCAACGTCAAAACAACGTTGAACACCAAATGGTTGAAATGGTGTTGTTAACTCACTATGGATTCAACATAGAAATAGAAATAAAATTTGAGTTGTACGTCAAATCAACATTATTTTTACAACCATGACTTTTAAACATTTTGTTGAAATATATCAGTAGAAAAATAACGTTGTTCCAACATCCAGACAATGCTGATCAATTAACTGTTGAAAAAGTGTTGATGCATGAATAATGATACAACGTTGAAAGATCAACTCTGAATTAAACGTTTGTTAAGTAACATTAATTCAACGTCAAAACAACGTTGAACACTAAATGGTTGAAGTGGTGTTGTAAACTCACTACGGATTCAACATAGAAATAAAAATAATTTTTTGAGATGTACGTCAAATCAACATTATTTTTTACAACCATGACTTTTAAACATTTTGTTGAAATATATCAGTAGAAAAATAACGTTCCAACATCCAAACAATGCTGATCAATTAACTGTTGAAAAAGTGTTGATACATGAATAATGATACAACGTTGAAAGATCAACTCTGAATTAAACGTTTGTTGAGTCGTGATAAAAGCGCTTTCTAACGTTACATCTTTTAAAAAAAATATATATATTTTTTTTTTTTTTATTGCATAACACATTTGTTACAATTTGCCGAAAAAAGAAATTGATCTTGTAATACATAGATACAATTCATGTTTTCATAAGGAATAAAAAATAAAAATAAATACACATCAGCCAATAGAGAATTGAGACGCTTTCTACATCTCCTGGCTACTTTGAGAGCAACTCCAGTCTGATTGATCATTTTGGAATAGAGAGCCTAAGTCCCGCCCCTCCGCTTCCGGCTCATGGGACCTTATTTCGGAAAAAATATGTATGGAAGTCAATGGCGAGAGATAACTTATCTTTTTATTCCGTCTGAACTGTGCCCTGAACTACACATATGATGTTTGCCAATTTAAAAGGTAATTATGAAAGTAAAGAAAGTCGCAGTTTGTCATAAAACAGAAGAGTAACGTTTAGTTTTATGTGAAAATTGCTCAATGAACTACATCTCTTGTCTCGCACTATGTGCGTCACAAGATCCGTTGCTCGTATGTGTGTATTCTGGCTCAAAACACTCAGGCATGACGGCATAACGTTACCATTATTATGTAAGACTATAGAAACAATGACTGACGTTAGCTTCAGTAAAGTTAGCTTCATTCATTGAGAGAAAAGGAATGACGTCGCGTGTGCGCCTTCTGGGTTTGTAGTCTTTGTAATTACGTGTTTTCACAGTCTTATACCTCAGCAGTTTTATATCAAGCTGCGACTTTCTTGACTTTAAAATGTATCTTTTAAATTGACAAACATCATATGTGTAAATCAGGGCACAATTCAAACGAGATCAAAATACTTGTTGTCTCTCGCCATTGACTACCATACAATGTTTTTCCGAAATAAGGTCCCATGGTGGTCGACCGGAAGGGGAGGGACTTAGGCTCTCTATATCGTTCAATACAAGAGCTTGATTGGAGGACGGCGGTTGTCCATCACACAACTGTGATTCTATTGGCTCTGACGGTTCCAGACAACACCCGATTGCGCATGCGCGAAGTGGGTCTGTGTCGTCATCTTTACAGTCTATGGTCGTCATCGTCAGGCAGATTCTGACCTCGACCGGTTCGGAATGAATTTGGGGGTAACAGCTCAAACGGTAAGTCACATTTTATAACTAGAAAATTCCTAAATAAATGTTGTGTGTGCCTGACTCTGTCACATATATTAATACGTATTGTGTTAATTAATATTGTGTGTATGGGAAGAGACTAGTTTAACCGCGAACCGCCGTTGTGTGCTAGCTAACCGCCAACCGCCGTTCTCTGTGTGTGTGTGTGTGTGTGTGTGTGTGTGTGCGTGCGTGCGTGCGTGCGTGCAGACTAGTTTAACCGCGAACCGCCGTTGTGTGCTAGCTAACCGCCAACCGCCGTTCTCTCTGTGTGTGTGTGTGTGTGCGTGCGTGCGTGCGTGCAGACTAGTTTAACCGCGAACCGCCGTTGTGTGCTAGCTAACCGCCAACCGCCGTTCTCTCTGTGTGTGTGTGTGTGTGCGTGCGTGCGTGCGTGCAGACTAGTTTAACCGCGAACCGTCGTTGTGTGCTAGGGAGTGTGTGTGCTAGTGTTAGGGATGTCTCTGTTGGTCGAACGCGGCACATTGACACACTTTCCATCCACAAACTTTAAAAATAAGGTTGAGATTTCACATTATTCTTCCTTCTCTTTTCCAGAGATTTGGAAGAACACGACTTGAAAGTCTCCTTCAATGGTGAGTTGTCCCCATAACTTACCTAACCCAACCATCTATTTGAATCTGAAAGTAATTTAACCCTTAAAACAAAAATCATTTACATTTTTGTAAAATTTAAATACAAGTTGATGTGGAAGATATTATTTTAAAAATGACGAGGACAGCCCTCATTTGATTGATTGTTTTTATGACTTATTTTCAAATTAAATGATTTTCTTTATAAAAAATTTAGGCTAAAAAATATTTAGTTTTTATATTTTACACTCCCAGATGTATCACAAAAAATGGAGACGACAAAATGCAAAATTGAATGCGAATTGAATGTGAAATCTCAACCTTATTTTTAAAGTTTGTGGATGGAAAGTGTGTCAATGTGCTGTGTTTGATCAACTAGAACAAAATTAAAAATTGCTCCACTGGCAAATTTTTCTATTTATTTTGTGAAAATTTGCATGAAACAAGTGAAAATTGTCTAAACACAAGTTACTTTTTAGTGTATGAGATTATTTTGAATAGAAAATAGACATTTGACTAGAAATATCATAAATATTCTTGGTAAAATTTTGAGTTTTTGCAGTGCATTTTTATTGGGCAAATGAAAAAACTTGGATTTTGTGGTGTAGAGCGTACTCAATACATTATAAAAATAATAATCAATCGCTTCTTTTTTTGGCTAGAATTCCAGAAGAGAGTTCTTCAGCTCCTTGTCGAAATCAAGGATAAAATTCATGTTGCCACCTAATCTGCTGGAACAAGTTATGAAGTGAAGCCGGCAAACACTGAAGAAGAGCTTGAAGCTTTAGAGAATCGCTTGGAGGACAAGAATGAGGGAGCAGAACTGGTAAGTTTTAAATAATTAATCTTGTAAAGTGTTGGCAAAGTTTCATTATGACAATTGGCTTGTTCACTTTGGTGACCACTACAAACTCCTCGTCCTCATCATGTGCCTGCTTTGTGGAGGTCTGGACTCTACTGACCACTTTTTCTGGTTATATTTTTAATTTCTTGTTTCTTGTTCTTTTCAGAGTAAACATCTGAAGACGTTGGGAGGCGTTGATGCTGCAGACCATGTGAACAAGTCAATGGCTGCGTAAGTAACTTTGTTCCTTTTTTGCATTAGTTTACAGTGATGTTCCCTGTCATATACTGTCATGCACTCCCCCCACACACCCACTTACTCACTCTCTGCTACATTTTCATAATGAACTTGATTGCAATATAATATTCTAATATAAATCTGTTTTACCATGGCAGAACTATGACAAATAAAATGATGGCCATAATGAGCCTCAGAGGAAGAAGTGGGAAGGTTGCCTTCATGAAGACCCGTCTCTACAAGATAATCTGTGGTGAGTTTGCTTTAACATAGTAGTTTTGTAACAGTGTTTTAAAATAATTGAATATAGTAAGCAGAATAATAATTCATAAGAAATGAAGAAATCATTTTAGTTGGAGGACTCTACAGAGCATGCTCTAATATTATATATAGTACTCCATTCTGGGCTCTAGACTAACTTCTCTACCGGCAGCACTGGTTACTACCAACTGCCTTTTGTTGCTTGCCCAAGCACATGATTATCAATGACCTTGCACATTGATAAATACTAATTTATATACTTGAAACATTGGCAATTCCACAAAAGTTGATATTTGCAAAATATTTTAATTTGAGAGGTTAATGTTTGCTAATACTGATCTGTTTTTTCCCCCCTCATCAGACGCTGTCTTGAGCTCATTTGATACAACTACAACAAAAGCAGACGAATACATGGTCAAATACTTGAAATATGCACCAGAGAGGATAGGTGGCGGTGGCAGAAAGAAGTAACAAAAAGGGAAGATTTAACCAGCCGTGTTCAATGTTGCCCAATGTTTGGGCCGTTTTTCTAAAGGTTAAAGTTCGACACGTGTAAAATGATGTTGTGTGAAATGTTGGCACACTTGCAGCCATGCAATAAAGCATGTTTCTTATGTCAGTGAAATGTCTTTATTAATCTTCTTCCTGGTCTTGCTTTGACCAATTGGCTTCTTCCTAGCTGACTGTGCGTGTCCGCAAACTTAGTGTTTATGTATCCATTTCAAGGTGTTTAGTGTTATTGTTGAACACATCAATAGTTTAGTGAAAACAGTTTAACAAAATAAACTATGTTGAAAAGCAGGACTTTATAGTGACGTTGAAATTTCAACGTTGATTGGATTTGCAAAATCTAAACCAAAATCAATATTGATTCAATGTTGGCGAATTCACCTATGTAGAGAAACGTTACGTTGGAATGACGTTGCTATTTCAACGTTGATTAGATTGACGTTGGAATTACGTTGCTATTTCAACGTTGATTAGATTTGCAAAATCTAAACAAAATCCAACGGTTATCCAACACTGACACCTGACGTTGATTCAACGCTGACTCTACGTTAAAATGCCAGCTGGGATTAGTCTTACCTTGTAAGATGAAAGCACTTCACTGATGGGTCTGAATGTGTGATTGGTGTGTTTCTCTGAGTCTCTGCACACTAAACACACAGGCTGTTTGTCCTCCAGACAGAAGAGTTTGAGTTTCTCACTGTGTAAACTGCAGATCTCCTCAGATCCTGATGAACGTTTCTCATTTCCCTCCTTTATCAATGAATCACACAAGTTTTTTAACGCTAGATTAATTGGAGGTTCATGTTTAGATGATATTCTGCAGACAGGACACTCCTGAGTTTCCTTAGTTTTCCAGAACTGTTGTATACACTCTTTACAAAAACTGTGACTACAGGACAGAAGAACAGGAGTCTTGAAGATTTCACAGCAAACAGGACAAGAAAGCTCTTCCACAGATTTTGAATCCATTTCCTCGTCTTGTAAAAGATCCAATGATCTACAATTTACTTTCACTTTCTGAACTTTGGTTTAAAGAGTAAATTATTACAAGAGTAAACTATTACAATCAAAATCTAATCAAGGTTCAATCAAAAATACACAAAAACCCTAATATAATGTGTCCTCCTCTGTTCTTCACGACTCGTAGCTTTCAGTAAAAATGAGAGGTAGAAATAATGGCTAGTCACTTCCTGGTAGGTTTTGTAAGAGGGTGGAGTTTCTGATGATCTTTTGGAGCTTCTGGGACTGGTTGCATAAACCACTCAAAACTAGTCTAATAAGCTAGTCATATTTTTTTTTTCTTTAAGACTGTTCATAACTTTTTTTAAATCAGTTATATAAAAATTTGATTCCAAAAAAATAAGGCTGATTGTCCCTTGATAAACTGCTAGTGGGTCATATAAGATTGTCACATCCACCAGCTGGAGTGCCCATGATCTCCACTAGGGGGAAACACCTCCCGACTCTTGTGCTATCTTATCATGGACTACATTTCCCATAATGCTTGATTACATTCAGCTGTGTCTCATTACCTTGTTAATGTTAACTCTACCTATAGACCGTGCGTTCAAGTCCTCCTGGGAAGTTCGTACGTACGAGGTGGGAAGTCGTGTTTACGACGTGAGGTGCGTAAGTCAGTTTCGTCGGAGCAAGATGGCGGTGTACCTTCTTTTAATGGATTACACGAAAATACAGCAAGGTTTGTTAACTGCTGCTTATAGAAAATGAAGAACAAAGAATGCGCATCAGGTGTGTTTTTCTTTTTATGTTTTTAATTAACTTATGAAGCCAATGTAAACTATATACTTATTATATAATTGTTATATTACAATGATATCATATTTTGTGCAGAAAGCTTACTTTGTTAAATGAAAAAGCCTTACAATGTCACTGCTAAATACCTGTAAGTATTGTGATATTTTACTATCACTTTTCTCTAAATTAAAATTTACCGTCAACTACAGACGTTGCATCCATTGATTCCGCCATGTTTCTCACTGACACGCCCCCAACTCGTACAGATCTGGGCTTAAAGAAAATCCCGAGCTCCCCACTGGTATTTACGACATTGTGGTGGTGTTCAAGTGCGTTCAACTCGTAATTACGATCTATACGAGATGACTTGAACGCACCAATAGATCGTTAAAATAGGGCCCACTGTCTTAACGTAATGGCTATGTTTATTCAACTGGCTCCTGAAGACAGACTGGATGTATAGTTTTAACTTTATTTTATTTGTGCTTTTGTAACCCTTCATGTCAAAAGCCTTATTTGTTTTAGAGCAACCCAAGCCTTTTCCCTTGCCGGGTGGTCTTCTGCTTTCTCTGCACTCGGTGGGGCTAAATTGTTCTCTGTCATGGACCTTAAATGGGGATATTACCAAGTCGAAGTAGCCGAAGAAGATAAACACAAAACAGCTTTTGTTTGTCCTCTGGGCTTCTTTGAATTTAATGCCTCATGGTGTCACAAATGCATCTAGCACTTTCCAGAGGCTTATGGAAAAGTGTGTAGGAGACTTGCATTTGACTGAAGTACTCATGTTTCTGGATGATCTCATTGTCTTTTCTAAAACACTTGAGGAACATGAAACCAGGCTGATGAAAGTGTTGACTCGTCTGAAAGAGTGTGGACTAAAGTTGTCTACTGAAAAATGCCCCTTTTTCAAATCATCTATAAAGTATCTGGGACATGTGGTGGATGCCGATGGGGTTCACACCGATACCGAAAAGATTCACACTCTCAAAGATTGGCCTCGTCCTTCAACCAGGTGAGAGCTAAAATGTTTTCTAGGCTTTGCTGGGTATTATCGGCACTTCGTCAAGGGGAACTCTAAAATAGTAAAGCCAGTAAACCATCTACCGTAACTGCAGGATATAGTCCTCCGAGGAAAAGCGGGAAGGATTATAAGAGAGAGAAATCGAGCACTCCTGTAGATACAAATGCTACAATTAGTGACGAGTGGACAGAAAATGCATTAAAGACCCTGATTGAGAAATTGACATCTGCCCCAATCCTTGCTTTCGCAAACCCAGACCTTCCCTATGTCTTACATACAGATGCCTGTAGGGAGGGGTTCGGCGCAGCCTCTACCGAGAGCAGCAGGGTAAGTTCAGCATGATAGCATATGACAGTAGGAACACAGTCACAAAAAGTGAGAGGAACTATCCTACTCTTAAAGGGGTCATATAATGGTACATGCACTTTTACAAGTTGATTGCACTGAAATGTCTGTTGGCAGTGCCTGTACACAACCATCCTATCATGATTAAAATCCATCCAGTGGTTTTGTTTTAATCTCCATATATGTTTGACCATCTATGAAATCAAGCCGTTCGATATTGTGACGTCATAAGATCGTACGCCCCTCCCGCGATTGTGATTGACAGCCGTGTTTCAACACAAGACCCGCCCTAAGCGAGCTGTGACAGCCGTCGTCATAGTAGTCCGCCATTGTTGATATGCTGGAGTAGAATGGCGTCTAAGCGATTGTGGTGTTCTGTTCTTAGATGTAATAAGGAACACAGCAGTCATTTGGATGTTCCTAAATCTGAGCCGTTGAAGATGCAGTGGCTGAGTTTTGTTTTTGAAGGGATATGCCCAAAGGATTGACGCGGGGATTCCCTCACGGGGATTCCCCACGATCGTCCATGCTTTCATGTTTACGCGAATCATTTCACACCAGACAGCTTTACAAACGAGAAAAAACGGATCGGTACCAACGTGTTACTGCTGAACCTCCAGAAGATGTGAGTGTAATGTTTTATTAACCTTTATATTAGTATTTATATTAATCTTTGCGAAATTTGCAAACCTTGCTGCAGGCTTCACAATGAATGCGTCTAAGGTTTACACTCAGGGTACATTACGGCATGTTTTCTATGTACGACGTTCTCAATATAATTCATAATCACACGTTTATAACGAATAACACGTGGTTATTGTGTTAGATACGGTGTACCCACAGAACAGAGGGGCTGGGTGAGCAAAGCTCATTATCATTTAAAGACACATGCACTGAAACGGCGTGCTGAAAACAGAGCTGTTTTTGACCAGGTAAAATTAGTGTTTTCTTACAATACTAATGAGAATTTTTAATTAAAGTATATTACAAACTTTTAATTTAGACCCTAAAGAATCATATTAGCTTGTACAAAAATGGCATTATATGACCCATTTAAATTAGAATATTTGGCCTTAAAGGGGAACTTGGCAACTATTTCAACTTAATAAATCCGTTTAGAAATCATTTGGATGGTTAAATAACCTGTTCTGGTGAGAATGGTGACTTTCCCCGCTCCCCCCCCAGCGTTCCCCGGTGGAAAACCAACCTTGCAACATGGGGACTAACGTCCCGGTAAGTTGGAAATAGGAAGTCTCGTGAGAAGCGAGAACGAGCGAGAAACACGAACTGCTTTACAGCAATTCAACATAAACACACACACGCCATTCGATACTACACACCTCGGTAGACATAGCTCCACACCATAAAGTTGGCCGGCTCCCATAACGCACATGAGCAGCGGTAGAAAGGGGGGGGAGGGGCCGCAAGTGATATTTTTTTGTGAAATATACGGCCCACAGCTGTAGGGGGAGCTCGTTGAGAAAACACGCGACAACAAAAGTGAAAATCAGCGAAGAAATGGCTAGAGTTGCCTTGTTCCCCTTTAAAATGGGCCATCTGTGAGAAATTCAGTGATTATTTCTATGGCACTGAATTTACTGTTCTCACGGACAAAAACTCGGACACACTCTAAGATCAAATCTGCATATGTTATATAATATGCACATTTTATAAAAGAGGCCCAGCATTTGATCACTGTATTTACGGAAATCATTTCACTTTTAACAAGCGTTTTTTTCATCATTGCACATCTAATCAACTCCTGACAAACACATTAATTATTATTTGAAATATTACTCAGTGAATGAATGAATGATGCATTTATATACAGTAGTGCTTTCATATGTACTACTGTACACCCAAAGCGCTTTACAATCGTGTCAGGGGTCTCTCCTCAAGCATCCACTTTGAGGACGGCGGCAGTGCGCTCACCACACATCAGCTGTCGGTGGAGATGAGAGAGAGCGATCGAGACAGTTTAGTGGATGGGGATTATTAGGAGGCCATGAATGGTAAGGGCCAATGGAGGGAATCTGGCCAGGATACAGGGGTATCACCCCTACTTTACGAGAAGTGCCATGTCTTTGAAGGGCTTTTGTCTTTCAAACACATTCAAATGGACACATTCTTATCATTTCATATTTACATGCAATGCTGGGATCCATCTTTTTTGTCAGCTGAACCTCTTTGACCTAATATATTTACTTGAAATACCTCCTGAGATTTTAAGTTAATAAGTTATGTCAATAATAAAATTAAGTCAATATTAATAATAATAAATCACTGACGTCAATTAATGGTCACATGACATGCAGGTAAACAAATAAAATTATTTGTTTTAGGGAGTGTTTTATTCTTGAAATTATTCATTTTAACTTTTATTTTTTTTTATGATTTAATTACTTAATATCTTTATTACATTAAACTCACAAACCGCAGTCTGGGAAACTCTGGTGTAATGTATTAATGCACTTCATGTTGTTGATAACAAAGAATGGAATATATTTTCTTTCTCTTTGTATTTTTTTTTTTTTTTTTTTTATATGGTGCAAGATGATCTGATTCAAATCAATGTGATAAACGAGTTAGGTCAAAGTAATCAAACAGTCAGATTACATTACGTTAAATGTAAAATGTACGGCATAAAGTTACTAACTTCATTTTTTTGCCCTGTAATTCGGAATCAGTGGTAATGGACTACAATTAGCACTGCTTCTTATTTGATGCTAAAGCAGTTTGACGTGTGAACACTAGAGGTCAGCAGAGAGCCTGATCTCATACAAATCAACGCAAAACAAGGTTTTAGCTCATTAGCAGTACCTCTTTCCTCCTTATGTTGAACTAAAATTAAGGGTAAATAAAATTACAAACACATTAAACTTTTAATAAAATAAAATAAAATTAAGATTTAACACTCATTTGATCACAGAATGAGCTTAATTCTCTGAGCTGAATGCTGTAATTCTTTATCAAACCCTTTGCATCTTGAAGCTGCTGATTAGCGTTGCCACCCGTCCCGGTTTTCCAGGGATTGTTCTCTTTTTTGAGCGACAGTCCCGGAAAATGTATATTCTTTCCCGGGACACGAATTGTCACGTTTTTTTGCGAAAATGTACTTCTAAAGTAGAATTTCCTGGTTTCAAATTAAACCGTTTCCTTCTACTGTTACTGCAGAGCTGCCACACGCAATTGACACTTTTCACACGCTCTCACGCACACACATCCATTTTCTCACGCACAGAAAAATCGCGAAGCAAAGAGGACACGGAGACCGACAGACTAGACAGAGCAGGTTACTTTATGATATAAAAAAAATCTCAGCTCTCAGATTCTGTCAATTTTATTACGAAATTCAAACAATAAACACCGTTTTGGCGCTTGTAAATGTGACTTGAAAGATCCCTAGCGGCACGTGAACCGATCATCTCTACTAGCTAATAGTAAATAAACACGAATGAACAATGTTAAAAGAAACAGTACAACTTACCGAAATGTATATTCATCATACATAATATCGATCAATCAGTGTTTTTCAACCGCGGAAAGGGTCAATAAAACAGCTGGAGAACAATTATGTCACATAACATTTACCTCAGGAAAGCCATTTGATGACCATAATATAGGCTATAGCACATTAGTTGGCTAGAAAAAAAGAGCTATGGAGAGTATTTTGCTAAACATGTGTAGGCTACTATATTACATATTTATTATATTTTACTTATCATTAAATAAAGTTGTTAAATAAAAAACTCATTATATTTAATTAGAGGGTTTTTTTTTACCTTAAATAATACCAGCTGATAGGGCTCTCTGTATGTTTACAGCATTAGGTGAGATTTTTTTCTTGAGAAAAATTAATGCCTATCTTGTGTACCTAATATTTATCCAAATTAGTCAATTAAATCAAATCACAAGAATTGAAATCCTGAAATTTGTTTCAAGCAATAATAAAAAAACGTAGCTTACCAGAAATTGTACCATATAAACATTGTAACATGTTGTCACTAAACCTAATACAGTTCAGTTCAGTTACTAAAATGTTTTGACAATCACAATACACTATTGTGATGCAAGATACTTTTTTTACAGTTAAAATTTTCAGTTAAATATGAAGGAAAAACAGCGCTGGAAAATCATGCAAAAACAAAGGTGGCAACCCTACTGCTGCTACAGTGTAAATCAGAGGCACTTATTTTAAGCGAGCATGTTTCTGCATCTTCATGACCCTGTCAGTCTGCTCCCTGAACTCTGAGCCAGTCCATTGAAGAGACACATTGTTTCTTAAGGCTGTTCTCTGAGTGTGTGTAGGAGAGACTGAGAGCAGCGTTACACTGAAGCACAGCACTGCTGCCTACAGACATGGGTAAGCTCAGCTTTTCTACTCTTTAAAAGGGACGGTTCGACCTATTTTGTAAATGATTTGAATGAACAATGTTATCTGTAGTTTGATAAACTCAGAGTCACGGTGATACACTTCGAGCTATATATACATACATATTTGAGAGTGTCTGAATGCAATAGATACTAAATTCCTGCACAGGAGAGTTTCTCATAACTTTTCGTTGATTCATAATTTTGTCTCAGCGTGTTTTGATCAGCTTGTGTTTTAGTGGATGTATGAAGTCAGTTCCTCACACAGGTGTAGATCATAACTTTAACTATGAACATCATTCACTAACACCAATGCTTTTGAACAGCATACATGTCTTATAATTTCAAAACTAATGTGAAATGTTTTGCTTGTGCTGTATTTCTTGAAAATGAAATGACACTTTGTTTGATATTTGGATATGCCTTAGAATAAATGTGAATGATATCCCAGTTTGTTTGTTTTTTACCTCAATGGAATCAAAATATTTAATTAGGAATCAATAAGAATTGTTAAATTTCCAATTAAATTTAATAGTGCCGTTTCTGAATAGCTCTGCTGGATATTAGACTTCAAGTTTTTCTTTATCCTTGTGTCTGTAGTAATTCAGAGGATATAGTTTTTTATTAAGTTTAACCAACTTTACATACACTGCTGTTCAAAAAGTGTGGGGTAAGATTAAAAAATAATCATAATTTTGCTCACTAACTAAGGCTGCATTTATCTGATCAAAAATAGTAATATTGTGAAATACTTTTACTGTGTAACCTTTATTCCTGTGATCAAAGCTGAATTTTCAGCGTCATTACTCAGTCTTTAGTGTCACATGATCCTTCAGAAATCATTCTAAGATCATTTCTGATTATTTTCAATGTTGAAAACAGTTGTGCTGCTTCATATTACAATTACAGAAATGTCTCACCGCTAATGTTTTATAATATGGCACTGCTGAGTCACAACTAGGGTTGAGTATCGTTTGAATTTTAAAGATTCCAATTCTTCGATCCCTATAATAAAAATAATAAAAAAGACAAACTGATATCATTCACATTTATTCTAAGTTTAAGCAAAATATTTCATTGTAACTGAATACCATAAACAAAACTCAACATGCTAAAGAACACTTAAACAAGGAACTTTAGACTACGTTTTAAAAATACCTTAGCAAAAACAACTAACCTAACTAATATTCAAGCATTAAAGACAAGTGAATACTCAGTAATTAAAAAAGAACAAATAAACAAATTAGCAATCACACAAATAAATACAACTGAACAAAGATACGATTGAAATAAACAATGTTTTAAGATTTTCAAGTTCAGGTACAGAAACTAATCAAATGTAAAAAAAAAAAAAAAAAAACATTTTGAATAAAATTATAAATAAAATATAAATTACAAATATAGTTACAGAAGTTAAGTATATACTGTCTTTTGTTGTTTGATTAACGTTATTATAGAGACGACAGCAGGAATATTAGGCTGCTGTCGCTTTAAGAGCTGCGCGGATCCAATATACTGATACACGTGCGTTTCCTTTCTCAACTGTTTACTAACACTTACGATATAACCAAGGATATTTCGACCTGTTTTTGTGTGTATTTGTCCATTCAAGTGCAAAGCGATGCGGAAGAGAACTCAGTTCAGTATTGCGTACAATACAGGATGTCAAGTCAAATCAAGTCACCTTTATTTATATGGCGCTTTTACAATACAGATTGTTTCAAAGCAGCTTTACAGAGATAACAGAAAATAATGCAACCAAGTTTGTATGTATGAAATGCAGCTTTCTGTGTTTGTGTCTTGAGAAAACAGTGTGTGAGCCTTCTTGCGCTTGAATGGTTTAAAATCACATTAATATGCACTCAGAGGAATCGATAAGAGGAATCAACATTTTAATTTTACAACAAGTATCTGATTCCTTACCTTAAGTATTCGAATGCAGAATTGGAATAGATCTTCGATTCCTAACCCTAGTCACAAAGTATTTAATTAAAAATGTATTATTGCACACGATTATAAAACATAATATTTTAAATAATCAGTGTTGGACAGTAGCGTCGCTACACGTGGTGACGTTACTAGTTTAACTACATTTCTCAATAGCGTGGTGCTAGCGACGCTGTTTTCTGAATCAAATATATTTTCAATAGCGAAGCTCTTTGTTGAACAAGTATTGCGGTAGCATCCACACAAGCTACATTTTCCCAAGCATTTCTGAAGCTCAAGCTCAAATTTTGCTCAAGCTCTTTGAATTTTTATTATCAATATGGTGCAAGATTGTCCTATTCAAATCAATGTGATGAACGAGTTTGGTCAAAAGCAATCAAACAGTAGTCAGATTACATTACGTTAAATGTAAAATGTAAGGCATAAAGTTACTAACTTCAATTTTTGTCCTGTAATTCGGAATCAGTATTAAGTAAGAAAAGCATTTTTTTTCCCGTGTATTGTTAGTTAAACACGCTTCTCGTGTTTAAAAAGTAGCCTATCTGCTGTACACATTAGAGAAGGCAAGATTGCAAGAAGAGTTTGATGTGTGCCGTAACTATTATTTATGACTATTTTCTATTTGTTCAGATTTTGATACAGGAACTGTTGGCAAATGAGCCTCATTCATAACGCTTCCCCCGTTGTAAGTCTGTCGCTCTCTGCATTGCTCTCACAGGTGACTGCCTCCACCACTGTTGCGACAACATCACATTATTAATAAACATTTATAAAATTGATTTTTGAAATATCTGAATCAATTAGAATCATTATAAGATAGGGCTAGGGTAGGATTAGGATTCAATTTAGTTGCATATAATTATTTTACACATTCAAGAACTAAATAAATAATAGCAAGAAAAACAATTGCAAGTGTACTTTCATTCCAAGCCCAAGGAGCATACAAAGAAAAAGCACATTTACCAGATTCTGACAATACCCTTGGGACTTTTAGCCTAAAATGAGAACCAGATCTAGAGCGATAACTATTTGTGTACTAAATTAAAAGATTTGATATATAGGAGGGTAATTTACCTAAAAGAGCTTTTGCAATAAATGAGTACATATGTAGCTTTCTCCTTTGACGTAAAGATAACCAGGCTAAAGAATCATATAAAATGCAATGATGCGTCCGTGACCACCAGAAACAAATACATAAAGCTGCGTGATACACAGAATCTAATTTTCTAAGTAGAGATGTAGCTGCATGCATAAAGATCACCGTAATCAATTATAGATATAAATGTACTCTCTATTTTCTTTCCGGCCTCGAAGAAAAAAAAAATGATCAAGATCAAATGTTGATCTTTCATCCATCCTTTATAAGAACTAACTCTATAAGTAAACCATCTGAAGCTGTAATTGACACATCAGTTACCTTAGAGCGACCACGACTTAAATCATGTATTTTGTCTTTTTTGAGTTTAAAACCAATTTTAACTGCAGCATTCATTGTGGAAAAAAAACTTGGAAAAAAAAGTGTTCTGTAGTTGCTTTTATTTAAAGAAAATACTTTTGTATAAATAATTGTATCATCTGCATACAAATGTATTTTAGCTGAATCTATTCCATGACCTAAATCATTGATAAAAGTAGAAAATAAAAGAGGGGCTAAAACGGATCCTTGAGGAACCCCCAATGTTTACTTAAAGGGAAGGCGAGTTGTAATTTTCCACTGACACACACTGAGTGCGTTCGGAAAGATAGTTTTTGAACCATTTTAGAGCAGCTTCACTAATGCCTGGCTCACACTACAGGAGTTTTAGGCCGATTTATCCCAGATTTTCCCCTCCAGAGAATCGGAGAAAAGATTTACCGAGGACCTCAATCGGTTCCGATGTTCGGCGCAGATTATCTGATAATGTGGGGCGTTCACTGATCGAATCTGCTCTCACACAAATCCTTCTCGCCCCAATTATATCAATCATGTTTGAAAATTATTATTTTAAATCGGGATGAGCAAGACTGTGATTACGTTAGTACTGTCACAATAGCCAATAAGAAACAAGCTGTCATGGTGAGGGAATTTCCCTTGAGGTAATTTTGAGTGACTCAACAGTGTGATATGTGGTATTATCTCCATTTATTTATTTATTGCCTAAATAAATAAGTGTTACGCTGTGGTCAGCAGGAACGAAGACGAGTACATTCAGTTATGAAATAAAGGGTGATTTTTGAAAGATTTCGCTTTCCTTGGTCACGGCAACCTTTTCACGAATATGACTTGATATGAAGGACAGATATTTTGATTACTTCCGTTCTGCTGCGTGAGATCACGTGAGGCGCTTCCTCTGGCATGATAATCTTAATAACATTTTGTAGTGTGTGATGTGCCGCAATTTTCAAATCTTATAATGTGAGCATGTTTAAGATTTGAGGGAAGAAAATCTGCAAAGATTCTCCTTAAGTGTGTGCTGCAACCAGATTTCACAATCGGTTAGGATTTTCAAACTCCTGTAGTGTGAGCCAGACATAAGGCCTATAAACCCGAGTCTCGTAGAATCAAAAGCTTTTGATAGATCAACAAATAGAGCAGCACAGGACTTTTTACTGTCTAAAGAAGTTATAATATAATTTGAGACCAACATAGCTGCAGTAATGGTACTAAGTCCTTTTCTAAAACCTGACTGATAATCGTGAAGAATATTATTAACCAACAGAAATTGTTTTAATTGGTTAAAACATTCAAAGACTTTTGCTAAAACTGACAATCTGGAAATATGATAAGTAATTATTTGGATCTCCGCCCTTTAATGATGGAGTGACCATTGCCAACTTCCACATTTTTGGTATAACATTGGAGACAAGGCTTAAGTTAAATATAGAGGCTATAGGCTCTGCTACAAGATCAGCTGCCAGTTTTAGGAAATGGGGCTCAATTTGATAAATTCCTGTTTTTTTTTAAATATCTAATTTCTTTAGAGCTTTATGAACCTGTGCAGTGGTAATGGGCACCAAATTAAATGACTGTGAAGGGCAGCATTGAGTAAGTTCAGCAGTTTCCTTAAAGGTATAGACACCCGAATTAATAGACTCAGAAGTTGAGCCAAATGAAGTAAAATAATTATTAAAAGTATCTGCAATAACTTTTTAAATTTAATAAATTAAATGACAGATTTGGTACTGAGGTAGATTTTACTTATTTCCAAAAGGTAGGATTATTTAAATTTTCATTTATCGTAGACAAATAATGATCACGTTTTGCACTTTTGATTAATTTTGTGCATTTATTTCATAATGCTCTGTAGGAGATCCAATCTAGAGAATTGTTTGATTTCTTTGCCTCAGCCTAAGCAGCATTCCTCTGTTTTATAGTAGAAACAGTATCATTAAACCAAGAGTTATCTTTACCACTGATCCTAAATCTTTTGACTGGAGTGTGTTTATCACATATGGATAATAATGTCGATTTAAAATAATCCCAAGCCAAAGTAACATCTGGCACACATGAAACAAACACCCAAATCACAATTGTAGAGATTGCGTAAGAAAGCTTGTTCATTAAAATGCTTTAAAAATCATTTATAAATAAATGCAGTGAAGTTCTAGGAGTTTTACAACAGACAACGGTGATCACTAATGTCATTGGAAAAAACTCCAAATGCTGAATATCTGTGGGAAGCATTAGTTAAAATTGAGTCCAATAAAGTACATCTGTCTATATCCTTTTGATTTATCCGAGAGTCACAAATCTCTTTTAAAGGATCAGAGGATGACGACAGCCAGTCCTAGTTCAAATCGGCAAGTATAATCAATTCATATTTAGTCCAAACATGAAAGTAATCTGCAAGTAAAGTACATATTTCATTTGAAGTATTTTATTATTCGGGCTGTGCACATTCAATGGGATTACATGTTAGCAAAAAAAAAATATTTCAAGAGTATATTTCATTAGCTATGCATTAGCAAGTGTCATTCGCTTCTTTGATAAGAATAAATCATAATACTGATATTTTCATGTATAGTTTTGTGCATGTTTAATTTCAGTATTAATCCCCGGTTCACAAGCACTTCAACTGACCGGTCCACAATAATCTTTATTAATATATTATATAATTTATTTTGTTGATAGAAGCAGATCCCTAAAAACTGCAGTGGCCTACTATACAACACTATAGTACACAATTACTGAATTTATTTGTTCATACATTTATTAATACACTAAAAAGTAATGACACATGAAAGACTTATTTATATAGATGAAATATTTATTGCTTTATATGTTTTTTTGTAAGGAGTAACACACAGACATACACACACGCACGCACACACACACACACACACACACACACACAGCAGTTATACCCTTCACCACACACACACACACACACACACACCAGTTATACCCTTCACCAAAGTCCAGGTTACATCCTTGCTTCAGGTTGAATGATTCTCATTGGCTAAGAAGCTGACACTCTGACCCTGAAGTTAGGCACGTCGTGACCTTCCAGGTCGCAGATTTGGGTTGCTGGGTGCCAGCATGAAGACTAAAATTTCATCTTTTAATATTATTTTATTATTTTATATTATGTATTTGTACTATTATTCTTTATTAATATTCATAATCAGTTGTATTATCATATGGAGTTTTATGTGCATGAGTTTGAGTGTATGAGAGACTATAGATAGCATGGATGCATGTGAAGATCATATGTCAGAGACAGAGGGAGACAGAAGGGTGTGTACTGTAACATGTTTCCAACTGATGCAGATGTAAGCAACAAAGATATGTTCTTAATATGGAAGTGAATTGTGCCATGTGTTCGCATGACATATACGTTCCATTTTTAAGCTAAGTAACATAGTTTGTTACCATAAAAGGAATCCGCTCAGTGATGTATATAAGCTCAACCTTACTGTACAACCTCAGAGAAACTAAGAGATGTGAGGGAAGAGAAACTAAGAGATGTGAGGGAAGAGAAACACGAGAACGCATAGACCTGGCATGAATGTAACATCTTCTGAAAGTTTCTCTCCTGACATATAAGAATAAAATTCTTCTTGGCAAGATAACTCGTGTCCGGCCCTGTGAATCTAATAATAAGGGGAAAGACTAAATTCCAAGTCTACAATTGGCGTCACGAACAGGATCGAAGTTTTCAGGATCAATTTTAATCATTCCAGGTAAGACCTTATTTTATTCTAAATAATTATAAGTCTGCCTGATGATTAAACATAGACTGAAACTTCTTAAAAGAACTGTGCTATTTTAAAGTACCAGTTGTGTTGCCAATGAATATATGTCAGAGGTAATAATAAAAGAAAAAAAATGGAATTCAATTAAGTAATTAAATTTAATTTGGAATTTAAGTTCCTCTGAAGAGTAAACCTCTAGGGTATTTGATATGCTGGGATAGAGATAGATCTTTTTTAGAAAGAAGACTGTCTAGTCAAAAATCGAGAAATTAGCTGTAAGACGGTTAAGCTAGAGAATATTTGAGGATACTTGATTGACAGGAGCGGTTAAGTGTGGCGAGTTCCCAGAGAAAGGGGTAAAGATAGTCTCTAAAACATTAACACGCTGGAGTAATACTAGTATGAAAAGGCAGCAAGACTTGATTGACAGGAGTAGTTAAGTGTGACGAGCGCCATAGAAAGGGTTAAAAATAAGCTCTAAGGACATTAACACTGGAGTCATAAAAGTATGAATGTGCCGATGTAACTAGATAAGATCGCAGGCATTTCTGATTTTGACCGTAAAGCTGTTCAAATATTTTGAGGATACTGTTCTGAGCAAGCTTAAAGGAAAAGAAAAAATTCAAAGAAATCAATCTGAGATAAAACTAGAAAAGAGAAAAAAGAAACTTAAGAGTTTAACTGAAAAAAGAAATTCAAAGATAACTGAAAATATAAGGGTTAACCTTGTTTATAACTTTTTATAGTTCTTATAGTGTTTAGAGAAGAGAAGAGAGAGAGAGAGAGCAAGGGTAGCAGTTGCCCCCTCCTGAGAATTCACTCTAGACACACACACACACACACACACACACACACACACACACACAGACAGTTGTGAAGCCCCATTTTTAGCCCTTTGGGTAACCAGAGCAGGTGGAAAGGGAGAGAAGCAGAGGGCCTCCCCTGGAATTTACACACACACACATACACACACTCATATACATTCATAGTCCTGTTGTTTTGAGCATACAAGACACATAGGGACAAAGAATTTGCAAGATGGCAGAAAGTGTCTGTAATAGCAGAACAATATCAGCTTGGTTCCTGGAAAGGAAAAATAAGAAGCAAGCTAAGCTTTTGAAAAAAGGACTCGATATTACCGCATCTATGGATGTGCAGTTAAGCTGGTTTGAGTCCCAAAAAGACTCCATTAAGTCAAAAGCATTTCCAATACTTGCAGCTCATTGGATTGTGAAACAAGGAGGAATTTGTTGCGGTATTAATGGATGCCCAGTCCCACTTGTTGAAGCAAAGAAGCCGCAAATTGAAGCGTATAACAAACTGAACAAAATTATGTCTATTAAATGTTCAGATGAAGAAAATACAACTAATAATGATTCATTTGATCCAGATTGGACAAATATAATAACTGAAGCTGAAAAGAAATATTCACAAGAACCAGTGAAATCCGTGACAGTAACACCTCCTCCTTACAAACCAATTTATCCAGCTTTGCCTAAACAAAATATAAGTTCATCTAAACCTGTGACACAGCCACAAGCTTTAGGATCAAATGGAGGTCCAGTTGACAAAATGTTTATTGCATCTGCACAAGCAGCTCCAATAATAACAAGATCTAAATCAGCCCAGCCAAACAGAGACATGCTGCGATGTACACCAGCTCGTAATTATGGATCTGACTGGGGTGATGAGACCAGGGATGACGACATGATCACAGTAGACAAGATTAGTCCTGGATTTTCTTCACCTGCTGTTAAAAGGGAAGAATTACAATCTGAAATGATGACAGAAGAGAGACCATTCACACCAGGAGAACGTCAAGCCATTCTCACAGCCTTGCCTCCTCTGAAGCGACAAGATCCAAACACAGAGTTTTGGCGAGAATTAGATTATCTGGTTGAAGTGACATTAAAAGACATACACACCATTGTGAAAGCTAAAATCCCAAGAGACAGATGGGAACGCTTGCCAGCTTCGATAACAACAGCCCAATGGATAAATTTGTGGGTTGATGACCAAGGACGACCCTTGGGTCTTTGGCAGGCATTAGATGTGTTTCGAAAAGAAATCCAAGAAATCTTGGGCAGTGGGAAAGTTCCTTTCACATTAGTGACGTTGATTAAGCAAAAGGATGATGAATCTCCAGATGAATATGCTCTGCGTAAGTGGAATGCTTATGAGAGATGGGCTTTTTGTGCTAAGAAACAACCTGACAGAGATGATGTGCAGTTTACTGACACACTTGTGGATGGACTTAACACAAAATACCAACAAGCCTTATCACTTGGAGTCAATCCAGGTGAGACCTTTGACCAAATTATGCAATGGGCTGGCCGCTTAGAGATGGCTACGAGATCAAATAAGGAAGAAGGAAACAAGCCAAATCGAAGAGGAGTGGCAACAGCTCAATACAATATGGACACAAAGAAGAGGACGATTTTCTGCACCAACTGTGGAAAGCCTCGCCACACAATAAAAGATTGTTGGGCTAAAGGAGGTGGAGCAGAAGGTCAAGGTCCATCATTTAGACAGGCCAGTGCGAAGAAACATGATGAAACCTCTCAAGGGAAGACGTGGACTGAAGCACAAGTCCGTCAGCTCATTGAGGGAATCGTGCGTCCGCAATAGGAATCAGCGGCCCCCTGTATTAGTAAGAAAAGAGACAATCGCCTTTTCGTTAATGCATTAATAGGGGGCCACCCATGTGACATTTTGGTCGACACAGGAGCTTCGATTTCAATAACAGATCTGAACCTACCTACAATCGATGAAACTATGGAAGTTGAAGGAGTTGGAGGAGCTATCACTAAATTTCGCAAAAGTACACAAGTTCCTTTGCAAATACATGAAGATGAAGTCTTATGGACATCTTTCTGGGTAGGGCCGAATTCACAAGGAAGCCTTATTGGCATGGACATTCTTCCATTGTTGAACATGATCATATTCACTGACAGTCGTCAAATCGCTACAACTGCTGGGATAATACCACATGAAGATCGCACATGTAATTTAACATCTGTTGGTACAGCAAAACCAATTATCAGAGATTGGGGAAAAGACGGTGTGTGGGGTCTTCTGTGCAGTTTATATCCAGAGGTTTGGGCTAAACACAAATTGGATTGCGGTAAAGCCAACATTGACCCTGTTGTTATTGAGGGACCGATAC
Organism: Squalius cephalus; assembly: GCF_949319135.1. NCBI lineage: Eukaryota > Metazoa > Chordata > Actinopteri > Cypriniformes > Leuciscidae > Squalius > Squalius cephalus. The sequence continues at coordinate 4,960,927 of NC_137135.1, read as the reverse complement.
ATGCCCCTCATAAACAATACCCTATCCGACCTGAAGCAAGACAAGCCGTGGAAGAGATAGTGGCAGACTTGGAAGCTGAAGGAATTATCAGACAAACTTCATCAACCACTAATAGCCCTGTCTGGCCTGTCAAGAAATCAGATAATTCATGGCGATTAACCATAGATTACACAAGACTTAACAGTGTAACACCAAAACCGCATCCTATTGTGGCCAAGAAATATCTGTCGAGGGAAGGAGAATGACAACAGAGCGTGTAGAGGCATTACGACAACTTCCAAAACCTCTAACAGTTACAGGAATACGGAAGGTGATGGGACTTTTCAACTACTGTCGCCAGTATATACCTGATTTTGCCAGCATCACTAGCCCTCTCATCGACTTGTACAAGGGAGGAAAGCCTGGAGTGGAAAAGATAAACTGGACGCCGGAAGCTGAGGAAGCATTTACTTCTATGAAAGAAAAACTGACATCAGCCCCAGCCTTGGGACTTCCTGATGGACGGTTGCAGTTCCATTTGTGGACCAGGGTGGGAGATGAGACGTATTCAGCAGTTCTGTGTCAAAAACCAGGTGATAGATACAGACCAGTTGGATACTTTTCCACAAAGATTCCTGTCACTATGATTGGTCAACCACGATGTATACAAGCTCTTGATGGTGCTACGTGGGCAGTGGACGCTGTTGAAAATCTGATAGGAGCACAAACTATCATACTGCACACTCCACACAGTATAGTGACACTGTTGAACAACACAAACATCAAAACCATAACTGACGCAAGAAGAGCAAAATGGGAAGCAACTTTGTTGAACAAGGATCTGAGAGTGGAAATCATCAGAGACACTTCTCTTAACCCTGCAACAATGATGTTGGAACCACATGAGGGAATACCACATGAGTGTGAAAAACAAGTAGAAGAAGATAGTCTTCGTCCAGTAAATCCAATCCCTCTTGACAATCCACTTACGGAAGCCTTTGAACAATCGGAAGGTTATCGGGTCAACATCTATACAGATAGTCGTTATGCTTTTGGCGTGGTCCATGACTACCTTGCTTTGTGGAAAAGACGTGGACTTATCACTAGTAGTGGGAGCGAAATACAACATGCTTCCATAATTCGTCGCTTAATTGCAGCATGTCACTTACCCAAAGAAGCAGCCGTGATCAAAGTAAAAGCACATCATTCTGACAAGTCCAAAGAAAGTCAAGGGAACACGGCAGCAGATGCAGCAGCTAGAGAAGCAGCTCTACTTCCTCTTACTCCTGTTACCTTGGTAAAGGAAAACAGCAAGGATAATCCTGAGCTCCATCTTCTGTCATATCAAGTGGAGACAGATGAAGAGAAAGAACAATGGATAAAAGCAGGAGCAAAAGAAGATGATCAAGGTATCTGGAGAATTCCAACAGGACAAGTGGTAATGCCTATTGGAACAAGAAGAGAACTAATGCAGCTGTATCATGGAAAAGTGCATGCTGGAGCAAAAGCAATGAAAGCTCAAATCAGTGAGACTTGGTGGTGGCCATGAATGATGAGAGACATTGATGATTACTGTAGGAGATGTTTGATATGCCTGAAAGCAAATGTTGGAAAATCTGTAAAGGTGCGAATGTCACATGCACCCAGACCAACAGGTCCATGGACACACCTCCAAATCGATTTCACAGGACCTTTATCACCCAGTGGAGGGTACCAATACATTCTAGTAATCATGGACAGATTTACTAGGTGGGTGGAAGCATTCCCTACGAGAACTTGCACTGCCGAAGCGGCAGCACGAGTAATGGTGGAAGAAGTTTTTCCTCGCTGGGGCCTTCCATATGAAATTGATTCTGACAATGGAACTCACTTCACTGGAAAACTGATGAAGGAAGCAATGAAATTGATGGGAATCAAACAAAAATTCCACATTCCGTACCATCCGGAAAGTTCAGGGATGGTAGAGAGGATGAATAGATCGTTGAAAACCGCTCTTACCAAAGCCATTCTGCAAACTGGCCAAGGTTGGCATAAGTTATTACCTGCTATTCTGTGGAACTTGAGAGCAACTCCAAACCGAGTTACAGGACTAACCCCTTTTGAACTGATGACTGGAAGAGCAATGGTTCTACCTCCTGATGCTCCGCCACCTGCGGGAACAGGAGGAGATTCTACTTTGTTCCAAGAAAAGTTACGACGCTATATCACAATGCTTGACAAAGCTACTAAAGACAATAATAAGAAAGTGAGAGAAGCTCAACAGCAATGGGATGAAAAACATACCACTACTGATATTCCACTCATTCCTGAGTTAGGTAGTTTTGTTATGGTCAAACGTATTGCTAGGAAAGGTTTAGAGCCTAGATGGGAGGGACCATATGAGATACTCTTAACAACTGATACAAGTGTTTGTCTTAAAGGGAAAGGTGTAGGAACAGATAGATGGTATCATTGGTCACAAGTTAAACCTTGTTTAGTGAATGAACAAAATGATGATGATGGTTTATGGCCTGAGATTGAGCAATGTTCATCCATTAGCTTTAAAGATTGGGAACAAAGAAGTGATGTTAATTATTTTTCTGCTTCCATTTCAGGAATCAATTCCATTGACATTGATTAGAGATGGTTGCCAGTTATTCTCGATACCCACCGACAATGGTATGCTTATTCTTAATTTTACTTGGCATTTACCAAGAAAGCCAAGCTTTATGGACTCCCCGAGTTCAGGAAATCACTTGGAATGCAACTCTGAAAACTGGCCAACATTTTACTCTACCCTTTATTTCCAGATGGGGATTATGGGATTGGGTGCCACGTAATGATAAAGACCTTGCTAAATATCGTGAGGGCATCTTTGGCGGATGTAACTTTCACCATCAATGTTACAAAAGCAGAGTAATTTGGCCTGTGAAAGACGGGGGGTATACTGGTAGTGCTCAAAGTAGAGGAATTTGTTCAAAAGAACGATGTGAAGTTATAGGGTTAGACCTTATAACATCTACTAATGTGGAAATTAATTTCATTTTGAATCGTACTCACATGCTTACAATATGGGACTCATTGGCCCAAGGGTGTATTTATCCCATAGTGTTGCCACGTGAAGGGTTTCTGAGGGATGCTTCCTCGGGGACAACAAGATTCAAGGGAAATTATATGCGAGTATGGCATTCAGAAGATGAGAATGAATATTGTGAGACTGAACTAGAAACTGGGGAAATCGGAAGGTGTTTTTATCTTTCAGCGGAAAAAACAAACAAAGCTAAAACATGTCCAAATACAACTATTGCACCAGTTCATGGTATTTTGTTGGCAAAAGAAACCAAAACCTTGATAAATGAAGCCCATATGGTGCGACAACGCATTAATTATAACTTGAAATCCCTTCTTACCGTTTTTGATCAGTCTTATTGTGGTAATTTTACACAAATAAGAAGTTGGTTGGAAAAAGAAGTTGAATATTATACCTCTAAAAATCCTCTGAGTAGTAAAAATCGTAAACCTCGAAGTATATGGGGAGATATAGCGGGGGTATTTGGCTCTGTCAATTCAATAAGTAATACTGCTCAAATGAACCAACTAAGCGACTATACTCAGTGGGTGGGAACCATGACGGGGAAAGGACTCACTGAGGCTCTTCAAGGTTCTCTACATATTATAGCAGCGGGTGAGCATCTTAATAATGCTGCAAAAGAATTGGCAGATGCATTAACAAAATCGTCTAACTTTGAGACACATCGAGCGGCATGTTTATTTTTAGCTCAGAATTTAAAGGATCAAATGGTAGAGGATATACAAGTTATTCGAATGGGACAAGTTCCTGAGCGAATAGCAGAATCGTTGTTAGTGGTTTTTGGTAACCAACTTAATTTGACTTCTGCTAAACATGTCCCATTAGTTAAAATCGCCATTAATGAAAATTTGTTGTCAGGTTCTGGAATGTTACCTTTGATCATGATATGGCCTCAATATGGGAAGCGCAATATTATGACAGTTAGGCAATTCCAATCAATGGGTGTCAGACAAGGGAATTCGGTAATTAGATTAGGGAAGAATGGATATTGGGCTGAAGGTGAAACACCAATGATTTCTACCACAGATTGTTGTGTTGAGGAACATGAGTGGGTAATTTGCTCATGCTCTACAATGTTTAGTCTATCTCTTAATGGTTCCGCAGTTTGGGAAGTAGTTCCTTTAGATCAAGCCACAGGTGCATGGCAAGTGTCAGAAGCACAGTGGTGTATATTACATGACGGAATAAGTGATAACATGATATACGGAGGGAAGTTGTGTCCAATTCCTCCTGATCCATTTTGCCTTGAGATTCTCTATTCTCTTCACTTGGGTGGAATTCATGTTCCACATGTGCAATTGTTGCAATTGGAGCCACAATGGTGGAATAATGATTTAGTAGAAGAAAGGAATTATGAACTCTTTGAGATGGTCAGAAGAGTTAAAAAGAGTGTAAAAGCAGCTCAAGAGGAGGGAATTCAAGCCATGGGTCATGTTATCGTAGCAAATGGTGTAGCTAAATTAATGTCTGAAAGGAAGCTAACACATATCCTAGGGAAGTTATCATGGTCGGAATGGATAGTTTTGACTATGGTAGGAGTTTTCGTGTTCCTGCTATTAATACAACTCATAATATGTGCTACTAGAAGGAAAAGTACCAAACCTGTTAAATTGGTTATTACTAACAAAATGGACGGAACCAAGAATGGAACATACAGCGTGAAATAGGAGATTTTATACACTACTTACAAAACACAACCTCACAAACAATGAACACCCGTTTACTGATTTTCAACCCCAAGGGATAGGATCTTTTTAACATAAACGTTTGTTTTGGTTTGTTGTTTTAGCCGGGAACTTGAGCAGTTAAGTACTTAACGAGTCAAGGCACCGGTAGAAGAATTATTAGTTTTTCTTTTCTTAGATAATTGGGGTTCATTTTAAATGCTTACACATAGATGTTAAAATAACACATAGAACACGGGGACATAACAGGGGTTGGGGTTCTTTGTTTTTTTGTTCTTTGTTTTGTTTTTGTTTTCTTTTCTGTTTCTATTTTTCTATCCTTTTTGTCTATTTTCTTGGTCTGCTATTTCTTCTCCTCACTATCACTTCTATAGGTTGGCCACCTGGGAATGATGGTGTGGAACTGACGGCCGTAGTTCCAGTGGAGGGAGATGAAGACTAAAATTTCATCTTTTAATATTATTTTATTATTTTATATTATGTATTTGTACTATTATTCTTTATTAATATTCATAATCAGTTGTATTATCATATGGAGTTTTATGTGCATGAGTTTGAGTGTATGAGAGACTATAGATAGCATGGATGCATGTGAAGATCATATGTCAGAGACAGAGGGAGACAGAAGGGTGTGTACTGTAACATGTTTCCAACTGATGCAGATGTAAGCAACAAAGATATGTTCTTAATATGGAAGTGAATTGTGCCATGTGTTCGCATGACATATACGTTCCATTTTTAAGCTAAGTAACATAGTTTGTTACCATAAAAGGAATCCGCTCAGTGATGTATATAAGCTCAACCTTACTGTACAACCTCAGAGAAACTAAGAGATGTGAGGGAAGAGAAACTAAGAGATGTGAGGGAAGAGAAACACGAGAACGCATAGACCTGGCATGAATGTAACATCTTCTGAAAGTTTCTCTCCTGACATATAAGAATAAAATTCTTCTTGGCAAGATAACTCGTGTCCGGCCCTGTGAATCTAATAATAAGGGGAAAGACTAAATTCCAAGTCTACACAGCATGTCCAGAACAACAACTCAGTCAATCTCCAATAATGCCAGTGGTTCCTTAACCTGTAACCAAGAAGACTAACACACACACTGACACACAGCTTTTCCAAGGTTGGATTTGGCCAGGCTCTAACTATAAACAGGAGAGTCGTCTCAAAACATCAAGATAATGCGTTCTTTCTCTCAAGGAGAGGACACTTTAATATAACGCAGTATAGTAAAGCTTTAACAAACAAATGGTCCCTTAAACTCTAGACTTCAATGACCCTGTGACTTATAGTCGTCAGGGTAGCCTAGAAAAGTAGATGGATGTATTGACACATGTTAAAGAAGTCCATACTTCATTTTGGGAAGCTGGGCTAAATGAGCAAGCACTGTTCCTGCATTCCTGACATCGGCTTCAGTCACAGCTCAGATATTTAATACAGACATTAGAGAATACATGAAAAGGACATTTCAGTAATCACACTGGTAACTAATATAACAAAGTAAAATCTCATAAGCTTAGAGAAGTCATTCAACTCAAGGAAAAATATTTATTAATACCTTGATTATAATCACTCATTACATATACATTGAATTCAGCAGTTTATTCCAAAATCCACACATTCAACACATTCCTGTAGTTTACAAGTAACCCTGAACATCTCGGTTAGGTGTGTTTGATTAGCATGAGGAGCAAAACCCTTCACTAGAGAGTAGAGTCAGACGCCTCAGGCAAAGGAACTTTGTGTGTGTGTGGTGAAGGGTATAACTGCTGTGTGTGTGTGTGTGTGTGTGTGTGTGTGTGTGTGTGTGTGTGTGTGTGGTGAAGGGTATAACTGCTGTGATCTTTGTAACTGTAAGCGGATTGGCCTACAAACTCTTTGAGTCTTGAAGCTGACTTCTGCTGATGAAACTACAAACCATCGTCAGTAAAACTTTTCTTTAATTTATTATAATTCTGACTCGGGGTCTTCATTCATCATATCTGGTTCTGGGTCTTTGACTGTAAACCCCTTATAGTGTGTTTGAGCTGAACTCTGCAGAAAGTTAGTTCTTCAGGAGTTGAACAACCCTGATTATTATTAGACTGTGTTGAATCATGGGTTTGACAACAACACTTTTAACACTTAAATGTCCTCATATCAAGTTCCTTATCAGTTTTCCTTTGACTCAGGGCTGTTGATTTACAGTTGACTCTTGATATGAGAAGTGTATCTTCATAACCAGTGAGCAACTGCACAAGTCATTACTAGTTTTTTAACTATTATTTTTAGTTTTTTAATATTGACTCTAATATGCGCAAGCAGAAAACACGAAAAAAGCGAGTATTTGCTTTATAGACCAAACATGCAACAACAACAACAACAACAAAAAAAGTACATAATTTATATTTAAGCCTTGCCAACAGAACAAAAGTCTATTAACAAAGACTGCATCATTTTATAGTTAAATGGCCCTGGGATACAAATAAATTGGCAGTTTTAATGGGTTTCAATGGGGACATTTTTGTCCTTAAGGTCCTGAGTGTAAATATTTTGTGTACTCAGTGATTTATGAAAGGAATTGAGGGTGAAATAAGAAAAATACAATAGAAATACACGCTTGTGCATATAGATTGTTGAAAGATATAAATTAGTGCATTTGGCATTTACACAGGAAAAAATATTAAAAAAACTTAAAGAGACAAACATGTCCTTAAGGAAACACAAGGGTTAATTTGGTTCTAGATTTTACATTGAAGTGTGATTGATCAATGAGACCCTTTGATTACAGTGTTATTATTGAAGCATAATTTGTAAAACTGTATTAATCTAGAAGCAGAATCAGATTTAACTGTGATTTTCTGCTGTAATAAACAGTTTAACTGGTAAGATCCTCAGAGGAGAAGTTGTGCAGGCATTACATAAGAATGGAAAGACAGTCTCTGTGAAGGATGTCCTGAATTTGCGCAGACAGTCTTTAGTTACAGGATCAGAGAATGTCACCTTTCCTCTGTCATAGTTCAGCTCAACTCTCACACGCTGAAGCTTCTGTTTAACAGTGAAGACAGTGAGGCGTTGCTCAGGGGAATGTGAGATGTATTTGCTGTCTGTGTACAGCACACGCCAGACATTAGACTTCAAGAAATCCAGTCCCTTCCTTTGGTTTGATGCTGTTGTTATTCCAAGAATCCAGCTTGTATTGTCTCCAACCTCCACATCCCAGCAGTGTGTTCCTGAGTTAAAGCCCTCAGATCCCAGGACACATGGATACTCATCAAACCTCTCTGGATTATCAGGAAGAGTTTTATCTCCATCACTGACCAACACACTGGTCAGATCAGCAGAGAGTGTGAGACGAGGATATGCTGTGTTTGGATCCAGAGTCAACGGAGCTGCAAAGAGAATAACATCAGATTACAGGATGAAATATGATGTATTAGAAATGTAAATGTAAAACATTTTCCTTTTGTTGAAAGAGATCATAAATCATGCTATCATAACGATGGTCTCTCAGTTACTGTCAGAATGGATTGAGACTTCAGGTTTAATGTCAGTATTCACTAAACACTATTGTATCCTAATACATAAGCATAGACCATGAGGAATAGATATTTCATTATGAGTTCGCTGTATGATCTGATGATTTTCTGAAATACAGTTCAGATTCAATAAAGTGATTATATTTCTATCAAATGTAGATGTTGTGTGTGTTTATATCTGAACTATCTTCTGCACTGGTGTCAAATCTGCTGAGACTCACTGTGTTGGACAGTTTCCAGCATCTTCTTCCAGACTCTGAACGGCAGGTTACCCAGATAACGCGACACATGAATCAAAGCTCCAGAACTCATCCGTGGATCCGGCTGTGAGATCTGGACTCTGAGGAACATTCAGGAGTCAGAACTGCAGTGAGTAGTATTAACTGTGTCACTTTTGATCGATTTATGACCCATTTTGAATGATTTATGAGGGTAAACTGTTGCTGATTGTATTTTCCTTTAATTGTTGGGGGTGAAATTCACCCAAGCAAGTATTACGCAATGTTGACACCCTGAGTATCAAAATCTTTGCTGTGTGATTAATAGGGTAGCCTATATGATAATTGAGTCGAAATATTTGAGTCAAGACATTCAGGAATACCATTACACCTACAACACTCTGGCTATATTCATTAAAATGTGTGTGTGTGTGTGTGTGTGTGTGTGTGTGTGTGTGTGTGTGTGTGTGTGTGTGAGAGCACCTAGTAGGGTCAGTAGTACCTGAACTATAGGTTTATGTTAATGCCTAAGACAAAGAATCAGACACGTTCATCAAGCCAAAGAGTCCTAATTACCCACACACCCCATACTATATTCTTCTCAATAAGAAAAGGTGTAGTTGTTGATATTTTTTTCTAGAACATCTGTATCTGTTTTCCGACGCGAATAGGATCGGTGTAAAAAAGACAAAGAATCAAAACATTTATCTCACAGTGAAGGTGTTTACGAGTGGAACTGGCGGGGGAAGAGTGCATCCTAAACGGGTTTTGTTAATGGTTTTACGCCAGTTGCTTAGGCTAGATGTTTAAAGAATGACACTTCATCAAAAGCTTTCTGGTGATTCTCTGGGCTCGCACACAAAAACATCTTTTAGTGTATATAAATTTAGTCATTACTTTTGTTATTTTAGTATTTTTTAAAGAAAACATTTTAGTTTTTAACCCAACCCATAGCGTGTCAGGCTTCCGGGTGGATGAAGTAGGAGGCAAACTCGAAGATGAAGTATTCCAAGGTTTTAATTCTCAAATATAACAGATACACAAAAAACAGGGAGCGTGTGCTCAGAACAGGAACCTAACATTAAACATTGACCGACAAGTGAAGAGTGAAAACCAGGAACTTAAATACACACAGATGAACACAAGACAGGTGATGCAGATAATGATGATGAACAGGTGGGTAATGAAGTGAGTGAGTTCAGGTGTGGAAACAAGGAGGATTCTGGGAACTGTAGTGCAGACAGGACGATGACAGACAGTGAATGTGACAAGTGTGTGTGTGTGTGTGTTGCAAAACCACAAATTACATATTTTACTTCAAAATTCTGAGTAAAATAAGACGCATAGGGATTTTAAACATTCAAACATTTATACATTTATTTGACACAAAAAGCAATGAAAGTTGTCTGTTTTCTTTAAATAAAACGTTTACTTTATTTTATTCTTTAAAACAGACTGATGACCAGCATCTTTTATTAGAACTGTAGCCGAACAGTTTCCTCACACAAGTAAAACACAATTTTCACCCAGAAAACTTTTTAAATGTATGACTGAACCTTTTTTTTCTTTTGACAAACCTACATTTCAAATTATACCCGAGGTGTGTAACAACCACAAGGGATACATGTTGATTTCAAGTTTCGTGTACAGTGCAAACATGCAATACGCAAGAAATCTAATCTTAGGGTAATCTTTGTGAGGTCAGAACACAAAACTTTGTATTGAGTGATCCAGATTCCAGACACAGCTTCATGCTATAAAATATCATGGAAGTCACTAGCACTTCAACATCCAACACAAAATTAAAGAGATGAGCTTAGGATGTTTTGACTATTACCATCTTCTTTGACCCCCCAAAAACGGGTAATATCAAGGTTCTATCAAAGCGACACAATATATAGTTAGATATTTGTGTGTGTGTGTGTGTGTGTCGACTACGCTGCCAAGATAGGTGAAGCTTTCCACTTCCTCTAGTGCTTCTCCTTCTAGCCTGATGGGAGCCGTGTTGTTGTTGTTGACTTTGAGGATCTTGCTCTTCCCTTTGTGTATAATGAGTCCAAGGCTTGCTGAATGAGTTGCAATGATATTGGTCTTTACTTGCATTTGTTGCTGGGTGTGGGAAAGAAGTGCCAGGTCATCAGCAAAGTCGAGGTCATCCAATTGTGTCCAAGGTGTCCATTGGATGCCATTCCTCTTCTGGGCAGTTGATGTCTTCATTACCCAATCTATTGCCAACAGGAAAAGGAAGGGCGACAATAGGCATCCTTGTCTCACCCCTGTTCGCACTTGGAAGGCATCGGTAAGCTGCTGGCCATGTACCACTCTGCAGGTCATTCCCTCATATGAGTTCCTGATGATGTTAGTGATCTTTGCTGGTACCCCATAGTGTCTCAATAGACTCCAGGTGGTCTGCCTATCCACGCTGTCAAATGCCTTCTCATAGTCAATAAAATTGACATAGAGAGGTGAGTTCTACTCCAAAGACTGTTCCAGGATAATCCGCAGAGTTGTTATCTGGTCAGTGCAGGATCTACTCTTCCTGAAGCCAGCTTGATGGTCTCTGAGATGTGGGTCGACCGCATCTTTTATCCTGTTTAGGAGGACTCTATTGAATATCTTGCCTGGGGTTGACAGCAGTGTTATCCCCCTGTAGTTGGAGCAGGAACTAAGATCACCCTTCTTT